>NC_051253.2:11200000-12400000 GCF_015237465.2 Chelonia mydas
ATTCTAGGGGTTGACTTCAGGCATTGTAGTTGTATGGCAGTGGGACTCCTGCCCAAGGGCTAACCATACTTGCAGTCCTTGTCCTCCCTAAACACAAAGGTGATAGGAAGCAATAATGATTAGTGAGTATGGAGATATAAAGCATGGTGGATACACAGTTTTTTTGGATCTAGGCCCCAAATACAATTTTGCTTTGTTCTTTATTCCTAACCTGACTTTGCTCTAGCAGGAACTGTGGTACAGTGGAATTCACAGCTTATTTCTTAAAGCTTAATTGCGCCAATACAAAATAGTCACCAAATCCAGAGGAAGGAATAGCTCTCCATGTATGAGCTATTGTTGACCTGTTTAATCCCATATTTCTCCACCACAATACTGCCGCCCCTGAATTCTTCCTTCCTTACTCAGATGTGGAGTATGAAGATATAGCTGACAAATCATTTGACCAAGCAGTAAAAATAGTAAAGGATTTCTATTGCTCTGTCTCCAAAATCATCTTTAAAAGTTATTTTAAAGCACTAACCCAGCACTTTTCTTTTCTTAGTGGGAGGGCCTAATAAATGGAGCCTGGTGATCGACAAGTTGGCTTCTGTTCTCCTGCAGCTTTTGGAAAAGTTTCATAAAACTCAGGTGTTAGCCTGGAGAGTCCTAGAGCTGCACATCCTTAAAATTGTCTCCACTTGGGTCATCTGGATCACGATCCAGGAGGTCGGTGAATAGTATGAAGATCCTGAAAATATAATTTGTTTTCTGCAAACACCTTTCCTGGTGCTACAAGAGACTCAGATCTCCTCCAAATCAGCAGCCATGGCCAGTTATGTTTGTGTTTTAGGCCAGTAACTGTAATCCTCTAAGTACATAGAAATGTATATTAGTGGGGGTTTGTTCCCGCTTCTAATGAGGTCTACACATGCTGCATGTTGTCCAACCTGAGCAGCTTCCTGGAGTTTGGCTTTATTGTTAAGTCAAGCAACCAAACAAACCGCAATCTAAATGATCTCTGCAAGCTGGCTGTTTAGGGTTTTCCATCCAACACCTCTCCCCCATTCCCTAGTTTCCTCTGCTTCTTGAAAGGCTCTAAACACTTTTATATATTCTAGTTGGACCTGACTGAATCGACGTGCTGGTACTTCTCTGCTATAAATTCCAATGCACCTTCATAAAGGGTTCATTTATATGTAGAGTTCTAGAGTCTGCCAACCTGCTACAAGGCTTCACTGTGCCTTTAATGCGCCAGCTTACACACTGCCTCCAAGGTCTCCTGGGGAGTGCAGCCAGCATGCCACCCTTAAAGAAGGTGTAGCACGAACTCTCATCTGATGATGAACAGCTCTGCTAACTTCTGTGGTGGATGACAGAGCCATGGCCTCACTTCGACCCTATTCTTCCCTGCCCCTTCAGTTAAGTTTATTTGAATTCAGGAGAGCACAGGGACTGCTATTTTGCCTAGATGTGGGGCACCATCTGACTTGTTTTAGAATTTTTATCATGATGTGATATGCCATAATAGAGCCTACTTGGTTTTCTTCTCGGTTTGCTAAGCAAACTTTCCTTTCCTCCCTGCAGCCATCAGAATAAACCTTAGTTGAGACTCAGGTGGCTTATGTAAGTCAGACCCAAGATTTCATAATTAAATGCATGTGCAAATACCTAGTTAGACAGGGCTTCACCAGAACCCAAAATTGTTCCTGTTTGTTTCTGTTAAGATCCAGGTTTTCATAAATGTTTTTCATGAATCTGTGCAAACTGTAGACATCAAATTTTACAGAGCTAGGAAACTACATAACAGTGACCTAAATGTCACTTAGTCCCTTGCAAGATCAAAAGTCATCCTTAAATATCAGTAAGAGAAAAATGTAAATGAAAACATATCACTTACTACATTTACATAAGACAAGATTTTCTAAACATCAGGAAAGGACCTTTCTGCCCAGCAGTATTACTTGCCATCCCAAACCATCAGGGCATATTTTTTCCTCAAATAGTCTTTTGCTTTATCTAATAGTATATCTGTTATTCCGTGTTGTGTTGCAAATACCACAAGCTGAATGCCTCAACCCACAAACACACCAGCAAAGAGGTAAGTTACAGTGAAACAGCTCTGATTTTTTTCCTGCAATGATTTTAGGTATCTTTGATGAATTACCCTTTCTTCATCCTTTGGGTGTTTGCTCTTCCCTATCCCAAGCTCCGCCCTCATGCATCAAAGATCTGCACAGTTTGGTCCTGTGTGATGGTTATCTGTAAAATGATGTACCAGTTGAAATTCGTCAGGCCGCATGACTACTCCTCAAACTGTATGCAGGTGAGCATTCTAAAGAACTCGGGTCCTGATTCTGCAACCACTCGGGATATATCTAGCGTAGCATTTTGAGTGAGCTAAAGCGAACCTCCCAGCCTGGATCGACAGACTCTGACCAGCGAGGCTCACTCTGGCCCTCTAAAATTAGCTGTATAGACGGTGCTTTGATGTTGCATCTCAGACTAGAGTTCAGGTTCTGAAGCCTTGGTAGGGGATGGGGTTCTTAGTACATCGCACTCAGCAAAGATCTGTGACCAGCCAGCAAGCAGTGTCCTTCAAGTTCAAGAATATCTTTGAATAATGTGCAACTTCCATGCCACTACAAGACAAGATTTAACATAGACCTGGGAATGCAGTTCTCTCAGCCAAAGCTTTCCTGAGATGTTTTTGTAGGTTTGCATTTGATAAACACCTGTGCAATGTGAAAGGGAATGGAAAGTTTTGAAACTTGCTTGTTGAAAGATAGTAAAGAACCGGGGCTATTGAAGATAAATGGAGACCTTCCTTTTGTGGGCACAATTCATACCTACAGTTTTCACATCTGCAAAATTGGTGGGTTAAATTTTTGTGTTGGCAAAAGAATTAGAGTCTCAAATATTAAGCAGGATGGATAGCTACCTGATTTGTATCTGAGCTTCAAAGTGATGTCAAATTGAGACAAAAAGAAGTTACTTGCTCATGGTCACACAGCAAGCAGCAGACCCAGGATTCATGAGTCCTGACTGAGGGCATGTCTACACAAATATTTCATGTGTAACAAGCTGGGATGTAAATTTACTGTGCTGCAATGTGCCATGCACAGATGGTGCATGTGGAACCTGCTGCATACTAAACATACCCTGTTTCAGTAGTAGGTCAAAGTACACTAAGGAACTTAATTTCCTTTACTCAATCACTTCTCTCTCATGTTACTTACTGGGCACAAAGAAGTGAATTGTCAGTAGGCTTATAAAATTAAAAGATGTATAAATGATAGCTATGCACATAGAAGTGTTGCCAAGCAAGAAATAAACCAAGCACTCTTAGGTGAAGTGTTTGGAATAGAAAGTTATCCATGCCTACCACAAAAGCTAAATTAGAAGGCATCTGTTCCATTTGTGTGCATTACATACTGGATATAAATTAAAAAAACTTTAAACACAGTAGGGGAGCTATTAGAACTTGCGCTTACCCCTATTATTGAAGGAGTTAGTTTCTGAGAGTGTATTTCAGACAAACATGCTTCATTCCATAGGGACTGTACCAGAACAGAACCTACTATCATGACAGCCTGGACGAGCTGTTGCAGAAATCAGCGTTGTACGTTGCTCCTGTTGATCCTGCCGATTGGTGTGGAGGGTTACGGAAGTGCGGTGACAATGTTTTACCCTGCCTGAAGGTAGGATTCTTATTGGGCTGTCTGATGTCACTGTTACTAAATAGAGTAACTGGGGTAATCAGCAGCTTCACTCAGCACAAACCCCCTGCTGATATGTCAGACTTTGACATGCACAAGCAGAAAGAGGAGCTTGAAATAGGAAGAGGGAGCAACATGGGAATCTGACAATTTCTTTAAAATAAATTCTGGTTAGATCTTAATGAGAAGATGTGATAAAAAAAGGTGATAGGATAAATGGAAGAGAGAGGAGATCTACCAAAGAAAAGGAGGTGGTTTTCTCAGCCATTCTTCTGTACTTGGTTGTCTTCTCATTCTGCTTCAGCAGCTGATGAGACACCAGTAAATGTTCTTCATACCTTCAAGAGTCATTATTGTTTGTCTCAAGGAACAGCTTATCCCTTGAAATTGCCACTGGTCTGTATCCAGCTTAGCTACTACTCCAGTATTATGGGAGAGAAGTCCATCGGAGACTCTTTCCGAAGACAGCATGTTGCAATGTTCCAGGAGAGAAGAAGCATTTATCATTCATTTCTCATAGCACTTATTCTCATGAGACATTTTTATAGTGCTGTAAATGTACCTGGCACTTCACAGAACAGAGCAAAAGCAGAGCCCCTGGCATCCAATGTAATGGACAAGACACAGCTCAGAACAGCAGCTTAGTTGTAAGCTCCATTTGTCCTGCCGTTTGCCTTTCTCAGTGTGGGTTGCTCAATATCGCATTTAGGATGCCATTAACATCTGGGCCATTTCATTCTGCCCTTGCAGAACCATCTCACCATCTTGGCATTAATGGTATTAGAAGTGACTGTGCATCACCACCAGCTGTTCTACCGGACTCAAAACCAGCTGACACCACCCGTTACGGGGATCATTTTTGATACCATCACCCGAGAGCACCTGGATGATGGGTTACTCAGCTGCATCAAATACTTTATCAACTATAGTTTCTACAAGTTTGGACTAGAGGTGAGCAAATATCAGGGGAGAACAATCCTCTTTGGACTTGGTCCCCAGCAATAGCTCACTGAGGCATTAAGAAGCCTGTGGAAAACACACAGAGAATCTAAATTCCCTTCTGGTTTAAACAAGCACAACTCCATTGACTCCCCCTAGAAAATTTGTTCCCATGCAGATATGGGCAGCAATTACCAGTGAGATCAGATTTGCACAGATGCAGAGCTCTTAGGGCTTGATTCACCTCCCTGGTTGGAGCTGGTTGCAGTTTGAAGCCTCCCCTGCCCAGGTTGCCACACCAGAGAGCAGATTACAGTGTCAGGGATTCAGTCTAGGGAGGGCAGCTTTAAAATCCAGGCTGCCTGCAATTTATGGCCTGCTCTTCTTGGGCTTATCATGCTCCATTTCAGGGTGGCAGCAGTGGGCTCCTGTGCCCCGATGGAGTGCTGCGCTCCCTCTCCCAGAGGATAAGGAGGGGGAAGTTCAGCAGAAAGTTTTTATTGCTGCTATAAACAATTTAACATGTCAGCAGGTCCTTTTTTTTTTTGCCTTCTGGTGATGGTTTTCACTGTAGCGTGAGGTAAATGCATTGTTTTGTGGGTACATCCTCTTTGAAAACCTGGCCCTTGTCATTCCCTTCACTACATGAGCTTCTCTCAGTGTTTCTCTTCATAGCATTGGTTCAGGGGAAGTCACCCTTGTGGAAGGAAAGGCAGAATTTTCCTCTTCGTATCTTATTCCCTAGTGACCAACTCTCCTTTCTTGAATCTACCAACTTTGACTACGGCCTTGTCTACATGGGAAAGTCTTACCAATACCGTTAAACCACTATAGTTACATGGGTATAACACTCATGTGGAGACTCTTATTCTGGAATGAGCGCCTTGTTCAGATTAGGTTAAACTCCTTTTCAAGTGATGTAAGATAAACTGAAAAAAGCCTCTCATGCCAGAGTAAGAGCGTCCACATGGCAGGGCTATACTGCTAAAATTATATTGGTTTAAATTCACATCTTAGCTGATACCAGTACGACTTTCCCACACAGCCGAGTGCTAACACTCCCTGCAGTGGTGACCTTTGAAAAAGTAAGCAGTCAGGAGGGCTTTCTGAGTGACCGTGGGCTTTAACCGATGCTGATGCCGCCTGGTTCACTGGAACATTCCATTCTTTCAGATGTGTCTCATCGTGGTTGTGAATGTCATTAAGCAGCGTATGGATTTTTATGCCCTTCTCCACGGCTGCTGGCTTGTCTACCTGCTGCACCGCCGCCGAAGGAAAGCAGTGGCTGAGGTCTGGCCGAGATACTGTTCTTTCCTTGCCAGTGTCATGACCCTTCAGTATTTGCTGTGCATTGGCCTCCCTCCGACTTTCTGCAAAGGTAAATGCAACATGGTGCATTGTCTGAGTGGGGGCAGTTCAGTGAACACATAGAAAAGCCCCCAGCAGTCACTGATAACCTGAAAGAGGACTGGCCAAGTCATGACTGGTGAGGGTGGTTGAGCCATATCCCATCCAGCTCTGCAAGGAGAAGAGGGCATACAGGGACACCGAAAGGGGAAAGTCCCTGGTGATGGTGTGTAAGCTAGTGGGGGGGTACGGGGTGTTCTACCAACCAGGGAATGGAAATAACACTCCAAGCCTCAATCATCTAACACCCTTTCCTCAGGGCTTGTTTGTTATCTGCCCCTCAAAACACCACCAAATCAACTGAAAACCACTGGGCAATAATCCCCAGAGGCTACCGCCTGCTCGGAGAGGAGACCCATCCTTTCCTCTTAGTTCTCTTGTGTTCCAGCCTACCTTTTCTTTTAGACTCCACCACGAGCATCCAGTGACCAGACTTGTTAAACCCGTTTAAGCTGAAGCACCTTTATCTGGTCAGGTGACCCCCAAAACATACCCAAACATTATATTAGTATTACGATGATTATTATTACATCCCTGTAAAATTGTGTCTTTTGTCTGTAGCTTCTCTCTCCCTCTCTTTTCCTCTCTATGGTTTTTCCCTTCAAAAGGTTACAGTCATATTAGGCTGACTGGCTTGGTTTCACCTCCTAGCATAGGTGACACCCCATGTGCTCTCCCTGCACTATGAGAATCAGAAGAGCCAAGCTATTCCATGATTCCAGAGACACCAGGTACAGCCAAGGGATGGGAGGGGAGGGGGCAGCGAGGCTACGGCAGAGAAACAGATGAGGTGAGGTATTTCAGGGGGACCAAATAGCTTGTAACTCACTGGCTGAGATCAGCTGGCTCTGAGCTACAACAAGCAGAGGTCAGAGAACACACTGGAACAGACCGGGACAATTCCGTCTCTATTCAATCCCAAGCCCATGTGGTAAACTGCATGCCAGGAATAACACTACAAAGATTTTAAGTTCTGGTCCAGCTCCCATTAAAGTCAGTTGAAAGATTCTCTCACGGGGTGCATTACTCACGGCCAGGCTGGCGCCTCCTCGTGATCACTTTGGGGATTAGCTCGAGGCTGACGCACCCTGTCCACAGCTTGCACACCATCACTCCGTCCCTGATTCCACCTACAGCCCCTCCCTCAGCTGCCGGAACTGCAGCATCCTCTTCATGGCTCAGCCCTTTGACCATGTCACTATCCATGTTCCCCCTCCCGGGGGTTAGTGTCTCAGTCCAATAATCATGCCACTTCCCTAGTGGCAACTGGGATGGGGGGGCAGAGGGGACCTGGGCCCACCCACTACTCCAGGTCCCAGCTCAGGGACCTTGTATCTTGCAGCCTCCTGCACCTCTAGTTCCTCTAATCACTGCTACAATCCCCTGGACCACTTCTCCATGGCCCCAGCATCTTCTTTGCCCTTAGTGCAGGGCACTCAGCTGTTCAGTCCCTGTAGCCAATCAGGAGCTGTCTCTTGCTCCCTCAGTCCCTGCCAGCAACTGACCTGTCCGTGGTGCTGGCTTTCTTTCAGTCTGTTAGCAACACAGTCCTCATCCTTTGGGCTCCCAGCAGCTACTGACCTTTATTCTGCCCTGCAGCTCCTTTTATGTGAGCCTGCTGGGCCCCGATTGGCTGTTCCTTGCAGCCTCTCTCCTATTGACTGCGCCCCATGCAGTCTCTCTAGGCCTCTTTTAACTCTTTACATGCCAGTGAGGGGTGGACGCCCTGTCACAGACTCCCACTGAATTCTTCAGAGACTTAATCCAACTCACACTGGAGAACTCACGTCCTCAACACTAGTTGTTTCAGCACTGATGAGCACTCACTTTTATTGGTAGCGATCGTGCCAACCCTATGCTATCAGGAGGATGTGCTGTTATCCTGACGTGTGCCATTTCCCTTGAGAAATGCCGGTGCGCTTCAACTCGAACGTTTCTAGGCTGTAAGCTCAGAAATTAGCTTAAAATGTTTTGTGTGATAAAAAGAACCCCTTTGCCAACAGATTATCCATGGAGAACCTCTCGCTGGACAATCCATTCCAATCTGATTAAGTGGCTCTATCTGCCTGATTTTGCCAAGAGACCTGATGCCAGTTTTCTCCTGTGTAAGTATCAATCATGCAGTGCAGCATTTTACTGTCTGAAATTCCTGCTGCTATCTACTAATCATTGTCACCATAATATTAAACATAACCAGAGCAGTCTTGCCTGAAGCTGCTAAGAAGCTGTTTTCCTGTCTCCTCCCAGATGACTTCCTGCTTCTGCTTTTTGCCTCCCTGCAATGGCAGGTATTCGAAGATGAGAATAAGGCTTGTGTGCGAATAAAGGCAGGAGATAATGTGGAGATCAGCCGTGAATTAGACCCAGCTGCTCTCAGCCAGTACAGCCCTGTGCCAAACTTTATCCACTGCAGGTAGGAACCAACAAGTTTTGCTTTGGACAAGTATAACAGGTGGAAACATGGAATCTGGATTTTGAAAGGTGTTTGGATATAAGATTTTATCAGGCCTTTAAGAGAAGTAGAGGGCAGCTGTGCAGTTTGGATCTGGAGCCAGGTTTGTGCTCAGAGTCCCCATCCAATCCATAGTTTGTGGGTGTTTGTAGGTGGGGCTCATCTTTAGTTACAAACCCTTTAATAATTAATAGATTTCAAAGCCAGAAGGGACCACTAGATCACCCAGTCTGGCTTTCTGTGCAACACAGGGCAGAGAATTTCACCCACTTACCCCTGTTTTGAGCCCAGTAACTTGTGTTTGACTAAATCATAGTTTCAGGATGGGCATCCAGTCTTTATCTGAAGACATCAAGAGATGGGGAATCCACCGCTTCTTTAGGTAGTTTGTCCCAACAGTTCATCACCATCACCCTTAAAAATTATAAGCTGACCCACTGCTGCCATGCTGCTAAACTCTAGCACTCTGTTGGAATTCCCTATGTCTTATAAGTACAGTAGCTGGCTTTTAATGTACTCAATGCATCCAGATAAAATGTCATTTCATTACAAGGAGGCATGATATCAGAGAATGGACTGTTATAATATCCTAGGATAAAGATCAAAATAGATTTAGTTAACTTTATCAGCACATTAGCAAAAGATCTTGAGTGGGTCTATGCAAAGTTCATACTGCGTGGAAATTTTTTGCACATAGCATCTTTTCTCTTCTCTGTCTGAACCAGCAATGTATTTATGAACCACTTTAATTTTTAGTGTAATAGATAAAATAACTGTTTGCAAAAGGAGTGGGCAAGCCTATTATCTCAGTTCACCTGGTAGAGCTTCTACCTAGGGAACACAAAGTTCACTGATCTAGTCTCGACTGAGCTGGTGTATAATGTGTAGATGCAATGGGGTGCTGCCATAAGTCAAGGGGCACTGATGGTTTACATATTTAAGTGCACGGCCACCAATTGGCAGACACGAGAGTCTCCCGATACTGCTCTGACACTTCATTTCCCCTCCCACAGGTCCTATTTGGATATGGCTAAAGTGGTTGTGTTCGGCTATCACTTCTGGTTTGTGCTCTGCCTGATTTTTATCACTGGGACAACTCGAATCAACATATTCTGTCTGGGCTACCTGACAGCCTGTTTCTACTTTATGCTCTTTGGAAGCGGTCTCCTTCTAAAGCCGGTCAAGAATGTTCTCAGATTGTGGGACTATTTGACGGCGTACACTGCCTTAGTTATAGTGATGAAGAATCTTCTGGCTGTATGTATTGTCTTTCACAGAATTAGGGAAATATCTGCCCTCTGGCTATTTTTAATATTACAGTAGGACCTAGAGTCACCATCCGAAATCTGGGACCCAGTGGGCTAAGGAATTTACATGTGTATGATGAAAAATGTCCCTGCCCCAAGAGTTTACTATCTAAGGCCCTGATCCTATAATGACCTCCTCATGGGCAGATCCTTGAAGTCAGTGAGGTTCTTGACAGACAAAAGGTAGAAGAAAGGGAAGTATTAGTATCCCCACTTTTCAGATGGAGGGGACTGAAGGACACAGAGTTCATGTGACTTTCCCAAGGTCACACAGGTAGTGTGTGGCAGAGTGGAGAACATCACCCAGAACTCATGAGTCCCAGTCCAGTGCTTGAACTGCAAGACCATCCATCCTCTCTATTTCCACAGCCAAGTAATAGCCAGCTGGCAGTGGAATCAGTGGGCTTCTGCTGTGTGTGGGGAAAGCAGGATGTGGAGAGCATGGGAAAGGGGGCCCCACACTTTCTGCAAATACAGAGCTGTGGGTGAGGTTGGTTTCAGGAGCTGTGGTGTGCAGGGGAGGTGAGTTTCAGGACAAGACTGGGGAGTTACAAGGGCATGACCAGGGCTTCCGCAATGAAGTGGCTTAACTGCCTCAAGCCTTTCTCTCCATGCACGAAGGGGTGGGGACACAGCCGCTTTGAAGGCTAATAAGTCCTGAGGCCAAGTAGTGGCTCTGTTACTGGCCTATGGCCTCTGGGGCAGGATTCTGCCACCCATTTGTGGAACTCCCCTGGGCACAGCCCACTTACGCTCTCTGTGACAGTGACTGGAATATGGCCCTGTTTGACTTTTCCAGTTCAGTTGATTTAAGCCCTTCTGTATGATGATAAATGTTACATAATAAAATTATGCACATTTCAAAAAAATAATCTGGCCCTATATCTCTTTCCCCTAGAGGGTAGGGAAGCATTCACAGCTCTGGTCTGTGCTGGAGCTCTTCTGTGGATGAAAGGAAGATGTCTTTCCCCAGGCTACTCATGCAGCACCTTTAATGAAAACTAAATTCACTTTAAAAGTAAAAAAGAGTTTTCAGAAATAGCTTCCTGCTCATGAAAATCTATCAGTCCATCCATTAGGGACATGTGGCATGGCTTGGCCCCAGCTTTCCACGTGCGGGCCCTCCCAACAGCAAACAGAGAGCAAAGCACTTTTCTCTAATTACAGGCCATTCCTCCATGCTGCCTATCTTCTCTGTTCCTTTGGCAGGAAAGTGGGATACCTGAGAATCCTCTTCTCTAGCTAATTCAGGAACAGCAGCTAGAAAAGCTCATTAAACTGACCCATCACACTACTTTAGATAAAAACAGCAAGTGCAATTAGAGCTTAGATAAATGAATACAAGGAACAAAATGCTGCTGAGCCTTTTCACTGTCTCCTTTTTGATTGTAGATTGGAGCGTGTGCCTATCTTGATAAGTTACTGAGAAACCATTGCTGGCTAATACAGACCTTTGGCATGTTCTGTACTATACCGGGGTATGACTTGGGTAAGTAGCAAATAATGAACAGGCAGAGAGGAGGTACCATTTGACTGTAATTTCAGGAAAACATTTTCTTACTGAAGGGTAAGCAAAAGTCTAGTCCACTTTTTCTACAAAGCCAATAAAACACTGTATCAGTAGCTGTGCAAGCAGAGACCTGTTTATTGAAGTGGAGGTCACAAATTTGTATGGCATGTAACAATTCCATGTGGAAACATACCATGGCCCAGCTAGTCTGGGAAACAGATAGGAGCTAGATGCTCCAGAGAAATGTAGAAAGCCACCATAATACACCCTAGTCATTCCAATGTGTTATTCCATGTGGGGTGTGTGTATGTGAGAGAGACGGTGACCACAAAAGAGCCCAGAAGCCTCTAGAGGAATTGTATAATGGCTTACACAGGGTCTGATCCAAAGGCCATTGAAGCCAATGAGAGTCTTTTCATTGAATTCACTGGGCTTTGGATCAGATCATAGAGAATGAAAATAGGAGCTGAACCGGTAGTCCTGACTTGCTGCCTTCCTATTCACGGTTGCACTGTTTCATGATGTCTATAGCAGAACCTGAGGGTTCTTTATCGGCTGCAAATTGCTGCAGGTTAAGTATATGTGTCTGTCAGTTTTTTCCTGCTGTGTTGTAGCATGAAGACTGGATAGTGCCTGTCTCAGAGGGACAACATGCAGTGAAGCGTTTGAACAGCTGGTGTGACGCTTTAGATCTTCAGTGATCTAAAAATTAAAAAGGAGTCCTACAAAAAGTGGAAACTAGTGGAAATAACACAAGTATGTAGGGACAAAATTAGAAAGTCCAAGGCACAAAACGAGATCAAACTATCTGGAGACATAAAGGGTAACAAGAAAACATTCTACAAATACATTAGAAGTAAGAGGAAGCCCAAGGAAAGGGTAGGCCTGCTGCTCAATGGGGGAGGGGGAGAATAATAACAGAAAATGTGGAAATGGCAGAGGTGCTTAATGACTTACTTGTTTCGGTTTTCACCAAGAAGGTTGGTGCTGATTGGACATCTAATGTAGTGAATACCAGTGAAAATGAGGTAGGATCAGAAGAGGCTAAAATGGGGAAAGAACAAGTTAAAAATTACTTGGACAAATTAGATGTCTTCAAGTAACCTGGGCCTGATGAAATGCATTCTAGACTACTCAAGGAGCTGACTGAGGAGACATCTGAGCCATTAGCAATTATCTTTGAGAAGTCATGGTAGACGGGAAAGATTCCAGAAGACTGGAAAAGGGCAAATATAGTGCCAATCTATAAAAAAGGAAAATAAGGACAACCCAGGGAATTACAGACCACTCAGCTTAACTTCTGTACCTGGAAAGATAATCGAGCAAATAATTAAGCAATCAATTTGCAAACATCTAGAAGATAATAAGGTGATAAGTAACAGACCGCATGGTTTTGTCAAGAACAGATCGTGTCAAACTGACCTGATAGCTTTTTTTGACAGGATAACAAGCCTTGTGAAGGGGGAAGCGGTAGATGTGGTATATCTTGACTTTAGTAAAGCTTTTGATACTGTCTTGCATGACCTTCTCATACACAAACTAGGAGAATGCAACCTAGATGGAGCTACTAAGGTGGGTGCAAAACTGGTTGCAAACTGTTCCGAGAGAGTAGTTATTAGTGGTTCACAGTCATACTGGAAGGGCATAATGAGTAGGGTCCGGCAGGCATCAGTTCTGGGTCCGGTTCTGTTCAATATCTTCATCAATGAGTTAGATAATGGCATAGAGTGTACACTTATAAAGTTTGCAGACGATACCAAACGGGGAGGGGATGCAAATGCTTTGGAGGATAGGATTATAATTCAAAATGATCTGGATAAACTGGAGAAATCGTCTGAAGTAAATAGGATGAAATTAAATAAGGACAAATGCAAAATACTCCATTTAGGAAAGAACTATCAGTTGTACACATACAAAATGGGAAATGACTGCCTAAGAAGTAATACTGTGGAAAGAGATCTGGGGGTCATGGTGGACCACAAGCTAAATATGAGTCAACAGTGTAACGCTGTTGCAAAAAAAAGGAAACATCATTCTGGCATGTATTAGCAGCAGTGTTTTAAGCAAGACACGAGAAGTAATTCTTCTGCTCTACTCTGTGCTGATTAGGTCTGAACTGGAGTACTGTGTCCAGTTCTGGGCGCCACATTTCAGGAAGGATGTGAACAAATTGGAGAGAGTCCAGAGAAGAGCGACAAAAATGATTAAAGGTCTAGAAAACATGACCTATAAGGGAAGATTGAAAAAATTGGGTTTGTTTAGTCTGGAGAAGAGAAGACTGAGAGGGGACATGATAACAGTTTTCAAGTATGTAAAAGATTGTCACAAGGAGGAGGGAGAAAAATTGTTCTTCTTAACCTCCGAGGATAGGACAAGAAGCAGTGGGCTTAAATTGCAGGAAGGGAGGTTTACACTGGACATTAGGAAAACTTCCTAACTGTCAGGGTGGTTAAGTGCTGGAATAAATTGCCTAGGGAGGTTGTGGAATCTCCATCATTAGAGATTTTTAAGAGCAGGTTAGACAAACACCTACCAGGGATGGTCTAGATAATACTTAGTCCTGCCACGAGTGCAGAGGACTGGACTAGATGACCTCTCGAGGTCCCTTCCAGTTCTATGATTCTATGATTCTATGATTTCTCCTGTGTAGCTCTTCCTGAGGACGAGAAATGCGAGCTGCCTGAAAATGAAGCAGGGGTTGTTTGGGACGCGATAAGTTTCACTTTCTTGCTGGTCCAACGGAGAGTCTTTGTGAGCTACTACTTCCTCTACGTAGTGGCAGATCTGAAGGCTGCCAAGATCTTAGCTTCCAGGTACATGCACTGGGTGTAACAAGTTTAAACCAACAGTCCTCAATGGTGCAGAGAAGTTGGAGGCTCCCGCTTCTCTGTAAAGAAATCTGGTCTCTCTGGGATTTGGATTTCTGGAGATAGTAATGGGGAGCCTCCCAAGGTGTGTGTTCCAAAAACAAGGGATCCAGTCAGACAATTATTAATACTTGCTGAGCACTGATAATGTGCTCAGTGCTGTAAAAGTAAACAAGATATGGCGCCTGCCCCAAGACGCTTACAACCTGACTCAAGCCTCTATAATGCCCTGGGTGATGATGCAAACTCAAGGTGGGGAAGAAATCTTGCAAAGGTTTCATGTAAGGAGTGTGACTTAAGAAGGCAGATGTTTTAAGTGCTTGAGGCTCCATTGCAATGATCATGCCTTAGCCAATTTGTCAGTGAGGCAAGAGATGAGGATGGGTCTATGGTAAACCTGGCTTTACATCCTAACTTTCGGGACCACATACTTCACACAATGGGCAGGGTGGGGAATATAGACCTTTTGTGACTGTTATAACATTCATCTGTAGTTCTGAGGATTTCAGTGGAAATCCTGAAGGGTTTGACAAGCAGATCGCCATGTGTTTAGGAGCTATGTTTGGGCAGTACCAGAAAGTGGCAGAGACAGAAAATATAGCATGTGCCATAAAAAAAATGTCACCTAGAATAAATAATGTGCAACTCTGAACTGTGGGATTATAATTCTATTGGGACGTTCATGGGACACCGTAGTCCATGAAAGAGAAGCTTCTTGAGGTGGAGAGGATTCCCTTTACCCTTTCTACATTCCTCTCCCACTTCAAGTTTCTGTTTCTCGTTGTCCCTTATCCATTATCTATATCTGCTTGTCTGTTTCTGCACTTACAATACACCCCTTAATATGGTGTTTAATATCTATCAAGCCCTCTCTCTGTTCAAATTTCTGCTGGAGTGATTTACTCTGAATCATCCGTCTCACTGCCAGAGTGACTCTTCACTGAAATCTTCAGAAACTGCTGTTTTTATTGGTGGAATCAGAGGTCTGATGTCAATCTCTTTTTGACCAGAACTCACCAATCAGAGCCCGGAGAATGATGTAATTGCTGTCAATTACCTTAATCCACCAATGAGAACGGAGACAGAAGTGTCACTCCAGTGTGATTTACCAGCTTGATAATGCTCTGGTTAGCGGGGTATGTTTAACACGGTCTACCCCTTTGTGGTGTGAAGATAGTTGCATGCTGCACAGCGAAGTGTTTATCGAACGATCTGGTTTGTTTCACACACGCAGAGGAGCTGAACTGTTTGAAGTGAAGCTGAAAAAAGTTGTGGCGCTCAGATTGGAGGAAGAGAAAAAATCATTACAAGCCATGAGGAGACAGTAAGTTTGCTGTTCATTTAAAATCACACACTACTTATACACCACATATCTAACCGGTGACTTCGGGGATGTGTAATCTCTTCACTTCTCTCTCTGTTCTATATGACAGTATAGGATACTATATTTTCCATCCTCTTTGATTCCCTCTCCCCCAACCTTCTTAGTGACTCATAACTCAAATCCTTTCCCGCCACTATGAGGAAGAGTGAGGGATAATGCTACAAACAACAACAATGGCAATCAAATGAAAATAGTTACTGACGAGCTTCCAATGGAGGGGGTCAAAATATGTACTCAGTGCCCAACACACAGTAAGAACTCCCTGCCCTTATTCTTCTGTGGGACTTTAGGATCCTGATAGAGGTAGTTCTAGGAGAGTTTTGGACTCTCGACGGCAAGACCAGAAAGCTATTGACTCCGCTCCATGGTTGATACTACAGAGGAATTGTAACAGAGGCCAGCTGTTTGGCTGGTACAAGATCCCTTATGCTGGACGAAAATCAGCTGTTCTGTGCCATGGAATTTTAGGCTTTTCACTGTTTGAGAACAAATTGCCAATAGGATCAATGATGGTATCCAATCAGAAGGATTGTCTACATTAGGGCTTTAGCCAGTAGTGTAGCTACACTGGTACAAACCATACCATATTGCACTGGGGTAAACTGAGGCTGGCACTGGTACAATATATCCCAGTTTGAAACCAGGGTAGGTGGCATTGGTGCAAGTCCCCATTAACACATCACATCTACAAAAGGGACTGGCACCGGTACAACTACACCAGTGCGCTATAACACAAGGCTTTATTAAAGAGTCCCTCACTGGAGATGCCCCCATTCAGACAAAGAAAAATCAACCTAGAGACGTATTAAACTTCCTTCGAAGACTGAAAGGGTGTGTGAAATGGGGACCTGCACTGTGCCTATAATCATTGGCTCCACAGGGGTGATAAATCTGATTGTACTTGGCAGTGTCAAGTCCCTGGTGCTACCTGATTACTGATGTGGTATAGGCGACAGCCCTGTAAGAAACAATACAATCTGCCTGGTGCTGTCAGACTGGAATAATGAGACCCACATTCCGTCTTGCAGTGGGGACTGGATGAAACCTCGATTACTCGTTAGATAAGCAAAGCTTGATCAAACATTTCATGTCATTTGCTGCAGAATTTCACAGATGTTTCCTTGCAAAACTCCTAAGTTAAATGCCAAACATTTCCTCACCACATGCAAAGTTGGCCAAAAGCCAAACATTGGCGGAGTTTATTTTGGTTTGGCCTATAGTATTACATGCATATATCAAACTGCTTCCTGTTTTGAATATCAGATCTTGGAATCGATAGCTTCCAAATCTTAGCCAGGTCCAAAGTAAGCTATGCTCAGTAAAAAAAATAATAATAATACTCGCAACAGTATACATAGTCAAATGAATAATTATGCTTTTATTATTTCCTGGCTGGCTAGCTTGCATGTGTTCTTATGGAGGTGACCAGCCTTCTCAGACACATATGCTGAGCCCATTCTGGCCTAAGGGTATGTTATTATCACAACCTTTTTTCTTAGCTGTCAAAGGAGTGCTCCTCAACGTCTGTATTCAGAGCTGAAGCCAATTCCTACTGAAGTCCGTGCAAAGATTCCCCTTGACTTCAGTGGGGTTTGGATTAGCCCTGTTACAATGTTAATATTCTCAAGTTAATTTAAGTCCAGTGAAGACACAGGTCTCCTGTTTTAGTATCAGTTATAATATTTTAGATAGATATGCCCTGGGGCTAGTGTTAGTGCTTGTGATAAAAGCTTCAGAATGAAGCGTATTGGTGACACTTCAGGTGTTAGGAGGAGATGGTGGGGAACGAGATTGAAAGAGAAAGAGAGAAAAAGAAGTGTCTAGTTTGGGTACAGGACTGGGAGCCGAAAACTCCTGAGATCAAGATCCAGCTCTGACAAGGCCTCTGCTCCATCTGTGTCGTCGGACAAACTGTTTCCACATTTACCAGCTGGTGCTAGTTACCAGGGCTGTTCCAAATTTTTCTGTCAAAACTTTTTTTCGATGAAAAAATTGGGTTTTTGACAGAACACAGTGTGTAGAATGCGTGTAGTTCCTTGAAAATTTTTTACTTTCTTCAAAAAACCCAAACCCCAAACATTTTTAGCCAAAATGTTTTTAGCCATTTTTAGCCATTTTAGCCATTTTTGGATTTTGGTAGTTTTTGGCCAAAAATGTTTATTTTGCGGTTTGTTTTGTTGTTGGTTTTTTTTGACAAAAAGTCAACATTTAACATGAGGAAAAACACCCATTTTCTGATGACCTCTATTATTAATACTATGTTGGAGATAACAATGACCAAGTTGGGGCTCATATGTCATGGGGATTTTTTGAGGATCACTATGTAAAGTTTGCAAAAAGAAAAGGAGTACTTGTGGCCCCTTAGAGATGAACCAATTTATTTGAGCATAAGCTTTCGTGAGCTACAGCTCACTTCATCGGATGCATTCAGTGGAAAATACAGTGAGGAGATTTATATATACACAGAACATGAAAAAATGGGTGTTTATCATGCACACTGTAAGGAGAGTGATCACTTAAGATGAGCTATTACCAACAGGAGAGTGGGGGAGCCGGGGGAGAAAACCTTTTGTAGCGATAATCAAGGTGGGCCATTTCCAGCAGTTAACAAGAACGTCTGAAGAACAGTTGGGGGGGAGGGAGCGGAATAAACAAGAGGAAATAGTTTTACTTTGTGTAATGACTCAGCCACTCCCAGTCTCTATTCAAGCCTAAATTAATTGTATCCAATTTGCAAATTAATTCCAATTCAGCAGTCTCTCATTGGAGTCTGTTTTTGAAGTTTTTTTGTTGAAGAATAGCCATTTTTAGGTCAGAAATCGAGTGACCAGAGAGATTGAAGTGTTCTCCGACTGGTTTATGAATGTTAAAATTCTTGACATCTGATTTGTGTCAATTTATTCTTTTACGTAGAGACTGTCCAGTTTGACCAATGTACATGGCAGAGGGGCATTGCTGACACATGATGGCATATTTCACATTGGTAGATGTGCAGGTGAATGAGCTTCTGATAGTGTGGCTGATGTGATCAGGCCCTATGATGGTGTCCCCTGAATAGATATGTGGACACAGTTGGCAACGGGCTTTGTTGCAAGGATAGGTTCCTGGGTTAGTGGTTCTGTTGTGTGGTGTGTGGTTGCTGGTGAGTATTTGCTTCAGGTTGGGGGGCTGTCTGTAAGCAAGGACTGGCCTGTCTCCCAAGATTTGTGAGAGCAATGGGTCGTCCTTCAGGATAGGTTGTAAATCCTTGATGATGCGCTGGAGAGGTTTTAGTTGGGGGCTGAAGGTGACGGCTAGTGGCGTTCTGTTATTTTCTTTGTTGGGTCTGTCCTGTAGTAGGTGACTTCTGGGTACTCTTCTGGCTCTTTCAATCTGTTTCTTCACTTCAGCAGGTGGGTATTGTAGTTGTAAGAATGTTTGATAGAGATCTTGTAGGCGTTTGTCTCTGTCTGAGGGGTTGGAGCAAATGCAGTTGTATCGTAGAGCTTGGCTGTAGACAATGGATCATGTGGTGTGGTCTGGGTGAAAGCTGGAGGCATGTAGGTAGGAATAGCGGTCAGTAGGTTTCTGGTATAGGGTGGTGTTTATGTGACCATTGCTTATTAGCACCGTAGTGTCCAGGAAGTGGATCTCTTGTGTGGACTGGTCCAGGCTGAGGTTGATAATGGGATGGAAATTGTTGAAATCATGGTGGAATTCCTCAAGGGCTTCTTTTCCATGGGTCCAGATGATGAAGATGTCATCAATATAGCGCAAGTAGAGTAGGGGCATTAGGGGACGAGAACTGAGGAAGCGTTGTTCTAAGTCAGCCATAAAAATGTTGGCATACTGTGGGACCATGCGGGTACCCATAGCAGTGCCTCTGATTTGAAGGTATACATTGAAGACAGAAAGCACTTACTTATCTAAATGCTAATGATTTTGATACTCCTGTCTGTGTTCTGTCTTAAACCTATAGAATGGAACTAATCAAATTGAAGCAGAAGAAACTTGACGATTTGAAGCAAATGACACCAAGCCCAGAAGAAACAGCTGTGGATCAATCCGCCAAAGAGCAGCAGCTGCTAGATCTAGGTGAAATGATGTCACGTTAAATAGCCTGTGTAGTGAGAACAACATGGAGAGAGATCACTGTGCCTTCCCTTCCCCTGCTTTCCGTTTTTGCACTGCTGTGTTCCACAGTCCACAGTAAATTGTCTTTTCACAACCCCAGTGCTGCTGAAGCTGAAATTCACATTCAGCCTTCGCATCCAAAGCCAAAGTAACTGGGCTCTGTCCAGGCCTTGTCTGTAGGTCTGTGGGATGAATTTAATCCCTGAAACCCACAGTTAGGCCACTGGTCTTTGATATAAACTCCCTCTGCTGCTCTTCACGATGGGGTGTCTAGGCAACGGGATTCTGGGGTATGAGATCCAGGGAATGGATCCTGCCTGCAATTCAGAGCTGCTGTGGAGAACCCCCCCAGGGCTCACAAAGAATGAAGAGATCTGCCTGTACATAGAGCCAACCCACAGGCTCCAATGCAGTCCCACAGTGGGCCCTGCACAGCTTTGTGCATTGAGAAATGTAATTCTTTTAAGTTGTAGAGAGGGGAAAAAAGACCTGTCCATCTGTTTCACGACGTACATTTTACAACCACCTTTACAGAGGAGGGCGGCAACAAGGAAAACAAGGACAAGAAGATATGGTGGCAACCCTGGGTGACCCACACCTCCAGTAAGTTTTCTGTGTGTGCTAAAGGTTTGTGAGCCACAACTAACTGGAAAAATGACATGTATAAGTTAGGGCAATGTAGCCTGTTAGAAACAGTGTCTTTGCACACAGTTGCTGGGATTGTATACAACAAGAACCTGCAGAAACTTTTTGTTTGGTTGGATGGTTGCGTTTTAGCCCCACACTCAAAAAAACAACAACAAACCACCCCAAAAAACAAAACAAAACAAAAATACAAGCATAGGGCTTCATGTAGAAGTCAATGGGAGTTTTGCCATTAACTCTAGTGGGAGCAGGCTTATGATTCTGCTGTAAACCTAAGGCCAGATTCTGCTCTCGGCAGGAATACCTCCCCTGCTGCACACACAGCAGGCTGGCAGGAAAAAGGAAACATCATGGGTTGGGGGGGGACCCATAGAGGACAATTGTCTTTATTTAATTCGGGGTCAGCTGACAATTACATGATTTATAAAACACATTTATAATGCAACCAATCTGTTCTTCAATAGCTGTCCTAACAGTCAGCCCTATTTAGGAAGGATGCTTGCTATGTGTATCTTAGCAAAAACCATACAATTTGTCTGCTCTGTCCCTTCCAAGCCCTCTCCTAGCCCTACATATTTCACTGCTGTTGAAATGTGGTTTTCTTTCCCAATGTCCCTATTCATAGCCTAAGGGCTGCTCTAAAGTATATTAAGCATAAAGATACTAATCAAGCGAATAAAAAATAGTAACAGCAAAAATACTCGCACGCTCCACTATGCTAATTAATATTTACTAAAACGTGTTCTGTTAAAATGGCTAGACTAGGATTTTCAAAGCCACATAGATAGGCAGCTCCTATTTAGATGTGCAACTCCTATTGATTTCAAGGGGACTTGTGCATCTAAATCCCCTGGGCAGCTTTGCAAAATCTCAGCCACATCTCTTTCTGGAACTGATTTTAGTGATTCGAGCTGGGAGCTACTACCTCTTTGAGACAGACAGTGAGGAAGAAGAGGAACAAGGGCAGACAGAAAAGAGGGAGGAAGAATCACCAAAGAAGAAAACAGCATTCCAGGTGCAGGACTTACTTATGATAATATTGAGCAGTGTTGCCTAGTGGATTGAGCACTGGACTGGGACTCAGGAGACTTGGGTTCTATTTCCAACTCTGCCTCTGGATTCCTGTGTGACCTTGAGCAAGTCACCTGATTTCCCGGTGTCTCAGTTTTGCCTTCTGTAAAATGGCAATGATGATGCTTATGTCTTTTGTAAAATGCTTTGAGACTTACGGGTGAAAAGAGTGAGGTATTATTATTAATTTATTATTAATAATTAATTATGATTATTTTACATGGTTACCTTTTTTCAAAAAAATCCCAAGAGATTTACTGCAAACTACCAAAATATTTTCCTAACATTGCTCTTCCATGGAAGCAATTGCTGTTGTTACTAGGGGGGTGTTAGGTGTCTGTAAAGGAAAGCGGAAGGCGTCAATGAATTCCCAGTGAGAGGGAAAGTGGTCTGTAGACCCATGAATGGGAGAGGAGCAAAGGGATCCATCTGAATGGAAGTGGGAACGGGGGACACACAACATATTTGATCCAGTCTATTAAAAAGTTTGTGAAGCCCCGGCATACTGGAGTACGTCAAACGAAACACAACTTAGGCTTAATCAGCCGGATGGAAGCACCAGGCTTCTCACCAAAGACTAATGGGGTTTCTCCATGCAGCTTGCATATGAAGCCTGGATGTCCAGCTCTAAATCAGCTCTAAGAACAAGAAAACAAGATGAAGCCAGAGAGCAGAGGAAGAAAGAGGAGGAGGAGCAACTGCGACTGGCAGGTAATGGGAAGAATGCACAGACACCTGCACACAGGGGCTGCTTGGCCAAATTAGACAAAAAAAGAACTGTTTGAATGAGAGAGGCTGTAATTCCTAGAGCAAGAATCACTAATAGAACATTAAGGGTAGTCATTTACATGTGGCCAGGTCAGGAAACGCTGACACCAGCTTTAATTACCATCCATATCGCCTGCCCGCAGCACATCCCACATGCTGGATGAAGACTTCCCTTTTCCATACCATAATGCCCTTAACTCTGCCCCACATACACGTGCATTTCAATACAGTGTCTTGTTATCTGATTACGTAACCTGCAGCTGGAGTCATAACCCCATTGATTTCACTGGGCATTGGGCTGGGCTCATAATTCCTGAATAGCTGGAAAGATGTCAAGGCAAAGTTTCTCTCCTCTATAGCTCTGTTTATGTTCCTATATGTTACAGGAGAGGTGAAGTTGGAATTCCATGAAGAGAAAGGGGAGATATCAGTCACTGACGAGAACCTAGATGAGCCAGGTGAGTAGCTCCATATTGTAGCAGCAAACCAGAAGCCCTTGCTCAGATGACTTCATAGACTCATAGACTTTAAGACCATAAGGGACCGTCATGATCTAGTCTGATCTCCTGCATTCCAGGCCACAGAACCTCACCCACCTACTCCTGTAATAGATCCAAAGCCTCTGGCTGAGTTACTGACGTCTCAAGATTTGAAGACTTCAGGTTACAGTGAATCTACCATTTACTCTAGTTCAAACCAGCAAGTGACCTGAACCCACATTGCAGAGGAAGGCAAAAAACAACCCAGGGTCTCTACCAGTCTGACCTGTGGGAAAATTCCTTCCCATCCCCACAAATGGCAATCAGTTAGACCCTGAACATGTGGGCGAGACCCACCAGCCAGAAACCTGTGAAAGAATTCTCTGTAGTAACTCAGAGCCCTCTCCGTCCAGTGTCCCATCTCCAACTGTTGGAGATATTTACTACTAGCAGATGTAGATGGGCCATATGCCATTGTAGGCAATCTCATCATATCATCTCCTCCATACATTTATCATGCTCAGTTTATTTCCCCCATTACTCCCCTTGGAAGGCTGATCCAGAACTTCATTCCTCTGATGGTTAGAAACCTTTATTTAATTTCAAGTCTAAACTTATGGATGGCCAGTTTATATCCATTTGTTCTTGTGCCAACATTGGCCCTTAACTTAAATAACTCCTCTCCGTCCCTGGTGTTTATCCCTCTGCTGTATTCATAGAGAATAATCATGTCTCCTGTCAGCCTTCATTTTGTTAGTCTAATCAAGCCAAGCTCCTTAAGGAGGGGTTGCAAGTGCTTTGGAGGATAGGATTATAATTCAAAATTATGTGGACAAACTAGAGAAATGGTCTGAAGTAAATAGGATGAAATTAAATAAGGACAAATGCAAAGTACTCCATTTACGAAGGAACAATCAGTTGCACACATACAAAATGGGAAATGGCTGCCTAGGAAGGAGTACTGCGGAAAGAGATCTGGGGGGTCCTAGTGGACCGCAAGCTATGAGTCAACAGTGTAACACTGTTGCAAAAAAAGGAAACATCATTCTGGGATGTATTAGTAGGAGTCTTGTAAGCAAGACACAAGAAGTAATTCTTCCGCTCTACTCTGCGCTGATTAGGCCTCAACTGGAGTATTGTGTCCAGTTCTGGGCACCACATTTCAGGAAAGATGTGGACAAATTGGAGAGAGTCCAGAAAAGAGCAACAAAAATGATTAAAGGTCTAGAAAACATGACCTATGAGGGAAGATTGGAAAAATTGGGTTTGTTTAGTCTGGAGAAGAGAAGACTGAGAGGGGACATGATAACAGTTTTCAAGTACATAAATGTTGTTACAAGGAGGGAGAAAAATTGTTCTTCTCAACCTCTGAGGATAGGACAAGAAGTAATAGGCGTAAATTGCAGGAAGGGAGGTTTAGGTTGGACATTAGGAAAAACTTCCTAACTGTCAGGGTGGTTAAGCACTGGAATAAATTGCTTAGGGAGGTTATGGAATTTCCATCATTGGATATTTTTAAGAGCAGGTTAGAAAAACACCTGCCGGGGTGGTCTAGATAATACTTAGTCCTGCCATGAGTGCAGGGGACAGGACTAGATGACCTCTCGAGGTCCCTTCCAGGCCTATGATTCTAAGTCCTTTCCTGTAAAGTAGGTTCTCCGCTCCTCTGATCATCCTAGTAGCCCTTCTCCGTACCTGTTCCAGTTTGAATTCATCTTTCTTAAACATAGGAAACCAGAATGCCACACAGTATTTCAGATGAGGTCTCATCAGTGCCTTGTATCACGTAACTAACACTTCCCTATCTCTAGTGGAAATACCTTGCCTGATGCATCCTACGATTGCATTAGCGTTTTCATGGCCACATCATATTGATGGCTCATAGTCATCCTGTGATCAACCAATAGACCCCGGTCTTTCTCCGCCTCTGTCACTTACAGCTGATATGTCCCCATTTTATAGGGATTAACAAGAATTTTTCTTAAATGCATGACCTGGCACTTTACACTATTAAATTTCATCCCATTTCTATTACTCCTGTTTTCAAGGTCATTCAAATCTTAATGTATGATATTCTGGTCCACCTCCGTATGGGCAATACCCACTTCAGTAAGATGGATCAGGATTGGATGGGAATAAAGATAACCTAAACTGACCTTTGAAATCCTTTATCACTGTCTCAGCCAATGCTGAGTAACTGGTTGAAATAGAATAGTGCATAGAACCATTTCCTGTTTGTAACTGTATATGTTTTTTTCCCCTTTTGACAGAAAGTATAATTGAAAGAATAATCAGTACAGTCAAGTTTACTTGGGTCTTTGTTCAGGCATTGCTAGATGATACTACAGAGGCACTGAACTCTCTATGTAAAAATAACCTGGACATAGCAAATGTGCTGAGAATTGAAAGGTGCATGCTATGGCGAGAAATTAATAAGGTAAGATCACTGTCATTTTACACAATGTCCTGGTTTTTTTTGTTTATGTAACAGGATGTCTGACTATATTCAACTGTAACAAGCCGGAAATTCTGGGCTCTGTCCTGAAATCTTTATATACACAAAATTCTCATTGAGCTAGATATGCATAAAAATGCCCCATTGAGCACGAGCTCATTGATAGAGGTGTCTTGAAAAGAGAAAAGTCACATAAAATTTTCATTGGTCACTTCAATTCCAGTCCAAGACTCCATTTCAAGTCACTTTTAATTTTCTTTTTCATTTTCAAGATATGATGTCCAGGTTTTTTATTGAAGTTTTCCAACCAGTTTCTCTGATTATTTATGCATTACAATAGCAACTAGGAATATGGTTTATTCATGTTCATTTGTGGACCAATCTTTCTGCATTAGGTCATGTTCTGAAACCCATTGTTACTCCCCTTAAAGAGACTTGATGTCAATATAAATTCTGAGCGCTGCTTACATCACTGAACAAAAGTATTCCAGGTGCCTGAAAGACTGACTTGCAAGGAAAGATTAAAAGAGCTAATATTTAGAGCTGGTTGAACAATTTTCATTGAAACTATTTTCTAATGAAAAATGACTTTTTGATTAAATGGGAACTTTCACGAAAAAAAATCCTGTTATTGTAAAAAAAAAAAATTGGGGTTTTCTTTTGAAAAATAAAACGGGGTGTTTTTTAGTTTTCAACAACAACAAATTGAAAAAAATTGTTTACATTTTTTGTTTTTTCAACAAGAACCAGGAAAATTTTAAGAAAAGTTTTGGTGAAACTGAAAATCATTTGTCTTCATTTAAATTTTTCATGGAGAAAATCCCCAATAATTTAATAAGAACATAGGAACTGGTGTATTGCAGCGGTTCTCTAACTGTGGGTTGGGACCCCAAAGTGGGTTGCAACCCCGTTTTAATGGGGTCACCAGAGTTGAAGCCCGAGCCCAACCACTTGGGGTCAAAGCCTGAGGGCTTCTGCCCTGAGTGGTGGGGCTCAGGTTACAGCCCCCCCCAGCCTGGGGCTGAAGCCCTTGGGCTTCGGCCCCCCCCACACACCCAGGGCCGTGGGGCTTAGGCTTTGGCCCGCCCTGCCCAGGGCAGTGGGGCTTGGGCAGGTTCAGGCTTCGGTCCACTCTTCTGGGGTCATGTAGTAATTTTTGTTGTCAGAAGGGGGTCGCGGTGAAAAGAAGTTCGAGAACCCCTGGTGTACTGGATCAGAACCAAGTTCAGTTAGTCCAGTGTCCATGACAGTTAGTCCAGTGAAAGTGGCCAGCACCAGATTCTTCAGAAGAAGATGTAAGAAACTCCACAGTAGGGAGAAAGGGATCTCCTCTTGGTCTCTAATAGAGATTGGCTTAAATCACAAAACATGAGGTTTAATATTCCTTTCAAAATTTGTGCTATTATTAATTTATGATAACACTGGATATTCTTGAGATCCAAATAAATGTCCATTCCCACAGGTTTCTACTAACTATGTTTAGAGCTGTCATGCTTATATTCTGAAGGGCATTAACAGCAAGGAAGGGAACATCTTATTTAGTGTGGGACACAAGGATATAAAATGAGCACCAGCCATCGGTTTTAAAGATGGGAAATCCCCATGGGAAGTAGCGGTCTCAAAGGGTAATATGGGATTACAATCGCTTCCATTGACAGAAACGAGGACAGCATTTTTCCCATCTGACTGATTTTGTATTAATTTTTTAAGGGAAAAGAGGCCTCGCCAGACACGATTCTCCAATATTACAACATGAAGAAGACTCAGCAAGTGCAAGCAAATCCTTATGGAGGAAATAAAATGAAAGGCACATGGGAGGATCAGCGTGAAGACACATTAGAGTGCCAGCAGATACCCAGGGGGGGAACCCAGCTACCTCATGAGAGCAGTGCATCCAGGTGAATAGACCGTGGAACATTATCCTTGTCAGAACTTCTCATAAGAGCTGGTCAAACCTATAGTGAGGTAATGTGCAGCTAGGCAATATTTGCTGGATTTGTTACAAATCTAAGGTGTTTATCTGCTCCCCCAACCCCAGCCATAGTATCTGAGCAGCTAACAATATTTTAATGTATGTATCGTCACAACTCCCTGGAAGGTGCTGTTATCCGCATTCTACAGCTGGGAACTGAGGCACAGGGAGGCTACATGATGTGCCAAAGGTCACACAGGAAGTCTATGGTGGAGCAGGGACTTGAAGCCAGGTTTCCTAAACCCTAGGCTAGTGCTCTGATCACTGAGCCATCCTTCCTCTCAAGCCTCCAAGCCTGGGTTGTGGAGTGAACCTGGTCCCAGTTCAGAGTGAGTCTGGGATAACTGATGGTTTGAATGGAAGCTGGGTGAAGCTCGGCAGCTCTGCTGTGCTTCACTTTGAGATTTTTAAATTCATTTGAGCTCAAAGCAAAAACTGTGGCATGAAGCAGGAGTAATCCCAAGGGAGGGGTATCAGTGTCATCAGTTAGCCACACCTGGAGTCAGCCAATGAATGGTTACAGTGAGATGAGGTGGCATCCAGCAAAACTCAGAACTGATAGGTAAGGTCCCAGGAAGAAAATCTAAGGGAAAAAAGGAGTTCAGGAGAACTGGTGATTTCTCAAGGAGACAATATGAAAGGCACAACTGCAAGCTATCCTGATGCAAAGGAAAGACAGGAAGAATAGTAAGAGGCCAATATGGCTCCATCAGGAGCTCTTTAATGACTGGAAAATCAAAAAGAAATCCTAAAAAAAAGTGGAATCATGGACAAATTTCTAAGGAGGAGTACAAATGAATAGCACAAGCATGTAAGGGCAAAATCAGAACAGGTAAGGCACACAATGAGTTACACCTAGCAAGAGACATAAAAGGCAGTAAGTAGAGGTTCTTCAAATACATTAGGAGCAAGAGAAAGATGAAGGAAAGTCTGCTTAGCAGGAAAGGAGGGCTAATAACTGATGACATAAAAAGAAAGCTGACATGTTTAATGCCTAGTGGGTCACCCATTGAATATAAATTAACAATATGATGCAGCTGCGAAAAAGACGAATATCATTGAGGGGTGTTTTAGCAGGAGTATCATATGTAAGACACGGTAGGTATTTGTCCTGCTCTACTCAGCACTGGTAAAGTCTCAGCTGGAAAGCTGTGTCCAATTCTGGGTGCCACACTTTAGGAAAGATGGGAACAAATTGGAGAGAATCTAGAGGAGACAAAAATGATGAAACGTTTAGAAAACCTGACTTATGAGGGATGCTTAAAAAAAACTGGGCATGTTTAGTCTTGAGAAAAGACGACCAAGTAAGGACCTGATAACAGTCTTCAAATGTGTTAAGGGCGGTTATAAAAAGAATGGTGATCAATTGTTCTCCATGTCCACTGAAAGTGGGACAAGAAGTAATGGGCTTAATCTGCAGCAAAGGAAATTTAGGTTAGATGTTAGGAAAAATTTTCGAACTATAAAGGTAGGTAAGCTCTGAAATAGGCTTCCAGGGGAGGTTGCGGAATACATATTAGTGGAGGTTTTTCAGAACACGCTGGACAAACACCTGTCAGGGATAGTCTAGGTTTACGCGGTCCTGCTACAGAGCAGGGGGCTGGATGTGGTGACTTCTTGAATCCCTTCCAGCCTTACATTTCTATGGTTTATGATTCTATGAAAAATAGCCCCTAGGGCAGTGGTTCTCAAACTTTTGTACTGGTGATCCCTTTCACACAGCAAGCCTGTGAGTGCGACCCTCCTAATAAATTAAAAACACTTTTTTATATATGTAACACCATTATAAATACTGGAGGCAAAGCGGGGTTTGGGGTGGAGGCTGACAGCTCGTGACCCCCCAGGTAATAACCTCGTGACCCCCTAAGGGGTCCTGACCCCCAGTTTGAGAACCCCTGCTCCAGGGAGTGGCTACAGGGAGGTCAGTTAGCAACAGCTAAACTCGGGGGAATGATTACAGCGGAATTAGCTGGCATGCAGCTGGAGTAACCCATGTGTAATATTGCAGAGAGATCAATTAGCATGCAGCTCATACAATGACTGCCATGAGGCCAGTTAGCCTGCAACTAGTGTGATGCAACATGAAATACTTTGAGTACTTTAAAAGAACAAGCTTGTATGGAAATAACGTTAAATTCTGTGTGAATCCTTTCTAATCACTGTCACCATGACCTTAGATGTTAAAATTCTTAGCTGGATTCTGAATTTATGGTGAGTGAGCCCCTTCTCCCTTTGGCATGAGACAGGAGGTTTCATATTAGTACAATTATTTCAATGTCAATTAAGAAACTTAACTTATGATTTTCAGTGATTTTTTTTAAATAAAGAAACTCATTCTGGATCTAGGACACCTGATGAAGTTGCTGAGGAAATTAATGGAGATGAGGCAGGACAGAAGGTGGAAGATGAAGACAGCGTCAAAGAAGCTGCCCCAGAAATGACCACTCCTCTTCCTTCCTGTGAAACAAAAGATTATGCTGTTTCCCCATCAGCTGAGAGGAGCAAAGAAGCAGGCAGGCCATTAAATGAAGTTCCTGTTATCATGACTGCCAGTGAGCTGCTTCTGAACAGGCAAGAAAGACCTAAAGTCAAACCCAGCTGCACAGATACCCACAATGTGTTCATGGAATGATGATGTGCCTTAAACAGCATGGTGCCACTTAATTGTTTCTAGTTTTTTCACTTGCACAAGCTGACATGGGACATTGTGTTTGATGTCAGACTAAAAAGAGACTTTATGGGGCAGATGCTCAGCTGGCGTAAGTCAGTGTAGCTCCATCCATAGTAAAGCTATGTCAGTTTTCACCAGCTGGGGGATATGGAATTATGGATTATATTCTCCACCCATGAGACTAAAATTACTACATGGTCGAACTGGTCAAAAATTTTCACATTAAAAGTCCCCCCCCCCCACTTTTTTTTTCCAAAATGAAACTTTTCATAACAAGTTGTTGAAATTCTCATTTTTTGCAAATTTTTCCATATGATTTTTACTGAAATTTTTACCAAAATAGATTTTGTTGCTTACCACAAACAGTTACTGATTGAAAATGGTGGTTGTGGTAAATGAAAAAATATTTAAAAAACAAATTAAAATTTCAGTAAAAAAAAAAACAAAACAAAAACCCACCCCCACAGAACATTTTAGGCCCAGTTTGAACCCTGTGAGATGGAAACAAGTCAGAAATTTCAAAAATGTCACCTAAGGTGTTTTTTTGTTGTTGTTTTGTGTCCCCCCCGCCCCCCGACCAGCTCTACTATTAGGGATAGATTTAAAGAACTGTGCCCATGCAGCAGAGGCATTTGTGCTCATAGGAGCACTATGGTCATTATGCACTAATGCTACTGAATTGGTGAATTAAGGGCTAAGGTCAACAAAAATGGAGGGTGCTCAGCAGCACCTCCAAGAGTTGCTTTGTACTTGGAGGTTTAAATGTGCAAACACACCCATGTTTTGTGGGGGCCACTGAGCAGGTGCTGTTCAGAATGAGGGGCGGGGGACTATGAGTGTACGTGAGTTAGGTCAGTGACAGCTTTCACAGAAGATTTGGTTGACAAAGTATCACAGCTTTAGTCATGCAGTTCTGAAGAGATGATATTATGCCATACATCTGGTCTCATATATATATATATATATATATATAATCTTCTGTATTCAAAATACTAGCTTGTAGCCTTGCACCAATTTTGTGAGGAAATATAATTAATCTATTTTTATATACATTTTTTTGTTCTGTGGTTCAGGATGTTTCATGACAATGAACTGGAGCAGTCAGACAAGTTTTATCAGAGTCTGCCTCGATCCCTGAAGTTGGGCTTTGCTTTGTACAATGCGATGGTGTCCAAGTCAGAAATGCTCTGTTATTTTGTCATCATTCTCAACCACATGGTCTCTGCTTCTGTCCTCACTTTGGTTCTGCCCATCCTTATATTCCTGTGGGCCATGTTATCCATTCCAAGGCCTACTAAATTCTTCTGGATGATGGCTATCGTTTATACAGAGGTATGCAACAGCCAGAAAATTGCCTTGCTGCAGACATAAGTGTCTCTCTGCAAACAAGTACTATTCTTTTTCTTTACATTAAAGCGCAATAAACTTCTGTTAGAATGGATGTTAATGGGGTAGACTAGATGGCAGACCTGACTAAAGGATTCTGGTAGGTCTGAAGGTAGTTCATGAACCGCAGGTAATTTGCTGAACATAAAACCAGAAATAAAGAAAATTAGAGAACATCTATATGGGATGAAACACCACTGGATCCCGAAGCAAGGCTGGCTCTTCAGGATCGCAAGCCAGCAAAAATGCTGGCTGGAGTCTTTCCCTGTATTTGGAAGATCTACAAACTCTTCTGAAAATGTTTAAGGCTAGCTGTTGCCCTGCCAGGCCATGTCTTCCAACTAACTTTGTCTTTTTTTCCCTCTCTAGGTAACAGTAGTAGTCAAATATTTTGCTCAGTTTGGATTCTTTCCCTGGACCACTAAGTTATACTGCGGCATCAATGCAGAAGAGCCATTTGTTCTGCCAAACATTGTTGGGATTGAGAAGAAGGATGGCTATGTGCATTTTGATCTTGTGCAGCTGCTGGCTTTGTTCTTTCACAGGTCTATCTTGAAGGTAACTTGTTCTTGAAGAGAAGGAGAAGAAATGGCTAATTTCTTAGAGCTCTGCTGAATGTTGGCAGAGAAAAACTGAAACTCTGCTAACCTTGCCTGGTCTTCATTTCTGTTATAAATTCAAAACTCATCCCATCCTTTGGGGGCAGGGACTCAGACTCCAAACCCAGGTTTGACCCTCAACTCCAATGGTCTGAACAAAATCCCAGATTTCAACACTTATGGGCCTAATTCTTTACAAATAAATGCCATTTGCTTTAATGTGAGATACTCACATGCTGTGATGGGAGATTAGAGTCCTTGGGGTGAAATCCTAGCCCTGCTGAAGTCAATAAGAGGTTTGCCCCTGGATTTTAAAGGCTTTGAAGTGTGGATCCAAATCTGGGGACTTGTACCCATTCCCTACCCACCGTGAAACCAACCGTTCATCTCAAGTGTTGCCTCCCCCTGTTTCTCTCTCCCCCATTCTGTGTCTTTCTGTCTCCGCCTGCAGAGGGATTCATGGTTACTGTGAATTAAAGATGGTGTGCTGAGGACACAGTGTATCAAACTGTATTAATCATTCTTTAAATGTTCCCATTAGCACCATGGACTCTGGGATTCCAACGGTGTCAATGTGTCTGATTCCAAGAAAAGGAGATTTTCTAGGAGTCAAAAGAACCAGGAGTCCAGAGGTGGCCTGCAGGAAGAGGAGCCTGGATTGGGGGCATGGCACCTTTTCAGACATCACAATCCCTCAGGGAGTGTCTTCAGAGGAAGGAAGACAGCCTCCATTAACAGAGGTAGTGGGGGCCACACTGAGCTATTTTTAGACACTAAGGGGGCTTTCATTTTAAAATTCAGGTGGAGAAAATACTATAAGAGCCAAATTTTCAGTTGTTCAGCTTCCTTTCTCTGGATGCACCTGAAAATAGGGAGATTGTGCCTTAGGTGGTTGTAATCTCTACCCCCCCATACTAGAGTATTACTGTGATTTTTTTTTCCCTAATGTGCCCAGTAGCATGGTATATAGGTGCCAAATAATTCCTTCTGAGTAACTTAGTGTATTTGCTAGCCCAAGAAACTATATTCATAGGACATTCTCAAACACTGATTTCTTGAGAGATAACCCTACTGGCTGAATTACTGCCTTATTGGAACATCTAAGGTTAAACAGAATTGTAAACCTTTGTGACAAAATTAGGACCTGGCTGTTAAGAAAAGAACGGCCCTTAGACAAACCTGTGATTTGTCTTCCCTTTGGTAGGCAAGACTCAGAAGAATGAAGCCAGGAAGAAATGGAGGCTTTTTAGAAAGAGTCCCATCAGCAAGAAGAAACTTCTTAAGGAAAAGATGAAACAACTGATATTGAAAGCAAAGAAGCTGGTGATTAAAATGTAATTGGGGTATTATTTAGAACATCTCTTACGAAAATGAGACATTGTTGCACTTCAGTTCAGTAGAGTAATTATAATTCCAGTTTTTATGGGTCTTCTATGGAAGATGTGCACTGGATACATTCATCTGATCATTCTGAGGATGCATTGTTACAATTTCCATTGAACTAGATTATACCTGTTTTTACCCCTAGTGTCCTTCAAATCTATCGACCTATCAGGCAGTTCTTCTACGACATTATTCATCCGGAGTACAGCCCCGTCTGTGATGTCTATGCACTGATGTTCCTGGTTGACGTGATCAATTTTATAATTGTTATCTTTGGATACTGGGCTTTTGGCGTAAGCACAAATGCACTTTCTTTATATAGACTGCAAAGCAAATAGCTTGATTATTAACTTGGGGACTGTGGTATATAGTCAGCAGTCTCTACCATGACTGCATACTCCAGGATTTAGGGAGACACAAGGAGACACAGGCTAAGTTAATCAGTCTGGGAGCCAGGAGGAACCACAGTGTCCTGTGTGTGTGTGAATAAAGAACACACTTTGTATTCATGACAGTTGATTCCTCTCTCTTCTCTACCACCAGGGACATGATGGAAATTTCCCCTGAATTACAGCCACTCTTTTTGTTTGTTTTTGATTCAACCTTAAATTCTCTTGAGCAAGGAGTCTCCATAGACTAGAGAAGAGACTATCTACAAAAGACAGGCTAACTGATACAGATAACACAGTGACTAATGATGAGGGAGAGGCTCAACAGCAGACACTGGGCAGGGAGTACCATTGTTTCCCAAAGAAAGCAAATGTTTCACTTTGTTCGATCATGAATTCTGTTTGTTCCGTTCCCCGCCCCCGCTTCTCTAGACTTTGTTTTATTTATTTTATAGAGAGTAGATCACCTCAGTGCAGATATTTTAGATGGAAATCTAGTCAAAAGAAAGGAGAAAGGGAGGGTTACCTAGGGCCTTGATCCTGTGAGGTACTGAAACCCTTCTGCAAGGTGAAGAACACCATAGACATTAATGGGAGCCGAGCTGTCCTCCTGCACAGAGAGCCTGTTTCATTTCCAGAAGGGCTATAACACCAAACTGATGGCAAAGTGACAATGCAGTGTAGGCTTCTGGAACAGAAGCACAACCCAGTCAGTGAGTGCTATGCTTATACCCTCAGCATTGCTGCTTGCACATTGTGCTTGGCTGTCGTAGCACTTGCTTGTGCTTTCCACATCTGGATGTTGTTGTTATGTCTCAAAGGAATCTGATTCTGCTTCCAAGTGGGGGAATGATCTGTGATTACAACAGATGAGTCTATTAAGATCCTTAAAGGCTTGATTTCATGCAAAATAGTCCTAGTTATAAAAACTTAGGGAGGAGAAAGAGAAAGCCAGGGATGGAGATGGATCCAAACCACAGCTCTGAAGCCCTGATATTTTTATAATGGGTCTAGTTAAAACTCCATATCTGAACCCTCCCAAGCATGAGTGGGGATTTGAAATCTGGATCTGAATATTTCCAAAACACAGGGTGTTTGATTTTGGCAGGTTCAAGCTACAAACATGGACCTGGCTCTGGATGCAGGGTAGATGCCCATTGCTCTATAACACAAAGGAATAGAATTATTTAAAAACCAGTTGTTCTTCAGACTCCTCCATGGGGCATCAGCAGCGGCTCACTGTCATTTTATCTGTGTCTTTATTTAAGATGCTTCTACTTAGTGCGTGCAGAGTAGAGATTTGCTTGTAGAGAGGAGGGATTAGAGCTTTGCCTTTCCAACCCTTACAGAAAATGCAGCACTTACTTACAGCTGTAAGCCCCCTTACACTCAGGGGAAATACTTGCCTGAATAAGGACTACTCACATAAGTAAAGGTCTGGAGTTTCCCACTATCTGATGGGTTATATAAAATCATTGGATAAATCCTGAGTGGTATTGCTTTGTAACTAGATTTTCCCCTTATTTGTTATGATTAATTTCAGAAACACTCAGCAGCTGCTGACATAACTGAATCCCTGTCGGAAGACCAGGTCCCTGAAGCCTTCCTGGTGATGCTTCTGATTCAGTTTGGCACCATGATAGTGGACCGGGCCATTTACTTGAGGAAGACTATGTTTGGGAAGTGTGTATTCCAGGTTGTCCTTGTCTTTGGCATTCACTTCTGGATGTTCTTCATCTTGCCAGGTGTTACCGAAAGGTACAACTGTGGCCAGTGTCACATGAAAATCTCTCTCTCTCTCTCGTGAGCAGGACTTGCTTTCAATGGGAAAACAGACAGTAGCCGTGGTGGCTTTGAAGTCTGACATTTCTGCATGCTTTCAGCCGTGATTTAATTTGTGCTGTTGGCACTTATGCTGGGATGGGTGGGTTTGGAAATGGATAGATGGACAACTTAATTTCCTGCCACAGTCTTCACGTTGAAAGTGCGGCATGCTTTGGGTAAAGAGAACAAAAGAGAGTGCAATTATGTGTGCAAAATGCTACTGCGTTGCACACCTAATTTATTTGAGCAAATAGCCAGGTATGTGGTTCGTATGCAAGCTCAGTTATGTCTGTGCATCTGACTCTTTGAAAATGAGATCTCAGGAGAAAGGAGACATCTGCAGACTTATGAAGTATGGCAAGGGGAAAAAACCCTGGAAGAAATAGTCTCCCAACTTTAGACATATCCTACTTTGAAACTGCTCACTATTGGTCAACACCCTCCTTTCATGGATGGACATTTATTATTCAAGGGAAAAGAAGCTCCATTTAACAAGACCCATAGCCTCAAGTGATGACATATGGCCACTCACTTTACATCTCATTTTCACTAGGTTCCAATCCAGTCTGAGGAGGTTATATTAACATGAAGGTCAAACTAGTGATTGAGGAACTGTCACATTAAAAAAAAATGTAAGGACTTTCGGTGACCAAAATAGTGTAATGAAATCTCTGTTTTATTCACTTACAGGAGATTTAACAGAAATCATGTGGCTCAGCTTTGGTACTTGGTCAAATGTGTTTATTTTGGCCTGTCCGCGTATCAGATCAAATGTGGTTATCCGAATCGGGTCCTAGGCAACTTTCTGACAAAGAGTTACAATTTCGTAAACCTTTTCCTATTCCAAGGGTAAGCAGAGAGGCGATGTTCAGCTTTTATAATAGAGGCTAAAAACCTGTGGGCCAAGTCCTAGTCTCATTAAAGCCAATGGTACAATCCTCACTCAATTCAGTGGGACCAGCATTTAGCTCTATGAATGTTCTTTCTAGGGGTATGTGTGATTTATGGCAAGTATATCAGAAATCAAGCTCAAGCCCTAAGTTTGCACTTTAGAGGAAAGGAGAGCAGGGTCTAAATGCCATAATTTGACTCTTGAATCCAACCCACATTTCTTGTTGCTGTAGCCGAGCTTTTCCCCTAACCTGATTGCTACTTTTCTACATAATCGCTCAATAAACTTCTCGGACAAATCCTCTCACTTCCTGGCAGTCTCCCCTTAGCTAGATCGTTTCTGATTGCCTAGAATAGCTGCTTATTCCTCCAGCATGGGTCTCTGGAATGTATATGCTGTGATCCAGTGTCAAGAGGCAAGGAAATATTAGCAGAATTCAATGTAAATATTGTGTAAATCATCCTGAAATAGCATGGTTGTGAGATGAACCTAACTGAAAGTTAAATAGACTAAGTAAATATAGACTAAATATATTCCATGCCTGGAATTGCCACTGGAATGGATCCAGACAGGAAATATGTTGATACACAGTCTTGTGGCAGAGATATTAAAAAGCCATTGGCCAGTTTGGTCATATTTGGGATGAATTTTATGTACTCAATGCATTTTTAAATACATGCTGAGTTACATATTATTAACCTAAAAAACCCTATGGAAAAAATATCCATTTCCCATATGGGCTAACATTGCATGGAGCAATCTGTGGGTTTTGTATAAAGGAAGAGGCTCTGAAAGGAACTTTAAGGGAGGAATCTCTCTCTTGCATATTTGTGGCCTAGTTTTCAAGCATTGGCCTCCAGTGGGCCATGCGGAAACACTGCACTGCAGTTTTGAGTGGTATTGCCTGCCAACTCAGGGGATAGCAACAATGATTTGTGCACAAAGGGGATAGGCTTTGCAGACACACATCCATCAGGATCAGTGGATGTTCCATGAACAAACTCCATCTCTTACATCCACAGGTGAGCGAATCTATCAGTTTGGGTTAGAGACTATACTACTCTGTACAGCACCTAGTACAATTAGACACCATTCTTGGGTGGTCTTTTGTACACAGGCGCTGACACCTGAAAAGGACGCGCACAGGTATTTGCACAGGAACAAGAGGAGGCCAAGTCAAGACCCCACTGGAAATTTGGCTTTTAAAGAAGATCTTCCAAATTTGAATCATTCCCTGGTGGGTGAATAGGTTTATAGGAACTGCCAGATGGGATCAGATGAGTGATCCATCCAGTCCAGTACCCTGCCTCTGATAGTGGCCAGTACCAGATGCTTCAGACTTCCCATAATGGAAAATTGTGGGATAATTTGCCCATAGGGGAAGTTTCTTCTTACCCCCGGGCAGTTAGCATTCGGCTTCTGCCCCGAAGCATGAAGGTTTCTGTGATTTCTGAAATCCCTGGGCACTCTGTACAGTCTCAGTACTATACAACTACACACTGGAAACTGTTTTTCAGGAGCTGATAAAGGAAAAGTCCCCCAAAATCAAGGAGGATTGTGCCAGGGAAAAAGATTTCAATAAATGCCTGAAAATTATCTGCTAGCACTCTGCTAGGCTCTGATATTTAACACAGATGTCACTCTAAAAGGTTAATAACATTCTTTCTTTCTTCAACTGGTAGGTTTCGTATGGTGCCTTTCCTTACTGAGCTGAGAGCTGTCATGGACTGGGTTTGGACGGACACCACACTGAGTCTTTCCAGCTGGATCTGTGTGGAGGATTTATATGCAAATGTTTTCATTATGAAATGCCTGAGAGAGTCTGAGAAAGTGAGTGATTCCAGTTGTACAATCCCGTCTCATCAAATTTTCTGACAGATGTTTCTGAGGCCAGTTGAGGCTGTGGAGGGAGAATAATGCACCCTTCAGAAAAAAATGGACTTGGGAAGATTGTATGTTTGAGCAGAACCTTCCCTTGCTCACTATGCACCGCAATGCTGCAGATAAATGGAGATGCCTGTAGCATTCTGACTGTATAGTTAAACAAGGCAGCCGTAATTACGCAGTCAGCAATGTCTCGGGCATAGACCTGTTTTACTCAGAGTGAAGATTTTGGCGGGGACTCCAAGATTATGGGATCTTTTGCCTTTAGTCAGACAGACACTAGAGACGGGAGTTTGGTTTTGCCTAGCAGTACATCCCCATTCCAGTACCACTTCAGCGTCAGCATTGGTTTGAGCCCATCTGCGGGATCTTTTATGTTGTCAAAAGCTACTCTTGCACTTACAGAATAGTCACTGTGGGTGGCATTCTGGCCCCACTGAAGTCAGTGTCAAAGCTCCTGTTGACTTCAATGGAGCCAGGATTTCACCCTCTCTCTGTAAAGTGAGGAGGAGAATTCCTTGCCCATATCTAAAAAAACCTCTTCCTTACAGGGGTTTCCAGCTAGACAGTTCTTCCTTATTTATAAGTACAACTCATATCTCCTGGTGGGGATGAGGGAATATATTAAATATAGCTTCCACTAGTTGTTTTGGAATCAAACCTGGGAGCCAGCTCCATCTCAGATTTGTCCTCAATATCTGAATGCCATGCTCTGCCACCAGCTGCTGCTGCTTTCTGTGGAGAGCAGTGCCCTTTCACTGGAAGGAGCTGGGGGACATCGCGTTTCTACCAAGACCTTAGGCTCCCAGCCCTTCTCCCTTTAGATGCTGCTTCCTAGCCCTGTAGCCTTTTTACAGCCTTGCCCCGGTCTATTTCGCTAGTGCTGTTTCCTCAAAGAGCTGTTCCATGGCAGTGGCTACTCAGTCCTGAGAGGGAGCAATGGGCTACTCTAAGAACATCATATATACATTATACTGATAATTTCTACTGAATTATAAGTGTGTACAGTTCATTACAACCCCAACCCCTCACAAATAAAATAGTGAGCATTTACAGCTTATGCATGTCTTAAAAACTTTATAATTTTTAAATAGTTTATTAGAAGTGAATAGATAAGTTACAAGTGGAATAACTAATTTGAGGTTGTGTGTTTTCCAGTTGGTCTACACATGGGGTGTGTGTGTGCGTGTGTATTGAGTAATCTGCCACTCAGTGTGCATGCAAAACAGTTAGGTTGTTTTCCAAATGCTCTATCTCATAGCCTCAAAATGGTCACCAAGTTCCTTCCTGCCTGGTTTCCCTGCCATGCTACAATTGCATCATACTCAATTATATCTTTTTATTTGCAGAAATATCCTCAGCCTTCTGGCCAGAAGAAGAAAATGATCGTGAAGTATGGAATAGGGGGCTGCATTGTCTTTATATTGGTCTGCATCGTGTGGTTCCCACTGCTTCTTATGTCACTGGTTAAATCTGTGGCAGGAGTAACCAATCAGCCCCTGGATGTCTCAGTCCAAATTACCATTAGCGGTTACGAGGTAAGGGGAGTATTCTTACAGGACTGTGACTGACACTGACACACACACGGGCTAAGTGGATTTACACTAGGGTCAGAATCTTTTCATCTTATTGTTCACTGGTGTGCACATGGCCTATGCTAGGGGCGATTGAAGGCTGCTGTCACGGGAAGGCTGTTCAGTGCCCTGTGTGAAATGGCAGTGGAAGCAATAGAAAAGGGAAAGGTATTAAGAAGAAAGAAAAGGGGAGGTGGCAAATTCTATTTGGTTTCATGCTTCATACCAGTGGTATGGATTTTCTCTGTATTGCGACAGTGCCTGGAGGCACAGGGGTCCCAGGCTGCACTGAGAATGCCAGATCTGTGATTCGCCTTCTCTTTCTTGCCTAGTCATTATTCACCATGAGTGCTCAGCAGAGGAATCTGATCCCTTTCTCTCCAGCAGCTTATAACGAGCTGGCTAATCAATATGCCCTTCACCCGGTAAGTGTCAGGGCTCATTTAATCAGAGAGCCCAGATTCCCTCCACTCATCCCTCAATGTTAGTGCTGCTCAGTGAGAGTTCTCCAGCAGGTGTCAGGTGCTTTGGTGGACATATCTTCCCTTTCCTGGAGTGAGCCCCTCACAAAACTGCAGTGATTTTTTTAGCCCAAGTTATGTCTACAGAGGGATTTCAGCAGTGCTTAGAAGTCATGGCACATGCTGGCAGGGTGACTCAGCAGAAACAAAACACAGGGGCAGTCAGCCCGGGTCTTTCCTTAAGAGGGAATGTTTGCAACTTAAAGTCAAAGCAAAAAACAAAAGTCACCAAATATTTCCCCCAGTCTAGAGCCTGACAATCCCTAAAGTAACTCTTCTCCTCACTGCCCTAAGCAGCCAATTTATAGCCCTTCCCCACAACACCTGTGCAAGGGGGGAGGGAATGCTGAGCTGGTGTTAACCCCTTGTTCACCAAGAACCAGGTAGTGCCACTGCACCCTGTCACACCTGGTTTAAATCTGGCTGCAGGTTAAACTGGTTTCTAACCCTACTCTAGGGTACATCCCTGCTTCTATTAGGGTTAGTGAGCCCTCAGTCCAGTTATGGCCCCTTTGTTACACTCAGGAAGTGCAAAGGAACCATAATTCAGCTCCAAATGCCCAGCAGAGAATTCCCTTTCTGGAGGAGAGGCCCTATCAGCACATCAGTGCTGCTGCCAGGTCCTGTTCTCCCAGCCAAGGGCAGAAGGAGGGCATGGGGGGGGGGAGGGTGAGGCTCTACTCCACTATGCCAATCTTTCCTGGCAGCAGCTCTGTGAGGGCTGTTCCTTGGTGACCCCATTCCTGTCCCTCCTGGAGCTCTGGGAGCTTGGCCGTGAGGGAGGATTGGGCCCAGCACTAGGTTTTTGAGTAGTGCCTCCGACAGCCTGGCCCTGCTCTCAGCATTCGAGCTACCTGAGGTAAACGCCACAGTTTGGCTGCTGTTGAGTTTGAGCCATTTTAAATGGATTGGTTCCCTGTTGCAAAACCTGTGTAGATGAGGCCCTAACGAGAAGCCAACAGGTTCCTGTTTTGATGTTTTACCCCTTCTATCCCTTCCCAAGTCTGCCATGCAGTTTATAGTGAACTACGGCCCAGAGGACATCGTCACTGCTAAAATAAAGAGCAATGCCAGCTTGCTGTGGAGCATCAGTCCTGCCAGCCGAGAGGCCATGATGGACGAGCTCTCCAGCTCCGCTGCTGTCTACATCGACTTTCACTGGACCATTCTCAGGTAAATGCAGCATCGTGGTTAACACTGCAATCGGTTAATGCAGCTCAAGTTCTATATTTTAAAAGTACTTTTCAGAGGAGTGACAAGTCAGTTTTAACAACATCAATTAATGAATTATATAGCGGTTATACTCATTCATTCAAACTTCACTACGGTTAACCTGCTGGTGTGCTGAGGTCCCTGCCACTCATGCTGTCGCATTGTGTCCTGTGCTTCCTCTGCCTGTCTTATATAGAGTGGGAGCTCTTTGGGGCAGGGACCGTCTTTGTGTTCTGTGTTAGTACAGCACCCAGCACAAAGGGGGCCTAGTCCATGTCAGGGGCTCCTAAGAGCTACCACAATACAAATACACAATAATAATAATTAGTTAATTAATGGCTTCCATTCAGGGATCTCAAAGCCCTTTACAAACATTCATTCATGACTTGAGCCTTACACCTACCTCCGCTGAGAGGCTGGTGTAATTATCCTCTGAAATCTCTGTCGCACTCTGTGTGGCAGCTTCACCTCCAACATGTCCCCTTCCATAGGGCTTGCAAGGGACCCTCATAAGAAAGCCCGTAGCTGTCGTATACAGTGCCTGCACCAGAGGAATTCTTTCCCTACCAGTTAAATGACTTTTACAGCCCCTGTACACCTCCACAGCAGCACACATGGCCCACAGCAGGAAGAAGAATCCCTCCCAGTAAGTCTTATCTTGGAACCACATTTGTGTACGACACCTGAATATACCTCACTTGATTTTCTCTGGGCAGGAATGCTTCTCTGGTGAAGAATGTGGAAGCATCTGGCAAGCACACCGTGCGGTACAAAGAGAAGGAGATAAGAGAACAAATTGTTCAAATGCTAAATGGGACCAGGAAAGAGCCAATGTCAGTATTTTTCTTCTGTTTGAGCAGCATTTTCAAAATGCGCCATGGCAAAGAATTGTTGTTGGTGAACACAGTAGAGGGGATTGTTCACACGTTAAATGGGAGGGTCATTCCTTTTACAAACATTATAACCACGCTATGTTAGGACTTCCCCCTGTTTGATGACAAGGAGGGGCAGGGGTGTTGTAGTCACTCCTAGAAGTATTTTAGCTCCCATTTACGGTCATCCTTTTCTAAAATACATTGCATATGAACAATGGTGTCTGTACAGCCCTAGAGACTAAAGCCCTGGATTCCACAAAGCAGCTACAACTCAGGCAGCAGCTGCCCTGCACACGTGCCTGGAGGGATCATCTCCGTGGTTTCGGGGTGGTTGGTTTCCAGAATCCAGTCGACCCCAGGATTCTTTCCTGAGGCTGCCAAAAATGGGCAACTAATGAGGAAGACTGGAAGGATGATCTGGTTGTTAGGGTGCTAGCCTAGAACTTCACAGACCTGGGTTCAATTCCTGACTTTGCCACAGACTTCCTGCAGGACCTTGGGCAGGTCACTCAGATGTAGATCCACAAAGTTATTTAGAGACCTAACTCCTGTTGATTTTAATAGGGGGGTTAGGCATCTAATTACCTTTGAGGGTCAAGTCCTCATTTTCCCATCTGTATAATGGGGATAATGTCACTGCCCTACCTCACAAGGGTCTTGGGAGGTTAAATATGTTAATAATTTGAGGCACTCACATACTGCAGCAATGGGGGGGCAATATAGGTACCTTAGCTAGTTTCTCTGTTATGCTCCTTGAGAGCTAGACAGAGCCATTCTGTTAACAGATATGGGTGGGAGTTGCAAAGTTCAGATTCACTCTGGGGGGTTGATCCAAGCGCACTTCTAAGTGGTAATGATCCAGAAGATTAATGCATAGCACTGAAGTATTTGATAACTCCAAGGCAATGTTGGCTTCCACTTGTTTCTAGACTGCTTCCCAGCGTGGTACCAAGATACCTCAGGGCTACTGCTGGAGCAGAAGCTAAAACTGCACATCGCTTGCAAGTTGGTAAGCAGTTGCAATAAAGTAATTATGTTTTGGTCTCAGAGTTCCTTAGTGGAAACCGAAGTGGTACCCACTGTGGGCTAAGAGGGGAAATATTGTGAGCCTCACACACATTTCCAAGTATCACAAAGATTCTGCACCAAAGTGGCTGAAATGGAAATATTTCCCCAGTAACAAATTCCCATAAATTTGTGAGCACATCAGTTTTTACATGTGCAAGAAAGCAGATCCACTGCATTGCTCTACAGAACAGATTCTCTTCTCTGAAGAGGAGTACTTGAAGAAAATAGCATGCAGGGAAGGGAAGCATAGAACTGAAAGGTATTAGGCATGTAGGGAAAAAGCTCCTAATTTTATCTTTGCATTTGGGAACCAGCTCATTCTCATAAACCACAAGATGTAGACAAAATGGCTTTCTTCCGAAACATAACCATAAAACTACAGCAGCTGGCCATCAACTCGTCTTCCAGCCAAGTTACTGAGTGGTGGGTTATTCAAGAGTGGAATCCTACCTGCTCTGGTAATGCTTGCAGCAAAAATATGGAGCTTATCATCTACAATGACAAAGTCAGCCCTTCCAGTCTGGGATTCCTGGCAGGCTACGGGTAAGGATGGCATGCTACGCTACAAAAATACTCCCCATTGCTCTTCCTAGGTGGTGGAATACTTTATTTGGGTTTATTAGGTAGTTATTCAGTCTTGGCATTTCCCTACACAACCAGGCAGAATATATATCTATTCTGTCTGATTGTGTTTGACAGGTTCGTTCTTTCATAATTTTTCAACATTTTGTATATGGCTCAAAAGCTGAGCCTGTCAGGCACTGCTCTGAAAGATAAGCCCCCAGCTGGGTTATTAGCAACTGAAATGGAGGTGTAGGGTTATCACCAACCAGATCTAACATTTGATTACTCCTCTTTGACCCTGCTGTAGTCAATGAAGTTGCACAAGTGTAACTGAGAGCAGAATTTAACCCGCTATGCACAAAACTGCATGCAAGCTAACGTTTGATCTACGTCAGTCAAATTGTTGCAAAGTGCTACAGCTTTCAAAATTAGCAGTGATTCTGAGGGAAAATAGTCACATAAAGCAATTCCATTTCCGTGTGTCCCACAGTAGGTTTTATGCACCACCTGGCAATTTACTGAAGTCCTAGGTCTGTGTTCCGAAAGGGCTTGAAGGCACAGGTGCTTTATTCTCCTTCAAAACTGAGAACAAATTCCTTGGGTTTTGCCAGCGAGCAGTCCTTATATCCCTAAAAATCACACGTCTTTCACTAAAAGCAAATGTGAAAACAAAGAGGAAAAAAGTCCCCTTCCCAGAGCACTAGGCTGGGAGCTACTTTGGACCCAGTTTCCAATCCCTGGGTTAGGAGATTTTATTTCAGACTAGAAATAAAGCAGAAATTTAATAGTGAAGGGTAATTAGCCATCGGCACACCTTAGCTAAGGAGGTGGTGATTTAAAGAATTCATGTGATGGAAAATCCAAGATTGGATTTCTTTCTAAAAAGACATGCGGTAGCTCAACCACAAGTTATGGGTTTAATGCAGGCAGCACCGGGGGAGGTAATTCTATGGCCTGTGTTATGCAAGAGGTCATAGCTGATCACAATGGTCTCTCCTTCTGGCCTATTAATCTACCTTAATCTGCACTGGTAGTCTCACTGAAATGAGTGGAACTTTGTATAACTATTCAAGTTAAGGATGGTAAAGTTGCGCCCTTTAGGAAAAGCTAAATTGCACATTAATGGATACCTAAATAGCTTGCTTATTATAGACATTTATGCGCAACTCCCATAGAGTGGGCAGATAGCATGACCATATTAGGGAAGAGATGGTTCCTTATTTCTTCTCCCAGTTCTGATCAACCCTATACTCCCCTCTTCTCCTCAGCATCGTTGGCCTCTATATGTCTGTTGTCCTCGTCATTGGGAAGTTTATCCGAGAGTTCTTCAATGGCATCTCCCGTTCAATAATGTTTGAAGAGCTGCCCAACGTGGACCGCATCCTGAAACTCTGCACAGACATCTTCCTGGTGAGGGAGATTGGGGAGCTGGAGCTGGAGGAACAACTGTTTGCCAAACTCATCTTTTTGTACAGATCTCCTGAAACTATGATCAAGTGGACTAGAGAGTCAAAGGAACAATGACAAGACAAATATTTGTTTAGTGAAGATCAGGCTTAGGAAGCAAGCTATTGTTATGGGCTGCTTCAGAAGCAAATATAACATTCAGGAACGGGAGATGCTGTGAGCATCTCCTCTCCATTGGCGTATTTCCACCTTAAGCTTTTCCAAAAGTTCCTCACCAAAACGTATCATGTTTAGGCAGCAAGCGTACTTTTCAGGCCAGTGACTTCCCTTTGCTCAACCAGAAAAGACCTAGTATTGATCCCCTACAGACTGCATCCCACAATCATGGGTGCAGAGAGCTCGGCCCAAGTCCACCTGATTTTATCTGCAAAGCAGCTAAAAACTTCCTCACAGAAATTTCTAATCAGCCTCTGAGCAACTGCAGCTTGGGCTAACCAAGCTGAGCACCACTAATGGCTGAAGATAAATTATATGGAGGAAATTTTAATCGGGCTAATTTACAAGAGTCTAGGTTCAAATGCAAGATTTAAAAAAAAAAAACACTTAAAGGGGTACTAGGACATGGGTGATGAGGCTTCCAGTGCTCATTGGACAAAATGCACAGACTCGAGATGTGCAAACATTCCAGTTTAGAACATAAAAACAAGCCATTCCAAGACAAAATAAAAGAACAGAATGGGGCAGGGCATGATCTCTCTAGCTAGGCCTAAGGTCCCTTCAATTCTTAAGAGGTCTCTACCACAGTCTTTACCCAACTAATATTCTACTTCATAGTTTGGAGAGGTTTTTTATCTTGCTCTGCTTTTAAGTGGATACTCACTCCTTCCAGGTGAGAGTTCATCCACTTTTTCCTCGCTGCAGAATCACTGAAAAATGGGTTGGCAGAAGAGAACAAGGGTATTGGGCAATGTTTTGTTAGGTTAAAATGGAGGGGTTACCTGAATGGCATCCAGGATGGTACCCCAGCATAGGGACAAGGGGATGGAGTAGGGCAGTTCTTTTACAAATAAAAATGTCTGAGGAGGCAGCATGCCTCCAGCGGACAGGGCACTGGACTGAGCATCAGGAGCCCCAGGGTTTCTATTTCCAGTTCTGCCAAGCTGTGAAACTCTGGGAAAGTCACTTCCCTCCTCTGTGCCTGGTTCCCCTCCCAAGATCCTGTCTGTCTTGTTTATTTAGACTAGAAGCTCCTCCGGACAGGGTCTGTCTCTCACTATGTGTGTGCACAGTACCTAGCACAACAGGCCCTTCATCTCTGTTCAGTGAATCGAGTGAGAGAATTTGGAGTTCTCATTCCAGTCATTAGCGGAAGCTCCTCTGCACCTAGTCATTCAGCACAAGTGGCAGCAGCTCCTGGGAGGAAAAGATCTGATGTGAAGTGCAGCAGTAGAGCTGGGCGTGAGAACTTGCACAGCGCAGTCCATTCAGACTCTCGTTTGAGGAACACCCAGTACTTTCGGAAATACAAAGAATGCCATGAAGTTCCATGTTGGGATACACAAATGGCTTTAATAAACTCAGACCATGCATGTGCGAAGCAGACAGAAGCAAGCAGCCACTTTGCTTTGTAAACCAAGTTTATTCATAGTCCCACTATTTCTTTTTTTCTTTCAAAGTGAGTATGTTCTGTTATCTGAAAGAGTAAGAGTGACATGGAATTGCGTTTTGGCCCACTCTTTTGTTGATTGTAATGGTCAGCAAAAGCTTAATATGCAGGTTCTGCCCCTTACTAAAATAAAAAGCCTTTTCCCATTAGACCGTCTTTGCTGCTAAGCTGAATTGCCATGGAATAAGCCGAGCCTACAGTGGTTTTTTCTTCCTCAAATAACTCTGTTGTGAGAAGCAGTGGGGCCTGTAAGAATCAATAAAATCTCATGGAAAGTAACAAAGGAAATCAGAAGGCCTGGTAAGCAAGAGTTGCAGTGGCTTATTCATGCATTAATGCACTGAGCAAGTTTTGAGAGGTGCTTTAAGGAGGACATTTCCCTCCCTCCACTAAAGCTAGCAGAGCTCAGAGATTGCAAGGTCAAGGTTGTTCAGCAACTGTGTGCACACATAGTTTAAAAAACAAAAGAATAGGCCATTTCATCAGAAATAAGTAATCGATCTCATCATGACAGTTAAAAAAAAAAATGGCAGTTTCCCAAATGTGGTATTTTCTTTGCTGCAGAACGGATCGGTGCAAGGTGAGGTAATACAGGCGCCCCATCGGTAAGTGCTGGGGAACATTAAACAAGGCGTCGCCTTTTAGAATCTCTCTCCATCTCCTCATCTGGAGAGTCTCCATTGCATCCCAGAGGGGACACCATGTTCAGCAGAGGATCTTCGGATGCACGGCCAAACAGGGACAGCAACAAAGCCACTCCATAACCAGTAGCTCGTTCGCCCTAGAAAAAAATGGGTACACTTCAGATTTTAATATCACTTGGGTATTGCACTCATCCTCACTCTTTTCCAAGGAGAATCCAGGCACATCCAGACAGAGAGCTGATCCATGAGTCTGCTCACATTCTTGGGGTGGCATTTTCCAGAGTGCCTAGGGAGTGGGATGTCCAACTCCCTTAGCTGCTTTGGAAAATCCCACCTTTTATGCCGCACTTGGCAGAACTCTGAAGAAGCTGGCAGCGTGCTCACAGGCAGGCATTTCCGAGGGATCCTGCTGAAATGAAAGTGCTAAATAAGTGGGCACCACACATAAAGGAGAAAAACGGAGAATCCCACTAATACTTTAAGATATGCAGATGTCTAGAAACATACACACTACTAATGCAGAAATCCCAGTCTGCTCTGTAATAATACAAATGAACACAGCACAACATCCTTTACAATGATCTTTAACATCAAAGCAAGAACGTATTCTATGAAACTGATCTACAGATGAGTTGGAAGTAGTACATGGTTGCTCTATAAGAGAAGCCTCCTCTGTTTCTCTGGAACTGTACTCTGTGGGTTAAGTTACGGCTGATATTGGTGAGTGGGTGAAGTTTGCACTCTACTGTAGTTTAGTAGGAGGCAGAGTACAGTTGATTTGCGTCAGAGAGAGACTGACAATTACTGTGATGTGTTTATCCTAACCCCTCTCACAGCAGAGAATCCACAATTCAATACCAGAGAGGAAAATCCAGCTGCACAATTTTGTTTTGTTTTTTAAAAACAGCAAAGCAGCTAGTTGGTTAGCAAGAGAAGAATGAGGGTGCAAATATCTGCTGAGGCATTGGGGGAGCAGATAGAGCCCCACAGAAATTTGACAGGCAACCCGGACAAGACAATCGGGAACAGACACAACAAAGCAAACCACCATGAGAGGATATTGGGCTAAATCACTTAGCACATGTAATGTACTCATTTCTTAAATCTGTAGAAGGCATTTAGTTGGGTTAAGAAAGCACATGCTGTTGAAATCAGAAATTAGACTAAGTAACATTTAGAGATTTTTTTTAAAATAAAAAACCCAAATAAGTTGCCAGAATAAAGCAGTTATCTTTCTAAAATCTAGATCTCTTTGTACAGTCATTACTTCCTACAAGAAAGCTTTCCTGTCTAATTCCCCCACCCCACAGCAGAGAGCTCTGCAAAAGCAGCAGGCAGGAAAGGTGATATTTCACACGACAAATGAACATACTCACCGCATGGACAGGTGCTGCAATGTCTATATGGACCCAGACACCAGACCAATCGAAACCAATGTGAGACGCAATAAAGAGCCCAGCACAGGAGCTGGGAGTATTGTCTCTGTCCTGGAGAAACAATAAAAAGTTTGTTTTTGTGAGATAATTTGTCTTTAAAAATATTATTTGTCTAAAAATAACTCCTAACAATTTCTTTACATTACCCACCATTTTAGAAGAGGGGTTCTCAACCTTTTTCTTTCTGAGGCCCCCACAACATGCTATAAAAATTCCACAACCTGTCTGCGTCACCACTGTTTTTCTGCATATAAAAACCAGGACCAGCATAGGGGGCAGCAAGCAGGGCAATTGCCTGGGGCCCGTCGCCACAGGAGGCCCTGTGAAGCTAAGTTGCTCAGGTTTCGACTTCAGCCCCGGTGGGGCTTTGGCTTTCTGCCCTGGGTCCCAGCAAGTCTAATGCCGGTCCTGCTTGGCGGCCTCCCTGAAACCTGCTTGTGGCCCCCGGACCCTTGGCTGAGAACCACTGTTTTAGAAGACAATGTACAAATCCATCTCTCATAAGGAACTCTTAAAAGCCGTAACTTAAGGCTGGCCTTAGTATATGCCAGCAAGTTCTCAGGTATGCAAGAATGAATTAACGCCTGCTGCTCCTTTCTGGAGTTATCGGCTCTCCCCACTCTGCTGTGTTTTCTCCTTACCTCCTTTCCCCTTACTAAACAGAACCATTGTACTTTTACTGGGGCAGAAGGGGTGGGTTACACAGCCATGATGCATGTGGTAGTTAAGACGGCAATGCAGAATCCTCCATCACACCAATTCCAACCCCCAAAACATTTTGGCACTTGTTTAGCTTAGATGTACCAAGGTCAACAGCTGGAGTCACCCCAGCCAGACCTGAGGCCCAGCCTTGCTCCCTTTGTCAAAAACGGAGTTGTTTGCAAGTGTCAGTGGCAGGTAGGTAGGTTTCTAAAAGCTTTTATTAACTTCCCATACATCATCTTTGTATCTTCTAGCCTATAACTCCTACAACTGGTGCATTATGCAGAACATGCACCGGGAGTCTGGCCTGAACAATTCTGATTGAATAAGGGAATAAAAAATAATAAAAAAAAAAACAACCTACTGCCACAGAGTTCTTCATATCAGCTACAGCAGAGGTAAATTCACTAAAATGGAGCTCAGGACAATACACAAGAGGATGGACCAGGTCTCCGCAGTTCCTGCCAGCTATAACACAGGCCTTCTCCCAGTCTTCATTGTTGGTGAGGACAGCAGCATGGTATTTCCCTGTGGCAATTCCCTAGTGAGGGATAAGACACAACCGGGTAGGATTAATATGGGTTTAGTCCCAAACTCTTTAGCGGATGTGCTGGATAGAACAATTTTCTGCTCCCTACTTGGCGCTAGCAGTTGCCTGCCACGGAACATGGCTATCAATAAAATTCCCACTTAGAAAACATATCTGAAAACTAAAGAAAAAGACTGAGGTGTTATAAATAAACAGAGGGGTTCTGGGCATCATCAAAACATTTTACATTTCTGATAAGAAATCCATTTCACAGTGAAATATTCCACACTCATCTGGGCTAACACAACAGCAGACACACAAACATCTCCCTGGGGTTTCATAGCCAACAAACGATACGGCCGTATGACTACACTCCCCATGTTTGTTGGTCCAGCAATGAATAATAAATAAGATGGCTCACATGCACACAGAACCAACCTAGGTCAACCACAGATAACATGGACCCTGTGAATGCAGGACCCTTCATAGGAAAAGTCATTTCACCCTAGATCTGCATTTAGGTCTTGGATTCGACCTGAAACCTAGAAGCCATATGTTGTTAGTGTTTTCCACACTGGTACCATAGGGCAGACATAAGGCAAGTTTTCAAAAGGGCACTGTTACATTGGCATGCACAACCCCTGATGAATGCAAACAGCATGCTTCCAGGAACTACCCAATTTTTTTTCAATGAAGACTAATTCTACCCCCAGACATCCAGGCTAGATCTCATCACAGGAACTACTGCCTGTCCACACCATCTTCTATAAAAATGTTACAGTGGTTTACAAAAGTGATATTTCAATGTCAGTTTTTACCCTTTTACTAATATATACTGTGTGTAACATATGCCCTACATTATATAACATACTTTGTAAATCAAGACTTTGCCAAATGATTAACTGCAGATGCCGGGCCAGATACTCAGCTGGTGGAAATCTACATAGCTCCACTAACTTCTAAGGAACTAGTGTGATTTACATCAGCTGAAGGTCTGGCCCACTAATCTCAATCTCGTATAGAACTTCCAGCTCTTGCAACTGTTAAACAATATCCAGCTATAGTTACAACATCAGCTAAAAATGTGCTAGGCCAAGCACAAAGTTCTCTTACCCGTCCCTGTGATGATTATAAAGCCTAACAACATTTCACTCCTTCATACAACACATGTCTTGTGCCTAAGCCAAAGGGATGAGCCAAATTTGCTAGGCTGAATTTAGAAACACCCATGTGTTCACCATTATTGATGGTTATTACCTCCAGCTCAGTAAACCCCCCAGGGACTTCAATGGGAACAGGATCAGACCATGAAAACTGACAACAGCATCTTAAACACTGGTTCAAGTTCTCTCAAGGAGAAATTGATAAAACTGTCAACTTTTGAATAATACTGGAGCATTTACATGAGTTTCATTTGTGTCTGAATAAACTTCATTTTTTTACTCAATTATGTATGAGATATAAAAGCCCACAAGGTACACAAACCATGTCTGACTAATGTAGTTATAAATGTAACATGCTGGCAAAGTGTGTCGTATTCCCCTCTGGTGGCTGGTTCATGTAGAGGATAACAGCCTTTTACTGCTGCTAGCTAACAGAATTACTTCTCCAGATTAAGTTGTAGAGACCTGTGGTTTGTAGCTAAAAGTGCAGCTTGATGTCTCCACAGACAAACTACAGTGGTGGCATGGGGCCGTTACAATAAAAAGCTGTCCTCCAGCAACCCAGAGGCTTTGCAAACAAGTACCTGAGCTCCGGTGAGAGTGGCCATGTCAAGAATGATATCAGCTCCGAGATCCTTGCACGCATATGCGACTCCATCAGCCAACACCAGCCTGCCCTCTGCATCAGTATTGTTGATTTCCACAGTTCTAGGAAGAAGACATGTTATTTAATGCAACAACGCTTCAGGTTGGGAATGACGTCTGCAAAGAGATCCTGCTCAGCAGCTCTAAGAGCCAACACTGCTGCAAAGCGAAAAATATAAAGAAAATGCATTTACTTCTTATTTGAAGCAAGGGACCCTTTCCTTTAAAGTTCCACAACAGGGCGTACCTGAGCGACTAATGCTGGCTTTATCATAGATCCTACAGTCTACAGAGCAGGGACCATCTTTCTATTGGGTTTGTAGTGTCTCTCGCACAATGGGGCTGGGATTTCTAGGCACTACTGCAACATAAATAAGAATATACACGAACAGCAACAGCTACCTATCTTCAGCTTAAAGAGCCCTAAACACTCAGGCAATCCTAACCTATTACTGGAACTGGGACTCTACAAAGCCAGGGTGAAAATGGACAAAATCTGATGCTGTTCTGCTCAGAGGGGAATCAGATTATAACGATATCTTACAACGGGCTAGCCAGAAGAAAGCATCCACTTCTAAACACACAGGAAACTCACAACTACGGCTATGTGAAATAGTGGCATCAGGATTTGACGGGGGGGGGGGGGGGGGGAATGAAATTAGAGGTTTTTGCATTTTCGTTTGCACTCAGAAAAACTGTCATTTTCCAGGGAACCTGTAAAACTTTGAGGGTCTCCCCCGCAGCTGCATCTCAGGGAAAAAAAGTTAACTCTTGTGTGAAAATGTTCTTGTGAAATGGTGAGATTTCATGCAAACAGCTCCAAACTTTCAGCCAAGGACACAGGTTGTGATGTTCTATTTCATACTTTTAGGGTAGTCGCTTTCCCAATGTCATTTCCATGACTGCTCTTCAAAGAAAAGGGTGATATTTGCTCTCCCATTCAATGCTAAAAGTAAGCAGTGAATAAGAGTAGCTTTAATGACAGAACAGTTGTCTGGGAATCAGGTAAGAATCCTTTATTATCGAAGCCCATTTCAGGACTTAATGAGCAGATTTTCAAGATACTGATGAAGATTTCATTGCAAAGATTTGTCAAAAAACCTGGTTTAATTTTTTCAGATTTTGAAATTTCAAAATGGAAAACGAGGATGAAAATTGTCATTTTCCATCCCCATCCCATTTTTCAACCGGCTTTAGCTGACAGAGATGTAACATGAGATTTTTACAGCATAATATTGCGTACAATAAACACCTCATAACCATCTTTTGTTTCTTTATATTCTCCAATTTAAAACTTGCTGCAGATGTTAATATTGTTTGATTTATTCTCAGTTACTTAGGTAAGGTAGCGTGGATTTCATTTGGCATGTGGCTATAGCAGGGAAATGTATCAATGATACGAGCATTTATTATTTGTATTGTGGTAGCATCTACAACCCTCGTGCTGGATCAGCACCCCATTATGCTAGCTGCTGTACAAACACAGAATGACAACAATAAAAGGTCCTTGCCCCTCTAAGAGCTTACGATATAAGAAAATAGATTCTACAGCTATACCTGTTGTTCACTTGAACAAATAAAGTGGAGAGACAAAGCACTACTAAACAGGTCTATGAAAGGGACGGACAATCTTACTTTCCCGAGTAAAGAACATGGATGTCATCAGGTCTTGTTGAATTAGGCCCAACAGAATTTTCAGCCAAGCAAAAAACAGCATGAAGATTGTCTTTAAAGCCCTGTAACAATAAGAGGAGAGATGCAATTCAACATAATGTACATAGTAGTTTACTGGGACTGAAATTAATGAGGGATTATGGCTTTTAGATAGAACTATTACCATGAAATGCATTTATCACATGCAAAATCTGGGACAAGTGGCTTCTAGCCTGCAGCGGATATCAAGATATGTAAACTCACTGGAGCAGGGACTATCTTTTTGTTCTGTGTTTGTACAATGCCTAGCACAATGGAATCCCGATCCATGACTGGGGCTCCCAGGTGCTTTGGTAATACAAATAATTAAAAAAACGACAGCGTACAAGTACATTGATTTGTAGCTTCTGAGTTTTCAGTGGAGAGATAACAAGTAACCTAACAGAAGGAAAGCAGCACATGCTGAGAAGAGAGATCTTGTGTATGTGTGTGTTAGGGAGGGGAACTAAAGCTTTTGCCAGCTGCATAAATCACTGAATTCAGCCTCTTTCACTCTCTGGCACATAAAAGTTTAGTCTGTGTGGGTGTCGTTTATTTTGGACTGTTGTTGGGTTGAGTGTGCGGCGCTGGTGGGCTGTGATATACAGGAGGTCAGATTAGATGACATAGTGGTCTCTTCTGGCCTTAAACTCTGTGACATCAGAATTAAAGTGTCTTCTGTTCAAGATGTCTGCATCAACAAAGCTGGTTGAAACTTTGTGAAATTTGATTCTTTGATAAAAATAATCTAGAAGTTTTTGCAAATTAGTTTTGCTCTTTTTGACCAGCAACTTCCAAAGCCTATTGAAGTTGATGGGTGTCTTCTAACTGACTTCAATGGGCTTTGGATCAGGCCCCTGCTAACACAAGCTCCTTATACATAAAACCAGAGTATTATTATGTGAACAACAGTGGTGCAGATTTTCAAAGATGTGCTACTGCACATGTTCAACCTCAATACAGCCATAAAGGCATCCTCAGAACACAGAGACTAGGGACATCTGGGCCAATATTTCTAGCTACTTAATCATCTCTAGCCACAAATAAAAGATTCAGATAATAAATCCTTTGAACATGACAATCATAAAGACTTGTGACAGCATGTTAAAAAGTAGTTCATGATGAATGGGCTTTTATTTTCCAATGCTTGTGTTTTCTATTACTTCTGTTTTACTCTTGAGTGATGCCAAAGACTATAACTTGGGGGCCTTTGATAAATTGCTCCCATCCCTATCACTTACGGAAATCTCAGGGAAAAGCCTGTAGTAGTTATGAAGAAGGACAGATACAACAACAGTTGGTCTACAACCATTTGTGAACTGTAAGCCTTCTAAAGAGGAACCCTAAAAGAACAACTGCCTGACTACGTGGACCCCAACCGGATTGAACCAGATGCCAGAAGAGATCTGCTGGAAGGTCGATTCTCCAGACAAGCTGAGTGACCTTACTGCCCATTATCTGTTCATTGCCCTGCAGGGCCTAGTTATAATTAACAATCTCCCTGTAGAGGACATGCCAATGCCTCCTGACTTTAAGAAATTCCACTATGGAGAGTTCATTTGGAAGACGACTGGGAGTCCTAGAGTATGGAATTCACGTGTGTCAATGCACCACTTCCCATCCCATACCACTCTACTGCAGGGTTTCCTCACACCTCAACGTCCATAAGAGACAAGATACTTGTCCATCCAGTCCACAGGTCCGATCCAATACAGCAATTCCTATGGTTCCCCCACTTCTAAATGGTACCATAAGGTGTCTCACAGCAAAAAAGAATTATCACGGTGTGGTCTCCTATTTTGCTGTGAGCTACACGGCATACTCTTAGGAGCTGGCAAATAATTTGTATTTTCCATTCCCTCTTTTTCTCTCTTTCTCATTAAGTCCCACTCTGTTTTTTTCTGGTTTATAACCACTTTATATTTGTATTTTGTTTGATGACATTTTAGAATATATCACTGTTTTCATGTGTACAACATGCCGAGTACCCTGGGATGGGGGGCCTCTTTTTAGTGGGGGAGAAGGAGGAAAGCGTGGCAGCTGTGTCTTAATAAATAAATAAATCTGCTTTGATCTCCTTTCACAATTTTCAACAGCACCAGCTGCTTTTAAAAGAAGCAAACTCTCGGTTGTGTCAGAGGTCAGTTTCACTAGGGATCTTTTGATAAGCTTCACCTGCTAGAGACGCCAGGACTTGCTGAGCCAGCTCATGGTCTTAAGTCCAAAGGGCTAATCCAAGAGTTAGATTGGCTCTTTGTACGTTGTAAAATAAAGCCAACAACCATTCCTACAAATGGACGGCAGCCGGGAACCATCAAATAACCTCACACACAAGAGCTGGGGTACTTTGCAAACAAAGGGATACAAGAGACACTGTGCTAACCAGAACCCCCTGCTGGGCAAAGTTGGTCTGCATGACAAAAAGCTGTTCTATTCATGTTCCATAAAAGGAATTCCACCAAGCGGGTGTATATTTACTCCTCTAAATAGGAAATGCAGCTAAACTAATGCTGAGAAAGGGGGACATTCCATCCCATTATCAAATGTCCCCTGACAGATGACTGAATCCTGTTGGTTACTTTTGCAGGTTCTACACGTTGCTTTTAAAATACCTTAAATGAGTAACAAAAATGAATACTCCTCTACTTTCCAAATTACAACTTTGAAGATAGCTTCTATTTGGGCTTATTTACCTTACATTTATTCTAGACATTTTAAAACTATGCAATAGGATCTCGGAGTTTAAAAATATGCAGGCCTGGATTTTCTGAGCAATACAACAGCCTTTGCAGGCTTAATTTGCCCAGACTAATTTTACTGCCATATTGCACAGTCATAGTAATTGTGTGTGAAAATGACCAGCCATTTCCATGCACATTTATCACGACTGCGAGCAATAACTGCACAAAATTAGGTAGCACATGCACTTGTAAATCTTTGGTGCACAATCACTGAGGGATAATTAGTATAAAACTAAGTCAAGTTGTCAGGTTGACGGCAGACATGGCTTTTGTAGTCCCATCGGAGTGCTGTGAAAATTCTGCCTTGTCTTTGGAATTGTGTGTGTGAGAGATTTAAACTATTTGAGGCATGAGAGTTACGTGAAGCTGCTAGCTCTGTAAGTTGCTCCTTGCAAATTTGCTTCCAACTGCAAGTCTCTGCAGATAACTATGAGGTTTATAGTCCCTCAACATCAAACGCTCCTGTTATGGCCAAACACACAGCTAAAGTCATAGTAAACTGCTGCGAAATGGAAGTTTGGCACCTGACCACCTCCTGGACAGATCTTCTCTTAGACCTATATGTTAATCCACAGCAGCAAATGTTCTTTGAACCCTAGATATTTCTTGGAAGCAAGGGTGGCTCCATCAGCAAGACTTACAGTGACTGGATTTGTGGTGAAAGCTGAATCCCTCTGGCAGCATCCACACTAGGTTTATTATTATTATTATTACTCAGAAGGGTTCCCAATATTTCAAGGTTTGGCTTTATGTTGGTCTCCTTCTACCTTCTGGCCACAACAGCAAACCAAAAGCCAGCTCCTTGTAAGACCATAAACTGGGGAAAGATAAGCCTGTTTTCCCAGTGTTCATACCTTATCTACCTGTTTGCTGACAATAAGGAAAACACCCAATGCCCTCACCTGAGGCAGATGATTAACAGCGTATGACAACACTACATAACAATAGTGCAGGAAGAGAAGAGCAACACTCTTGCATTGTTATGTAGTGCTAACACAAAGATATTATTCTTCTCAGCAACAGCAGCTACCAACAATTCTGCAGAATGGATGTGACCTAAGAACTAGCATCAATGAAATCCTCAGGATAGGAGCATATTTAACAACTTACATATATAGGTTCCGGTTTGGGAAAGTGGTTTCCCGAATCGGGGCCCTAGTGCTTTACAACATTAATTCCCAAGACCCGAGTGATGTATGTAAAACAGCAACCTCCCCATTTTACAGAGACAGGCACTGATCTGTAGCAAGTTGTCCAAGGCAACTAACAGTTAGAATTCTGGCGCTCCTAGGCCCCAGTCCAGGGAACGCACCACTAGACAAGACGGCATCTTCTTGGGAATACGTAAATTTAGGCAAGAATTCTGATCTAAGTTATGTTGACTAAGATTTCACTTACTTGCTTTACCGTGGCTTTGAAGGCACCCAAAACAGCAGCCGCTCCGCCACAGTCACGTTTCATGCCAGGCATAGTGGTCTATTTAAAACAGAAATATATATATTTTTGTGTGTGTGTGTGTGTTTGCGTGAGCACGAGAAGTCAAAAACATAAGGAAGAGTCACAGTTTTAATCCCTGTTAAAACTAGAATCTCTGATGCAACCTTACCTCTCGTCTTGTGAGGGCTTGTCTACAATACACAGATCAGGAGGGTCTCTCACCCTGTGTGAAATTACAATCACTTTCCAAAGTGTTAACTCTTGCTCTGCACCTTAAACTTTTAAGACACAAAACGTATAAATGCTATTGCTAACCCAGTGAAAATGAACCGCTTGCACTTTTTTGCTACACAAGCGAAGCTTTCACAACATGATCTGCATCCTCGACAAGCCAATTTTATGTTAAATACAGTCAATTCTCCAGACGTTGTTTCTGTCTGGCTCTTACTGGATCCTGTTTTAAAACTGAAAATACTAAACTTCTGTTGCTATTTCAGTATATAAAGTTAACAGGCTGCAATGTTCTCTATGCGCCTGACATGAGTTAAAGTTGATGAGTGTCTTTCCATTGACTTGGAAGGGCTTAGGATCAGACTTTGTGTTCAGGAACGAAGGCCCTTCAATTCTGGCTTTTTTCTAATGCAGCAAACTACTGCAGGAGGAAAATACCAGCAATTTAACTGCTTTGCCACATGTTCCCAGAATCTTATTTGCCACTTTCACCCTTATAACTTGTTTACAGATATGCAACCGTGCACATGGGAAGGATCGCAAGTACAAGTGTTTAACCCAAAAGAAAAACAGCTCATTTTCCATGGACATTTCTGACATAAATTATCCACTTCAACTTTATCACAAGCAAAGATGGAAGCAGGACACTGGGTACGTCTACGCTGCAATCAGAGCTGTGAATGCAGCACATGTAGACAGACCTGAGCTAGCTTTGACCCAGCGAGCACAAAAACAGTAGTTAAACCATGGGCTATATGTTCCTGTCCTGGGTATGTAGTGGAGAGACGTGCTGCGGAACGTGCTGCTGTAGCTTAACTGCTCTGGTCATTTGACATAGCTAGAAGGAAGCTAGTTCGAATACATCTGCATGTGCTGACTGAAGTGTAGACATTCCCCCAGCCACCTATTCTATCTACAGATACAGCATTTACATACCTTTCCCTTAATGCTGAGGCCTCCGGTGTCATACACAATCCCTTTCCCAACCCACGCAATGGTTTGTGTAGCACCATCCGGGGTGTGACTGAGTACTGCTAGGGCAGGTGGATGCACAGCTGCTTTGCCAACTCCATAGATACCTGGAAAAGAAAGATTGAAAAACCCGAGTTGTTGCTAGGGAACTCTGTGTGTGTGTGTGGGGTAGGGGGTGGGAATGCATGGCACTGTGTTCTGTTTGAACCAGCCTGGGGTTATACAGGGAATTTCAGGGCTATAAAATTGTGCCCACTTTGTATAAACAACAAAAGTCATAATGAAGTGGACACTATCCTGAAGTAAACTGAAGATGAAAGACTGAGCTTTCAGCAAGACATACCTCCAAATCCCTTCTCATTCAGCTCCTCATCACGAATAATGGTTGGAACAATCCCAAGATCCTTGCCAACTTTTTTGATTTCCTTTAAGGTTATCATAAAAAAATAATATATAAAATTAAAGAATAATAATTAGCCAATGTTGATTAGAATGTACATGTGTCTTTCCAAAGCTAAAGATGCCCACCCACACATCCACTGTGTGCAAAGCCACAAAACGTACAAGATCTTGGGCCTGATGCTGAGCTCTTGATAGTGTAATTCTTTTTACTTCAGTGGAGATACCACTGATTTATGACAGCGTGAGGGCTGACTCTGGCCTTTAAGTTCTGATCGAGAGAGGAGCTTTTAAATAGGAAGGTCAGCCAGCCTCCACAGAAGGCACTTGCCTATAATCAGACCACGATGAAACAGAGAAGGAAAGTTAATGCTCTCAAAAACTTTGCATAATAGTAAAATAATTTTCACATATGGCTCCTTTCACCCCATGGTGTCAGAAACACTTTACAGTGATAACTGAATAGCATTCCCTTTTCGCGGATGGGAAACAAGTGGCTAAGGGCCTCATTTCCAAAAGAGGGCAGCACCCTAGAATCAGTGGGAACTATGAGCATCCAGTGCCTCTGAAATATCAGCCTTAAGTGACCTGTCCAAAAATCACGGAACAAGCCAGTGGCACAGTCAGAAAGAGAATCCAGCTTTCCGGACTCGTGATCTAACTGTTTAACTGGGCTTCCCTCAAACTCACCAGTGCTCCTGAGCTGCGAAAGGGTCCATTAATGACAAGCCTCTAGCAGCTTCTTGGGGATGCCTGCCATCATTCACACTGCACAAGACTTCACTAAGAGATGCCAGCATTATTTCTAGACTCTGACATTCAAGACAGACTTCCAATAAGCAACCCTGTTGTAACGTGTATCACCAACCTCCAGGAAGCTGTTAGTGTTCATCTCATTGCATGGAGTGTCCACAATGCGAGCAGCCAGCCTTACCCCTTCTGTAGCACTTGCCAAACACTGGAAATAAAAGAAATGGAAGGCACAGACAAACGAGAGTTGGCTGACTAATTGCACAACGCTGCACAGAAATTGGGTTCAGTGTAAAGACAATGATGTGCAGTTCCCCGATTCCCAACTGCAACAGATCCTTGTTCAAGTCCAACACTCTTGCACTGCCTGTTCTTAAACTCCAATTAATTCTGCTGTGCCTTAAGGAAACTGAATTCCGTTTCAGCATGAATTGACAGCACAACGTAACAGTCTTTTTCACTGTCCTACTGAACAATCACAGTGCAATGTGAAGTTACGAATGCAATGGAGAGGGCATGAAACCGATTCATATAACCAAGGGCTCACATAAACGGTGGGCTGCTTATGCTGGAAGCCTGTGGAAATGATATAGTCCAGGGATTGGCAACCTTTGGCACGTGACCCGTCAGGGAAAGCCCCTGGCGGGCTGGGCCAGTTTGTTTACCTACCACGTCCGCAGTTTCGGCTGATCACAGCTCCCACTGGCTGCGGTTCACTGCTCCAGACCAATGGGGGCTGCGGGAAGGGCGGCCAGCTCATCCTTCGGCCTGTGGCGCTTCCCTCAGCCCCAATGGCCTGGGACGGCAAACCGCGGCCAGCGAGAGCCACGATCAGCTGAACCCGTGGACGTGGCAGGTAAACAAACTGTCCCGGCCTGCCAGGGGCTTTCCCTGATGGGCCGCGTGCCAAAGGTTGCCGATCCCTGATCTAGTTCTTTGGAGGGGAGGCTGTAGAGTTGATTAACTCTGGAGGCTTCAACGCTGAAGTTTACTATAGCAATACATTCTACATGGGCCTCCACCTTAAACCGGCCCAGACAAGGGAGATGGTGCAGAACAGAGCGGCCTGCCTGGTGAGTGGTGTATCCCAAAGGAAGCACGTGACATCAGTGCTCTGGGGTCTGCACGAGCCATCTCATATTTTCTGGGTTGAATTTACAGAGTGAAATCCTAGCCTCACTGAAGTCAACGAGAGTTTTTTCACTGAACTCAGTTGGGGAAAAGGTGTCAGGATTTCACTCTAGGGCAGTGGTTCTCAAACGTATTTGATCGCGCCGCCCTTCTGCGTGTCTGTAGTAGTTTATGACCGCTTGCCACCCAAGTACATATACTGATAAAAAAAAATCCACATGCAACTCACTAAATATCAAAGACAGAGAAGGTGCTGATTCAAACAGAGCCATTTACGTATACAGCAATACCATACCATGCCAGCCTTACTTCTGCACTGCTACTGGCAGAGAGCAGCAACTGCTGGCCGGATGCCCAAGTGTGAAGGCAGTGGTGCTACCAGCAGCTTCTCATATCCCCCGCCCCCCACCCGCAGAATGTATTCAGCGCCTCCGGGGGGGCCTAACCCAGTTTGAGAACTTCTGCTCTAGGGGTTGGTTTTGAGCCATAAAGCCTTAAGTGGCTTGGGCCCTGCCTCCTTGACGGGGTCCGTTTTCATTACTCATATGATAACACTTAGTCCTGCCATGAGTGCAGGGGACTATACCTCTCGACGTCCCTTTCAGTCTTATGATTCTATGGTTTTCTCGTTTGGGGTGAGGAGCAGCTGCTGTTACCCGACTGCCCTATATTGTACTATACTGTCATAGCAAAGATGCTCAGAGCTTGGGAAAGCCACTTTAAAAAAGAAATAAACACCACTATATCCTGCCCTTAGCCAGTCTATGAATACTTCCCTGCCATCCTCGCGAAAACTGATTAGCTGGGGTGGCATGACTTTGTGTTGTGTAGCTAATCCAGCTCGCAGGTCAGGGCAGAAGCAAAGGCAGAAGCTAGAAAAAATTTTAACTGATCTTCTGACAGGGACAAGCGTCAGCTCAGAGACACTAGTCAACCTAGGCCTCTTCTGCTCCATCACAGCCAAAAACATGGTTGAGAGGTTCCTACAACTAATCAAGTGATATGCTAAGTTCATGCTGTATAATACAGACTTGCAACTCAACTCTATTTCCCTAGTGCAGAGGTTCTCAAACTGTGGGTCGTGACCTCTCAGGGGGTCACAAGATTATTATATGGGGGGTCACAAGCAGTCAGCCTCCACACCCAAACCCCACTTTGCCTCCAGCATTTATAATAGTGTTAAATACAAAAAAAGTGTTTTTAATTTATAAAGGGGGGTCGCACGCATAGGTTTGCTGTGTGAAAGAGATCACCAGTACAAAAGTTTGAGAAACATTGCCCTAGTGTCACATTTCTGGCTACAAACTTTCACTGGGAGAATAAAACCATGAGGTGATGTAATGTCACATATAAATACCATAGGCCACATTCTGGCCCCAAAACATTCAGCTTCTGGTGACTTCAACGAGAGATGCACTTATGTAACCAATGGTAGAATTCAGCGTCATAAAAGCAGGATAAACTTACTATAACTTCCTTTGCCTGGAAACACATGCACATGCCTGATTCAATGCAATATTAGGCCATAGGTTAAAATCTATTACTTGCAACTAAGACAAATATTATAGAAGTGAAGTCTCTTTGTGTGATGTGTTTGTACAGTTCTCCGAGGACACAGCAGTCTGACCCCTAATTGAGATCTTTAAGTACCTCTGCAAAAATATCTTCAATATTACCAATTCTGAATGCTATAAAGTTATATTCACACAAGTGATAATAAAACTGAATTGATCTGTGACCATTTCTTATCTTGGGTGCTGCAGATATTCTACATTCATTAGATACTGAATGGCAATTCATATCAGTGTAACAGTTCTGAAAGAAAACTGGGCTGGATATACAAGGAGCAACGTGACAGCTAACTGAGGGAAAATCTGTAACTTACTTTAAGTGTTGCCACTTCTATGGGCCCATTGTTCTGTCCAACCAGGAAAAACTCCACAGTTACAGTTTTCTTCTCTGTGCGCCTAGAGGCACTGGACCGGTGCGTAAACAGTGGGAAAGCCCTGGCTAGCGCACAAGCCGAGGCAAAGACTTCAGAGCGCTCACAGACCATCTGAAATACCAGCAAGAAGACAAATGGGTCACAAAGTGTTAGAAGGGGATGAAACCGGATTATGGGGTCTACTATCCTTGATAAGAGTGCCAGTGACAGAAAAGAGAAGGAGCTCAGGCCCGGCCTATATGCAGACTTTAAACTAGTTGAACTATTTCAGTTAGGGACTGATTTTTTTCCTGAAATAGTTATACTGGTATAACCCCTCGTGTGGACACAGTTATACTGGAACAAAGGGGCCTTAGACCAGTCTAGCTTCTTCCGCTTCCCATACGGGGATAAGCTGTACTGCAGGACCCTGTAGCACTTTTATCCAGGTGTAAGTTATGTCACACTGGGGTGTGTGTACTAATTTAATTACATTGCTGTAGTCAAAGCGTTTCAACTTTAGTGCATAGTCAAAGCCTAAGAAGCGTGGGAACTGCCCTTCTATTTTCCAAGCACATTGACAGGAAATTACTACTATGACTAAGGCTAAATATTAACTTCAGGCTCTTGATACATGCAGTAGATTCTTGAAGTTTACACTAGGAATGGGAAATGGAAAACTGTTTTAGAGAAACGTTAAAAATGTTAACTCAGACAGAACAGACTTAGACCAACTGGCCTCCCAACTAATTTTTCATGTGACGAGTGCTGTAGATAGCCTAACAGTTTATCTAGAGAAAGTTTCATTACTGACAGTAACCTGAAAGTCACCTTCAAACTGGTCTACAGGAGATTCCTATCAAATTAAAAAGTCTCTCCAGTTGCAGCAGTTTAACTAAATCCTTATCTAGACTAGGATTTAAGGTCTGACAATAGCAGGTGTTAGCTAACACGTTTTAAGAGTCTAGTGTAGACAAGACACATTGCCTCTAATATGTCCTAACCTGGTTGTGTAGCATGTATTAAAGGCAGGAGGCTGCTTCTACATTATACTTTTAAAACACACTCGCTACTATGTGTTAACGTCACACCTTAGATCTCGTCTAGACAAGGCATCTATTGCTGCACACACTTTGTTTGGACTCTTATTCTAGATGAAGAGTGCATTCAAAAACAGAGTAAAAACCATTCTTAAAGTGATTTAGTTAAACTGGTGCTCACCTTGTGCACAGACTAGCTCTTCCACTTAGTCCTTGGCTAAGCTAGAAAGTTGTACCTCATTATGGGTATGTCTACACTGCAGCTGGGAGCATGCCAACAGCGGAGCAGCATGCCAACAACAGGTCCAGGGGGTCCAAGCGGGTTTGTACTCAGGTGGCTAGCCTGAGCCACTGCCCATGCTACCCCCCAGATACGCTGCTTTTTAGCGCATTAGCTAGAGCAGAGCTACCGTGTCTGTCTACATGCACTGAGAAACACCTTCCCAGCTGCAGTGTAGAAAAACCCTGTAACTATACCAGTAGAATTATACCTACGCAACCAACCCCTCCTAGCACAGATGCAGTCATATTGCTATGAAGTGCTATATATTAGTACAGCTAGCCCACCATAGAAAAGGGAATAAACTATGCCAGTATAAATCTTCTTTACGGTGGTATAATTGTGTCCACACTAGGGCTTTTATTGCTTTAACTGTTTTGGTAAAAAAACAAACAAATAAAAAACCCCACCCCTCCCTGAATGAAATAATTTTATAACTTTCAAGTACAGACCAGGCCTTCTACAGATCAGACTTCCTCGAATACAGGAAAATGCTTAACTTGGCTTTTTACCAAAGGTACTTTCTAACTGTCACTTACAACAATACATCTGTTGATGCCTCCTGGAAGACAGTTTCGAACAAGGCGGGTGATGAAGTGAGCCGCAGAAGGGCTATTGTGTCTGCTAACTCTGGAAGGTAAAGCAGCTACGGTGGCATAGTTCAGGTAGAGGGGACAGTTGTCGGTAGGATTTGGATTCAGAGTGCTTAATGCAGCCTGCCATATCTGAGAGGAAGAGAAAGGGAAACAGATTAAAAACAAAGAACTGCAGGACAACACTTTTCTATCAGTCTCACTCTTGGTATTTCTGATGGATTGCCCAACTGTAATATTCAGGTGTGGAAAGTGTAGAACGATGCACCTGAGTTTAAATACAGTATCCACTAGTATCCACATGCAGCTTTTTAAATGACGTTTTTATACACACAATTTAAATATGGGAAACCAATTTGTTAATCAGGAAGATACATACTTCCATAGACAGTGCAAGTTATGTTTGATACTACATTAAACATGGAAACAGGCCATTTTATATAATAGCTATTCAAAGCCTTTTTAATTAAAACTGTTTTAATAGTGATAAAAAGCTGGTTTGATTTATTAGCATAGAATATACAGCTATTTCACATGGCCATTTAATTAAAAAAGGAGATGAGAGCCAATTGTTCTTCACAAGAGACACACAGTCCAATCAAGAACTGCCACACATCTAGCAAGCTAAAAACCATAATGCAAAAATATTTGTGGTTGTCCCATAATTTTAAAAAAGTCATTAGGAGCATGAAAATAAAAGCAGATCTACACACTCCATCCAAACAGCTGGGAGAGGGGGGAAAAAACCACAGGATATGTTTCACCCTTTTCTGAAAATGCGATTTAGGTCTCAAACTTGCCTTTTGGCATGCAAGAATATATATTTCAATAATTACATTAGTTACAATATCCTCACCTGGCACTTCTAGAACACCTGTGACCTCAAAGGAACATAAAGCACTTTACACCCATCAAAGCAGAGGGAAGGTAAGATCGGTTCTACATTTTAAGTTGCAACGGTCCCCTCTGTGGGAACATGGCTAATCCCACAGATCTTCCAGCACAACAACAGACTCCTGCCAGAAGTTGCTGTCTTAACTGTTGTGCCTGGAAGCCCTACAAACCCCTATACTGGGAAAATGACCTGCCACGTGTCTCTCAGCCGGGAGGGGGGATTCCTCTGAGGAGGAGCTATTTTAAGGTTCATTTAAAGCATCATTCATTGAGAGGCAAAGGATTTTGCTTTGTGGGTTTCAAGGAGACACTTAAAATCTCATTTCACTTGAGAGGGGCCCTGCTAAGCCCTCCTTCCCCACAACACTCTGCCCCCAGCCCCAATCCCCTGAACGGGGCTGCAAGAAGCAAGGAAACCACACCACGGTCTTAGGCAGGGCTCTGAGGCCCCCTTCACCAGAAACTGCTCTCCTAGGACAGGCAATCATAGCTAGTCGCTTCCAGTCACAGCAACTGTATTTCTGCTCAGAAAACACATGAAGGTGCAGGGTCAAACACCCTGTGATTTCCTTCCCAGTCCCCACCCTGCAGTGGCAGGCTCAACCAGCTGCAAAGCCAGGAGATTAGAGGGAATGCAACTCACCCTGGAAGAAGAACGATGCTCTGAAGGAGCCCAGGCACAGAGGGATTGGGTAGAGACTACTCCCAGAAGGATGCTCATTCAAATGACAAGCCCCCCAGGGATTTTAGCCCAGGGGGCTTAAACACCCCGCCCCCAAAGGGGCACTATGCACCTTCCAGAACACCCAAGCCAAACCCCACTCCAGGAGGGAATCATGCACCTTAAGCCCTCCAGAGTCTCCCTCCACACACACACAAGGGCCCAATCATGCACTTGGCAGTCCGGTGGAATGAGTAACCCAGGGTAAAGCGCCGGGGAAAATAATCAGCCTTGACTCTAAAGAAACCCAGCCCTGGGCAGGGGCGCTGGAACCATTTGTAGAGTGGGGGTGCTGAGGGGCATTGAATCAAATTGCAAACCCTGTATGTGACGGAATCCATTTGAAGCCAGGGGTTGGGGCAGCAGTTCCTGCACCTTTGCCCCCGTGGAGTTGGGGAAGATCATACGCCCTGCGGCCCTGGAGAAAAGGGGCCCTAGAGAGGAGCGGGAACGTGCGTCCTGGCGCCCAGGGAGACAGCATGCACCCCGCAGCCCACAGCCCCGGGGGGGAGTAGGGGGGGATCGCGCATCCCGCAAGGGGGGGCACCGTGCACCCCGCAGCCCCGGGGGGGGGAAGTCGGGGGGGGCGCGAATGGAGCATCCCGCAGCCCCGGGGGGACACCGTGCACCCCGCAGCTCCGGGGGGGGAAGTCGGGGGGGGCGCGAATGGAGCACCCCGCAGCACCGGGGGGACACCGTGCACCCCGCAGCTCTGGGGGAGTCGGGGGGGGGGCGCGAGGGACACGGAGCAGCAGTCAGCGAGCTGCGGGGGAATCGTGCCCCCGGCCCGGCCTCACCTCCTCGCTGACTCGTGGCTGCAGCTTGCCCCGCAGCTGGGCCCAGGGCAGGCGATGCAGGTTGTGCAGCTGGCCCAGCACGAGCAGCGGGCGGCTCTGCGGATCCGCCTCCCCGGCGCTGGCCTGGAACTCCAGCTGCACGTTCGCCATCTTCCCGCCCGCTCGCCGCCCCGGCCCGGCCGCCTCCCCGCGCAGCGCCGCCGCGGGCGCCCCCCGCGGCCGCACCGGGCACAGCCGCGCTCCGCGGGGCGGCGCGGGGGCACGTCCCTCCCGTGCTTCTGGCTTGCAGCGCCCTCGCCTTGCCCCGGGGGAGGCGGCTGGTTAGGAACAAATAAAATCACCCCTCCCGGACCCCCCCCCCCCTTTTTTTGGCTGAAAAATTCTGAAATTCAAAATGACAAAGGCCTGGCTGGGATGATGTAGTGGGGTTGGTCCTGCCTTGAGCGGTGGATTGGACTCGATGATCTCCTGAGGTCTCTTCCAACCCTGCTCTTCTGCGATTCTATGAAACGTTTCCAGCTGCCCCTAGGCCAAGCGACAGGCAGCCGCTCAGGCTTCCTGCTGCCCGTGTGTAAGAGACTGGAAGAGGGGCGAGGGAGAGCGTCGCGCTGGGATGGGTTTGGAGAGCAAGAGAAATGTGTGACCTGCATCTGGCTGGGGAGCGGTTGAGCTTTTGCAGCCTTTGATCCCGGGGGGTTAAAGAGAGGCCTTTCTCTGGGGAGAGAGGATCACAGGTCAAGAAGGGGAAACGCCTTGGATGGTTTGACCACAAGGACAAACATCTGTGACAGCCTAAGACCACAACCAGTGATCAGTCAGCACACTTGGGCTAAGGGCAGCTGGTGGCTCCAAGAACACCCAGCCCAGAGGGTAGCTTGGGGGGGGTCTGTGAGTGGATAGGTCACTGCCCCAGGAACTCATAGAATCATAGAATATCAGGGTTGGAAGGGACCTCAGGAGGTCATCTAGTCCAGCCCCCTGCTCAAAGCAGGACCAATCCCCAATCAAATCATCCCAGCCAAGGCTTTGTCAAGCCTGACCTTAAAAACTTCCAAGGAAGGAGATTCCACCACCTCCCTAGGTAACACATTCCAGGGTTTCACCACCCTCCGAGTGAAAAAGTTTTTCCTAATATCCAACCTAAACCTCCCCCACTGCAACTTGAGACCATTACTCCTTGTCCTGTCCTCTTCTACCACTGAGAATAGTCTAGAAACATCCTCTCTGGAACCACCTGTCAGGTAGTTGAAAGCAGCTATCAAATCCCCCCTCATTCTTCTCTTCTGCAGACTAAACAATCCCAGTTCCCTCAGCTTCTCCTCATAAGTCATAACTGTGGGGCTTTGCTAGCAGGACCTACGCCAGTCTAGTAAGTGAAGACAGAGTGATGGGGGAAGAAGAGAAACATATCTGTGGTGTACCTTCAAGGAAGAGAGGAATCATTTAGAGAGGAAGAAGGGTAACAAGATGGAAGCTAATATAAAAGAACATTTGGGGTAAATACACATTCAAACATTTCAGAGTAAAAACAGATTGTGGACTAGTTTCCTAAAGGAAGTGGGAAAACTTCCTTGCTTGGGATATTTAAATACAGGCTTGATAAAGCAACATGGCCTAGCAGAGGATGGCATACATCTAGGGGGCTTCAGCTTTTCTATAGTGGGAGGGGATCTCCCTCCTATTGAGCTGGGACACCCTTCCAACACTATCTTAAGGGCAGAGTGGTCCTAGCTGTGGCCCCAGGCTGAGAAATCCTGAGCGAGATAATCTAACATGTTTTTGCATTTAATGTAACTTTCAATAAATATACTAAGATTTTTTTTTAAATGGTTTACTTATACATTACAAACAGTTCACAGGGTGAAATGGAAGAAAATGTACTGTACATAGTTGTTCAAAACATGAGATCCCTTGTGTTACACTCCACAGATTAAGGTAGTCATTCATATTTTGGGGAAATGAATGGAAGTTATTAGCACTGATTCCAGCTACCATCCACCTACAATGAAAAATATGCACCCTTTATAAAAGGAAGCACTCAAGTTACACATTCTTTGGGTTTTTTGATACCTTCTAACTGATGGAAATTGTAAACAGACTAAAAGTGTTAATTTCATAGGTGACTAATTATTAAATATAAATGGAAAGCTGAATTTTCCTCTTTGCATTCACAAAACCATAACTAAGTATCAAACCTAAATTATGTTTATAAAGGAACATGCCAAAAACCAGAAGAAATGGCCAAACTGTGCTCTAAGTTACAGCATGTGGATTCACTAACAGGAAACAATGTTCTCCATGCTCCACTTTTAGTAGTAAACTATGTTTAAACCAAACATATTGGGGTATATTTTCATCTCTGCATATTTGGTCAGCTGGAGATAGACACAAATGGGTGGAGGGTCTACATATCAAAGAGGGAGTGGATTTATTTATGGTGGCAAAGCGGAATGTAAGTGCAAGTAAAGAGAAGACATTTAAAAAGGAAAAATTTAGGCTGAATACCAGGAAAAACTTCCTTATGGTCAGATCTTATTAGGCTGTGGGACAGCCTCCCAAAAGGAAGTGGTGAATGCCTCACTGCCTGAATCCTTTAAAACTAGCCTGGATACAGAAAGTATATTGTAGAGAACAATCCTGCATTGCTTGGGAACGGACAGGATGACCTACTACATAGGTTTAGCGATATTACTGAGCCAGAGAACATACTCCACTAGGGATTCAATTCTATCCCAATACACATGGACAAATTATGGTGGGAGATAGGAGAAATAGGAATAAACAGGAGTATTTTGGATTTAGACATTAAAACAATCTACAATTGGAAAAGAACATTAGGTCATCTAAGCCAAATCCCAGGATGTTAACATGCTCAATAGGTAAGATTTGGAATGGGTGAAAAGCACTGATACTTAAGGCTCGATCCTACCTTCATTGAAATCAATGGTAAAGCTTGCCTTGAGTTTAATGGTGCAAGATCAGGGTCTTAATCAAGGCTCTGGACTGGCTGCAAGTCTAATCTCTTTCTAAAGCCTTGTCTATGCCGTGAAAATTTCCTAAAATTTCTGCCCAGCCCCCCCGCCATTGGTTTCTAATAGCATTTGCACTGGTGTTAACAACGGTGAGAGCCCTAGCACAGACAACTAAAATCCATGGCCACTGCAATTTTTAACCTTGTGCCCGTTCAATGGTGTTTATGGAATCAAGCAACTACTAAAGACTTAAATGACAGGTTTCAGAGTAGCAGCCGTGTTAGTCTGTATCCGCAAAAAGAAAAGGAGTACTTGTGGCACCTTAGAGACTAACAAATTTCAGCATAAGCTTTCGTGAGCTACAGCTCGCTTCATCACTAGCATCCGATGAAGTGAGCTGTAGCTCACGAAAGCTTATGCTCAAATAAATTTGTTAGTCTCTAAGGTGCCACAAGTACTCCTTTTTTAAAGACTTAAATGATTACTTACAATTCAACACCCGGGGGGGGTGGGAGGTTGGACTAGATAACCTACTGAGGTCCCTTCCAACCCTGATATTCTATGATTCTATGAACACTGTACTGGGTTCCTTATTTTAAGTGTTTATTTTATAAATCCAAGTTTTGATCCATTTTATCTGGGTACAGGCACTATTTGGGGATCTAAATCAAGAAAATATTTTGATGAATGTGGAAAACACTCTTGGAGTTCAGGAAAATTACTATGCAAAGTAAGAAAAGTTATGTCCCTATGTTTATCCATCTGTTTGGAAAAAGGGGTGCTGAGCAGAAAAAGCCCTGACAATGCCTTAAGCAAGCACTGCTACTTGTCCCAATCTTTTACCAAAGTTTTCTTACAATGAAACCGTTAGGGATAAACAGAAGAGATCTCAAGTTTGCAAACCCCTTTGGAATGTACATATTTTACATTTAGTCTAGCTCAAAAACTAGGCTGTTAAACCCAAATTATGTTGTCAGATAATTTGCTTTTTCTTCCTCTCCCCCCAAAACAATGTAATTTCTTCTAATTACAAGTGGATAAATTACAATATACACAAAATCCCAGAAGCTTTCCTCAACCAACTCATAAAGCTCTATTTTGACAAATAGAGTGTAACTTTTCATTCTGATGCCTCATGCACTAACAAAGATATACTCTAAGGACCGGTTTGCATTAATACCTCTTTGCAGATTACACAGGACATGAGAGGGTTTTTTGGTAGATAAAATTATTTTACTATGTTTTCTTTAGCAAAATCAAAATGCTAACTGTTTGTCACCTCTTGTTTCCTTATGTACGGTGCATGGCTGTACTGAAAGCCAGAAGATTTGTAAAAGTTAAGCAAAACAGATAAAATTAAAGTTTCATAACAGAGCGCATACAGCAAATATCAAACACTTCAGTTTGTTATATCCTACATTAAAAAGCCCCAGTGAACACTAAACCATTAGTCATCATTCCACTGCCAATTAGGCCCTGAGGCCTAGAAGTGGTGTTAATGCTTACATTGTGTGTTTTAAGGAGAACCAGTACACATTTTCAGTTTTTAGAGAGGGGTCAAAGTGGCACCTAATATTCTATTGACAGTAGCTTACAAGACTTTGCAGTTTTCAAACATTTAATGAAGTTTGATTCTAATAAGTTTGATTTACACTTAAATGTAGATTTGGTCATTTTTGTAAGCTTGTTTGTGTTTAAGTGGAGAATTTTAATACAAGTCAATAGGCTGGCCAAGGAGACCTGTAGGCCAGGGATGTATTCAGGACAGGTAAAGAGAGCCTTGCATTCTTGGAGAACACATTCTTGCAATGTTTATTCTGCTGGCTCTTGCAGGTGTCTGCCTTCTCAGCTAAATAGCTTTCCACATCAAGGACTGAATCCTAACACGTTCTCCCACTCTGCCCTTTGTGCCCACAGCAGATTCTGAACATATCCTGGGGCTCCACTACAGATAGGGAGGTGTCTGGAGACCAGGAAGAGGTGGACACCCCACCTGCCATAGAATACATTGCATTGGCTTTCTCCACAGCATGCAAGGGAGGTTAGAGGCATGGCCAATAGGTTGATGAGATTATGCTGATCCAATGGCCCAAATCCTCTGTGTAGGTGTAACAACTTCTGATACAGCTCACGGGCTGTTGTGGCTGTACAGCTGCTCCACAGCCTAGGTTAGAAGGGTAATACCATCCGTTTTTAACCTCCAGGAGATTAAAGACAGATTATTCCAGCCTTGCATAAACGACTATGCTTTGGCCCTGAATAAGTATCTAGGAGGGATTATAATGAAATTCAGACATTTGGAATGATATAGGAAATAAAATCCTATCAAAGATCCACTCTCTCAGATAAACACAGTATCACTATACATCAGCTTCAACAATTTCTAGCTCATCATAAATTATGCTTGACAGTGTATCTGAGCTTAAACATGTCATTTGCACTGTGTATAAAATGTGCACCTCTATTTAAAATGTTCACATTTGTTAAATATTTTCTATCATTTTAGCATGATTAGGCCATTACTTCCATTTCAGCAATACTTATAGATGAATGCTGTTCCTTTCCTAATTTTGGCTACGTATAGTAAAGTGTTTATGCTACATGAGATTTAACATTAGTTAAAAAGAGCACTAATTTTCCAGGATCTTCTATGTCATTACTGCTTCCATTAAATTTGACAGACTACAAACACAAAATTATTTTTGTTTAAGAAACAACAAAGTAAGTGCTTAACTATTTTATTTTAGTATAAATATGTAAGAAAAATGAATAACAATTAACCAGTTAATTTGGAAATGTTGTTGTTTTATTATGTCTAAATTAATCAGCTAGAATAAAACAACAAAAGCACTGGTCAAGGCAGAAATAAATAACATCTTTGAGTGAAAGTTGCAATACAGTAAATTAAATTAAAGCAGTGTTTACTGCTTCGCACCAAGTGATTCAGGTAGCAGTATCACACTTAGGAGACAGTAGTTGTAGGCACTATCATCAAAAAGATCAATGCCAACACTGGGGAGCTGCACACCAGCTACAAAAATAAAGAATTTTATTCTACCTTTTACAAATTGTGTGTGTGAATTTAGTGCTGGTGAAAAGTCTAGATTGGCAGTTTCTGGAGACCAAACTCATTTTTACCCAGAAAACAAATAGTGGGAGTAGAAGCAGTGCATGGATTCCCACACTGTCCCACATTTCAAGGCCAGAGGATAGTCCAGTCTCATTGGCCTATCAGTTAAGATTTGCAAAGTGTGCCAATTAGTGCCAGTTTGTGAAATGGGCCTGAAACTATCATCTTATTCCACATAGGCGATGAATTATCCATCAGGTGGAGGTAACTAAAGGTTGTTACCAAACTTGGAACGGATTTCAACCAGTAACCTACAGGTGAATGGCTCCACATATTCCATCACCGATCCAAAGAACCATCCAGCCCCTCAGTAAATTTATTTTGCCCTATTCCCCATATCAAATAAGCATTTTCCAAGTATGAGCTCTCACTTTAATCAGCAAGAACTCCATTAGTCCGCAGTTATCCTGAAAATGTCTGTAGTGTGTAACCCTGTGGGTCATGGTGCTGCATGCAGGCAAACTATTTGCTCGGAATTCTATCCCATTTCATAAGATACTGTGTATTAGGTAGGGTTCTGCCCTCATAAAGTCAGTCACAATACTCTAATGAACCTCCTCCCCATTAGTCTCCTATCATCTGCATGATTCATAAAGGACAAATGCTTCTCCCAACCAAGGGAGACTATTAATAAAAAGTGAAAATTAATCCAGTTCCAAGGAAGTTCCCTGGCACACTCATCTTGCAAAAGGCAGCAACTTAAGCACATGCTAGGGATTTCTCTCTTTAGCCTGCAATATCTTCTCCATTTTTAATAGAGAAAACACCCATTATCCATTATGAAGGACATCCATGTGTCTCCTCTGCCTTGCGGCTACTAATACCAATTCTTCAGTGGCATGGGGGAAGGCAGAGGAGAAAGGGGTTGGCAGGAGAGGGGAGGCGAGAATATCCACTTCATGAGTGGATCTCTTTCCATCAGAGTAAATCGGTCTGGTTTAATTTGCCATACATAACACCTAGAGATTTGGAACTGACACTGAAGTATCCCAGCAAGTAAACAGATACCCTAAACACCTTAATGACTGAAGAGCTTGTCCAATTTTAGAATCATTATATTGTGTACCTGAGCTTCAGTGGCTTTGGGCACAACATCACTGCAAGCACAAATCGGAACAGAAAGTGCCTTTAGTACAAGCTATACCCTCTTAGAGAAACCAAATATTCAATACAGAAAAGCCTTGTTAAAAATATTAAAGCAATGCCCCTAAAATTGTGCAACACTTTGGACCATATTAAACCATTAATATCCCACTGCTCAAGATTTCTCTTCTCTCTCTCCCCTGACCTACAGCAAATTGTACTGCTGCAGAATCACAGCAAGCCAGAAATCCTGCACCAGAGGTCTGATGAATGCTCATACCAGTACATCATTTTAATCATGGTCAACACTGCATCTTAAACTTGTCCCCTTACAAAGTCTGGCCTGGGGCAATGACTGCACTACATATTGTACCCATACTGAAATACTTATTTAGGTTGAGTGTATGGATAGATGCACTGTAAATGTTTGGGACCACTTGTACGTGAAGACAGCCTACCATCCACTGTTGTGGGACACCTGATGGAGGGAAATAGATGAAGGATACAGGTGGCTAAATGGAGAATTTTCTTTCTATTGCACGTTTAGCTCAAACCATTAAAACTATTTTAATGTAGCTGGCTGTACTTAATATATAACCAAGAAATTTGCAATAGTAAATATCATGCATGATCTTTTTGATGAGGAAAAATTATCCCTATGATTACTTAGGCTTAGGAAGCTATTTTAATTAACTATAAATTAACTGTGTTAAATTATACCAGTGATTAAGTCTTGTTATTTACACTTTTAAGTACTATCTTGATAATTACTAACGATGCAAAATCTAAATTAAGATCACAGGGGTTTAATTATGCTCTGTTTTAAGAGGTTTCTTTTTTAATAGTCAATCCAAATATATTTTTTTAAAGTTTGGAGAAAAGTAGGTGAAATCAAACAGTTAGAATTTTGTGCATCTTTTAAGGCATTTAACCTCCAAATCATAGTCCCATAAAAACCTTTATAGTTTACAAAATTGCAACATAAGACTACAAAGAACAGTACACTTTTTTGCACACAGTGAAATACTAATTATTGTACTTTCTTGTAAACTTCTACTCTTATTTTCCATAATTTTTTTAAAATACTGCACAGTATTCCAAATATGTTTGGATAAAGAACTGGATGACCAATTTGGTAGCATTATCAAGTGACCTGGCATTTTCTGTACAAGTTTTACGAACACCTCTGGTATCACCGAAGCATGTATTATGAAAAGAGTTCTACTGAAACATTGCACAGACTTTGTACCACTAGGGCTTATACATTCAAAGGCAACTTTCAGGAGTGCAGGTCCATCCATTCAGATTAGGAAAAATAATTACATACACACAAAAATAAGAAAATCATAGAGCTGTTACCTAGTGTGACTTTACACCAACAAGAACAACAATAAGTACAATTACTATTACAAATAAAATTAAAATGACAAACATCTTCCGATTCTTCTTCTGATATTGTTCAGCCTATAGAAACAAAAGACAGGTAGTTAATATGTTGATTTCAGCACTGTGCAAAAGCAGACCCTGGCATGATCCAGCTTTAGTATCTAGACACCTACTAGACACGTACACTGTTTTTACGGTTATAACTTGACATTTCACATTATACTGCAAGGCGGCCATTTTGGGTACATCTATGCTGCAATTAAACACCTGTGTCTGGCCCGTGTCAGCTGAGTCAGGCTTGGGCTGTGGGGTTGCATAACCGTGGTGTAGATGTTTGGGTTTGGGCTGGAGCTTGCGCTCTGGGAACCTTCCCGCTCATGGGCTGCGGCCCGAGTCCAAATGTCTACACAAGTTCACAGCCCCACAACCTGAGTCCCACAAACCTGACTTAGCGGACATGAGCCAACCAAGGGTGTTTAATTGCAATGTAGACATAGCCTTATAACTCAATAACTCATGTCATCATTGTACAGATTTCTTTGACTTGGTATAGAGGTGCTGAAGACAAGTATGTCCTGAAACCCCATTTATCCACATTAGATTAATTCAGAGAAGAGGGAAACTTCATGTCACAGAATTTGATCTCTTGTCAATTAAACAAAGTTGGGCTGTGCTTATCTTTAGTTCTTGGAAAAGCTGTATACCCCATAGGGTGCTGTGTAAAATATTACTTTACAAAGAATAGAGGTGGCACATCTGAAAGTGTAAATGATAACTAAAATCAGAATTTTAGACTGTTTAGGTGCGGAAATTACCTAAATTGTGGACACAAATCAGGTAGTTGTGTGTACAAATGTCTCTAACTTTTTTTTGGTGTTATGTTAACAAAAGTGGTTTTTGAAGGAAATGAAATTTTCAAAAAAAGCTTAATTTCCTTTCAAATGTATTTTTTGATATAGCAAATCAAAATGAAAATTTTCTTTTTGTTTCAATAATAATATTAATGGCATCACGTTTCCAAAGTGAATTAATGCAAATCAGCTGGTGTACAGAGTTTGAAATAGCTTGACAGTTTGAAATAACTGTGCACATTAAAGCAGAAAAGAAAACTGACAACATACGCCTTAAAGAAAAAAAGAGATCCCAATCATATTGAAAATAGCAGGCACTCTCTGTTTTACAGTATCATGATGACTTGCATATATATATTTTCTGTGACTGATTAGATTTCTATCAAGTGCTTAGCTACACCTCACATCTACAGAAAACAGTCAGTATAAAATGTATATTGCACTAAGGATCCAAGCTCTAATCAGTATGTCACAAAGGACCTGTGGCAGGGTCACTAACGACTATCTTTCCAGTTCTGATCATTTATTTATTTCTAGCCCATTTTGTGTAAACTGCTGGTCATTAATTTAATAATTACAGCCAGGGGATCACTGCCCTGTTTTCAGTAGTCACCAATTCATCTTTATACACAAGCAGAAAAAAGAACTAGGTAGTAATATCTTATGCTCTTCTCCAATGGCACTTTTCTGCTGACAGTATATCAGTAATCTGCAATGATATGAGAAGACTGAGTTGGCAGTATATAGACTTGCAAGTTTCCAAAATATAATGGGCCACTGAGATTCTGAGGTTGAATATAAACCTCTCATTCCATGTTGTTGCTAGCCATGGAAGGAGTCAATTGAACTAACAGAACAAAATCCTACATTTTTTAAAAAAAAAGAGAAAAAAAGCCTTTTTGTATCATTTTGCTGGAGTCCAAGCTTTTCAACTACCTCAAAGCTAAGATGTCCAGAGCAGAAGCATAAAGTTGGACTAAAATCCTAGCTGATGGCATAGAAAAAAGGAAAATACCTACTGTTAGCTCCACAAAAAGCAATGCCTGCATATTAAACCCAGGCCTCAAGGGACAACATTTGCAAACTTGGGCACCTAAAATGAGGGATTTAAGTCCACAATAAGGGACCTAAGTAACTAGCCTGATTTTCTGTGTAAGCTATATGTGGCTCAGCAATTGGAAGTCAGGCCACATGTATTTAGGTGCTCAACTATGGATTGGGTGCCTAATGCCAGGAATCACACTTGCGAATATTACCCAGTAAAGTTCCTGGTAGAGTCAGATCATAGATTTCACTTGCTGTTGCATCCACAATTGCCACAGAGCAATTGTACGTGACAGAAGAGGCACCAGTTTTGGTTTTTTTTTTTTTTAATTTGGCCATGGTGTTTGATGGATCTTCTTAAAAATGTTTCAAGAGTATCATGTAACAAAGTATATAGCATCTTAAACATCCTCTGTTTACCTTATGTAATTGTTTCAATCCCTCTTCAGTTTTTACACACGACTGCTCAACATTGTAGTCAATTCTGTCCAGAACTGTACCCTGAATAACAAACAACAGTTATAACGAGCATGAACCTGAACCTAAATAAATACTACAGAACAAATCAGTTACAGTTAATAAGAGGGTGATAAATAGGGTTCACAGAAGATAACTGATGAACTATGCAGGCTAAGCACATCTTCAAAAGAAAGAACTGGTCAAGAAAATAAAATGTTGTCTTTAAAGGAGTTCCTAGTTTGGTTGCCTAAATAATGGGACTGTTACACACCTCAAATTGTGCATGCTTTAACAGTGATCATTTCAGTTTTTAAAGTATAAATGCAGATCCAGTTACTTGTAATGACCAAGAGTTTCTTGCAACTTTAACACATTTTCATGGTCCTGGGAAATAATGTTGTACTCTTGGTTGGTTTTCTTCACCCCTGAATTCCTTGCACCATGGAAATGAACAGAAACAATGGGCATCCAAACCCTTTGGGTATATCTACATAGCAACTGGGAGGGTGCTTCTGATACAGACACGCACTAGAAAAGGTTGCAGAATTTCTTTTAACATGGGCAAACATTCTTCCCTAGCCTGGAAACCATGGCGGGGGGGGAGGGGAAGGAAGGGGGGAATATGCAAACTAGGTTGAGGCAGACACCAAGCATGGAATAGCACGGAACCAGCCCAAATGGTTGAAATTTGGAAAAAGCTGCAAGAAATTGAAAAGGGGGTCTTACAGTGAGCAGTGTCAGGCAACCTTAATAACAGGCAGTGTTATCAGCTCTGTCTGTAGTGCTGATACCATGGGTCCACACACCTGTTCCACTATCATTGCTCCAAGGTCCCTAAATATTTCATTGAGATCAGAGATTGATTGTACAATCTGGCGGATTTCTCTTTCCCGCTCTTCCACCATTAATGTGTTTTGTTCCACCAATACTAACTGGTCATCTGTAAAACCCTGTAGAAATAGAAGATTTAAATGATGAGCTAAGAGTAATAACATGGAACACAAGTAGTAATAAATATAAAGCACTGTCATCCTAATGCCAGGGCCTCTTTGGAACTCCCATAGCAGCCACAGACATCGTTAAGAAAAAAAATCTTAGCATGCAACTGTGCATTAAATATGTAACAGGTTCAGGGCTGCCACAAAAATTATTTGGATTGTCACCTGAATTTCTGGTAGAGATGATTTAAATCCAGCTATGCATAATTTAAAAAGAAGAAACTTGCACACCCAAAATAGACTAGCAGTTTAAATGTCAGCAGGGCATAAAAATCTGTCTGAAAGCAAGTTTGTCTGCATGTATAAAACCAAGGAAGTGGCAAAACATACATGTCAATGGTAGTAGGTATGGCCTATCTACTTAATGCTCAGTGTACAGAACATCTCATAAGGTCAACTGCTGCTAAAGTGTGTATATTACTGCAAGAATTGTGTTTGCAGAATCCTTTTGTATTACACAGACATTACTATTTTTATCTCCTAAGGCCATTCACTACAAAGCACTGTGCTCATTTTCAGGCTCTCTTGTTTAGAGGTCAAGTGGAACACTACTTTTATTATCTTGCATGGTGTCATGTATCAGGGGGTAGCCATGTTAGTCTGTATCCACAAAAACAACAAGGAGTCCGCTGGCACCTTAAAGACTAACAGATTTATTTGAGCATAAGCTTTCGTGGGTAAAAACCTCACTTCTTGATCTGAAGAAGTGAGGTTTTTACCCACGAAAGCTTATGCTCAAATAAATCTGTTAGTCTTTAAGGTGCCACCGGATTCCTTGTTACTTTTATTATGCTAGTTGAAATACAGTCCGTCACCTTTTCCACGAGTTTGCTGCTTAATCCTTTAGCATTGGAGGTAACAGTGTTTTGCAGTACAAACAGAGGCATACTGAGAAACACTGACATAGCAGTGATACGCAGTTCTCTGAAACACTGATGTGGGCACTTATAAGGGATGCATCTGGCATGCGTGGTAATGCTGGACATGTGTATTGTGTCATATACCAAGTAGGTGAGGTAGAGGTGAAGCATTAAATTGGACCCATTCTTCGTATCTATGCTCCATAAGGTCTGTGCAGAAAACTTCAACTTCTTTGTCAACATGAAATAGAGCCATAGGCATTCACTCCTAATGATTGCACATTGCCACCATCCAATTGAAGCTACTATCCTGACAACTGATGACAGTTCTCTTCAGAACCCCTGCATGTGCCCTGGGAAGATGGAGTGAGGGGTGACAATGCTGCCTCTGCAGAGCTCTAGTCCCTAGCAGGAGAATGAGAGTTTGACTCCTGAACTCATGTCTCCCACACTTCAAAAATCAAAGCTAATACCAACTTCCTAACGTTAAGGATGACAATCTGTGTTCTTCCTTTTTACCAAAAATGCATGGCATGGTACGTATTACTAAACACATCTTAGCGATGATATATCAGAGCAGGAAAAAAACCTTTTTTTAAATTAAAGACTTTAACCACCCCCCACCCCCCCCCCCCATTTACAACAGTGTTTATTAGGAAAACACTAAGACAACTGGCTAGATGGAACTCCCGTATGATTTGATGCATACATCAGACACAATCTGATTTTTGATTCATTCTCATGATTCTCATATTTAAGACCACAGTAAAAAACAACAAACCTCACTCTCCAATAAACTTCACTTAAAACCTATTAACTTACCCGATCATAAAGAGTACTGTCCTCTCCATCATCCATAAGCGGGACTGACGTATCAAAGAAATGCTTGGCTCTTTCTTCTCGATTTTTCATTCCTGTAAAAAGAGAAAAGCTGTGGTTGAGTATAATATTTAGATACACAAAACAGAAAGTCACTCAGATCCACTATTACCATTTTGAAATGCAACATTCTGAATGTTAATGTACTTCAGGTGAAATAATATTTTTCCAGAAGCTTCAGGAGGACACAAGAGATGTGCAGAAGAGGTCAAGTTATTTATGCAGAGTGATATCACGCCATTAGCCAGATTTTCCTAAGTGACATGCACTGAATTTTAATCAGCATATATCGATTGCTATTTACAAAGCATGACCAACTTTGACTACACAAGATTCTGGCTAGATCAGCAACTCTTAATCATTATGTTCCATGAACTTCAAGTAATTTAGCATGCTCTAACATTCAGCATATCTAATTTAAAGTAATTTAAAAGGAGCTTTTTTTGTTGTTGCCCCATCTTTAAAAAATTATTTTATTTCTTTTTGCAGAGAAACACATTATTAGGATTGAGCAAAACTAGAGGTGATGCGTAAATACAGATACTAAAGTGATGTGGGCCCAAAAGTACTTAGGTAGATACATGCACTATGTCTCTCACAGGGCAGCAGTTTTCTGTATGTCACCCCGCAAGTTATTTTCTAACAAAGAAATCCAGGTGCATGTCTCTTCCTAGTCATGATCCCAAACTTTACCTGTGGCAACTATAGTGCTGGGCTACAGGATGAAGAGATATTAGGCCAATATTAAGTGGAAAAGATAAAAATAAGTTGGTGCATTTGCCTAGTTACAGAATTTTGGATACTGCACATTGTATATATGATATATTGCACGTAGCATTTTGCATCTGTGTTTTCTCTCCTCTATGGCTGTTGGACATTAAAATTTATTAGCAATCAATCTCCACTTGTTGCCTAGAGCTCCCACTGCTCTAATCTCTGTAGGTCACTTTGCAGTTTGGTTTTTAATTCTTGTTTTTTTGATACTCTCTTTAATTTTGGCGTCAGCCACAAATGTAATCAATTTTATTTACGCCAAAGAAACACAACTGAATTTAAACCAAAGAGAGAGATGAAGCAGCCTTGTAGCATCCTTTTACTTTTTGACTTTAGTTTGACAAAACACACCTTTGGAAGTCCTAAAGGTCCTGAATCTGGATTCAACTAGCAGCAGGCATCACTGATTGAAGACTAACAACTGCTTCACCAATGTAACAGAAGTTCTGCAGATGACTTGCAGGCAATTCGCACACCACAAAAGTGTTTCACAAAACATAACTTGAGAAAGAATTACGTAGTCGAAACTTTGATAGCAGACTAAGTTAGTCTGTACATAAGACTTCACTCATATATTTACACCTCATATATGTACTTGTATCAAGACCAAGCTAAGCATATTAACTTATTGTATAAATAAGAACAAAAGAGGCACAGTTAAGTGGTTTTGAGCACAGGATTTAGAGCCAGGAACTCCTGAATTCTACTACTAGAATTGGACAAGAATCTTAGAATTAGAATCTTGGACAAGTCACTGAACCTCTCTGTGCTTCTGTTTCCCCAACCCAGAAAATGGGGATACCACCTTCACAGCACAAATGGAATAGGGCGAAGATGAGTATTTGTTCAATACTTTGCAGACAGAAGGCACTTAGTACTGTATGTCTTTGCAGATGCTTACGTTTGAGATAGTCAGACTGTGCATGCCTAAAGTTGGTGGATAGGTCCTGAAGGGACTGTGCTAAGGAAGACACTATGTTTCTGAGAACACGTTCTTCTTGTTCTGTACAATTACGTGACCTGCTCTGCAAGGCCTGGACTGCTCTCTGGCATCTGTGAAATAGCTGAAAAAATAATTCCCATTAGTCAAGAACAGTAAGACATTTTAATTATCACATGGTTCAAATGTTGAATGAATTACTGTAATACTTTAACATAAGGATTTTTAAAGAAAAGAAAAGTACACTGAAGTCCATCCAGGCTGTCATTTAAATGGATATAAAAACACAGCACTCAGATGAGGACTAAAATGCAAACAACTTTGCAGCTAAATGTAAATGAAAGTTTTCTGTAAACTAGATTTTGTAACTGATTAAAGGATTTGTGATTAAGCAAATTATGATATTTACTTTGTGAATAAAAAGGCATTCAAGAGAGCATGCAGGTTGTTCTGCCCAAGAACAATATTTACTCCATTCGAAAGTAATTACTTCTGTTCAGAATGGAGGTTGCATATTTAGTAATACTATTTTATAACTCCTTTACAAACATGAATTACTTGAGCCTCACAATCCTATGGCAAGGGGGTTAACATCTATATTACAGATGGGTAAACTGAGGCACAGAGCAAGTAAGTGACTTGTCATCATAGAGTCAGTCATAGAGTATAAGGCCAGAAGAGACCACCAGATCATCCAGTCTGACCTCCGGTATATCACAGGCCACCCCCCCGCCCCAGGATCTCAGTGACATAGTGGAAGAACTAGGCACAGAACCCCAAAGTTCTGGCTCAATTACCTGTTCTAATCACAAGAGCGCACTGATTATCAAATGTGAACTTTATTTCAAACAAGTCAGTGCCACACCAGGATAGAGCTAAGTAAAACTGTGGCTTCGGAACTGAATTAACATCTTCTCTGAAAATATTTTATCTGCACCTGTGTGATCTCTTGGGTAGTAATTTCTATTGCATGTTCTTCTTCGCTGCTATCATCCAAAGTAGGTCTGTTTAAATATTTGTCGTGAAGACTGGCTAATTCTTTCATCTTCTGTTTAATCCTGCTGATATCATCCTGAACCTAAAAGAAAGGGAGAAAGGACAGTAATGCCACAGAGGAAAAGGTTCCGACAAATATCTGATAGACTTAATTTATGTAAAGACATAATTAACAGAAGCGTGTACTGTAGAAAAACAGGCCAAATATTTTAAGCCAAAATGTACAAAGTTGGCCTCTGAGTGTGTGGTTTGTGACCTTGTTGCTCTTTTGACATTTTAACTTAGCATAAACCCTCCACCAGTACACACTGGATGGGACTATGGTGCTTTCAAAGATATAACTCCACTGGACTGGACCATAATACAGTCAAAGAATCACTCAAATTATATTAAAAACGAGTAGTAAAATCAAAAATGTAAATTTAGAAGGGAACATGAAAAATCCAGATTGCATCTTCACCCATATCACATGGTGTTGTAATACAAACCAAGCATAATGGTATAAATTAAAGGGCATAATTTCAAATTGGCTTCTACCAATACAACTGTAAAGTCATAAGCCAGATGTCTGCAAGCAGCGTATTGTGCTTGTAAAGGCTGAATACCCATTTTTGTGCACATATGATGGTTTCTGTATACAGAAAAGGACGTTACTGTAAATTTTGTGAGCACATTTTCAGAGGCCTTTTTGAAATCTGTACTAGTAGGTTCAGCCTCACTTTTTACACCGTATTTCTTGCATTAGAATTTACAAAAAGACCTCACTTCAATTAACTCCTTTGTAAATTACTATTACAATAAACGTTATTGCATTAGTGTTGTCACAGCTATTTTCCCATTAAAATCCTTGAACAAGAAACTACACCCAACAATAACATTTAAGTAACTTACTTCTCCCACTCCATCAACCCATTTGGGGGGTAGCCGCTTTGTTACACAAACTGCTGCTTCGGGATCTAAACTGATCCCTGATACTAGTGCCATGCGATCATCAGCAAGCTACAAAACGGAAAAGCAACAAATTTAAAGACAGAAAACTATGTCTATTCAGATTATATTCATCCAATTCAGGTATTTGTAATCACTGTAACTGCAACCTCCCCTAAAAAAAGCCAGCTTAACAGAGTAGTTAATGCACTCCATGTACAGTTTACTCATTTGTGATGGATGCTCCTCATTTCCTGGCTTGTTTCTCACACATTAATTAGCAATGTCCTTGTGTCCTACCAGGACTCGGGAGATAGAATCCACTCTGCAACTAGCGGGCAGCCACAGTTTCCTTTCTGCTTCAAAGTTGGGACTCAGGAAGCCCTTGAGCTGGAGTAAGGGAAGTGGCCTCACTCTATGTGAGAGCTTGTTGCCACTGGATCCTTGTATTAGCCACATTTCTCTGCAGATCAGGGCCAGCCAAAAGTTTCACACTTTAAATCTTTGAAATGAAATTAATTTTTTTAAAAAATATATATTGTTTTGTAGTCTCAAACAATAGTATGAAATTTCCAAATAACGAAAGATAGTGTTTATTAGCTCCCTGTGAAGCTACAAAAAGAAAGTTTTCCATATTCTCAGTCTCCAGGGAGTTCTTTCAGATAAATACTGTATTTGATTCATTCAGAATCTCAGATACTAGGTGGACACGGGCTAGATAAGTACCTAGATCAATATATTTAATAAATGATCACATGTAGGGTCTTCTAGAATTGATATGAAGAAAAACTGGAGGATCCAAATCATGACCACCAGCAAGTTGGGGCAGCAAACAGAGGGCACAGGGTATAGAAATACTTTTCCAAGAAGCCCTACAGATTCTCAGGAGGTAGAGAGTAGGGAAGAGCCCAGATGTGACTTCCCCTTGGTCCAGAGCAGTGCTGGAGGTGGCAGAGGGAGGGAAGAAACCCACTCTTACTTCCACAGCCTAAGAACCCAAGTATGTTCCCCCACTATGTGTTCTCAAGGGAGGAGAAGCAACACCTGTGGGCAGGCTACCCACTCCGGGAGCCCAGATGACTCTTATTGCCACCTTCTGAGCCTTGGAAACCAGTGACATCAAGACATCTACGCCATACTTGAACACAAATCTTCTGAGGGGAGGAAACTTTGAAGCTTTGATGGCCCCCCAGCCTCAGATGGGGAGGGGACCCCCTCATCTCAGGGTATTGGGGGGATAGTTTATATTAAAAAATACTAATAATGGTAGGTAGAGAAGCAGTCTGGAAGAGGCAGGGGAGAAAGCAAAAATAAAGAAAATGGTATACAACCAGGCAGTGTGCCCAGAGTCACCTTATTTGGGGCAGGAGAATTTTAATAAAACCTGAGGGGCTATGTTTTTAGGAGGCATGTTTACAATAACAAAACTAGTATAAATGATCTATACCTGTGCAATAATAAGCCAACATAAATCCATGTTATCCCTATCCTCCCTTCCCTACTCCCTTCTGCATGTTGCACTCACTTGTTGCATCTTGTCTACTTAGGCCCCAATCCTGCAGAGATCCATGCAGGGCCCCACTGACATCAACAAGGGTCTGCCTGCATGGAGCTCACTGCAACATCAGGGGCTTAGATTGTATGTATACTTGTATTTGTACAGTGCCTAGCACAACTGGGTCTTGATCCTAATTAAGGCCTCTGGGAGTAATTATAAAATAAGTAATAATAGTAGCAACCCTGGCAAGGAAATAAATAACCACATAGACGAAGTTGCTAACAGAAATGCTGTTAGAAGAAAACAACCTCAAAACCATTTTGTATGTACCGGTAATTACATTAACTCTCATAGTGAAAGTAAGCCTTGAAAAAGTGGCCCGCTAACATCATAGCATGTTCTCTAGAACAGCACAAATACAAAGAGGAAAAACAGCCTGTATATATCACAATTCATAGGAGTCAAATAATTTGAATGATAGAAGAAGATGTTTTAATAGGTGTCATGAAATAGAGTTCAATGTTATTGGGAGCTGAAGTATATTAATTTATTTATATTAGTGTTGTAAACGTTTTAAAATGAGGGGGTAGTACACTGAGGAGAATTAGATAGTATACTCGAAAACAGAGTGTGGATTTCATTAAAACATACCATGACTGCAACCAGATTTGAAAAGTTGAAAAGTTTTAAGGGAAAGAGAGAGAGAATTAATAATAAAGATTATCTGCAGAGTTGCAAATGCTTACAGTAAGTGTGCAGGAGCCTTATTTTCCAAATCTTACTGTTAGGCGTAGGTCAAAAAAATTTCACTTTACCCTCAAGAGGCATCTAATAAAGCCTTAATATACAACAAAGAAGCTAAAAAGAGCATAACATCTTTGCTCAGTCTGGCAAAGACTAAAGGCCCAGTTTTGATGTCAGATATGCTGATGCATTATATGCTGTTATAGGATTTGACATCATTAATGATGAAATACACTTGTTTATCCTGAAGCAGAATTGTGTCCTTAAGGTGTGGAATGGGTGGAAGGAAGATGGAACATTTATTTCCTTACCCTAGCAATCTCTTAGTGCCCTTCCTGACACTCCTTTTTATTGCCCAAAAGCTAGTAACAACAGAAGAATCTTAAACTGATTTAGACACATAGAACAAGGTACTGTATATACTTGTTCATAAGCCGAATATTTTTGGTAAAAAAGTGACGCATCAAAGAGCGGGGGTTGGCTTATAAACGGGTCTACACCAAAATTTGATGATTTAAAATTCTATGAAAATCATTGAATTGAATATCTAATAAGTTGTCGTTTTGTTTACCTAGAGTGTCTGCAGGCATGGAGCCCCTCAGTTCTCTGTGGCCGTGGTTTGCTGTTCCCAGCCAATGGGAGCTGTGGGAAGTGGCACCACCATTGGCTGGGAATGGCAAACCACGGCCACCGGGAGCTGAGGGGCTCCATGCCTCCAACACTCCAGGTAAACAAAACGTCCCGACCCGCCAGAGGCTTACCCTGATGGGCCAGGAGCCGAAGTTTGCCAACCCCTGAAATATAGAGTCGGCTTATGAAAGGGTCATACAGTTTTTACCATTTTTCCTTATCCATCTTGTGGGGGGGGTCATCTTCTAAACGAACCGGCTTATGATCGAGTATATACGGTAGTTTACCTGGATCCGTTCTTTTTGCCGAGTTAGCTGCTGTAACCTCAGTATTTTTTATATGCAATTGAAATAACTTGTAATTAAAAAGGGAAATGATCACAGGATGTAGTTACACCAGTAAGGCTCATTACAGCTCTGTATAAACAAGAAAACTCTGAGGTAAGGCTGATAGTACAATAAATAACATAAACCACTTAATACTTCTATAGCACTTTCATTTTGAGTACCTTAGAAGGAAAACTTTAACTCACAAATCCCTTGAAGTAGTAGCCTAATATAACTGATGGGGAAACAGGGACACTGAGAGGTTAAATGACTTGTCCACAGAAAATTTATAGAAGAGCTGGAAATGAGACCTAGGTCTCTTGACTCCCAGTCCTGTGATCTAGCTACTAGGCCATGCTTTCTAACTTAATTCACTCAGCCTCCTCTCATTCCCACTGAAGTACTGCTGCAACGCTCTGCTCCAGCTACAAACAGAAACACTCCGCTTTTTTATAGGACATTGAACAAATAACAGAATGGATTTATTTTATAATTAAATAAAGAAGCACGAATGGTATCTGATAATTTACTTTACATTAAGAAAAAGCTAACTGAAGTACATTTTCTTCAGTTCATTTTGTGTGGGTTGCATTTTGAAGTAGGTTGCTGTGCCTATACAAATGGATTATACGTGATTGCAAAGGCAAGATTTTTCAAAATGTCAAGTAAACCGGAGATGTCACATTAGAGAAATCCCACCAATACTACTTTGTGTGAGCAGATGGCAACATGTATATTTTGTAGCTGTGCAGACAATCAAAAACTGTGCAAATTAATTGTTTCTAGTGTATAATGCTTTTCTCATTTAAAAGTTTAAGCTCTGAAGATCTTTCGATAATAGGGATACTCCCAAAGGCCCTATTGCTGCAAACATTACTCAGCACACTGCTTAGTCCATTGAAACCTAAGGGACTACTCACAGTAATAAGCCCTATGCCTGCTATAGTTTACAAAAGCAGGAACAACATTTAATGGTTTCACTGTATAAAGTTTTTATATGTAGTGTGTAACAGTGTAACAGCAAATCTGGACAGTTTTATGTAAGTATATAGTAATACTGTAATGTGACTACCCTGAACATCAAAATGTCTCATGAAAGCTCTCCTTCACGCTAATGAAAACACTGCCTCATCCCTGTATTGTGAAAAAACCATCAGTGATCTCACACTGTTAAATCTAAAAAATTAACAGTAAAAAGAAATGAGTATTCTAACTAATCATCATCTATATTGGATGCACCATGGTGGAACAAAACATAAAAAAACAATACCTCATCCAGCTCCTGATATGATTGGTTGATTCCATCAGCCCCATCCATTTAGGGACAGCAAAAGGTAAAAGAGAGAGAGAGAGACACACACAGGACAGAAATAGGGTACAGTCAGTTGAGAAAATACTGAAACTTAATTTTTTTAAAATTGACAGTTTACCAAGAAAAAACCAAAGAGGCTCTTAAAACAATAACGACTAATAAAATACAGCATTCTCAATGTATCTACATAAGCATTTAGTCTGGTGCACAAAAGCACATTTTTCTTTAAAAGTTATTTCAGTAGTTTTCTGGTAAACAGGAACACAATTTTTGTTTAAAAAAATCAAGAAAGTCAATAAATTGACTTAAATACAATATATGATTTCAAATACCAACTATCAGATAGAAGAATTGCTATGTAAAACATGTTTAATATGAATTGAATGTAGCAAGGATCATGTGCTCATGCTATTCAAAATCCAGGATAAATTTTGACACATTCAATTCAAGAAAGAGATTGGAGGACCTGTATGCATTTTGGTTTGATATTTTTATTAGGCAAAGCTTGAAAAATTGACTCAAGACACACATTTATTGATAAGCATCCCAGTCACCTTAAGAGGACATAGGGAAGAGCAAAAAAAAAGCCACACCAAAAGATGAAAGATTTAGTTTAGTATACTCTAGTTATCAAATAATGTTATTGTCCTTATAGTTGAAAACCATACAAAAGACTAGCAACTACAATATATTTGCAACTTTACCAGTGAAACCACTGCGTTATCTTTGTATAGTGTATGAAAAGGGGACCAGAAGGATCATTGAAAAATTAATAAAGCAAACATTACTTTTAAAACAAGGACAAAATGCTTAGAGGTAAAAAGGTGTCTCATGTTACACTTAAATACTTCTTATATTTACATACTCAGCTTTAGAAATAAAAAGTAATTTAAGAATGCTAAGGACTTAAACTTTGCCCGAGTATTTAAAATTTCAGTTGCATTGATTCAATGACTGTCAGTATCAGAAGGCTGAACTATTCTAATGCAGGATAAAAAAAGTGAACTTTTTACAGCAATTTCTAGTACTCATGAAGGGTGGTAGACCAACAACCCTGGAACCTGTTTATCCAAAAACAAGATAAGGCAAGGTAGTGACAATTAGGCTTTGTCAACCTGCCAGTGGGCTTCATCCCTGCTCTGGAGGCACTATGTTAGGGGAGGAAAAGGCAATTTGCATAGATGTTATACTGATAGGTGTAGTTATAGGCACCCCAGACAAATATATGACAGATAGCTCGGTCTATACAGTTTTTGGCTTTCTTGCTGAGACTAACCTGGATTTAACTAAGTAGCAATTATGGAACAGACACCTGTCCACTAGGAACTAGGTCCAACTATTAATTCATTTCACACAGGGCAACAAAGGCCTGGTCTACACTGGGGGTGGGGGTTGGGGGGAATCGATCTACACTAGACGTGATAAATCGATCCCTGATAGATCGATCACTACCCGCCGATCTGGCGGGTAGTGTAGACATGGCCAAAGAGACATGAAGCTTTTCAATCTCTGCCAATGCTGATTGCATTTACATGAGCACTTGACAAAACAGCTTTTTATTCCATCAATGCTAGTAAAGGCTTTGAAAATGTAAAGCTGTAAACAAGTGCTAAGTATTACTAACCCATTACCCTTTCAATGGATACTGAATTTGATTGGTCAGTTGCTTCTATGCCTGTTTTCATGATCAGTAACATTTCTAGGTAAATATCAAAATTTTAGAATGTCTAAAAAAATCCTGGTGATTTAACAACCTCTAATTATAATCTGCACAAATACAATTTTAGAAAAGCCAAATAGAGTGCCAGAATAAAGTACATTTAAAATATATTACTAGGTGTGACCTTTACTGTTCTATAAATGTAATTTCAGAAGTAGCTTGTACAAAGATAGGTGGAAAAAAGCTAACCATGAACAAAGATTAGTCAATGGTAGCTCGCAGGTTGAAATGGAATTTATAACATTAAGTACCGTTTCTCTTTACAGAAAATGCACTAATGAAAAGCAACAAAGAAAGAAAGGAGGACCCATATGTTTACTGGAGGCTTTTCTAAATAAATGAGAAGATTGACCTTAAGTGGAAACAGACAGAGACAATTCTATACTAACGTAGTTTCAGTTACCAACCAGAAAACTACTTGGCTGGGCGGTCAAATGGGGTGCTTCGTTACTTACTGAAATCCAATTTTTAAAACTCAATTCAAATTGGCACTATTTATGTGCATTTACAAAATCTTCTCTCTCTCGATAATTATTTCGTAAGTGATTTCAAAGCAACACTGGAATCTGAAGTTTTCCGTCATAGTCTGACCAGACCAAAATTTACAAACAGCCAAAGGTATAGAGTTTGTCCTCTTGCACTTGAGGATTATGCTTGGTGGTATCTGCACTATGTATTATAACCACTTTGCAATAGAATACAAACAACAAAAGATATAAAAACCGTTAGAGAAGAAAGAGAAAACAAACAGTAAGATATTAAGGAGAAAAATGTAAGGGCTTCTCCTTTCATATTTAAAACATCCAAACTGGAACTACAGCAATATATCTATATAAAATATAAATAAAATAACTTGCTGTATGTAAAAATTACCAATGGAAAGAATACACTCCAAGCCCCAATCTGGCAAACTGATGAACAAGGGTGGACTCCTGTGCCTGCACAGTCCAATTAGCTTCTACATTTGCTATTATACTATGAAGTATTTTCAAGTAGCTGAAATAATGGTTAGCTGAAAAAATGTACAGAGTTTTGTGTGCTGGACTTTTTGCATACTTAGCTGTATATATAGCAGTGGAATGTGGCTTTATTAAAACAAGTGATTAAATTTCAGAATGGAAAAATAGCAAAGCTTATTCCTACTAGGGAAAGAAAAATTGAATGACTGATACATAATTAAACATGTCAAATCACTTATGGCCCTGATCTCACCTGCAGATGTGCTAATGAGCACATCTGTGCCTGCATGGTGGCCCGCTCTAATTACATCTTCTTGCAGGAATGGTAGCTATAACACAGACTTCATATAATGAGTCCAATTTTGCGATCCTTCCTAAAGGATTCTACAGGGGCTTTGTCTGTGTGAGTCAGTATTGGACCCTGTATGCATATGTACATGTTCTTTAAAACAAGGAAGAATCAAACTATAAACTAAAAGTGCACCTGGATTCAGACTGACTTGAAGATATAAAAAGCTGAGTGGCCGCAAATGGTTTTAAAACTAGAAAAATGTTATTTGATTATTGCTTTTGCTTAAATTGTTTCCTTGCTTTTTTCATCACTCTATGTACAACTGGAAAATAGATGTTTGCACTCGCTAAGATAACAGAGCTAGTTACTTTGGAAGTTCAAAGTCCTAATAAAATTCAGCTTTTAGATTGCTTCTGGATGACAAAATCCCTAAAGGGAATGGTAATTTTTTGGGGTAGGGTAAAACAGAGGCAAACAAGCACTGGCTGTGTGGACAATTATAAGCCATCTTACTTCCTTTTTCTTACACTTTCACTAAGTGTAATTATGTGATGGTATTTTCAGAATTTGGAGATTGAATCATGGTAAATTTGGAATGCACCGATTGATTGAACAACTTCTACAACAAGAAACAACAAAAAGATCTGTCAGTTCTAGGATGCCATGTTACATCAATTTCAAAAGGCATTCATGCATTTCATTTTAACAAATTTATGACACCATGATACATATGCCTCTTTGTTCCTTAATTAAAATATCAGATACACATTGAAGAGAGCACAGTCATTCATTTTACTTTGGAAAAGGGAAAAAAAGAGATACCAGCAACTTGTCTCAAAGTAAGAAAAGGTTAAAACAATGGTGGTAAACTGCATTATAGGTTTTAACAGTGCCCACAACAAAGTGAGAAAAAGAGATCAGAATGAAAAGATAGCTTTGTTCCTTTCACCTGGGAAGGGAGATGGGGTTGGGAGAAAAAGGAGCGACAACAACTTAATGTCTAATAATAATGTGAAGATATTTAAATAATAAAGTTTATTATTTATGGAGCAAATAGACAAGATCAGTATAAGAGGAAAGATCTATTCTATTCATTTTAGATGGGGAGAGGACAGTGGGAGGGAGAGGTGGTGTTAGAAGTGAGGGACAAATGGAAGGTGGGAGATGGGGAGAAAGGGGGAAAGAGGTAGTAAGAGGAAAGGAGATGGGAGGAAGGAAAATATAGGGTGAGGAGAGGAATGGGGAGCAGGGGGAGTTTAGGGGGGGAAGTTGAGGCAAAGGAGTGTACGGGGGGAGAGGAGATGGGGTGAAGAGAGGACGGAAGAGACAAGAACACTTGCTGTCTGACAGTCCTAAGCAGATGGCATTAGAGCAGCAAGTGTGGGATACAGTAGGATGAAGGGAGGAGACTCACCGCAGCAGCCATGCTACGTGAATTCAGAGGGCTGGAGGAGCTGTAACTACTCACTTGCTCGGCCAGCAGCTGCCGGTTTTGGATCGCGTTGTTCCGCAACAACAAGAACGCGTCTGTTAAACGCCGGGTGGCCATGGCTCTACTTCTAGGGCCCCCCTGGACTCCCCGCAGAGCTGTCACGGGACCCCTCAGCACCCCCAGGGGTCCCAGCCCCGAGCCTTCAAGGGCCCTCCCTGCACTCCCAGGGGCCCCAGCCCCGAGTCTTCAGCTCCCCCCCGCACTGCCAGGGGTCCCCGGATTCCTGGACTCCCCTTCGGCCTGCACGGGACACCCCGAGCCCCCCAGTGGCTTCTCTACCTAAGGACTCCCAGCTCAGGCTTGTGCCCTGAGCATCCCTCACCCCCTCGCAGGGAGCCCCGGAGCCTCCCCCGCTGTCCCAAGGCGCCCCCCCCGGGGGGGGGTGGCTCTCCTAGGCCTGGGGTCCCGCCCTAGCTCAGCCCAGACACCCCGGGGCAGATACAGCGCGAGTCCCCGGCGGCTCCTTCCCGCCGTTCACAGGGACCAAGGAGCGGGGACGAGCCCCGACTCCCGGCGGCAGCCCCCGACTTCATCCATCCTTCCTCCCCGGATCTGACTGCGGCCCGGCTCACTTCCGCGTTGTGCATCCCTAGCCCTCCTCCCCCCCAGACCCGCGCGCCGCGGCACCAACGTTCCGGGCCCCGGGGCGACCTGGGCACCTGCCCAGAATGGGCGGGGATGAGCGGGGTGGGGGAAGAAGCCTGTTGTACCTTTCACCCTGAGACTGAGATCCTGAGGGATTCCTCAGGGCTGCCCCATTGTCCCCATCATCTCTGGGCAGTGCCATGGGGGTTGCCCTCGTGCCAAGCCGGTGGGTGCTGCAAGTGTCATGGGGGCCTTTGCTCGGGTTGCCAGCATTGTATTTCAGAAACAAGGGAGGTTTCAGAGTAGCAGCCGTGTTAGTCTGTATCCGCAAAAAGAAAAGGAGGACTTGTGGCACCTTCGAGACTAACACATTTATTTGAGCATAAGCTTTCGTGAGCTACAGCTCACTTCACCGGATGCATTCAGTGGAAAACAAGGGACTGTTTTCTTAGCACCTCTGCCCCACCCCTCCTGGTATTATTAATAATATAATTAATAAGCAGTACTCGCCTATATTCGCCTGCGGTATTTTTTGCTGCTTTTTGCAGCACTCAGCAATTCCCGAGCTTATTGTACAGAGATGAAACAATAAGGGATGGATGTCCCATGTAATAAGGGACTATTGCCAGGGCTGTCCCAAGTTTGTAACAATGTCCTCGAGGGGTCACTGTCTGCAGGGACCAAACTCCGTGAAAGCATAAGCCTGTACTGATTGGGGAAAGGGACAAGTCTAGTGCCGTAGCTGGAGGGCAGCCACTGACTCATTAACCTCTCTACAGGACTAATCTCTAAAAGGGGTACAAAGAACCAAATTGTTAGTAGGATCACCAATCCCAAGCATTCAGAAACCATTAGTCAGGTCCCAAAATCACGAGGTTGGCATAAAAATCATGAGCTATTAAAACTAATAAATGTTGGGTTCCGCTGATTTGCCTTCTGGTTTCCCAGCATTTACTGTTTACATGTTCCGGCTTTTCTCTGCAACCAGGAAGGCTGAAAATGAGCTTCTCACATAATCACAAGACTCCAGAAGGTGGGGCTTTAAGAAAAGCACTGGCCATTGCAAGATTCTGGGTAAAATCACGACAGCTGGCAACACAGTGCATAAGCATCAGAGTAACACGGAATAGAGGAACAGAAAAGTGACCTCTCCAGGAGGGCTGCAGCCAGTACAGTTCTGGAATTCTTGTCTGCATTCATTTAAAGAGTGGGAGATGTTATGTACTAATTAAAACAAAAATACATATTTAAACATTAATTTATTTGAATTTTTCAAGTGGCAGAAAAAAAAACAGAACTGGGGTTGATTTAGAGAAGAATCTCAGGCTTTTCCGGTTTCCTTTGTTGCTGGATTGTTCTGTTGCACTGGACATTCTGTATGCTGTGCTGCTTCCTGGAACTGCCTGGGATCCTCCTTTTGGTATGGAGAGGGATCTATGCTTCTGCTGTCTGCCCAATGATCCAATGCGAGGGTCTACACATTCTTTCTTGTACTACAGCCCTGTCTCACCAGGTCCCCAAAGCTTACTTTTGAAACAGCAAGAATCTGAAGCCAATGTACTGTGGCAGGCAGCAGAGCAACTGTCCCACAGTGCACCTCTCTTGTCCTCCAGGAGATTCAGTGGCCTAAATTCTCAGAAAAAGATGTGTCATTTGTACATATGGTTCAGGCAGTTACCATAATCACAGATACCTTTTCCAGAAAAATCATTCCATTGTGTCTAACCACCTGGGTCAGCATCTATAGTGAGCAGTGGCCTTTGCCATTATAAGACCTTTTAGGACCTGTTCTTGCACAGCTCTTCTGACTCAATGGAAGAGACTAGAAATTTGGAAGTTGAGAGGGATATAGGCCTCAGTCCTGCAAAAACTTAGCCATGTGCTTCGTTTTCAGTGGTCTGGTGAAAATCTGTTTTGTTTTTGGCTGAATCATAAAGGTTTAAAATATATACTTCACTCCTCTCTGTGATTTTTTTAATATACTATAGCCATTTTTTATTCTGTGAGAACAGGTTTTTGCTAATGATCTTCCAACACTTTCTTGGCACTGCACGTGCATGTGTATGTAAGTGAGTTGAATTCTTCATTCAATAGGCAATCTCTCAACGTTCCTTTAGTTCTGGACATGTGTATATAAGAAAGCTGGTTGGAATTTCTCTGAATCTGATGAGGGTGCATATGAAACAAGCCCTTGTTCTGTACCATTTTGCAAGGGGCAGATGGTACCTTAACTTTGGCATTTCATGACTTCATTTTTACAAACTTTGATGTTCTTTTAGTATAGTTTTTCTTCCTTTCTTGTCTCCATTTAAAGATGTTTTTGGATTCCCAGGTCTCTGGTCACCTTTTGTATTATAACTCACTTGTTATTTTGTTGTTGTTGTTTTTTAAGTGCTATTTCTTCCCCACTATTTCTTAGCATCTTTTTCTTGCTGCCCTACTTAGTGAACAATGGTACAGTACATGCTCTATGGACTCTCACAATCCTCCATTCATGTTCTTTCCCACAACCAGGACCGAATCCAAAGCTCGTTGAACTTGGTGGTAGTCTTTCCATTTACTACAGTGGGCTTTAGATCAGGCTCCCAAAGAAAGACAAAACTACGCCTTATTTCATCTAATAATTCCATTTTGAGGCAAACAGCTAAGCAAAATTTTTCAAAAATGGTTGGATAACTAGAGCTACATTTTCAAAAGATGACTTTAAAATTGTGCCCACACGTTTTGGCATCTCAGTCTAGTTCCTAATGCAGCGCTATCCACATCATACTAGCAGGGGTGAAAGTAAGGCAGTAAGGGCCGGTACAGCGTCCTGGTAAAAAGTAGCTGCCAGTGCTGGCCTGTACTGCTGACTTTAAAGCATTGGCGGCCCCAGGGACGACGGGGGGCGCAGAGCCGGCCCCATACCAGTAAGAGCTCAATTTTACTTTCACCCCTGCATACTAGTCACCAGCTTTGCGTAACTATTCGGACTATTTAGGCAAGGGAGATCAGATCTCATGCTTCAGGGCTCAAAACAAGGGTCAGGAAGGAATGTCTTCTCCCTCCCCCATTGGTACATTTCATATGGGGGTAGCAGAGGGCACATTGCAATCCTCAGATGCTACGGGCCTGTGCTAGTGGCAGGATATTGGGCTAATAAGTCCAACTCAGCATGGCAAACCCTACAGTCCTTTCATAACTGGGACCTTTGTTGGCAATCTCAGCAGAGATGCTAAAGAATAAATAGGCCATGGTGACTGCATGACTCTGTCACTGCTAGATGTGATTCCTCCGGATGAGAGTTCAGGCATTTTGGAGGAAACCTGCACTTCCCTTGCAGCTGTTCAATGGATAAATAGATGGTTTCAGACACCAGGGGTGTTGGTGTGCCAGCTTTCATAGGTATTTCATTCATTTTAAAATTAAAACAGTGCACTGCTTTGACAGTGAATTGGGGTCCTGCCTTTTGCAGGTCGATGTGATTCTTGCAGGCTTTCTATAGGTGGTGCTATAGGGTAGCAAAATGAGAGTGGAAACATTCTAGACTTTTTTTTTTGGTAAATGAAATCTCCTTTGTTTCTACAAGTCCTTGGTATTTCAACTTTCTTAAAGAAAACTGGAGGTAATTGCCTATAATTTCTTTATTTTGCTGAACCATAATTAAAATGCACCCATTGGAAAGTTGTATAAACAGAAGAGAACTATTATTGCCTCTGTGTTACAAATGTGTGCCTATAACTTTTCTTTTCCTGGAAACCCACTGATTGAACAAGCTGTCTTTTCATATGATCTAAGTTAACTCAAATTTTAACAGAAGATTTTTTGGAGTTAGAGATTAAGAATATCACTAGGGAGAGACCCTGAATAGTAGGCATTTAAAATGCAGTAATGCTAGGAATTCATTTTCCAAAGTGGGGCTGGTTGTGTCTCGATCCACACTCAGAAGTCCTGTTGATTTCAACAGCACTCCTGCACACAGAACAATTGCAGAATTAGGCCATAGGAGTATACAGGTATCACTTACTATACCATTGAAACGCAGTCACATTCGGGGTGGAATGTAGCATCTGTTTAACAGCATGTAGGAAATGAACAAGAATTATGTATCCAGGTGGAAATGCATGGGGAGTTTAATGGATCAGAATTTAATAGCCAGAGTTGGTGTATACATCTAGAAGTGACATTAAAGTACCTTTGGTTCACATAGCTGAGTAGAAGGGGTATCCTGCCCAAAAGCAGATGTGAGATTTATAGTATATGATCTCCAGAAATCTCTTACATTCATATGCCAACCTAATGATGCATATGGTACTGTACCTAAACAAACACCCTCATTATCTTATTTGGGGCATCCCCCTTTCCTTCCCCTTTGTAGGATGTTAAGTCTCCAGTGTGATGTCATGTGTCTATAACACAGATTGTCAATTACACAGCATTAATCTGGAGTAACTCTGCTGAAGTCATTTGGAGATACTCTGGATTTAAACTGGTGTAGCAGATGTCATAATTTGTTGCTGCGGCTTTATTCTTGTTGTAAAGAGCCATGAACACTTGTGCCACTATATACAGATGAATAAGAATAATGGATAATAACTAATGTAACACAAACCCAGTACTGCTCACACTGAAGTCAACGGCAAAGCTCTCATTGACTTCATTCGGAACTGGACCATATGGGACTGTGATGAACAGAAAGGGTCAAGTTATAGTATTATTATTTATGTAATAACGTGGATAGACCTGGTGCTAGACAAAATAAAAACATGGATGGACGGTACTAGACAAAATAAAATATAGAGAGATCCCAATTCCCATCTCATACCATTGAAAACCAGGAACAATGTCACTGAAGTAAAAGGTTTCAGAGTAGCAGCCGTGTTAGTCTGTATTCGCAAAAAGAAAAGGAGAACTTGTGGCACCTTAGAGACTAACCAATTTATTTGAGCATAAGCTTTCGTGAGCTACAGCTCACTAAAAGGAGTTAAACTGCTGTGAAAACTGTACAAATGAGATCAGACTCAAGCCAGATTATCTGCAATAACGAGCCCACCTCCTCCCTGATGTGACTCAGACTCATACAACTGAGATGATTTTGTAAAGCTCCAGGATGAGACACAGGGAAAGTGAGGAGAGAGCATTATTCATTATTTGGATTGCAGTAGCACATAGAGGCCCCAACTGTGATCAGAGCCCCATAGTGCTAGGCGTGGTACAAACCCATAATAGAAGACAGTCCCTGCCCTTAAGAGCTTATCATCTAAATGCCCAAAACATAAAAGGAAGTACCACTATCTGTACTTTACAAATGGGGAATCAAAGCATAAAGAGATTCATTAAGTGATTTGGTCATGGTCACATAGGATGTGAGAGCTAGGAACTGAATCCAGAAAGCAGACGTGTCTCCATTGTACAGATGAGGAAACAGGCACAGAATGATTAAGTGACTTTTCCAAGGGTACACACAGGTTGTCTGGGGCAGAGTCAGGAGCTGACCTAGATTTTTTGAGTTCCAATCTGGTATCTTAATCTAAGTTCCCTCTGAGGTGCACGGCAGCAGCCTATTAAGTGCCATGCAGGCGCTCAGGGCTGCGGCAGGGAGAGATGCCTCTCCCCTAGCCCTGGACCTGCTGCGGTGGGGAGAGACACCTCTCCCCACAGGCCCCAGCCCAGCTCCGGACCTGTTGCAGCCTGGGGAGAGGCCCCCTCCCCTGGCCTCAACCCAGCCCCCAGCCTGGACCTGCCGCAGCTGAAGGAGAGGAGCCTATCCTATGGCCCCAGTTCTGGAGCTGCCGTGGTGGGGAGAGGTCCCTCTCCCCCTCCGCAGCCCAGGTGCTGCTGCGGGGAGAGAGAGCTGTGGGGAGTCCTCTCTCCCCGCTGTAGCCCTGGGGCAGCCTGCACCCCAAACCCCTCATCCCAGCCCTACCCTAGAGCCCGCACCCCCAGCTGAAGTCCTCACCCCCTCCACCCAAACCCTCTGCCCCAGCCCTGAGTCCCCTCCTTCATGCCAAATCCCTCGGCCCACCCCCGCCACCTGAATTTTGTTATGTGCACCAATATGGAGATGATGTGTCACACATCACCTCCATATTGGTGCATATAACAAAATTAATTCCGCACATGCATGGGAAAAATTAGAGGGAACACTGATTAACCCCTAGACAATCTTTCTTCCCTGATTTCCCTGAGAAATCACTGATGAAGAGACCAATGTGAGCAATTTTCCCAGGAGCTATGGGATTTAAGGAGGAAGAGGAAGATTGTTCCAGATGAACAAGAAGCCTGCCCTTGTTCAGAAAGGGAACCACAGACTGCCGTGTCCCCAGTCCCCAGCTTCTGCTTGTGTTCACCCTCTGAAAGACTTTATCTCTTCAAATTAGAAGGGTTTTTAACTGCTAATAAAATTTAGTAGAGTGATTAAGAAAGCAGCAACACAGATCATGGCCTGACATTCATTCCAGCAATAACAATTCTTATCAAAGAAGGATCTCTTTCATACACTTAGGAAACAGTCAGGCCAAAATGTCTTTCCAAAGAAATTAATAGCTTTTGCACATTGAAATATACATTTGCAAACAGCAGAGGGCAAGCAGGAGCAGGCATCTACTTAGCAAATCTAAACTCTCCTGGTCTAGATTTTCCTACAGAATTAGGAACTCTGAATAAAAAGGAGTACTTGTGGCACCTTAGAGACTAACCAGTTTATCTGAGCATGAGCTTTCGTGAGCTACAGCTCACTTCATCGGATGCATAGTGACTTTCTTAACGAATTGGTGCCCAGTGGCTAGAAAATTTCTTAAATGGGTATCCTCAAAACAGGGCTTCTTGGATTTCCAAAATGGCAAGATGCGGCTTTGCATGGTGTTTATTGCTATTCTCAGAGGTCCTTAGAAGTGGGAAATGCAAGAATCTGAGACAAATACAGGGATGATGTAAGAAATCAGACCATACCAAAAAAAAAAAAAAAGCTTATTAGACCAAGTGAAGTGAGGGGGTAGAGGTGCAGCTCTGAGTAGCTGAGGAGAGAAGATGAAAATCCTTTTCTGCCTGAAATAGCCTCATACAACTATATATTAAAAAAAGCAAACCACACTTCCTAAAACAATACTGGGGGCTTGTAAGAATCAGCAGCAGGTCCAGGAGAGGACCTGCTGTCTCACTAGCTTTTCCTCTTTTCTTTATGTTCAGAAAACACAATTACAGTGTTTCTATGAACACATATGGACACTTCTATAGGGCCTGTCAAAGAACTTTTATTACCATGAATCAAAGCCTCCCAAATTCCTTGTGAAGTAGGTGATTCTTATTGTCACCATTTTACAGATGAGGAAACTAATGTGCAGAGAGCTTGAGACTCTTTTAGGGCCAAGGTTTGCACTTCATTATCCCTGTGCAATCCCACTGAAGGAACAGACTTCCTGTGTGACCTTGGACAAATCACTTAGTCTCTCTGGGCCTCAGTTTCCTATCTGTACAATGGGAGTGATAGCACTGCCTTACCTCATACGGGTGTTGTGAGGATAAACACATTAAGGAGCCTGCAATGATGGAGGCCATATAAGCAATATAGATAGATAGCGATTCAAATTCTGCCCGGATTTTATCTTATAAGACAAGGACACTGAAGGGGGTAACTGGGACAGAATTTGGCCAGGTGTGGGCTTTTTGAGGCATTCTGTCCAAGTGAGACTCAGCCTTTGCCCAACTCCAGCTAGGATTCCTGACCAAAGGCGAGATACTAGGAACTGATCTACAGTTCCTGAGAGGAGCCTTTGGAGTCTCCGCTGCTTTTCTTTCTCCTCCTCCAGTGCTTCAAAGCAAAACAGCTACCAACTCCTTGAGACTGAGGATGTGCTGACTGGTCTGGCAGAAATTCAGGGGGAGGCAAACAAGCCCCACCCACCAATAGCAAGGGCTCTGTACCACCTGCTGTCCATGTGTCCCCTACACATTGACTCCCCATTAATTGCATCTCCATAAACCTCAGTCTGGAGAAATGGCTGATCATTGCACCATCTTGTGTCATATGAAATACGAGGTGATGCACCACACTCTGGCCTTAGGCAAAGGGCTTGTCCACTGATGGGGAGATACTCTCGAGGCAAGGCTGGAAAATGTGCACTTTTCCAATTCATGGTCTCATGGGCACTGGGGTAGCACATGCTTGACTCAGTTTGCTTGTGGGTATTTAGGGAAATGGGGAAAGGAAGGAGGCAGGTCAGAGACGTCTTCGGTTCATGAGCTCAAATGTGTCAGATTGGCAGGTGGCCCCAAGGCTTTTGATGGAAGGCCAGTTAGTTTCTAAAGATCAGTTCCTATTGCAGCTGGATTTTTGGGGATAAACACAGCAGACCAAATTTACCTGTGGGGTAAGATGAAGAGTGCTGAGCTGATTTCAGTGAAGCTACATCAGGATGAACCGGACCAATTGTAAGTCTGGCTCCAAATCCAGTTAAAAATTTCTTCTTGCTGCACTAGATGTGACTTACTGTCTCCTCCTGTGTAACTGGAAGTAATTTTTCTATGTCTGGCTGAGGCAAGGAATGACTTGGTCCTGCTTGTGTTTGTTTCTATTTGCCATTAGATCAAGGAGCTAGAGAGATCTAGGAATACCTTTCTGTGCTCTCCTGCATCCATTTGGTTCTCCAGACATGATGACAGCCACAAACTCTGCACATTTTCTGTTTCCAGCTAACTTTTCACTCTTTTGAGCAAGCCATCAGTCACTATAACCAACCTGTAGACCACTGTAAAGAACACTATGATCCTAATATCTACACAGCAAAGAAAAACCTGCAGCTGGCCCATCCCAGCTGGCTAGGGCTGTGGGGATTCATTGCTGTGTAGATTTCTTTTGAAAATCTGGCCATAAGTCGTGGGTGTAGTTTGGGGTGGGGGTGGGGGGCAGAAGGGGCATTGCATCCCCAAACTGTAAGCCTTGGGCAGGCGCAGAATTTGCCCCTCACAGGTGTGGCCCCATTGGCCTGACTGGAGCTGCTCCCCCTCCCCAATATGTAGAAGTCAAACTATGCCTATGCCATAAGTGTCACAATAGGAGCTGCTGGGTACTGAGCACCACTGAAAATCTGGCCCCATATGTCTCCCTTAGTCACTTTCCATCTCTTTTCAGCCTGCTGTTCTTTATGTCTAACTCTGAAGCTTTATTATTTACCTCTGCAAAGCATTCTGAGCTATAGTTTTTATCCATGTTTAGGATATGGTTTGCATGAAAGACTGTACAAAATAAAGTCGTACTGTCTTGTAATTTCCAATATATTTATGCATACCAATACGGCATTTGAGTTGTATTCACTTGGCCACCCATTTGTGTGATCTATTTTTTTTTTTTTAGGGGAAAGCTGAAGAGTGAGAAAAGTACCCGGGGAGAAAACGATAAAGAAGGAGCCCCGAGGAAGCCAGTATGTTCACGACTAGACCAGGGAATGGCAAATTCCACATGGGAAAAGAGATTTCTGAGCCACAGCTTTCATGGCCTGGGTCTGATAATGATCTTAGGGCCTGATCCAACTCCCACTGATACAGGAAATCTTCCCTTTGACTTTCGGGGGTGCTGGATTGGGCTCTGAATAAGTGAAATTAATGCTGTTTATGAGAGGAAAATGAAGAACACTGGGCTGCATTGAAAGTAGTAGCTTTAAATAACAAGTACGATGGATAAAGCAGTGTGAATGCCTTCATCTATCTGTCAATCAAACAATCTATCTATCCCTCTAGCATTTGATTACGAGAATTGTTTTCCTGCTGTTCAGGAATATTTTGAATGGGAAAGAAAGGAAAGACAATTCTTTGCTAGGATGCCTTCTGCCAACCATCTCATCACTGTGGTGCACAAAACGTATCTTTCCTGTGATTTTCTCATTTAGCTAAATGTGAAAACTGCCCAACGGGCACAGTGCGCGTGGCAGGCGCGTGCTACAGGCAGCCCTGCGGATGGGAGGGGACAGCCACATGGCAGTATCTTAGGGAATGGCTGCTTGTGCCGCTAGCAGTTTGCAGGCATGCCATGTCGCTATTGCCCCTTTATCATGCTTTCCTGCAGGTGGTGCTGCTCACGCTGTCGAGGTAGGTTAACCGTCAGCCACCAAACCTCCCCGCACCAAGCAGGTCAGTTCTGGAACACAGAGTCACCCAACTTCACATAGAAATATGGCTACTGAACCTCTAGCAACCTTGGCATTAGAGATTGTAGCTATTCCTCTCTGAATTTTCTGGTGCCGGCTCTTTCATAGTCTTGCTCTTTCAGCCTTGTTCTACATATTTGACATGCCTCCCATTTACACATCAGATTTTTGAACAAGTGTGTGTCACTTGGACACACAATTGCCCGGTGTGGTCCCATTGTATAGCTGCACCGACGACTGAGACATCTTTGCCGTTTCACTTCTACAACTGCCCACCTAATTTGCAGACACAATTCCTTGCAACAGAAGACACAGTTGGGAGTAACGGCGCTCACAAATAACCATTTATGGTCCTTTTGTGTGTGCTGCTGCATTCCTCATTCCTTGAACAGCCAGGACCCAGGTGGCTCAGTTTGGTTTCCATGTGGACTTGGTGGAGCTAATCTGAAAAAATCCCTAATGCAGTGATAACTCCTTGTTTTTTTAATGCAGGAGCTGAACAGCAAAACCAGAGTGTGAGTACAACATTCCTCTGTGTGTGTATGTGTATGTGTGAGTGCGTGCATGCACATGCCTCTAGAAAGGTTTCTGGTTGTTTATATAACAGAAGTGTCATGTAACAGAGCTGTTTGCTTTGAAGAGCAAAGACTTAATGAGTAATGTTCAATTAAAGTCTGCAGAGGAGAAAAGGCAAGTGAGAACAATCTACTCTGTTCCTTCTATCTGGTTTGTTTTACATGCATTTTTTGGAGTGTTTCTTTTTAAACACATATGTTTCATTTCTGCTTTGAGGCCAGATTTTCTAATGGCCCCCTGAAAAAGCGACTTCAAAATGTGCTTGCACATCCATTTGCCATCTGCAAAATGGGGTGACATGTATGGACATACAAGACAGTAGCAGTTTCCCACAAGGGGTTCTGATCTGGTTTTTACAGTCAGAGGTTGCTTAGAGAGGAAGGTTAGTCTAGTGGTTAGAGAGGTTGCCTTGGACTCATAAGATCCAAGTTTAATTCCCGCCAGTGGCAGAGTTTCTGTGTGAGCTTGCGCAAGTAACTAAGTCTCTTTGGGAATAACATGGGGCTCACCGTTCTTCCCTATCTCACAGGGTCTTATGAGGATAAATACATTAAAACTCAGATCCTACAAGGACAGGAGTCATATAAGTACCTGAGGGGTGTGTGTATATGTATATATAGGTTGAGAGAGGGTGCTGAAGTGCTCTGGACCCAACAGGGGCATTTTGGTGGCCTCTGAGTCCAGGACTGTTGAGCTGGTGCAGGCCAAAGCTAGAGCTGTATAGTTCCTCTCACCCCCATACTAGTCCTAGGAAGAGAGGGGCCAGTGCCATATTGTTCCTGTGCAGTAACCACTGCTGGGAGCGCTTGGAAAATGTTGAACTTTCAAGCTATGAAAATAAACTGTTACTGAATTTTCTAATGTTACCACAATGCAAAAAATAGACGGGCTGTAAATGGTAGAGGAGACAAAGAATAGGCTGGATTTTAATGAATAGAGGAGAGAGACTTTCCTACAGCTGGTTAAAAGTTTCCATTCTATGAGCACTGATAGTATATTCAGTCCCGTGTATGCTGCAACACACTTTTATCACTGGGGAATGTTGCAGCCTGGGTGTGGAGTTAGTAATTCCTCTACATTCCCCTTAATGCGGAAAGTCTGGAGGCAGATGTTTTGCTTGGGAGGGGCACAGCAGAAAGAGCTCCTTTGGTGAAGCCAGTATTGCCTCTTTTCAAAGTGACTCAGACATCAAAGGTGCATGAGTTTGAGAATGTTTTTCTCAGAGTGAAAAAAAGAGCAAGGATAATTCTATGGAAGACTAAATCCAGGCACCTACCATGTACAGGGAGAGGTGCATAGCACACCTCAAATATGAACCAGCTCAGAGGAGTCCAGATCCAAGGCCTTGATTCAGCCTGTTATGCAGGTGGTGACCCTACCAAGCGGGGTAGGTAGAATAAGTATTATTCCCATTTTGTAGAAGGGAAAACTGAGGCACAGAGAAAGTAAGTGACTCAGCCAGGGTCATGCAGCAAGTCAGAGGCAGAGCCAGGAATAGAATCCATGTCTTCTACTTCCAGGCTATATCCAGTGGCCCAAATTGCCTCAGTCTCCCCAGCTCTAAAGTCGATAATAAAATGTACAACGGGCTATCTCACAGGGCTTTTGTGAGGATTAACTAATGGCTGTGAAGCGCTTTATAAACTTATAGGTCCGTAGCATGAGTAGGTACCCTATTATCCCCATTTCTCTAGCGAATGCTAGGGTAGGGGTACCAGCTCCTTCCCTAGATGGCACACTAGACCTCACATGAGGGCAAGTTCTGCCCGGTCCCCAGCTGGCTAGAGCATAGGTTGCAGTGTTCAGTGAACACTATCTGAGGGCACATGCTGCTCTTTCCTAAAGGAGCATCAGTGCGCTCCTCACCAAGTACAGCTGCTGCCCAGCTGAGCCATTTTGCCCTGCTCCAGCAAAATGGCTCTGGTGCTGAATGTGTGGCCAGCACTCTTCTCCCACCTCCAGCTTTCTGTATCTAAGGGCAGGATTTTGCCCCGTAAATATAGGTATCACTTCACCACCCACTGAAATGCAGCCACTTCTGGGCTAGAATGTGGCGCAGGATTTACCCGCACTATACAAAGCAAGTAAAGAGAGGCATTTGCTTAGACATCATGGGTCAAATTTATCCCTGGTGTAAGTCTAGTGACTTCAGTGGACTTATTCCAGAGATGAATTAGGTCCCATGAGTCAGGTCCCATACTTTCTGGAGCAGGGACTGACAGTTTTGTTTTGTGTTTGTATGCAACCTAGCACAATAGGGTCCTGGGCCATGACTGGGCATTACCCCAACAGAAATAATAAATGGAGAAAAACCCTTGCCTAGATTTGCAAATAAATGTCTTAGTTGTTTCTCTGATATTGTCTATGTCTGAGCAGCCTACTCAGAGGAAATCTTGTTCTTTTCATCCCAGCATGCCTGCTGCTTTCTATCTATCTATCTTCTTGCATTGCACCCATCACCAGGGTATCAGAGCACGTGAAGCCTGATGGGCTTACGTCTCACCCGGAAAAATCAGCCTTCCTAAGGTTGAGGAATTTCGTTCTGGGCCTCTGATAAAACCATTACATGGAGATGAATAACTCGTGTGGTTTTATGTTTCCTGTCCCTGAAATGCCATTAGGAACATCAAACACTTCTGTGTTTATTCAAGAAAATTTCCTACCCAGGTTGTGCATGCGGGGGGGGGGGGGGGGGCAGGGGAGGAGGTGGGAGAGATGGAAGGGAGGGGCGGAAAAGGGAGCTGGGCCCAAATTATGCTGCTCATTTGCAGTGTCTGAGTGAGAGCTGCAGAGTCCGGCTTTTTGCCTCATTTAAATCCATTGGTGGTACCATGAGGTGCACCCAGGATAAATTACATTGTTGGAGGAGGGGGGTTGAAAGACCACATCAAAGCTTCATACAGATCAAAGGTGAAGTGACAGGCATCCCTCTGCCCCCCACCTCCCAGGGTCGTCTGTCAGACCTTCCCTTCCCTTTAGTTTTCACTTTGAATTTGATGCTGCAACCTGAACTCAGCCTTTTATGCTGCGGCGTTCCACAGGGTGCTGGGGGTGTGCAGCCAGTATCTCATCGTCATGCCACATGGGGCATAGGGTTTCCAGAGCTTAGCTCTCAGGGTCAGGAGATATTGAAAAGGTCTATAGTTCTGAATGAGTCAATGCAGGATCGATTGAATCAATGCAATAAAGCAGCTGCCCTCAGAACTGGGGTGCGGAAAGGTGGCGAAAAGCCCCCAGGGATCCGATCCATAGTGAATTGTTAAATATTATTATTATTTGTATTACAGTAAAACCTAAGGGGCCAGTCAGGATCATGGCCCCATTGTGCTAGGTGCTATACAAACAGTAGATTTTTCTGGAGAGACTTCAGCATGTGAAGGAGTGGATTTCTGGGAAGGATAGAAGAGACATGATTGCGGTGAGGTTGGACTCGTAATCTCGTGGAATGACTCCACAAAAAGTACAAATGCTGCCAACGAGGGCCTTTCCCCCGGGAGACAACTTTTACATCAAGATGTGAATGTAAGTGGAAAAGAGAAACAGCAAACTCCAGCCTCTGGGTCTACCCGGGTGCTATGAGCCTGGATGTGGAGCCCAAATCATTCTGAAGGAAATATTCTCTCCCCTAGCTCTCAAGCTACAAGCTGAGCTCCTATGAGCACCTTTTGCTGGGACTTAGGCAGGGCCCATGAACCCACTCCCAAAATATTACTGAACCCAGGCCATAACCCCTCTTCAATATTTTTCTTCTGATAAATATGAGCAAAGTTCTCTAGGAATACAGGCGAGGTCCTCATTATGTCTGTGCAGCTCCCTCCCAGACATGGCAGTGGGTGAACAGTTGCCCATTATCAAGGGGAGAAAAGAGCTTGTGATTGTTTCACGTGCAGTTCAGGAAGCTCAGCCTTACAATTTAAAAACACTTTTAAACAATCAAGGCCAATACATAAGCATTTGCAGGCAGTATAAACATTTTCATAGTTGCGATGTGACTGCCAGCAGTAAGCAGACCCATGTGTATGAAACTGCTTTTCACAGCTCCCTCTTCTCCTCATGAAATGAGAAGCACATGTAGGTGACCCTGTCTCTGAAACTCCAGCAGGATGGCCATACAGTCAGCATAAGCCTCATTTCTGTTCCTAACTGCAGCATATTGTAAACTCGATCTACCTATCTATTGAGCTATCTATCTATCTATGTACAGTTCTTATATGACCCAAAATGGCAACAAATGGCAGATGAAATTTAATGTTGATAAATGCAAGGTAATGCACATTGGAAAGCATAATCCCAACTATACATATAAAATGATGGGGTCTAAATTAACTGTTAACACTCAAGAAAGAGATCTTGGAGTCATGGATAGTTCTCTGAAATCATCCACTCAATGTGCAGTGGCAGTCAAAAAAGCGAACAGAATGCTGGGAATAATTAAGAAAGGGATAGATAATAGGACAGAAAATACCATGTTGCCTTTATATCAGGGATTGGCAACCCCTGGCACGTGGCCCATCAGGGAAATCTGCTGGCGGGCCAGGGCGGTTTGTTTACCTGCAGTGTCTGCAGGTTTGGCCGATCGCAGCTCCCACTAGCTGTGGTTCGCTGTGCGAGGCCAATGGGGGCTGGGGAAGCAGCAGCCAGCACATCCCTCGGCCCACGCCACATTCCCGCAGCCCCCATTGGCCTGGAATAGTGAACCGCAGCCAGTGGGAGCTGCAATCGGCCGAACCAGCGGATGTTGCAAGTAAACAAACCGTTGCGGCCCGCCAGTGGATTTCCCTAATGGGCCGCATACCAAAGGTTGCCAATCCCTGCTCTATATAAATCCATGGAATGCCCACATCTTGAATACTGCATGCAGATGTGGTTGCCCCATCTCAAAAAAGATATATTGGAATTGGAAAAGGTTCAGAAAAGGGCAACAAAAATGATTAGGGGTATGGAACAGCTTCTGTATGAGGAGAGATTAATAAAACTGGGACTTTTCAGCTTGGAAAAGAGATGACTAAGAGGGGATATGATTGAGGTCTACAAAATCATGACTGGTGCAGAGAAAGTAGATAAGGAAGTGTTATTTACTCCTTCTCATAACACAAGAACTAGTGGCCACCAAATGAAATTAATAGGCAGCAGGTTTCAAACAAATAAAAGGAAGTATTTCTTCACTCAACGCACAGTCAACCTGTGGAACTCCTTGCCAGAGGATGTTGTGAAGGCCAAGACCATAACAGGGTTCAAAAAAGAACTAGATAAATTCATGGAGGATAGGTCCATCAATGGCTATTAGCCAGGATGGGCAGGAATGGTGTCCCTAGGCTCTCTTTGTCAGAAGCTGGGAATGAGTAACAGGGGATGGATCTCTTGATGATTACCTGTTCTGTTCATTCCCTCTGTGGCACCTGGCACTGGCCACTGTCGGAAGACAGGATCCTGGGCTAGATGGACTTTTGGTCTGACCCAGTAGGGCCATTCTTATGTTCTTATGTTTTTAATACATAGTAATAAGAAGAAGATCAGCATTCATGGTGCTTTGGCAGAGTGGAGTGTGGTGGCTCACACAATGACTTCCTGTACTAGGCCCCAGTTTAAGTCACTGTAATTAGCTCCTAATTTAATGAGCGTAGAATTAACTCACATATCAGGAAGGAAGGAGGGACGTGTATAGTAGGTGTTTAGCAAAGAAGTTTCACAGGAATGCCTTTTTCCTTTGCAGAAGTTCTTGGAATCCAAATGATGGCGGCTGAGATACCCCATGGGGCATGATTCACTGCAGGATCTGTACGGGGAAAAGCTAGTGCAGGTTCTCTGGTTAGAAAGTCTGCCCTGAGGCAGTTGCTACAGCACAGGAAATCTGCAACCTTCTCTTCACCAGGGAGCCTGCACATGGCTTACACATCTCCAAAGGTGAGGTCAGGATGCCCTGATTCAGCCCTCTCTTAGCTGGCCGGCATGTGATGGAGATTAAAACTGCCACCCCCATTGAAAGCCCAGAGGAGAGCTGCACTGGCGAAGGGAGCTGTGCTCAGGATGTCCAAAAACCAGGCTATTCGCCTCACTGCACCTCAGCTTCTCTCTCTGCAAAGTGGGGTTAATCACTGTTACCTGCCAAAAAGGGTGCTGTGGTGGTAAAGGTGGCAAAGCACTTTGACAGGGAAGGTACTGTAGGTGTGTGGTTATTACATGAAACAAACCTGTGCTGATCTGGATATAAACACTGCAGTTGTTTAGCTCCACAAAGAGCATTTGGGATCTACGTGAACCCAGCTTTCTCTGGTGAGGCTACAATAGTGCAAGTGGTGCAGTCGTGCCGGGGTCCACAAGGTTATGGGGGCCCAGCCAGCAGATGCTGCTCTACCTTAGGCACCACTGTAGTTTTGCCACAATCTACCTGAAGGCAGACTTGACAGCTGCCTGCCAGCCAGGACTCCAAGGAGCAGGAAGCAGCCCTGTGCCGGACTTCTGGGGAAGTGCTCCTGCCCCCTGCTCAGCTAGAATGTGTTTCTCCTAACTAGGCTAGATTCACTGGTGCACTCTAGCTCTTACGTCACATTTTGGCAATGGGAAACCACTGTCAACCTAGTTTGATCAGCCAGTTAAACTGAGTTTTTGGGGTGGCCCCAAAGAAGCTGGAGCATACCAGTGAATCTTGCCCTATATGGAGTAGGATCAAACTCTATCTGAATAGTGCGTGCACCTTAGAGGTACTTTGAAGATATTACAGATGTTGGGGAGGGCTGTCTTTTTATCTCGGTCAGATAACATTTCTGTGATATGAAAGCAGACATACCATAAGTGCCTGACTTATATAGTAATAGAAAATGGACTAGGTGTGATTTTGAGAAGTGCTGAGGATGTAGCTTTTTAATAGTGGATTTTTTAAAAAAAATTTCATGGCAGAATGGATCTTTCTGTTTGGTTTCTCTGACAAAGACACCACATTTTCGAGAGTGGTCTGTATATCTGTGACAACACTTATTTGGATATTGTGCCCAGGCACATGTTTCTGTGCTCAAATTGCAAGCTTTTCCATGGGCAAAACTGTGGGTTCACGTACTGACTTGGGCTTGATTCCCCATTGCATTACTCCTCTTTTACAGTGGTGTAACTCTATTAAGATAGTTCCAATAGAGTTGCCCCAGTTTGAAACTGGAATAACACAATGATGACTCAAGCCCTTGGGCCTTGGACTAACTACTTGTGTGCTGTGGATGTGCCTTGCTACTTAGTTTTAAGTTTTAGTTTTAAGTATGGCATGTAAAAGGTGAGTTATGTGTGTTTTATGTTGATATGATATGTGTATTTAAGATGAATTATGTAGAAAACTCATAATTGCTGTTACCCAGACTTTTAATGAGAAAAAATAACAGATAAAATGTTAGTAAGGTTTGGAACATGGGTGCTTTACCTCATGATGAGGTCACACATAAGATAGCTTTTGGAGACTCTCTCGTATGTGACAGACTCATTGAGGTAATTTCCGCAGGGCTCCTGCACTAAAAAAGTAGTACTGCATCACGGCCAGTGGTTTCAGCTCTACAGCATGTAACAAGACTCCTAACTGAGTCTAAATGAGCTATTTGTATCCAGGTGTAAAGAGCCTGCAAAAATACATAGGCATAACCTGCAGACATTTGTGTACTTGTGGATAAGACGGATATGTTCTGATTTTCCAAGATGGTAAAGGCAAGTAACACTTTAGATTTCAGAATCGGGAAGGGGGCCTTTAACCTATTCCTCCACCAGGGCCTCTAGGACCTTGCCCCATCTCTCCCCATGTAATGTTGCCATGGCATGCTCAGACTAGCAGGACCATGGTTTAATAGGGGAAGCTACCATTTATGCTGGATTACTCAAATGGGTGATTTATATTTGGGGGAGATGAGGTTGGCTTTGAGGTAGGGTGACCAGATGTCCCGAATTTTATAGGGACAGTCCTGATTTTGGGGTCTTTTTCTTATATAGGCTCCTATTACCCCCCACCCCCGTCCTAATTTTTCACTATTGCTGTCTGGTCACCCTACTTTGAGGAGGGCAGGCAGTGGTTCTTCCCCATCTCTAATGCCTGAGTGAATCTGCAAAGAAAAACACTATGCCTGTCACCCAAAGAAGTTTTGTTTTCTCCAGCAGAAAGCTTTGCAAACCATTTGCTCCCAGTTCTCATGGTCTCCCCAACCACTCTAGCATTCTGTAACAGCCTCCAACAGAAAGACAGTGGAATGTTTCAAGCTAGAAATGGTCCTTATTTACATTAGCAACAGCTGCTTTCTTCTTAATTTAATTCTACATTCTGGAGTCTCTTTATGAAAGCTGCCATTAATTATGTTTTTCATCAGTCAATGTTCAGAGATGGCTAATGGCCCAGCACACCTAATTAGTCCTTCATGTATGATAAAGTTTCAGCAAATCTATAGTTAGCCATGCGGGGCTGATATCTCCTGCGTGGTGGAGTTGTGACTGGGGCTGTACAAACTCTCCTGGTGTGTGTCAGAGAGTGTTACAGATCTGTTCCACTGCTCTTTCCAACATCTGGGCAGCTGTGGGCTGCAATTACTGGGATGTGATGATAATAGCGAGTGCCAAAAACGGCTTCTAATGTCACTCATAACATGCTAATGAAAGGGTGAAACATTCAAGATGCCTTTTGAAACCTCTTTGAAGACCATTAGTGCATAGACTAGACTTAGAGCTACACTTTTTTTTTAAGTGATGCACTTGGGATATATAGTAGAGCACTAGCTGTGGCTTCCAGCTCTACACAATTGCCCATAGAAGCATTAACATATGTTTAAAAGGATTTATCTGGATCCAGACAGCAGCTCTGGAGTAACAAGTAGTCTCCTCTTTGTTCAAACATATTTAAAACTATACTGACTGAAATACTAGCCAATACTAGAGATGGGCATAAGCTATCGAGTTTGAATGTCAGTCAGAATCCGAAGGTTGAAGGTGTCTGTGTCTGGGGATTTGGTTTGGTGGTCTGTAGCTGGGTAGATACCCGCTCCTGCCCTGAGGGGCTTAGAACAGCCCTGGAGAGGGCTCTGGCTGGGGACAATAAGCCTGGGCTGATTGGGGAAGGCAGCAACAGCCGGGCCATGCCCCAGTCAGGCCCAGCTGGCCCCTACAAGAGGCTGTGAGCCAGGCGTCCAAACATACTCTCTCTGCCTGTAGAGAGAGAAGGGCCTGGCTGCTGGGGAGCCTAACCAAGTGCCTAGACTGGAGCAGGGCTGGGGAAAGGCCAAGGGAGCTGGAGATCTCCGGCCTGGAAACCCCCAAGGCTGCGGCCTAGTCAAAGGGCAGTTGGGTACTGGTGTTGCAGGGGACAGCCTGCGGATAGGCAGAGGCAGCAGGTCCAAACCCCCACTGCCGGTGATGAGTGGCTTATATACTGCAGTCAGCCCCAGTGAACGGGGGCTAGCTAGTGACTGGGCAGTAGCCAAAGACTGAGGAGAGGTGGGGATAGAGGGTGGGGGTTCCCCTGGGTGGGGAACCCCGGAAATGAGCGGTTACTGCCAGGGGGCAGCACCCTGGCATACAAGGGGTACTGGGTCCGGGAGGGACACGGGGGCCTAGCGTTCCAAGGCTGGAAGTAGAGCTAATTCCCAGGACACCAGCAGGAGGCGCCACAGGGGTGAGTCCCACACACTTACTTGGTCCTTGCCTTGAAAATGTACTGTAGAGAATGCTCTTGCATTGGGTACGTAATGGAGCTTATGGGCTGAATGACCGAATGCAAGGGATGTTTAAAATGGTTGAGTGCACGGGGAAGAGAAAAATGTTAAATATTTACCATAACTGATAACTGCACTTGAAAATCCAGTAAGTGTGCATGCATGTAGTTGGCTCTGGTCATTTGCCCATGCTTTTATCTGATCTGCTCATGCCACCACGGAAATTGCATGCAAATATTAGGAGCACGTGGTGTTCACCGTTGTTGAAAACTGGCAGAAGCCCCAATCGCAAGTTGCAGTGTATTGTATAAGGCATGTTCAAACATTCCTGCTTTAGGAAAGAGGCCAAGACTTGCACAAGCTACACGTATGATGTGCGTGACAGTAGGATCTACTGTGATTATTGCAGAGTAGGACTCACTGTGCTCTGATCCCTCTCCCTTCCCCGAAAAGAGCACACCACACAATCCTGATCCCTCTAGAGCAGACTCACTGCCTTGTGCTTTATTCACATGACTTTTGTTCGCCATAGGTCACGCTTGGAAAGGGAAACAAGTGAAATAAAACTAACCACATTTGCTTATAATAAGAAAAAATCCTCTATTGACTATTTTAGCATGTTTGGGTTTGAATAATGTTAGAAAGCTCTGGTACGTTCTTTAACATTGGAAATTTTATTTTCTTTAGGCATTGGAAGTAGATCAGCACAGGGAGGTGTCCTTAGGCCATTATCCCAATGGGCCAAATTCTACCTATGCTTCCTCAGTGAAGTCAAAACCAGTTGATTTCTGCTGAACTTGCCAGTTACCTCCAGGTAGAATGAACCTGCCATGTTGCTAAATGGATCAGGCATTGTCCAGAACACATCTGTACTGCAGAATTTATCAGATACACCCTAACATTGCTTTGACTTCACTGCTCTTAATGGATGAGAGCAACAGCAGGTGCAGTGCAGGACTGGTACTGAAAGAGTTAAATAGGAACAGAAGTAAGAGCATCCCAAGGTTGTTTTTAAAGAAGACCAGAAAATAAAAGTGTCCCATCAAAGCACATATGTACTTAAGCCTCACGTCTCAAACTGCAGTGAACTTCTAGTGAACTGTAGTGTTATTTTAGTATAACACAGTTTTAAGTGGCTAGCAGGACAAGTGTCGTCATATTATTACTGTTATCCCGAGTTTGGTTTCTTTCCATGTCAGTTCTTTAATTACCTTAGCTATGAGCCGCTTGTCTGAAATTTCTCACTTGGAAAATACCAGATTCACAGCACCTTTGGAATGATAGTATAAAAATAATGTATTAGTGGTATCAAGATCTGGCTGTTCCTTAAATCAGTGTAAATCCAGAGTAACTCCAGTAGAGTTGATGGAGTTACTCTGATGTAACTGAGGGTGGAATTCATCTCTCTGTGCTTACATTTTGGGCTCTTCTGTTGGCATCTGAACCTGATGTAATATTGCAAAAACACATCATTTGAGTGAAAGTGATAAGAAAGACAAATGTTTGGCTTTTTCCAGAGAATTTAAAGAGGCTACAAACTCGGTGTCCTTTGAAGACTGCCGAGTTCTGCGCTGTGTTAGTTGTACATGTCTATCTTAAGAAAACACTCATTTCATCACAGCCGATGCCATAAATTCAAACTTGCAAGCAAATGGCTAGATTGAGTTAAATCACCTTTCTATCTGCTAATGGCATTTATGCCTTTACTTGATGATGAAGGTTATCTTGCTGTTTGGAAGTTATAACCTACAACTGTTAGACGACATTATCTTCAGACTTGGGCGAGATAAGTTGTATGAAAAATTCAGGCAATCTGAAACTTACTGGCTTCCATTCAGATGGGGCTGAAATGATTCAAGATTCCAGCTGCCTTCACATACTGCTTTACCAAAGCGCCTCCTGTTATACAGTAGAGAAAAAATAGCAGATGGCAGATGATTGATAACAATGCAGCAGTCCAGTAAAGGGTTCCTGTTGACATCATAAACAGGAATGGGAGCAGCTTGAGCTGTTTAAAAAACTCAAGAGGGGAATTTTGCCTCCAAATGAATTAACTACCATTTTCTGCCTTTCCTCCTTCACCCCCACTCAAATTCCAAACTCCTTCAAGAGAAACAAACATCTGTAAAGACACAGCGTTAATTGTTGTACTTAGCACTGTTTACATTTTTGATGCAGGCAAGTCAAAGCACGTCAAGGGTATCTCCAAGCGGTCAAAACAAGCCAGCAGTCATGTTCCAACCGAAATAAAACAGGGTTGGGTTCAGATCTATTAGGCAAAGTTGCTCTGGGTTGATGCTGGCATAAATGAGATCTGAATGTGGACCCCTCAAATGAGCAAAAAGCAGCAGAAGGGATCATCAGAGAGTAAACATGGCTGAGTCACTGGGGAATCCTTACAAGGATATTCCAGTTTTCCATTATCTTAAATATAGTTGGGGATTTCACTGCATTTATAAGGTTGGTAGGATGGGATTCCCTAAGCCCCTCTCCCATCAAAATCCAATATCATTGTTCTCTATCGGAAATGAGGAACTACTGCCATGCCCACATTCTGCTTCACGATTTCCACTATGCTTGCATCCACTTAGAGTTCATTTTAATTTTAACACTTACAATGATCTATGAGCCAAGTGTGACCATGGGGTTCACAATCATTTGGTAATTAGTGTGTTAAGCAGGTCTCTTTAGGATGCCATTTCAATGGGCTCTGACCCACACAATATTTTTTCTTGTTGTTGTCTGAGCCACTCCAGGCAGGAGATATTATACATGAGTCTCACAGGATCCATCACAACTGAGGATGGAATGTAATGTAATGTAATGAAAGAGGGTCTAGCTGAGTAGGCTATGAGATTGTCTTAGTTATATGGCTGACAAAACTTTGGCTGTGATTCAAAAAGGTGCTTGGCTTTCATCTGTCTTCCTTCCTCCACCCTTCTAAATATTAATGGCTGGGCTCATACCTCCCATACCCCTGACCTACTATAATTGTTCACAGGTTGTTGTGAATAATGGGATTGACCTTTTTGTCCTTACAGATGTAGAACTCTCTACCTGGGCCTGTGATGAGTGGCCCCTTCCACCCAGACTGCTGGGCCCAACCCTGCCTTGCTTGGTTCATTCCCAGGCAGCAGGAGCAGACTAGGCCATGTCTGCCAAACTGGTGTATTAGGGGAATCGGGATGGAGCTTTCCTGGTAAAGAAGAGGAAAGGAGGCACTGCAGGGCAGTGAGCCTGACTCAATGGAGACATCCTGGGGACATTATCTGTCGGTGTTGCTGGCATTTCTCACCCATAGGAGCCCAGGGCAGCCTAGTTGTTGTAATGGATATTTAGACTATGGGTGTTTTTAGTGCTCAGACTTTGCTGTTCAGTTTTCCACTTGCTCTGTGATTCTCCTTTATGGGCTCAGGCAAACGTTAAAAGCTGGTGAGGGAGGTGAGTGGGTCCTAAGTGCTGAGGCCTGCATCCCCAGGGGGGTTGGGCCTGGAATGACTTTAAAAACTAAAATGGAAAAAAATTGGTGTAAAAAAGCTGCAGTCTCCAAATGAATCTGGCTGCGTGTAGGCAAGGAGCTAAACACTGAGGGTCAAGTCCTGGCTTCACTGAAGACAATGGCAAAACTCAAGAGAGCCAAGATTTAACTCTGAGAGACTTGAAGGTCTGGATACTATGTCCAGGGATGGAGTAAGGCAAGAGCCTTGGCATTCAGGCTCACAGTCAGACTCTTAGGTTCAGGGCAGCAGGTGGTAATACAACACATAGCTGCCTGCAAGGTTGCCTCACTTGTGGGCAAAATCAAGGATTCAGAACTGAGTGGAAGAAGTCAGTTCATCCAGTGGGATTGGGCCAGGAAGAATTGTTTGTCTGGAGGTCCCAAAGTTTTGATGAATCTAGACCCCATTAAAAGCCAGGCTATAGCTTTAAGCCACTAGCCACATTGGCAGGACTGATGGGGGGTGGGGAGTCAGTTGAGATCAGTGTCCCATTGTGCTAGGCACTGTCCCAATATAATCCCTGCCCCAAAGACCTTACAACCTAAAGGAACAAGCCAGAGACCAGAAGCATTATTATCTCCCTTTTAAAGACAGGCAACCATGGTGCAGAGAGATGACATGACTTCCCCAAGGTCACACAAGAAGCCAATGGTGAATCTGTGAGCTGAAGCCAATCCAGATCTCCTGAGTTCTGGTCTGATGCATTAAATGCAAGACCATCCTTTCTCTCTAATGGAGTACAAAGTGAACAGCCTCTCATGATTCTTAAGTTTCGGACAAGCAGAGGCAGCTGTGAAAAAGAAACATACTGAAGAAAAGTTAACAGATTTTTTTCAAAGTCTAAAGAGTTTCAGGTTGAGTTTGAATCAGGATGAAGATTCTGCGGGGAAAGGGTGCTCTGATTTTACCCAAATCATCTCTAATTGTAACTCTGTAACTGAGCAATTGCCATATATCCCATCCTTTGCACCATAAGCAAACAGAGGGAGTGTAACTGTATAGCGTATAGAGCCGTAAGCATGTCATACAGCCAGGACGTATGTATTTACAGAGAATGAATATACTACACCACTCCCCTTTCATGCTGGATTCTTCTCACTAGCACCACAAACACTTCTGCTGTATTACCACTTTCATTGGATGGCCTTTGCCTGATTTACAACGGCGGGGAGAACGGGAGAGAAAATTGCATTATTTTCCTTTAGAGAAATTGTGAGGCAACTATGTTGGCCAGTTCTGATCCTTATTAGCAATATTTGGCTATGTTTGCTGTGAGAATCTCTAGTGCTTTCTAGTGCAAAGAGCTCAACAGATTATGCTCTTTCAAAGTTTGTAGTAGACATAAAGAAGGATTTTTTTTCCTTTTCAGATGTTAACATTAATTAAATCAATATTTTAATACTGTGGCAATTAGTCAAACCAGATGTGATAGTAAATAAGACCACAGACACATGGATGCACAATTAAGATCTGCTCCAAAGGCCACTGAAGGAAATGAAAGACTCCCATTGATTTCAATGGGATTTGGATCAGGTCCTTAAAAACATTGTTTCTGTTCCATATAGATATTAAATAGCTTTTTTTCATTAAAGTGGGAACTTGGCCCAGTGTCCTTGGCCAGCATGTCCTCTCCCTGTGATGGGAGTTTGGTTCTTCTCTGTCAAGAGATGACTGCATGCCAATGGTGTGTGCGTGTGTGTATATACTGTAGCTTAGAAATGCTTTGAGTGGAAAGATGTTATGTAAATGTAACTTATTATTAGTGGTTACTGCAGAGGACTGGAAGCTATTAGGGATATATTTTAATCATTTTTCCTTTAACTTAACATGATTATGGGCAATTTGTAGGGGGATGGACAGGATGATCTAATCAGTCTTTTCCATCGCTAACCTCTGTGATTCTGCAAGAGGCAAGGGGGGAAGTGGGTGTTAATACATAAGCAACCTGCAGATCTATGTTCATTCAGAAGTGAACGGATTTTGATGGTGTCATCCTAGCCCTTTGTGCAAATTTGTCCCTCTGACCAAAGCACCACACAATTCAGTACAGTGTAGAGTTGGCGAAAGAGTTCTAAGTGTAGGATAGCAGGCGTGCTATGAATTAGCATGGAAGTGCAGTGACATAGTTGAGTGGGAAGGAGTCCTGGACGAGTAGGTGTGGCAGCTCCCAGATGAAGCACATTGGCAAGCGCTGTGTGTGTGGGGGGGAGGGCTCAGGAATGGAATGGCAGTGGGTGTTGCAGGTCAAGACTGAGGTGCATTGGCAGAGCGGTGGGTGTGTGGGCAGCACCTGGCAGCACTATAGCTGGCTCTATTCAGAGTATTAGTCCTCGAACACTAGTGCTGCCCACAAAATGTTTAGAAAAACAGAAGGAAACCATGCCTGCATGCAGGTTATAATAGCCAACTTTTAGCATCCTACCCTTCTTTTTCTTGGTCTCGAATCCTGTCAGCCTGTTGCAGTCCAGATCTGACTTCTTAAAACTGGAAGGCATTTTGCATAGCACACCGCCTCTAAATCTTATAATAAGTCAAGTGTCAATGCATCAATGAAGCTCATTTTCCAGGCCAGTAACTCTGGTTTACCAGTTAACGAAAGGTATAGCATGAAGAACAAGGGCAGTGAGTGAGAGAAGGGAATAGGAAAGAAAAACGAAGGGAGTGGACATATACTGGTAGAAACATCCCGTTTCTTGAAAAGCTGATTTTGAGGTGTCTTGTCAAAGCAAACCCAATGTTTATTATGATTATTATATCACATGACCTTGGAGTGGTTTGCTGGTATTTCTCAAGGACCACCCAGAAGTGGGGCAGGTTTGGTTATTGGATTTACAAAACAGAACAAGAAACACGTAGCTCCTGCATGCTATTCAAAAATAATATTGCCAGGCAAGCAAACCACAGCGAGACCGCAGGCAGTTGAAGCCCATTTTCCACTTGCTTTGGGAACTGCCCTAGCTTGCCGCAGAACGAAGCCTCCATATGCTGGGAATGGTTCCCAAATGTGCTCCGTCCTGGCCGACTCACTCGCTGCTCAGCTTCCTTTCAGAAGCTACATCCAGTAGAGACCCAGGGTAAGGAAGTGGCCCTGAACAGGATACTCATGGGTGTTGCCTGTGTGCAGCGAGGTGGAGAGAACAGGCTGTAATTGAAAACACAAAAACGGTGTTGGACTAGAACAGAGAGAGAGTGTCTGTTTCTCCTTTCCAAGGCTTCCAGAATTATGGCCTGTGGACCACCAGTTCCGCAGAGGGCTTGTTGATGCTCCGCCACTTAGCCTGTGAGGAGGACGTGTGTCTGAGAAAGAGAAAGCATTGCTCCCATGTAATCAAGTCAAGCCCCTCTGATAAACTGTCTGTTCACTCTGCCACTAGGGGCCCTGTAGGAGGGAGTACAGCTCTTCTCCAGGCCGCTAGGCGTGAGAACGAGAGAGAGCATATTTTGGTGGAAAGAGAGAATAGAATTCACCCCTCTCTAAGAAGCCATGGAGCTGGTGGCCAGAAAGAGAGAAAGAAGGGGTCTCTCTCCATCACTGGGGTATGTGTGGGGTTTTAGGAGGGCAGGTGGGGGCCAAGAGGCTTCCTTACAAAATGGTTTGCAGAAAGAAAGACTATGAGAGCCACATGCAGCTGTGAGAGTGAATATAACAAAATAAGGATAGAGCTAACTTACACCAATCCTTTGAAAATCAAGAGCCTGATTCTGCCATGCCTTGCCCCTGTGGCTGTCACAGCTGTGGAAAGGGGGTGTAAAATGCTACCAAATCAGAATTCTCCACTTCCTTATATTAGCGTTAACACATCGCACCCACTTGATGTAAGGAGGGGAGAATCAGCCCCCTAACTCTCCATGCATTTTTGACCAAGTCACTTCTGTTTTCAGCCTACCAGCTCTTAAGAGGTTAATGGGAAAAGTTTCTTCATCTGACCTTTCACCTCCTAATGTGTTCCTTGATTTTTTTATTTTTTTTTAATTTTTTTCCCCCTCCTCGGCATGATTTTTGTTTGGGAATGGACCACGCTTACTTACTCATATGCATTTGTTACACAGACACCATATTTAGGTACATCATCAATCAGAGGAAATGTCACTCTGTGTAAAAGCCCCATACTCAGTGACAACTGAGTTAGTGCTTGTGGTATGTGGCAGCCTTCTTGCCAAGTCTCTGCAGCTGGACATTTTAAACAAAACTAATTTATGAATAGATCCACAAACACAGAAATCTGCAATGGCCTAATGTAGTTCTTAGGATAGTGAGAGTTTATGCAATCCCTAGACAGCTTATTAAAGGCATAGAGAAGAAGAGGAACTGTATGGATGATGGTCCTGTTGCTTGCTGGGTCAAATACACCTCTGGTCAGTAATGATCAAAAATTGTTCTCATCTGATGAGTCTTTAGTTGCTTGTGCAAAATGAGTTGTTGGTCTCAGTTCAATTCTTGTTGAATGGATTCAATGTCTCAAAAATTACCATCACCGTTGCTACTGATTGACACTCTAGTCTCAGCAGAAATGTCAAGTTCTGAATGGGCCATGAAGCCTGAACTTCCATCTGGCCTAGACTGGGTCAGGATTTTAGGCACATTGGTGGTGGTGATAGTCTTGCTTTTAGAAACCTTGACCAGCTTTTAGCTGATATTCACATATGAGAGAACCTGTTTCTTTCCGGGGAAAGTATCACAGTTTTTGGGCTAGTGATGGGTGCCTCCTGCTATCTGGGCGCTGCAAAACCCACAGGGCACCCTGTCTCCATAAACAGGAGTCTCCCTGGTACAAAACTGAGCCAAGTAGTCTGACTGTGTTTGAAGTGGGGAAAAAATTTAATTCTGAAAAACTCAAATGTTTAGTTTTGACATTTCTTACATGAAATATTGCGACTTTCATTTCAAAATGACATTTTGTTTTGAAATTTAGCTAGATGTATTTAAAAAACAAAACAAAGTTTAAAAAACATCTGGGGGAAAAAAGAGAAAAATTGTTTCAAGTTGAATGAAACATTTTATTTCACCCAAAACAATTTTTCCCCCCAGTTTTTTCATTTTGGCAATAAAAATTGAAAAATTTCCATTTTTGGCCAATCCAGTACTATTTTTTTTTTCCCCAGTTTTTCAGTTTAGTCACTGAACCAAAACCTTAGTTATTTGCTCGGCTCTGTTTATTACCATAGCTCAATCTCAGATGCTTCAAATTTTGAAAAAATGGCCTCTAAATTTATCCTGGTAAGTTTGCTTAGAGAATCATTTGCTGGCCCAAATAAGAGGATTTGGATGTCCAGCTACATGATTTACAGGAATGAAATGGTTGCAACAGCAACTGTTTGTTGAACTCAAGTATTTAGACATCTAGAATGAAATCTTGGCCCCATTAAGGCCAATGGGTGTTTTGCCATTGACTTCAATGGTCCAGGATTTTTACTCCTACATCCTACTGATTAATTTGTCCCTGCAAGTGAGTGTCATGCAGGTGCCAATAATTTGGGCTTGCATATTTAGACTCTGAGTTGTTGCCTATTTATAAACCAAGTCCTAAGGTTTACATTACTTATATTTTTATAGAGACAAGGTGGCTGAGATTATATCTTTTTATTGGACCAAATTCTGTTGGTGAAAGTGACAAGGTTTTGAGCTACACAACTCTTCTCCAGGTCTGGGAAAGGTACTCAGGGGTTGTCTACACTTAAAATGTTATAGCACCGCAGCTGTGCTGCTGTAGCAGTTCAGTGTAGATCAGGGATCGGCAACCTTTGGCACACGTCCCATCAGGAAAAGCCACTGGCGGGCAGGGATGGTTTGTTTACCTGCAATGTTCACTGGTTCAGCTGATCGCAGCTCCCACTGGCCACGGTTTGCTACCCCAGGACAATGGGGGCTGTGGGAAGCAGCGCGGGCCAAGGGATGTGCTGGCCGCCGCTTCCCGCAGCTCCCATTGGTTTGGAATCGCAAACCATGGCCAGTGGGAGCCGTGATCAGCCGAACCTGTGGACACTGCAGGTAAACAAACTGCCCCGTCCCGCCAGTGGCTTTCCCTGATGGGATGCGTCCCAAAGGTTGCCGATCCTTGGTGTAGACAGTACCTACACCAACAGGAGGGATTCTCCCTTCAGTGTCGGTAGTCTACCTCTCCAAGAGGCAGTAGCTAAGTCAATGGAAGTTTTTTTTTCTGTTAGCCTAGCACTATCTACATGGGGTTTTATATTGGCTTAACTGTGCTGCTCAGGGTTAGGGATTTTTCACATCCCTGAGCAATGTAGTTATGATCTAATTTTCCAGTGTAGGCCAGGCCTCAGAGTGTCACAACTAAATACAAGGTGTAACAGATTGTTTAGCATAAGTAGCTCACCTATTCTGAGACCATTCAAGGTGAAGTGGCTATTTAACACCTCTCCAGTCATAGGACAAAAAAGGGGGGTTAGTGGGTTACAGATTGTTGTAATCAGCCATAAATCCAGTGTTCTTTATTAAGCCCACGATTTTTAGTGTCTAGCAAAGTTATAAATTTAAGCTGACAGGCTTGTCTTTGAAAGTGTTGGGCCGGTTTCCTTTGAGGATGAGGACTGAGAGGTCAGATACGGAGTGATCGCTTTGTGAAAAGTATTCGCCCACGGGTAAGAGGGTGTTTTTTTATCTTTTCTAGTTTTTCTGTGTGAGTTCATTTGAGAGTTTCACCCTCATAGCTGTTTTGGGGGCATTTAGTGTACTGGATGAGGCACATGTTGTGATAGGGATATGTAGGACCCCTTGGTCTTGAGAAGCGTGGTGTGGGGAATATTGATCATTGTAGCAATGGAGATTTATTTGCAGGTTTTGCGTCTGTTCTGGCAGGGTCTGGTGCTGCTTTGAGTTGTTGTGCCCTGGTCTGGGGGGAGCTTGCTTCTGTTAACAAGGTTGGTGAGGTTGTCGGGTTGTCTGAAGGCCAGAACAGGGGGTTTAGGAAAGATTTCTTTCGGGGATGTGGTCTCCATTGAGTATGGGTTGTAACTGCCTAATGATACCCTGTGTGGGTTCCAGTTTGGGGTGAGAGGTGACAACTAGGAGTGCGTGGCAGGAGGGTTTTTCAGTATTGAAGCAGGTTCTCCCAGTATGTTTGGGTGGCCAGTTCCATGCTGAAATATTTTTTTATAGATGGGTGTAAATACCCTGAACTTTGAAGAGGAGGCTCAATCCAAATTCGGCTTCAGATTTACATTTTGTACCTGGCCCTTATTTGTATAAATAAAGCTGGTGGAGAAATTTTTTTTTCCTTTGTGAAAGTTTTCAGAAGAAACATTTTTATACACATTTCTCATTTGAATTTCTTGTTGGGAAATTTCTAAATGAAATAAAATGAAAAATTTTGAATTTCAAAGACAAGCTTGACAGCTTAAATTCATAAACTTTTTTCAATTTGAATTTGAAAACCAAACTGAAACGAAAAGTGCAATTCAAAACAGAACAAATTTCATTTTGTTCAGAAATTTCCCATAGAAATTTTCTTTAAAAATAATTGAAAATAACATTTTCTCTCTCTAAACAAAAAAATAAGTTTTTGATGAAAGCCCATTTTTCCATAGGAAAATATTTTGCTGACAAATTTCAACCATCTTTATTTATTATTGGCTTTGGGTGAAATTATTATTTTAAAACAGGGACTGATCTCCACAATGGGGTACCCAGATCTCCAGGGTGCTCAAATCTAAATCTGAATTGGGAATGGGATCTGATTTTTGAGGTGTGGGCTACAATTTTTTTGTGTTGTGGTGAAAGAATATCCTTTTTATTTTTTAAAGCAGAAAAAGAAAATGTGGCACCATGATTTCTCCTTAATATGTGGGAGTACAGAGCTCTTTCAAAAATAGATTGTGATTGCCCTTAGCTATACAAAGAGATTAATCTTGTGAAGGAAGAAAATTCCATGTGTTCCCATTCTGAAAGGCTGGTATTCTGAAATGGCGGAAATGGTGTCAGGTGAGTATCACATATGAGATTAATGACTACATAGAGAAATCTTATGTGCTATGGGAGCAATTTATTTCTTGCATAAAGAATAATACAGATGTGTAACTGAGAAGTATGTGAGATCACAAAGGATGGGTGGTGTTACTGCAGTGTGGCAGTCAGTGATTTTATTCTTGGTTAAGTGTTAGTTCAATATTTGCTTGTAGTAGTTGGGTTATATTGGGAAACAATTAAAAAAAGGTACATGTGCAAATGTGTATATGATTGCATGTCTAATTTGAACTTGCAGTTACTGCGATTGCATGTGCAAATTAGCTATTTGCACAAGCAAATGACTAGCTGTGCAACTTGCACATGCCAATATCCAATTTGCTCATGAACTTGCAGTAACTATCTAGGGATCTCAAAATGGCATGCACTCTTTTGAAAATCTAGCCCATATTTTATTAGCTTCTACTTTTGTAACTCTCTTATGTATAGTTTTGTATCTTTGTTTTAAAACTACTAAAGGTACATTATTGGAGAAATATTGGTTCTTAATTTCAAGGTCAGCTCTCCCAGGAGAGGTAGATAAGCCCCATTTCTAGGACAGGTTTCAGAGTAACAGCCGTGTTAGTCTGTATTCGCAAAAAGAAAAGGAGTACTTGTGGCACCTTAGAGACTAACCAATTTATTTGAGCATGAGCGTTCGTGAGCTACATCCGATGAAGTGAGCTGTAGCTCACGAAAGCTCATGCTCAAATAAATTGGTTAGTCTCTAAGGTGCCACAAGTACTCCTTTTCTTTTATTTCTAGGACAGCTATTATTTCAGGCTACATTTTTACATGATTTTGTGGCCCGATTACAGAGACTGAAAATAACCCTCACCATCCTCTGCCTGGCAAAATGATATCATTTTTGCAGCATACATTTCTTAAATCATTTTGGTCCATAGCCATATATAAAAGGGTCAGATGATAGCAGTAGGTAAAGGCAATGCTGCCGGGTGCTGTGAGGTCTGGCTTAGAGGACACAATAAACCTTTTCCTAGTAGAACAGTATTATTCTGCTTCTTCCAATATGTTATAGCCTGACAGGTTAGGGAAGAAGCATTGGTGGCAAAAACACAACATATTTCCCGTTTGAGTGAAACAGACTTGTGTCTCAAACACATATTACAAATGTCTTTCATATTCTTGTCAATTTCTCAAATACCGTACTGGACATGTACTCCTTATCTAATCTTGGCTGTTGCGTTAAACTGGTACACACTATTCTAATTGATGCATTGCGTAACTTTAGACGTGGTTTCTATTTTTTTTGCAGCTAACCAAGGTAGCATATAACTGCTTAGGAAATGTTAACATCTGCTAAGAAAAAAAAAAGTAAAGGAATTAATCAAAGCCCTGAAATTTATGAGCTCAATCCTTGGCCCCTGGTCCAGCTGTTCTGTGCTGCTTAGCACATAGCAGCCAGAATGCTGCCTTAATGGAGTAACTGAGGATTCCCTCTAACACGGAGAAAGAGTTGTGCAAAACTGCCACAGCTGGCTCTGTGCAGTCTGTCCACCACCCCCTCTCCACATATGGGGAAGAGCACACAGCATTCAGTCCCATCCTTTGCTAGCTCAGCACCTGGCTGCGCTGGTGTAATTTACTACAGCCCTGAGGCTGTTCTAAGTTGTTCTGGAGACCATTTCAGCCCAAGATTGGCTCTGGTTCAGGGGAGTAGAAAGATGCTTTAGAGCTACTTTTCCCCACAATTCTCCGCAGCTCCCCTGAGCATAAACTCAATGCCGCTGAGGACTGAGCCCCATCTTGCAGTCTATACGTTCTGGATTTTTTTTTTTACTCTGAGTTTTGATTCACTGAATCTGACACACTGACTGCGTAAGGGATTCTCTGGTTTGCTCAGTTTATCTGGAATACTTTTTTTTGTGTTGAAACTGTGTAGACGTGGCCCACAAGGAAAGTGTTACTGATGATACCGACATTTACAAGTTTTGCAAAGTTACAATGGTGAAAGTAGGCTAGACTTGCTTGCATGGGCTGGAATGCAGGGGTGCTAAAGCTCACCTAGCCTCAAGGGTAACTTGTAACGGACACATTATCTACCCTAGCAAACTTCATAGCCATGATTCACCACTGGTGTAGCTCCACTAGTGATATAAAGAGAACCAGGTGCCTTTACCACTGTGCCATCCAACCTGATATATTTGAAGTAGTAAATAAAAGCTTAATATTAAATTAATACTAAATGATGCAGCATCTCAAGGTGATGTGTTCTTGACTCTAACATGGTGTGTGTGTCCCTGTATCTCTTTCCCCTTTTGTCTTGCAGTGTCTGGTGAGAATCATCAGAAAAAATTACATATGCTGCCATCAAGGGTAACAATTTCCTTGAAACCCATGGGAGTCCCCCCATTACATCCTCTGCATGGAAGAGTGAGAGCATGTAGCCTTAGGTACAAACCCTATTGTAGGAACTCTAGACCTTTCTAATGGTGAGTGAGGCCTGAAACAAAACCCTGGATCTGAACAGCTCCAAGTTTGGGGAAAGTTCGGATCTGGCTCTCAACTTTGTGGGTTGGGCCCATCTTTCTTTCTAAGCTTTAAGGGTCAAATTTTCAAACACTGTTCTTAATATCTTTTGCACCTGTCATCTGCAGGCATTAATAACTAGGGGCATAATTTTACAAGCAGCTATCTGTGAGAGCAGCAATGCAGATCATTTAGATGTTTAAATACCAGCCTGAGCTGCAATTATTTGCCATTTGTGGTGATCCAAAAATGGAGGCCCGGTTAAGGCAGATCTGAAAATGTGAGCATGAGGACTCAATACCCCTGTCACTTCCACTGTAGGAAGGACTCCGCTGACATAAATGGATCTACAATGGGGTATAAAAGTGCTGGCAGTGAGAGGAGAATTAGATCCTGTGGATTCTCTGGGAGAAAAAAGTCACTACTTAATGCTATTTATTGTTTAGTCATCATTTTTTTGGGTCTTTAGAGGTATTGTTGGCCCTTTGCAGTTTTTCTGCCATGTATAGTAAATCAATTATGTGGTGGTGTAACCATGCAGAGGCTTTCAGTAACACTACTACTGCTGGTTTCTTGCTTTGTGTTTTTTTTTCTTTTTAAAGAAGCACTAAGGAATTAAGACTCGAAGTGGAGAAGCCAAAGTCCATGGGAATGTTTTACTGTTCACAGAAGATTACCTGCATTTTAGAGGTTTCACAAGTACCACTGATACTTTAGGTGTCAAGCTGTTATGGTCTGCTAGAAACAGACACTTAGATTGGATACCCATTACTGAAACTGATAGTGGGCATTTGGAATGAAAATTATGGGCTCTTTTTAAAGTTTTGGTTGTCACTTGCAGCATTAATACCATGAACTGGAATACAATGTAGAAGCGTAAAGAGATTTGCTGTTATGGAAATGGCTATGTTGCATGACGTAGTGCTGTGCTATTAGACAATGAGACATTTCATGAATAAAACAATAGATCTTAAAACACAGTTTATACAGGAAAAACTGATGGCTCCTGAATCTGATCTCATTTACTCTCTTGCTTTGCATCAAGGTGACTCTGTTAACTGGACTTATTCCCACTGTTCTGTGCAGTGTTGTAGCCATATTGGTCCCAGGATGTTAAAGAGACAAGGTGGGTGAGGTAATATCTTTAATTGGACCAACTTTTATTGGTGAGACGCTTTCAAGCTTACTTCAAGCTCCTCTTCAGGCCCCCTACCTAAAGCTCTGTAAGCTTGAAAGCTTGTCTCTCTCACCAGCAGAAGTTGGTCCAATAAAAGATATTACTTCACCCACCTTGTCTCTCTGTGGAATTACTTCAAGCGAGGGGGAATATTAAGCCCTAATAGTTAGTTAATGTTTGAAAGGTGCTTAGAAGAGGAAAAACGTATAATGCTGCAAGTAGAAAAGGAGTACTTGTGGCACCTTAGAGATTAACCAATTTATTTGAGCATAAGCTTTCGTGAGCTACAGCTCACTAAGCTGTAGCTCACGAAAGCTTATGCTTAAATAAATTGGCTAGTCTCTAAGGTGCCACAAGTCCTCCTTTTCTTTTTGCGAATACAGACTAACACGGCTGCTACTCTGAAACCTGTCAATGCTGATTCTGCTCCCTGTGATAATGCTTAACACTTGCAGCAGAGTTGTGCAGTTGATCTTCCCACCCATTTCAAGAGCATTGGGCCAAGGAGGTTGTGTTTTGTGATTTTGCAAGTGCAAATAGTAGTGCACATAGAATTGCAAGTGCAATAATTAGAGGCTGTGTAGAGGCCCCTTTGCAAATATGATCCTTATTATGTATTTATATTTCTTTGTTTATTTTGTCCCCCTTTCCCCACTTTTAATTTCTGCTACAAACATGGGGCCAGGTCCTTGATCTGCTGCATGCAAGGCTCTTACTGCTGATTATATAAACTAAGGGCCTGATGTGCAAATACTTTCTACTGAGTGAGTTGCTTATTATGAGTAGTCCACTGAGGCTAATATCAATGGGAGAACACTCAGTTAAGCACTACACTGAGTAGTAACTGTTTGCACAATTAGGCCCTAAGCATATGCTCTCTGAATGGGTTTTTCCAGGCTCTTACTTCTCTAATAATAAGTTGCATGGATGGAACATATTAAAATGAATACACCAGTGTTAACTAAGCTGGAAAATTCTGTATTGCCTCAAGTTACACATTAGATGCTTTAAAGCCACAATACACTTGAAATATAATTAGTGAGGGATCCAGTAATTTTTGATCTTGAAGTTTATTTTAGCTGTGCTAAGCATCTCAAAAAAAAAAAAAAAAGATGATAAGCACTTGACGTTCTAGAGTGGCTCTAGAAAAGAAGCGTTTCAGTCGTTTCCCCTCTTGATTTGTTTTGACGGCTAGCTCATTTTAAAGAGCTGCAATTGTGGCAATAAAATACAAATTTGCCACAAAACAAACACACACAAAAAGCCTCCCCCAAAATGACTTTTTTGGGGGGGGAGGGGCTTGACTGCTGGAAAGTTGTAAAGAAGTTAGAGCCCAATGAATTTCCTCAGGAGGCAGAAGCCATTAGCGAATGCATGAAAGACAGCAAGCAGATTATTGTGAAAAAGATATTTGTACAGTTATTTCAGTAACACTTTAAATAAAGTTTTGGGTTGCTGGCACTTAGACAGTATGTGTGACTGGGTTAGGGAATGGTTATTGCCAAAAAACAGACTCACTAAGAACCTTTACCAGTCTGCTAGAAAACTGCAGGAAAAGAAGCAGTTCCAAGTAAAGAAGTTTATACACACACACACACATCTCTGTTTAATTTTTTTAAAAAAATTCTATTAAGATACAGGGAGAAGGAAAGGACAAAAATACTGATGGAGGATTTATGCATGGGGAGTTATACTTTTAAAGGGCCAACACCTTTATTCACATTGATTCTAATGGGAGTTAGGTGCCTAAACACATTTGAGGATCTGGGCCCATGTCCTTGACTGGTGCAACGTCTAAATGGGGCTTCTTGTAGATGTTGGTAGAACAGAATCATCCCTACACAGCATCAGGGAATCACTGATGTCCGAACCACTAACAGGGCTCTTCCTTCAAGGGTTCCAAACCAATGTGGGCCAGGTCCTTAGGGTATGTCTACACTGCAATTAAAACCCACAGCTGGCCCGTGCCAGCTGACTTGGGCTTGAGGGGCTCGGGCTAAGGGGCAGTTCAGTTGTGGTGTAATCTTCGGGCTCAGGCTGCAGCCTGATCTTTGGGACCTTCCCACCTAGCAGGATCCTAGAGCCCGGGTCAACCCTGGCTATCTAATTGCAGTGTAGTCCTACCCTTAGGAACAAGCAGAAATAGGTATCATGTTACTTGCAGCCAGTGGGAGTTACACCTGCTTATGGCAGGGCTCAGTTTAGTCCCATGAACCCAATGGGCAACACAAAATACATACATACCCAAGTTTGCTGAGGCAGTCAGGAATATGCAAATTCAGAGGCCATCTTGGGGCAAGCTGAAAATGCGGCCCTTGAATTATCTGTGACAGAGTTTGTGAATGGGGACTTCTTGGGTTTCTTTTTTGCATGCCATTATTTACTCACTCTTTCCAACCAATTCATTGTAAACCTAAAATCTGGGCAAATGAACTTTAAGAAAATTTGATTTTTCCATAGCTTTTCATATTAATGGATTCCAGCAGAGGAAGGTGGGTTGTTATGTTTTTTTTCATTTAAACAAAAAACCAAAAAATCCACAAAAAATTTAGAATGATATGAAAATGTTTCATTCTTTCAAAAACTTTAGTGGAAAATATAAAGCATTTTTTCCTCAAGTCAGCACTAAATATTATTCGTATATTAATATATATTTTTTCATTTTTAATGATTTGTGTGGTGCTCACACCAAGATGCTGCATTATACAGTGATGGCCAGATTCTCATTTTGCCGTCATGAATCAGAAGTAAATCTATTGAAATAAATGGCCTGGCTTATACCAGTGTAACTGAGAGCAGATTCTGGTCCCATTGCTCAAATTCTGGTTTTAGTTATATAGGTATAAATCTGGAACAAGTCCACTGAAGTCAAAGGAGTACCTCATGTTTTACTCCAATGTAACTGAGAAGGGATTCTGGCCCTAAGTCTTTAAATATTACATATTTTCATTGATTATGGAATGAAAAATACATTTGTGTTATGTTGGTTACTTAAAGACTGTGTTAGCTACATACCCAAGGAGCACACAAGAGCTTTCTGTTCTTTAAGAAAATACATTAACTCGAGGAAGAGAGTTCTTACTATAACCCTGATTACTATTTCCCTTAATTCCATCAAAATGACTTCTCCGTAACCCACTCTCCCAGCCAGATGATCGACTCTGCCTGTGGAGTGTACAAACTCCCTTCATCTTTTCTGCAGTTAATGTTTTGCAGATTTCAGCAAGGCTCCCGGGCTGTGTCTAAAAGTACAGTTTAAGCAGTGACAAATAGAAAGCACATGCTTATTACAGCTAGATTACACAACTCCTGAGCTGTTTTAATGTCCTCTGCTCCTAAAACAACAAACCTGTGGGGACTTGTGCCTGTGTGTGTATGTGTCTTGGAAAGGGAAGGTTGGTTTGGGATTATGATGACTCACGAGTGCTCATGGGGAGAGATCTGGGGACTTGTGGGCATGCCAGGAACAGAATTAACTAGAAGACACCACACAGAACAAAGTGGCCGTCTGATTAATAGATAGACAGGTATAGTTTATACAAGCTCTATCAAGTCCTAAACCAGGCAGCATCTAGCTTGCATAGTGTGGCTGGCCGAAGCCCCTTTTCCCCCAGAGCAATGTCCTCACCATAACAATAAGAGACATATGGGATGCTGTGGTAGATTGACAGCTGGTGTTACTTGATTAACCCTATGAAAACCCCAGATGTGAACACTCTTCAATTCAAGGCAAATTTAGATTCAGATTTAGACCCAAATTTTGCAATTCAGGTTTATCCCTAATTAATACTCCTCATTATGCAGCGAGAGATCACTCCGGCTGATGGTGGTGTGTACTGCCAATATGTATGAATAGTTATTTTTCCTTTGGGGGAAGGTCTTTGTTTGCTGCTGTCATTCCTGCTACGAGGGGCTATTAAGGAGTGGGAATGGCTCTGTGAAAGTAGGAAACCTTTAAGAATTTGGGTGCCTTCCCCCTGCACTTCTATCCCCCACAAATTTGTTGGTGTTTAACGGCCCTTGAATGTTTTCAGCTGTCTGGCTTTGTTTTACATAGAATCTGAGACAGGCTTTGCAAGCCAAACTTCTAATCTTTTTTTATTTTGGTTCCTAGAGCTCGGAAACATACGGTACATAATTGGTATGCAGCAGTAGTAGCATCTGATTTAGACAAATGTTCTCTGTGTGAACTTAAAGGCCACGTTTTATTTAATTTTGTCATTTCCAATTAAACACTGCCCGTTCTGTTTAGTACTAATATTTAATGTATGACTCACTTCAAGGTGTTTTTCTTATTTCTGGTGCACATTTCAAACATTCATTCAAAGAAAAAAATAGTGTTTGATTTTAGATTATTTCTTTCTTCTGTAATATCTGGGGTTGGTGGAATACAATGTAGACAGAGTCAATTCATATTATATCATTATTTTCTATATTTGAAAGTGGCAAAGTCCCCCACCCCACAACCCAGCAAAGGCTCCCAAGCCCTGTAACATGTAAAACTAAAAGAAGAAAAGTGAAATAACATTGAGTATTATCACAATTTTTTCAAAAATGCTTTCTGAAGTAATCTGTATATTTTAAGTTTCCCACAGTGATATACTTTAAGTTTTTAAAACAACACAAACATTTACTTTGGCTAATGGCCTAGTATGAAGAATAAAAATTATCAACACAACTAAATGGCTTAAAAAGACAAGGTATTCTCCCCCAGGAAAAGCGGAGAATGTTAAAGTAATCTGTGCGAGCGTGATCCTATTCAGATGCAGCCAGCAAAAACAAACCAGTCCAGTCAGCTATCTCTTTTAAATGGACAGATTTCTTTCTTTACTGTCCATCATCTCTCTAGGATGCTCACGTACACGGTCTGACTAGGCTATTTTAAGTACAATTAATATTTGTTCTGTATCTTGCTGGTGCCTTTTCAGTAATAACATGACATTTATTTATTGGTATTCTGCAGGAATTAAATCTTAAAAAAAAAAAAAAAAAAAGATTTGGAGACCAATGATCTGAAGGATGCTTGCGGGCAGGTTATCTCACTGTGTAAACCTGTGGGGTTCATCTGTCAATGAACTAAGGCCTGTTGCATTGGTGCCTGTCATTTAAATACGTTTTCTCTGTTTGTTTTTTGTTCTTTGTTCTTCAGCCTTGCTGTGAAAATGAGCAATGAAGTTCAAAACTGTCACGCTGAATTCCTTGGCAGCTTCCTAAAGGCGCCCGGAAACCATTGTGAAAGCTTCCATAATCAGATAATGACTGATATACAGTGTGTGTGTCGATAGAAATGTTGGAAAATAAAATACAGGGTTGCTATAAAATGGGTTTGTGAGACAGTAAATAACATTTCAAATATGCATCAGAATCGCATTCCAGTTGTGTTTGTTCTCTGCCCCCTTCCTTTCCTAGAGGGCTTGGTCTATTTCTGGGAAGAACAGAACAAGACCAAGCAAATTGGATTACTATGGTGACTACTTGTCATGCTGGGCTCTACTGAAGTGAAGTCCACTGTTCCTCCATTCAGATTCTTCTTTGTGCCTCCCTCTTTGCAGGTCAGCGTTTTTAGCAGAGGAGGAAGGGAGTTGAATTTATAGTCGGTGCCACCAAGTTTGATGTCTGATGGAATTCAAGAGTGACTGGCTACCAGTAGTCCTGTCTGTCTGTCTCCACCTGTTGCCTCTCGTCTTATACTTTGATTGTGGTATGCAACGTTGTTGTAGCCATGTCTGTCCCAGGATATTAGAGAGACAAGGTGGGTGAGGTAATATCTGTTATTGGACCAACTTCTGTTGGTGAGAGAGACAAGCTTTCAGGCTACACAGAGCTAACTATTGGTTCGACCTTGTATTTAGCTGTGACACCAAGTACCTTTCCCAGACCCGAGGAAGAGCTCTGTGTAGCTCAAATGCTTGTCTCTCTCACCAACAGAAGTTGGTCCAATAAAAAAAATATTACCTCACCCACCTTGTCTCTCACTTAGACTGTGAGCTCGTTGGGGCAGGAGCCGTCTTTTTGTTTTGTGTTTGTACAGCGCCTAGCACAATGGGGTTCTGGTCCATGACTGGGATTCCTAGGCACTAAGATAATACAAGTAATGAATTGCCTCTCCTCCTATTCAGCTGTCTTTCCTCGTTGCCAGAGGCTGCTCAGCAGAGAGGCCTGCTCAACAGCAAGTAGCTGGTTGGGAGGGAAGGTGCAGGGACTCGAGGATTATCACTGGGAGCTCTGGTTAATGCCACACCTTTCCACTGTGATTTGGTCTGGGGAGCTGCCCAAAACTGCGGTCATGGTGATTGTGTGTTCCTCTGATTTCTAAGAACAGTCTTGAGCAGATATGTGGGTTGGGGGAAGAAAGAAATGTAATTACCTGTAAATCAATGACTCAAAAATCAGACTCACGGCCCAAAGGTTCGGTCTGCGTGCATTACCTCAACTAGCATTTTCAAATGCCTTTCTCCTAGCTTCACAAGGAGAAAGGCAAAGAACCTACTTGTGCTTGTTTAAAGGAAAGCCAAGGTCAGTTTGCACATTTCTCGGTCTCGTCACGTGAAGAAGTGAAAAAGAGAAAGATAAAAAAACTTTTAGTGCAACCCCATGGTGTCCTCGCTAAACTCTTGTTGGGTGCCTCCCTGAAATTCCCCCGGTACATTCAGCTTTGTTTCCACACAATAGTTTATTTTTCTGTCCTTCTGGAAGAGTCCTATGGAATTTAATATGGCTGAAACCAAGAGAAATTTAACATGGTCACTTTCTGAAAGAATAGAATGTAATAGGGAATAATATCTCTTCTACAACTATCCTATACAATTCTTTAAAGGAGATATATTTTAATATCTACCAAATGCCATAGGATGGTTCACAAGACCTATAGAAATGTTAGCATTGTCTATTAAATTCCACAGGACTTTGGCATAGGAATGTCCCAAACTATCATGCAAGTGCTGATGTGGACCTTAATCAAGGTCTAACTTTAAGCACATGAATAGCTTCACTGATGACAACAGGACTAATTATGTGCTTAAAAACAGGACTGTGCTCAAGTACCTTGATGAACTGTGTTCTTAAATGATTGCTGATGTCTGCCCCAAAGGAGGCTACATTTCACTAATGGTAAAGTAAGCCCAGTTTACATAGGCCCAAATATTGTCCTCTGGTATGGGTATGTAATTCCTAGAACCTTTAATTTTAAAGGGAGTTTTGTGAGCACCTCTGAAGGCAGAATGCCCATCTGTTGATCTGTGGATGAAAGGTCTTGTATAAATGTCAGCCTTGATTATTGTTAAGAATTTCTGGCTTCTGTTAAGACATTTTATATGGATCTTTCTGTGTATCTCTGTCTGATAGTTTGGATTTAATGTTTGTCACAGATTTCACTGACATTCCATGGAGGGCCAGTGCTTTAACTTTGTGTTCTTTTAACGTTTCCTTCTTTTCAGGGAAGACATCTCTTTAAAAAAAGGTGGCAGCAGCAACAACAACAAAAAATGACCTCATAAAAATGGAGTAGCCCATTCCCACTCTGAGCTCTTTATTCTTCTCCTGGCCTGACCTCCAGGAAGACTATAAATTCATTTGGTCTACAAAACAGAGATAAATCTTCACTGCAATGTGTGGGGATATAGCCACTTAACTCCCATTAACTTTAATGGGAATTTAATATTTATTTACCTCACAGCATATAAATCTTAGCCTACGGTTTCTTTCTAAAATGTTTTCATTGTTTTAAGGATCCTGGTTATCCACCTAGAAAGTTTACCAGGGTGTCGGCATAAAAGACATATATGGAGACTTACCTCCCTTCTCCTCACCTAAGCTGTAAAATGCATGTGAGATATGTAATGTGAACTTTCTGACCTCTGTGTGTGATTCACCCAATTGATTCAGACCCCAAGTTGACACAAATCTGTACTGCTTGGTGCTGGCACCCTCATTGTTTCTAGGATCCAGAATTATGTGATGCTGAGAAACCTTTTGGAGCAAAAATCCTGAGCAATAATTGAATTGTGGTTGGAAATAGGTTGAGAACCACAGTTAAATCAACTATGAAATTGGTGGGGAGAAGGGAGCAAGACTGCATGGAAAATCAAAGCCTGAGCAGAAGTTTCCCAGGTAAATAATTTACCAGTGAAAGCTGCTCTCCCCTCCGCTTCCTAATGTACCGGATGATCATTGTTTTTGAAAAGACCCTTTTGAAATCAAAATAACCTAAACATTTTTAAAATGGGCCTGATTCATGATCTCACGCTGTTATGAATCAGGAGTAACTCTACTGGTGGCCAGGTCTGACGAGCCCAGTTCTGATCTCACTTACAGGGGTTTTATATCATCATAACTTCATGGACATCAGTGGGGTTACCCCTGATTTACATCAGAGGACTTGCATTTGTCTTGCACTCTGCAGTCTTGTCGTTTTCACCAGGAGTTGAGGGCACACAAGTTTTGCAAGGCATGGACTTTCATGGCCGTCTCACAGACAAAGCCACATCCCTGAACTACGGGCCTGAGGCGAGTGTGCATTTCTGAAAATATTTTTTCTTTCGTGTATTGAAACTGTGGCTTTTATCAGCCTTGACCTCATCACTAACTGCACCTGTCAGGTTCCAACTGAGAGAGGAATGAGAGCAGTCTCTGGGTTTGTTTTCATAGCTCAAAAACACAGACAGGGATTCATTAGGAGGCCGTTATGCAGTACGCCACCATTGGTTGTGGATTCATTTTCCCTTGTGAACAAAGGTTGTTTTTTTTTTAAGGAACAGATTGTGGGCTGAGTTACATGGGTATAAATGCATAGTAACGCTCTTGACTTCAATGGAGTTACTCCAGACTTAAACAGGTATAAACGAGAGCAAAATATGGCTTCCTGCATTCAGATTGCACATACTAAAAAGCTGTCACTATACTTAAGAATACAGGATACCAGAGTCTATGAACTATTAAAACATAAGGGGATAGTTATTATTCTTATTGTAAAATGTATTAAAAACACGTGGACCATAAACAATAGGCATACATGCAGTATTTTTTTCAATCACATTTACCATGTATTTATTGCTTCTTAAATGCAGGTTGAAGGAAATTTGCAGAAAGTCCTGTTCTGAATTTTGATTCCTTCAAATCAGTTTACTCAAGAAATCTCCATTCAGATATTCTTTCTTATTTACTAGCTAGCTGAACTATGGCAGCTTTCATCAAAGTTTTTTTTCCTCCAGCTGCTGTAAAATAAATATCAATATAATATGCAATATAAACACCATAGCAGCTCATATTTAGCAAGCACATTTCTTTCTGAATGATCCAGAAGGGCCTTAAGAACTATATACGATTCAAATGCATTCATTAGGGAAATGTAACTATCTGTGGGGTGGGATGCCCAGTTGTTCAACAGTGTACAGTAGCACTGCACAACACAGGGAAGGTAGACATAGCAGGTTGTAATTACCCCAGTTTAAACTTGGCAAGGACATCAGGGGCTAAACTCATAGCTCCTGTGAAAAACACCATTGCACCTTTAATGATCACAAAGGGCCAGGACCTCAAGTTTTACCCTTCGTCTGAAAGATAGCATGCCACTCTTAAACACTATCCTGGGCGTTAGGACTTCAGTCCAGCAGAGCACTTAAGCATGTGCATAACTTTAAGCATGTGTGTGGTCCCAGTGCACTAGTTCCATACTCGGGTGGAAGAGTGCTACCCACTGCACTGAATCACCAGAGGACTTCCTGCCCCATTCTCAATTTCCCTTGAAGATCTGCCATCCAAGTACTGATTCAGCCTGGCCCTCCTAGTTTATTCAAGCTTATGAGATCATAGTTGCTGGCAGTATGGCAATATCACGTGTGACTAAATATACAGTTATGCCATCGGGCAATATCACATAACTAATTGTGTGGATATACCTTCAACCACATGTTGTCTGGAGCTTGTTAGATCCTGAAATGTGTGGGAGCTGTTGAGGAAAATGGCAGTCTCAGCTCCTAGCCAGCAGCAAAATTGTTAGAACTCTTGTAAATTTCATCCTCTTTAGAACCACTCCTTGTGCCATATTCCCAACAGCAGGTACAGACATCTTCAGGATCCAACAGGCTCTCAAGAATAGATAGTGTGTTTTAACTAAAAATAAATATAATTAAACTGTAGCAGGGAAAATATGTTGAAGATCATCACATACAGCTATTTGGAATATGTGTCCCGGGGAAATATGTTTGAACTTATTGGCAGGTATAATATGTTTTCCTCAAAGAGAAAATTGCCAGAAAAATCACAGAGTATATTTAATTAATTAAAAATGAAAGGGGGGAGGGGTGGTAAATCACTTTTGTCATGTTGGTAGGCAAATTGTTTAATGATATATCCTATTTCTGTTGGAACCAGCTAATTGTTGCCTGCTCTATCACATTTCTTAGGCGCTGTGCTATATGCAAGGAGCTGTGAAAGTTGATAGCAAGCATGCTATTTCCATTTCTCTGAATTACGCAGGTCAACTTGGCCCAAAGCACTGAGTTTCCTTGAAGCGTAGATCATGTTATCTGAAAAAGGCCAGTAACTGAAACTCCCAAATAAATCTGGTCAGATTATTGGTTACAGATTAATGATCCAATGAATTTAGCCCTGTTTTATGTTTGTGACTCCTTCATTCCTCTGATGTTTTACGTGTTCATGAGCTTTCTTGTAATCCTTTCCAAAACAAATTTCAGCTGTTGAGCTGTTCACAAATTTGTTTGGTTTAACTCGCTGATATTTGGGATGTATTTGCTCCCCAAAGTCACAGAATGCCATTTCTGATCCCTGCATGCTGAGAAATTTTTCAAAGAGGAGACTAGTGAGTGACAAACAGGGAATGCCATGTTTTCCAGCCTTTTCTTAAAGAATAATCATGACAAATTATTTGTGTTAAAATTCATGACACTTTTGGAATCTGAAAACATATTCACAAATACACCAGCAAGAATCATGTGAATACTCACAAACTAGTAATACTATGATCCCGCAAATAACTTCCAAAGAAAACAAATATCAGCAATGAGTATTTTTCTTTGTCTGTTATGTAGGGTAGAAATGGAGTTTTCAACTTTTACTAAATTTTAAGCTCTGTGAATGGGATCTTTTCTGGTGATAATATGAGTATGATGTTCATTCATACTCCTAATAATGGAATAACAATCCCTGACATACCCATAAGGGTTTAAGGACTTCAGTACTTGTGTCTGCATGCATTTGTTAGGGTTGTGTCCAAATGTGTTCCATCGGCTTCAACAGGAGTTGCGGGTACTCGGTACCTCACAAGCCGCATCGAACACCTTGCAGGATCTGGCTGTTATTGCTATGGGAGTTTTATTTTCTGAATAAAGGTGGAAGGATCCCTTCCTCTATATTTACTCAAAACACTTCCAGATATTAATGCTCAGTAGCCATATTTAGTGGTTAGTACACATTATGCTACCGCCCCACCTTCATTACAACGTGGGCATGTGAGAACATTGAGACACTACCACTATGGAACACATAACAAACGAAAACAAACGGAAAGCCTAACAAATTGTCAGGTTAGGTGGCAACTTTCCGTTTAGCTGCCAGGGAGTTCATTAACGGTTCATGTCACATATGCTCATAGAAAAGTAACGATTGGCAGTTGGCTCTTTTGGAGCCAAAGGCTGAAGAAAAACTTTGCTGGAAAAGTCCCTAAGGCCATTTCTTTTAAAAAAATTGCCTAAGCTTTCGAAAGCATATAATTATGCTTCATCCCTGCTGTCTTATCTCACATTAAATCTAATTGCTCTTGAAACTTGGCAACATTCTTGTACTCATTTAAAGAAATTAAGTGGTTCTGTCATTTTTATGAAAGCGCCTCAGCTCAGACTATTTCTGACTAATTCACTCTATTCAGATAATTTCTACCTTTTTCTCTCTCCTTCCACCCCAAATGCCTGGGCTTCTTAAAAGAACTGAACATAGAAGGAACCGATGAAGAGTTGTTTTTGACCCAAACTGACAAAAGTGATTAACGATTTCCAGTGTCTTCATTTTTAGAGTGGGTGCTGAGCACGTTCTGAAAGTAACACTCACCCAAAATATTGGTCTCTGTGTTTCCAGGAAAGTAGATTTAACAACCTTTGCCAAATATGCTGAGAGTAGCACTTGAAACAGGATATTTCAGCGCAAGCATCTGCTATCTCAGCTAAGGGAGTAATTCCTTTAAGTAGTAGCGATAGTAGATTCAGCCTAGGATGAGTCTCATTTCACATAATAGCCCCTCCAACCTTAACCAACAGCTGCTACTACCTTTCAGTCACTACCAACCCAGAGTCAAACCAGCGACATGGAAATGAAGGACTCCCTAACCTATTCCCATCTCTTTGAGCACCCTGTTCCCCTATCTTTGCTGTTAATATCCCATAGTGTGGTTTGTTACAGCTCTTTTCCGTGGTTAGAGTGATATAGATGTACAGCTGCTCATTTATATAAAGTTATGGGTGTTTTTTTTCTTTTGGAGAAATCAGGCTCTGAAACCATTTCAACGGGTTTCAAGAGATGACAGATCCATGCATGCAGTAAAGTAGGAAAGCATAAACGCTGACAGCAAGTGTATGTCTACACTACAAAATTTGGTTGATTTTATAGAAGTTGATTTTTAGAAACTGATTTTATACAGTTGATTGTGTATGTCCCCACTAAGCGCATTAAGTCGGTGGAGTGCATCCTCACTACCGTGGCTAGCATTGACTCACAGAGCGGTGCACTGTGGGAAGCTATCCCACAGTTCCCACAGTCTCCGCTGCCCGTTGGAATTCTGGGTTAAGCTCCCAGTGCCTGATGGGGCAAAACATTGTTGCGGGTGGTTTTGGGTACATGTCGTCAGTCTCCCCTCCCTCCCTCCCTCCCTCCATGAAAGCAACTGCAGACAATCATTTTGCGCCTTTTTTCCTGTGCAAACGCCATAGCACGGTAGTGTAGACCAGGGCCAAGATTAGAGATAGGGTGCAAACTGAGTTCGCTGAGTGAATACTGTTAACATTTGTTATTTATCTGAAGGCTTGTTTTTCAAGCATACAGTACACTTAATCCAACATGAAGTCTTGTATATTACATGTGCTTTGTGAGTATATGTTTTGTGGCACTTCATAGTAAAAAAAAAGAAAAAAGAAAAAAAAAAGGACTTTGGCTTTTGGGGAGGGCTGTGTGTACGGGGGAAATTCCTTATGGTAAAAAAAATGTGCATTTGTGACATGCAACAGACACTACATTTAAAAGCCCCCTAAAACAACAGGGCTGATTTGAGAGGTACTGAGCACTCACAACTCGCACTGTCCCCAATGTGTAGCTGCTTACAGGATCGGGCCCAAACATAGCTCTGTAAATTAAACACATCCTGCGTTCTATGCACAGTGCAAAACAACAGCATCCATAGAGTGACTGATGCTGCCAATCTGTGTGTTACATTTACTGGTTATGAATATCCCAAGAGTGAACATGAGCATCTACAAAAGAGCAAGTTATAAAGTTAATATAACCCCTTAGTCTTGGACAAATGATATGGTATCCTGGGTGGATCAAAATGACTGTTCACAAACAGATTAGCTGAAGACGACACAGAATGGGCTACCATGGTTGCAAACTTTCAGTAATGGAGATGCTACACAAGAAGAAGATAGCCCCTTCTAAATGTTCTGTATCCTGACATGGAAAGTGAAATGGAGAGATTTAACCCTAGATGCACTTGTGACTGGGAAACGTTGTAATATAAATGAAAGCAGAAGGGCAGGTCTGGCCTAGTGTTCTGAGCACAGGAATGGAACTGGGAGCCTGGAACCTGTTTCTGCTTTACAAATGATTCTCTTTGGAGTCTGAAGGGGAATCTTTCCATTGGCTTCACTGGGTTTCACAGTGCCCTTTGGGGCCTTGGATAAATTGTTGAACCTCTCTGCCTGAATCCTGGCTATAAAATGGAGTTAATATAATATTCATCTACCACACCTGGGGATTGTAAGGGTTAATTAATGTTAGTAAAGAGATGTAATAAGTACTGTGTATTATTATTACAATGCCCTCAGAGAACAAAAGAAACTTAGTGTAGACATTTAAAACCTGACATTTGGAAGATAAAATAATGGGATAAAACAATTTAATAAAATATTATATTAAAATAAAACCTGCTCCTCCCTTAACTCTGCAGGTGACTGTGGGTTTGTCTACAAGGATCAGTTGGTGTGCAATACATCGGTGGCTTTATTAGAAATCACACCCCTCCAGTGCACATTGTGGCTCCATGTAAACAAGCCAGGGGCTCTGAGTTGTCGTTTGTAGATAAAGCCCTATACTGGGAGTCAGGAGGTCGGGCTCAAGCCCTGGCTCTGCCTCGAGGCACTACTGTAATACAAATAACTAATAATAGTTGCACAGTCTGGATAGTTAAAATGGAGCAGGGATTTACTCTGAGGGGACTTTGGTTAGCAGGAAAACCAGTGGAACGCAAGTTCTCATCTGGATTGATCTACTGATTTTTGTACCAGTCCTTGCAAATGCCTGTGATTTTCTTTTCCCTTGTGATTCCCTGTCAGGATTGGAGGAATATTCCAGGACATGGTAGGCATCTGATCAATTTCAATACGTGCCTTTTGACTGTTCCTCACTCCCTTGTCTTCTCCCATTGAAATAGTTACCTCCTCTCAGGGAGGTGGAGTACCTGCACTGACGGGAGAAGCTCTCCCACAGGCATCGGTCACATCTTCACTAAGCAGCGCAGCTGCAGCTCGTAAGTGTAGACAAGCCCTTAGCTCCCCACAATGACTTACCATGCAAATGACAGAGGCCAAGACAAGTCAGCTGTTACAAGGATCTTTATGGTAGGACATCCCTAAGGGTTTTAATAATATGACTTATATATAGAAGAAATATTAACATAAAGAGATGTTGGTTGTTTTACAGCAGGGATCGGCAACCTTTGGCACGCGGCCTGACAGGGAAAGCCGCTGGCAGGCCGGGATGGTTTGTTTACCTGCAGCATCCATAGGTTCGGCCAATCGCAGCTCCCACTGGCCACGGTTCGCTGTTCCAGGCCAATGGGGGCTGCGGGAAGCGACAGACAGCACATCCCTTGGCCCGCACCGCTTCCCGCAGCCCCCATTGGCCTGGAGCGGTGAACTGTGGCCAGTGGGAGCTGCGATCGGCCGAACCTGCGGATGCTACAGGTAAACAAGCTGTCCCGGCCCACCAGTGGCTTTCCCTGATGTGCCGTGTGCCAAAGGTTGCCGTTCCCTGTTTTACAGTATACTGCACATTGCATTGCTATCCCATGGATGGCAGTATTGTCAATTGAGGTCTCCCCCTGCTGTGGCGGCTCCACACCACCCAGTCCCCCCACACTGTAAGGGGCGGGGAGAGGTGTGCTGGAGCAAAAGTAGGTGGGGCTAGAGAACTTTTGCTCTTTAGCTGGCCTGACGTGACTTAGAGCAGGCCCAGCTGGTCCAGAATTGAGAGAGTGGAAAGGTGGCTTAGTGCCACATTTCCTTCCTACTCTCCTTAGCTATACTTAGTATTAATTCAGCAGCAGCAGGGATCTGGCCCCGTCTGAGTAAGAATGGCAGAATCTGGCCCCGACTGCTCTGAGCCTCCCAGCTGGACAGCGCTACAGAAATAGTGCATGTTGTTATTTAGTCAAGGACAGTAGCACCCCAGCTGTAGTGCAGTCCTTTGTGTCCTTCTTTTCTCTGGTGCTTTTTACTCTCATTCAAGGTTTCCTATGACTTCATCCTTCTTTCCCCAAGATTTCCACAGTGTCATGGTTGTTGAAGTTAAAATCAAAACACACACATGTATGCTGCTTGAACTATTCTTTCCTTTTACAAATCACTCAGACCTCACACCTCTGCAGCAAAACAAATGTAATCCAAGGATCAGGTCATAAAATCTTGGAACATTTTTATTTGAACTGCTGGCATAGCTTCTAGTAGTGTGCTGAGGGCAGCTCTCCTTTCACGTTTCCCCGGAGCCATATAAAGAATTTCACTCCTAGTGACTGAGCTATAAATGCAGGCCTCATACCGTGCAGGCTCCAGGATACCAGGTGAGAAACCAGAGAGCTTTAGATATTTTTTTTTGCAGAAGATCATCAAGGCACCTTTAAAAAGACACCGATTTCCGGTGTCACCTTGTCTCTCTCACCTTTCTTCCACCCGTTCTCTAAGGAACTGAAAGGTGTTGAACATTCTTTGACTCATGCAAACTAAACAAACTGCCCAGTAGATGGGAAGAATCTTGTCTCTAACTAGCTTTCACTGTCTGCCTTGGAGGCAGGTAACAGCTGTGGTATATTCTTTGGCAGTGGGATTCTGTAACAGCATTGTTGATTGCCAGTCGTTTGATTACATGGTCATATAGAGGCTGTCAGTAAGGTGAAAACAACTGGCGAACATGTTTATTTTCTTATCTGGTTTATATTCCATTGCCACAGAACTCAATGTGCTCTAGTGAAGACATTCCTCCTGTTATCTGGGGAAAGAAAGTGCCTTTGCAATTCCGTACTCTCTTTTTCCTTCTAGTAGCCGGCAGTGCACGCTTGACCTTTGAGGGATATGAACTGAGAGGAGTCAGGTTAAAATATGTGGTCTTGATCCTTTAGTCTTCACTCAGTCAGTACTCCTGTTGACTCACTCTACCATTCATTATCTGATGCACTTTTATCATGTCCCCAGGCAGTGATGGAGCAACCGCACAGCCACTGCTATAGTCTCAGGGCTGCAGTAGTGTCCACAGACCTTGTGCTCCTTTCCATCTGGTGTTTCACTGGCCGTGCCCCACACATCACCCCCGGGTTGTTCCAGCCCGTGTCGGGGGAATGAGAGATCTGCAGTGGAGCTGCACTCGGTAGCACAGTGTAGGGGGAATAGAAGAACTGCAGCTCTCGAGATGTATTTGAAGCCTTCAGCAGCCTTTCCTTGACTCCTAAACTTGATTGGACTCTAAGTTATTCAAACACCATGCTCGGACCCAGAGGAGGCCACGCCCCTGGAGAGATCCTTATTAGAGAATAAACATTTCAAAGAGCTGAACATAATTATTTTGTTCTAAAGGCAGAACTAATCTGTGTCTCGAGCACAGCTCCTGCCTGACTGGATCTGGTTAGTGATTGGTGGCTGAAAGTTCTTCCATCCCAGTATTTTAACTGGTATCAAGCCTTCTATTGTAATATATTTCTGTAAAGAAAAATGGTAACATTTGAATTCTAAAAGCCACAAAAGAGGAAATATTCTTCCCTGTGGATTAGTGGCTCCCCCTTTTAGAAATTATCTTTTTACCAAAGGTGAATAGCAGCAACAGGCTATATTTTTAAAGGCTTGATTTTGCAACTGCCTGTGTAGCCTCGGGTGCTCTATCCCCAATTCCTCTGCATCAGGAGCTGGGTGCATGCAACCTGAAAGAGCATAAAATATCCCTAGTAAATCCAGTGGCATGAATGCTGTTGCAAATAGAGTTCAGCTCATCTGCTTCTGAAGAATAGATTTTGTGTACTGAAAACAAATAGGAGACCAATTAGAAAAGGTGAGAAGAAGCATTAGGAAGAAAGGGAGTCATTAAATGAAACGGGGAAGGGAAAAGGAACACGAAAACGAAAATCCAAGGTGTTAGAAAGAGAGTTTAAAGGAAGGGATACAAAAAGGAGACTAAAGCAAAATTACAAATATTAAAACCCTGTGCCTTTGCAAGTTCTTTCTTGAAATTTTAGCAGAAGGACTAACTTGGAGAAGGACATTGTGCAAAGAAATAAATGCTGAGGTGAAAAAAGGTAACTCAAGGTTAAGATAATGTAAATAGCTTTCTGAGATACGAGGCTTTTCTTAAAAGAACTCACACACCTGGTGTCATTTATACCATCTGAGTGAAGTATTACATGTTAAAGTCAATAGCCATATTTTTCCATGTCCTTTCCTAGCTCACTTCATAAAATGAGGTGGATTTTTTTGGTTTCAGATAAAGTCATTTTTCTTCGTCTTCTTTTTCTTTTTAAAAACTGCAATACATTTTTCATATTAAGAAAACAAGAGATTGAAAGGTTGCTTTTGGCACTTCCCTCCTATGACCCCATTTGTTGCTGATGTGAGAATAAAGCAAAAGACAGTTCTTTACTGAAACTGCCGTCCCTAGAAATGCCAGATGGGAGCCATGTGACTGTCTTGCTGAGTGCAGGATGGAGAATTGTTAGCCTGTGTAAATTCACACTCACCCAGACTATGCTAAATGCCAACACGCACCTGCAGGAATATTAATGGATGAGCTACACTTAGGGCCATGTCCTGCGGTCCCTGCACAGTCCCCTGTGACTCATCACTAAACTTCCTCACCTTATGTGAAGGGCTGTTGACAGAATGAAAACTGCCATGGAGATGTAATGAACTACTCTGCAAGTAGATTCCTGAATGCACAGCCAGTCTCATCCCTTAGCAAATGAAATCTGCAGCTTGCTAGATGTGAACCAAATATGTGATTTTTTTTGGTCTTTCCTTTGCTGTAAACTTTAACACCTCCCAGCCCTTTCATTTCCTTTGACAGTGTGTGAGACATTCCACCCCTGGTCTTCATGAGCAGTCTAGCAATGCCATCTAGCCTGAAGTCAGAACATGTCTTTCCTTAGCACAGGATAAAAGTGCCTGAGAGATTCATACAAGTGGCTATGATTTGTTTGCCTTTTACTGTGCTGAAAGCCATACTTAGTTGGACAAGCCTGTCCTAAAAATACTGTCTTTCCAATCCCCAAATCCACCTTCTTTCTCGGTCTTCTGAACCTTTGCCATAAAGCCATTTGTAAAACTAACTGCTCAGACTAGGGGAACCCGTATCTCTTTTGACTTCTAACTGACTCCCTGGCCAGTGTATTCTAGGGCCCTGTTTGCCTTTTGTGCGAGTTCTGCTGTTGTCAACTGGTCTGTTTCCTTTTTAGTTTCCTCAAGAAGAAGTCCATCCAAAGTACATTTTGTCTTTTTATTGGTCCTCCACAGATGTGTAGCCTTTCATTTACTGACATTGAATCCATATGCTAATCTCATCAGAGTGTGCAAACTTCAGAAAAGTTACCTGTAGCACTCCCTTGATGAGTCAACTTCTGTTTTCCAGGACATCTCCTCATATTCCCATTTCCCACAAGCATCACACCTTCTCCCATGCAACCTCTGTACCTGGAATGGCCTGCCTATCTATCCTATGGAACAGGGAGCTGCCTCCTCCTCCTTCAAAACCCATCTCAACACACACCTTCCCCCTGCACCAATGATCCTCTAATTAATTTCCTTTAAAACATTACATTAAATATAGACTGTGAAAAGGAACTACCATGATGAACATAGCAGTACCCACCCAGACAGCTCCATCACCGGGCACTTGCCCCCTTTCTGGGAGTTCAGAAGTAACAAAGAATAACCTTGTTCTGTGTATTCCCTATGGTGTCCACACTTGGACTCAGTTTAGATTTTAAATTCTTTGGAGCTTTATTCCGGGGGTGGGGGCGGGGGGGCTGATCCAAAGTCCATTTAACTCAATGGAAATCTTTCTGTTGACTTAAATGGGCTTTGGATCAGGCTCTATACCAGTTGAGTGGAGTGTGGAGGGGCTAGGGAGGTAAAATCCACCTCTGCAACTCAAGCCCAGAGAGCAGGTCTGCTGACCCTGCAGGGTGGAAGAGCAGCCATAGCCAGTTCCTACTTTGTAAATACAGATCCTGTGCCCCCCGCCCCTCCAGCTCATCTCAGTCTGCTGTCTGTGTGGGATAGCACAGAGACACTTTCTTTGTTGGCTAAGGGGTGCACAGCTACTCCTGCATGCTCACTTAGCCTGCAGTCCCTCTCCCCCTCTTGTGGCAAGGAGTGTCTTGTGCTGGCCCTCTGCACTATGGGCGAATTTCACCCTAATGTTTGCTGGCAATGCTCAGAGGAAAGGAGGATGGATTCAGAGGTCTATTATTAAACGGAATAGTTAACCAAACAAAGGCAGAACGCTCCATCCGCTTTCGCTGTCGGCCTCCTATGATGTGGATGGAATCTTCAAGGTTTCTCCGCTGGGGTCAGAACAGATGTGACCCCATTTTTCCAGGCTTTTGCTTAAAAAGACAAATAAAATTAGCAGTGCTGGCGAGATGTCTGGGCCATGGGAAGTACTCAGCTTCTGGCCTTGTGCCTCATGTCACACCTGAAGCATAATGATATCTGGGAACATATGCACCGTGTCAAGTGTTAGTCTTTCCTTATGGATCAGTCCTTAATTATGGGTCTATTCTTCCACTGTGGCATGTGTGTAACTCCTCTTGACATTAATAGGATTTACATGTGCATACAGACAAAAGAAATATGGACCTCCTTGAAATAGGGTCTCCAGTTAAAGCCTGAAAGATGCTTTCCATTCGAAGTTCTATTTCTGCCTTGATCGCAACAAAGCAAAGCAAGAAAATCTCCCTTTGTTGTGATATTTTTTATTAATCCCTGCACAGTAAAACTTGCCTTAGGCAACCATCCAATGGACCAGTGAAATATTGGTTGCCTGTTAGAGAGGATCTTTAACTACTTGTCAACAAAAATTATACTGGGATCCTAGAGGATGCAATCAAGTTGTCCCCTAGGTTAGGAGTTTGCCAATTGGAGGTGATGCTTAGTGTAAGTGTCACTCAGCATATATATCACATCTGCTAATTTTCCACAAATGATTCCTGATTTTCAGTGGACCTTAAGTCAGTCTTTAGCTGCTTAAAACTTTATTTCACACTGAGGTCTTTTGGCAACATAGAGTTCCTTGGAACAAATTAGCAGAGAGTTATTTTCAGGGATTCACTTAAGGAGCTTGTGAATGGAAAGTGACATTTTTAGCAAATGATACAGTGTCTTCTTCTTTTATTGAATAGAAGGATGGTCGGGTGGTTAAGGCACGAGACTCAATTTCAGGAAATCTCAGTTGGATTCCTAGCTCTACTGCAGATTTGCTGTGTGACACTAGGTAAATCATTTAATTCCTCTGTGCCTTAATTTCCCATCTATAAAACAGGGACTTCCTTTTTCCGTCTTGTCTATTTAGGTGTGAATTTTCAAAGGTGACCAAATCCCATAGCTTTTTAATGGGATTTGAGCATCTAAGTTTAGGTTCTTTTGGAAATATCAGGTTTAGCTTGCAAATTCTTCAGAGCAAGGACTATTTATATGGGCAGCACCTAGTCCAGCTGGGCCCTGAAGGTACTACCTTACAAATGATAATGTTTCAATCCTAGTGCTCAATACAATGGAATTAGTTTGTGTATTTGTGTGCACGCGACAAATTCATCCATGTACTAGCTGCATATTTTTAAGAAGGTGCTTTACATACATAAAATGTTTGCAAACTTCTAGCCACTTTTCCTGGCCCTTTATTTGGTAGATTCAATTATTCACACTGCTTTATTATGTGTGGTTCTAGCTTGGTTTAGAAAACCTGATGGACTGGTTGATTGAGCCATTTTTCTCTTTACACATATAATATGGACTGTTTCCTCCCTCTGGGCACTTGACTGTTTTAAATCAAGACATCTTTGTTCACGGAGACTAGGAAATATTCTTATAAAATGTCTTATTTCTTCCTTAAACTTATATAAATGTACTTTATTGGACAAGAGGAAAACATAACACGTAGCTTGTGTGGATAACCCACTGTGTGATTAAGAATATAATATGCAGAACTTCCCCATAATAGGTCCCTTTATAAAAGACCATTGTTCTCTGGCTCCCAGCTCCATGCTAAACCCCCTTACACACTCTTCATTATACTTGTTCCCAAGATCAGACTCATAGGCAAGAAGCACTGCATATTACCAGACTGATATTGAAGGGGCTATGTTGATAAATGGAAGGGAAAACATGCTATATTGGTTTGGTTTCCTGTAAAATCAAGGCTAATACTGTAAGTCTGTCTATAGGTTCAGGACCAGTGCTCTAAGGGCATGATCCAAAGGCTCCCATTGATTTCAATGGGCTTTTGATTGGTCCCTAAATGCAGAGCTCACAGCTGCATCGGATCCTTTATGGCACCCCAAAATAGAAGTTTACTCTTCACTCCTTGAGACATCTCTGCTGGCCCCCGGCATGGTGCCTCTGTGAATTCTTTCCTGATCCCTTGTGCAGCAGAGTCTGAGGCATAGGGTTTGCTGTGCACATAAAAAATTCAAAGGGGAAGCACTGGGGTGGGCCTCAGCGTGGGTGTAGTTGGGCTGCAAGCTAGGGAGGACATGAAGGCAGCAGGGGAGTGGGTCTGGTTAAGGCTGGAGAAATAATCTAGCCACTGATAATGAAAGGAGGTTACACCCGCAATGAGAAGAGCCCCAACCCCAGCACTTCTCACAAGTTGTCTGAACCTCTTGAACTCCTGCATGGCCCTAGTTGAAATCTTCAGGGGCCCACAGATTTCATAGTGCTGGCTCTGTTCAGAGTCACAGTGCATCATACAATATAACTGTTATGCTCTGCCACAGTACACATTAACTGCCCAACTGCTCAATAAATAAGGTAAGACAACATTGCCAGCACCTTATAACTGAGCAAAAGTTTATGGGGCATTGGCTAATGCCTTAGGTTGATATCTTATCTTTTGTGCTAAGAAAAAAAAATCTCTAACTGAAGTACAGAATCATTTTTATAGTCAGCAAATATGTTGCACGTGGATCCATTGTGAAAAATGGTTTTAGCTTGAAATATATTACTCCAACAAAGGATATGAAAGAAAAACAAGGGCTTATTGTTGAAGGACACAGTGTAATTAATAGTTTTATTTTACTGTGTTAAAGGTGCTAAAATAAGATCAATATAATCAAGTCAAAGTACAAATGTTTGGGGTTGGCAATAACGTTACAAAATCATGAGCCAGGAGCCAAAAACCATGAGATTGGCCGAAAAATCATGTTTTGTTTTGCTCTGAAATACATTTTGGGTTCCTTTTATTTTTTGAGCCTTTAGGGTGCATATGGGTCCCATTTCTCAGCTTTTCTATGCCACCATGAAAGCTAGAAATGGACTTTTTTGGAAGGCGAAAGCTGAGACTCTCAACTAATTGTCTGTCTCTAAGAGCTGGTGCTTTAAGTTAAACATCAAATATCGTGAGACTCGTGATAGAATCCCAAGAGCTATCAAAACTATATAAAATTAATAGGCTGTGAATCTGCTACATCTATCTCTCCGTGCTGTTGGTTTATAGAAAATTCTGTTTTGGATAATCTTTAGAAGGGCAGAGAGGTTAATGTGATATGCAAAATCCCAAGGGGCACCAAACTTTCAGTGAATTCCATGGAGTTACACCCTGGATAAATTTGGTCCAATCTATGAACTAAAAAAAGAGGTAAAATTTTAAAATAATAATTGTAATGACGAGCAGGGTTTTCTATGTTCTTAGGGTTCTTTTCAGAAGATAGTCTTTAACCTTTACGCCTGTGCGGTATGTGTTCAAAGGTAAATCTGCCCACAGCCTATGCTGTACATACACAAGCCATATTTTTAAGCACAGTATGAAAGGTGGGGGCTGACATTCCCACTATCAGTGTTTCATGCATGAGTTATGAGCCACCGTAAAACATTTTCATATTGCAACAATGAAAACTGAAGCTGCTCTGTGGTCGTCTTGCTCGAGCTGATAGCTAACCGAGCATTCTTTGTTATGTTTAGTTGTGGAAAAAAAGGGAATTAAATTATTAATATTTTTGAATTCTGACATTACTTCTTGTAAATTTCTGGCAAAGAAAGAACATTTTCTACAGTTGTGTATGGAGTTCCTGGATAAAGATATTAAATATTAGCTTATGGGGAGTTGCAAAGGTTTTAAATGTTCAGAGCGGTTCAAAGAGTTCTGGATGGGCTGAGCTGAGTTGTCCACAGAGCAGCTAAACAAGTAGCTTCACTCAAACTGAGAAGTTTTCAGGAAATATGGTACTATGTATTTTAGTTAGTCTCCACTATAATGTTTTCCATACAGTCTGTTCTCATGAGGGTTTTTTCCGTTTCTTTAACTAGTTTGTTCAGGAAAATGCTGGGTGTTGAATGTGTTAGGATAAAGTCAGAGGTCTACCAGGCATTCTTTCCAATTCAAAACATATGAGATTAAACAAAGACACACAGCATGAGAAATACAAATAAAGCCAAGACAGAGGTCAGTTTAAAGTATTGTTTATTAAACAATAAATTTGATATATTTTGTTTAGAGGACAAGTATGCCTTATGGGTTCTTTGATACAGCATAGCTGGGTGGAGACACCATACATATTAGCTCTGTCTCTGTCAGGAGGCAGCTCTCTCATGGTTTTTGATAAATATTTCAGATTTAGGCCCTGATCCTGAAAGGTGCTGTACTCCCTGAACTTACATGGGTTTTGCTGGAATCACCTAATAGAACTTTAGTCCATTATCTGTAGCAAATGTGCAATACATTGAGGATGGATAAAAAGGGACTGGTTTGGGCTATGCATTGGTTATGTTTTGAAAAATTGAAACTGGAGAGGTTCTGATCTGGTTTCACTTTACTGCTTTCTCAAAGCTTGGTGTTTGGATAAATGGTTCTGACTGTGGTTCACTTGTGTTTTAACCAGAGGTGAGGCAAAATCAGCAGTGGCTTTGGTTTTGAAAAACCTTATCAGCCCAGTTTTTATTTTAAAAAAGCAAAACCAAGGTTGGTTTGGATCCAGATCTGACTGATCATAAATAGTTCCAGTTCCAGCCCCTCTCTACCATAAGCTGCCGAGATGCATTTTGAAGTGGGTTGGCAGATGCACATGTAATTGCCGTTCAGAAGATCTGGGTTCAGAAAATAGTAGCAGGTCACTGCCATCAAAACACGTGCTTAGCTGGGGGAGGGGCAGGGGGAAGAGTAACAACATCAGTCCTCGAGCCATTTGAAATGAATCTATTGAATAGCATCATAGGGAGCTGTCATTTGAGTTTAGCCCTACTGGCATTTCTTATAATTGTGTATTTAGAGCCTGGGAATGGAAATCCAGCGTTCTGGATTCTAGTCCTGACAGTATCACTGATTCTGTATTTGACCTTGGGCAAGACATTGAACTTCTCTGTTTCTCAGATTCCCTGCCTGTGGAATGGGACTAATAATGCTTTCCTGCGGGAGTATTGTGCAGCTTAACGAATTACAATTTAAAAGGCACTTTGAGAGGACAGACATCCGCACGTGAACAGTGGATTCAACGCATATGAGTGAGAGCTTGTTATTTATGCTGTGACTTTTAATGATGTCCACAGGAAATGTCACAGATAGAAAATATCAGTTCAGAGTTTCTGCACTTCTGCTTTAAATTGTTCCATAAAGCATGAAGATCACACACAGCTGGGATTTTCAAAGAGGCCTAACTCCTTTAGGCTCCTTTGAAACTTCCAGATGAGGTTATCCCTGTATACCTAGCAAATTTAAACATTTTCAAATGGGTGGTCGGGGGATGGAGGTGATGGATCCTTTAATTGTCACAATAAACAACAAGATATGAAATACCCTGATGAAACAACAACACAAGCATCAAGGCAAATTGCACAGTCAAGGGGGCTGATTCTGTTGCTCTCAGTACCTTGTAGTTCCCATGCTGATTTCAAAGTCAGTGGCACAGGGGTATCGAGGGAAGAATTGGGCCCTGTGGACTGCATGGGTGTAACCAAGAACACCGTTTGGCTCTCTGTCATTTGTAGAGGATTTGATGTTTTTCCCCCCTCTCTGTGTTTTTCCATGAACATGAGAAAAATGCATATAACTGCTCAGAGAAACAACAACCTTTGCAAAGGCTCAATAGAGGGGGTCAGTCTATTTTCTGTTCTCTGCTCCACAATATTGTTATGAGCTAGGTGAAACATTGCTTTTGGCTGAGATGAAACCCAGTTGAGATTGGTAGTTGTGAACTCACTCTTCTACTAACATAACTGTAAGCATAAGCCCCATCAAAAACAAAAGGTGTGGGTGAACCCACCCAAGACTTTTGACTGAGGATTGTTTTGAGTAGTGGCGTGTGTGCATGTGAAAGAAGAGAGATCACACAGAAACTGAGGTCAGAACAGCCTGAAGGAGCCGCTGAAAGCATAGTAGCTGACTCTGGAAGAAACCCGGAAAGAGGTTTTTGGATCTGAGGTGCAGGCTGGAATGAGTGCTCTTGGTGCTGTGAGCAAAAGAAGCTGTTGCCTGCAATTTGGTTTCTTCTGTGTTCAGAGACACAGGACTTTGTATATTCTTTGTAAATAAACAAAACTGCATCAAAGAAATACCTGACTATCCCCAATTTCTACTCCCAGCTGGAACATACCGAAGGCCCCAAACTTTGACTAGCTGCTCAGGTCAAAAAGAGGCAACAATATTTTACTTTTTGGGGGGGTGTGCACCTTAGAACCCATATATGCATCTTTGGTGCTTTTACAATGAGTTGATTCTGTTCAGCCTCACCAGGTACCAGGGGGAGGAGGAGAGGAACTGAATTTTCAAACTGATGACACATTTATACCAGAATTCTAACTTTATAATATTATTGTATCATTTGACTTACATGTATACTTTGGAATGTTTATAACAACTGTAAATCATAGGCAAGACTAGCCAAAAGAATTCCATGCAACATTCCAAGCACAACTTGTAAAATAAACACAACAATCACAGAGGAACAACAGGGAAACGTAACAGCTCCAGAGCAGATGGGAACACAGGACAAAGCCTTCAGTAAAATCTGTATGAAGACTAGATACATGCGAGAAGATTTTTTTTTCTGCGTTGCCAGCTGTATTGTACCTTTGCTCTGTGCTAAAGACTTCAAAGAACAACGTATTATCAAGCCAGTATAAATCAAGTATTGTACCTTTGGGAGAAATGACATAGCTGACAATATCTTGTTGGTAATATAAGTTAGCAGCACTGTTCCCTTCTTTTATGTGACATCCCAAGCTTCTTGGAAATATCTTTCTTCCTCTGTGTTATGTGACTGTTGAAAAGCCATCTCAGTACAGTAACATGACCATGACCCCTAACCAACTTGCCTTCCAAAGCACCTAAAGGAGAATAAAAATTTACTAATTCCTGAACCATAAAATTGTGTGGCTGATTTCTAACCCATTAACCTTCATTTTTCCTTTTGAGGTTTATGGTCCTTTTATGATTTGCCCAGTGAATTGTAAAATAAACATTTAAATGCGTTCTAGCCAGATAACAATCTCATCATTAAAACATCTAGGTTACCTTGTTTGAAGTTAGTCACTATAAAACTCTTTTGGATTCATCAGCACACTTAATAATACCTGTCTTGTTCTCCATGAAATGGCAATGTAATATGATACACCCAATGACTTTATTCCTTAGGCTCCAGTAAAAATGATTGCAAAACTTTTGTCACTTCCCTTCTCCTTCAGGGCGAAAGGCTGAAGGAGAGTCAACTCAAAAGCTAAATCAATTATACCATCAAAAGTTAAAAATTAAGCAGGTTCTGAGACCAGAAGCAAGTTGAGATCGAAGTAATAGAACGTCATGTTTGTTTTGTCTTCCTATGATAAAAACATGTACTTAAAAAGCAAGTACAATACAGTAACATGGTGAAGGCAGAAATATATCAAAACTCCAAGGACAGGAATCTGTCTGAATGTTTGTCAATGGAAAGACGCCCACTGACTTCAACAGATTTTGAATCAGTTCCCAGTAAGCCATTAACACATTGCAGTGGAGCCGTGTGGACGGCTTAAGGACCTGATTCAAAGTCTGTTGAAGTCAGTGGGAGTCTTTCCATTGACTCCAGTTCAGGCCCTTAGGGGATGTCTACACAATAGCTGGGAGTGAGCTTCCCAGCCCAAGTAGACAGACTCGTGATGTGGACATTGAGACGTGGGTTGCAGCTCAGGCTATCAAGCCACAGTGACCCCTTTCAAGCGTGAGAACCTGAGCCGCAACGTCCAGGCGGCTATTTTTAGTGTGCTAACTCTAGCGCAGCTTGCGCAAGTCTGTCTCCCTGGGCTGGGAGGTTCGCTCCCAGCTGCAGTACAGACATACGCAGATTGATCAGAGCAGCCAGCAAGTGTTGCTTCTCAGCGTAGTCATGGTTCCCAAACACAGTGGAAAGGTCAGTGCCAAAGGATCACTCAGCTGGGCCTCCCTTCTCTGGTGCCAATCCTGCAAGCGCTTCTGCATGTGCTTAATTTTATGGGAGTAGCCCCGCTGTGGTCAATGGGACTGCCCACGTGCTTGAATTTAAGCATGTAAGTAAACATTTGAAGGATCAGGGGCCAATGCTGGAACTCCCACTGAAGGCTGTTTTGATGGTAAATGGCTGGAACTGGCCAAATTGCACACATCACTGGTAGGCAGGACTAGACCCAGAGGGCTATCTTGCGCCGCAGGAGCCAGGCATGTTACGTAGAATACAAAGCCAGTTTAAGACGCTGGGGAGGCAGAGAGTATAATCAGCGGGAGTCCGACGTTGCTTTTTGCACAGTGAAGGTGGGGAAAAGCTGCTTGTGCAGCAGAATTGATCCCTTTAAACCCAACATTCTTAGGTGCTATTGCAAAGCTTCTCCCTCTGTCAGGTTCATAACCCACCAAGAAGATTTCCCTGGATCTTCTATAATGTCTCCTTTGCTGTTACACTCAGCAATAAAAAGATCTAATTTTAATAAATTCCTTCTTGTCTATTTAACCAAAAATCTAATGGATTTAGTCAATTTGCACATGCAAATGCTCATTTTGTGAGTACAATATAAGAGCAGCCTTTGGCCTTTCCATTTGAAAAACACATCCCTAGAAGGGTGTTTATAGAAGCCTAAATGCAGGTTTACCTGTTCTAATCACTCCAGGACATTTTGTTTTTCAACACAAAGAGAATATATACAAGCAGCAACATTAACATTAAAGTTATGACACACTCCTAGAAAAGCCCGGAAATCCCATTTTAAAGCAGACATTTCATCCTTAACTACTGTTGCTTTTATGTTTCTTCTCTCTTAATGGCATGAGTTGAGGCTAGACTCAGAGTGTTATTTTAAGCAGAGGGACTCAACTTCAAACAGGCATCTGGATAGACATCTTAAGTTAATGTGTATAAGTACACACCAAGGGCCCAGCTGTGCTGCCATTGAAGGCAATAGCAAAACTCGCATTATCTTTCATGGTGAAGGAGCATTTGAAAGTAATATCTGGGATTCCATTGTATTAAGTAGGAATTAAAGACCATTAAATAATAATAATAATAATAATTAATAAATTAATAATAAAGGCCATCTTGAGGGAGTTTGCCTCAGAGCAGCCTCTTGTGTTTATTTTCTGTAATCCTTAACTCTCACTTTTCTGGCTTTCCTGTTAGTATTTACAATAAAATTATTGCAACATAGTTCTTGTGTTTAATATTCCCTGTTTCAAAATGTGAAATTGCAGCTAACTCCCTGGATCCTTCTGGGATAAACACAGAAAAGGTTTTACTTAACAGCTGCTATATATTATATTAATTATTATTATATATTACATCATATCTAATTACAGCTCGATTACAAGTTTCCCTAAAACCTAATATCATACTCTGAAATTGTTTACAGCAAAACTAGAAATAGGCCAAAAAAGAAAAATCAAAATGTTCAGATCCCAACATGAGGCCAAACTTACTCAATGCTCAGGTTTGTTCAGACCCAGCAGTTAGATTCATTCCTTCTAAAGAAATGGACCAGCTGCAAAGTTTTGATGAGGTACCACAGTGATTTGTGTAGCATTATACATAGAGTCATAATCTTTTCAGGCCAGTTTTCAGCTGGTATAAATCCCAATGAGGATATGCTTTTCCTTATGGCCCCCATCCTCTCTCTATGAAATTGTAAAATAGAGAGATTAGAGCAGAGCAAATGATTTGCAGTGAATAATTAAATCAGTTAAGCAAAGCCAAGCAAATGAATTTTGATGTGTGTGAACACTAGCTGAAGTTTTATTGCAGTAATCTTCCTGCTCTGTTTATGACATATAGCAAAAAACCTGGAGCACACGACAGAGAACTTTTGGAATTGCTTGCAGTCCCTGAACACAGATGAAAGTTGAGCTCCTTTGAAACCTTGAAGACACAGGGCTAGAGTCTGCTCTCATGCCTCTCCATTGAAGTGGATTGCACAGGTGGATGTAAAAGCCATGGTTGACCCTCAAAGAAGCTGATAGAGTTTCTTTGGCATCATTTTATGAAAACATTAACTACAAATCTCAAACCCACCTTTGCTTCTTTTTATTCCTCTCAAGTTTTCTCAGAACCCCATACAGGCTCTCAAACAGCCACTTGGCTAGGCAGAAATATCAAACTATGGCCCTGTGGCTACAAAGCCTTCTGCACAGGAGGAATGCTTCTTATTAGGGTAAATCTTCTTTGTGTATAAGTCTTTGCGGGATCAGTCCCTTAGTCAGTAAAGATGTTTTACAGAATAAAATAAAGACAATCAAGGTAACTATCCCTGTCCACGTATTAATATTTCTAAATGTCTTTGCTTTACAGCTATGGTTTTAGGTAGCTTGGCCAACTTTTTTAAAATGTTACTATTTCTTGACAAAATGTCAAGTAAGTTTTCAGGGGGGAATACTTCATAACTAAGGTATGTTTTCCTAAGGGCAATAAACCATGAATAAATGTACTTTTTTCCCCATCCGGTCTTTGAGCCAAAACCTTCACAAGTTTTTCAGAGAAATAAAATTATAGGTGTTTTTCAGCAGTAGGGTGAACCTGGGTGGCAGTGAACTAAAGCTGGGCAAATTTTATACATCCAAAGGGGGAAGATTTTTTCTGGCATCCATGGGGATAAAGCCTTAGTTTCTTAAGACATCAGGAAATTTTTGTCCATCCAGTGTATTGCTTCTAGCTCTTCAGACCCATGGAAGGCTTCTCCAGCTGGAAAGAAAACTTTTTTCAGTGACATGGTAAGAGGAATAAAAAGCCAGACTTTCAATTATTTCTCTATCTGATAAACACTTGGCTTGCATATATGCTGCTTTGTGATACCAGAAGAACATGAAGTGAACTAAAAATAATGAATTGGTCAACACAGTTTTAATTTGATCTTAATCTGTGTAGAATCGTAGAATATCAGGGTTGGATGGGACCTCAGGAGGTCATCTAGTCCAACCCGCTGCTCAAAGCAGGACCAATCCCCAATTTTTGCACCAGATCCCTAAATGACCCCCTCAAGGATTGAACTCACAATCCTGGGTTTAGCAGGCCAATGCTCAAACCACTGAGCTCTCCCTTGGGTCTGCAGTGGTCTCATGTAGTTTTCATTTGCTGAACATGAGCAGTATGGTCCAGTGGATAGGGTAGTGGATTGGGATTCAGAAGACTCTGCTAGGCCAATGTAAGAGGCAGTTGGTATTTCGTTGTGATTGATAGAAGTGGTGAGCTGATGGAACTGCACATTTGGTTTGGTAACTTTAAATCCTTAACAGGGTGTTCAGGGTGTGGACACTTTTCGCTATTCTAAAATAAAAGACTGACTTGCTATGTGACTGGTGAACAAGTCACTTCCCTCCTCAGAGCCTCTGTTTCCCCTTGCACTCTTTGTCTATCTTGTACATTTAGACTAAATTCTTCAGGGCAGGGACTGTCTCTTGCTATGTGTTTGTACAACTCCTAGCACAATGGTGCCTCACTCTTGTGTGGGCCTCTAGGCACTGCTGTCTCTTGACTACCAGAGGGGTGTAATTAAATGACTTTAGTTCCCCAGGACCCTGCCTGCTTCCACAGCCATATCCACTGTACATTTGTGGAAGGAAACAAGGCAAAGGGGCATGTGGCAAAGTGAATCCTGCAGAATGTGTGGTAAAGTGAAATCCAGTTCAAAGAAACAACAGTGATTGCAAGTTGTAAAAGAAAGGACTAGTTCTAATCACGGATGAGTCTTCACAAATAAAGTGCACAAGGGAAATAAAAGCAAAGCTTAAAGTGAAGCCGATCAGCTTCTTGTCTGATTGGAATAAACTACACTAACCAGGGCTTGTCGACATGGCATGTTCCTGCACACTAGTTGGCGTGTAACTTCTAGTGTGCACTAGTGCATCGGGCACTCACTGTCTGTGTGGCCCCTGCTGGCTCACAATGAAAGTTCCCTAGTGCAAGTTGACATAGTCCCAACCGCACCATGTCACTGCACACTGGGGAACTTTTAGTATGTGCCAGTAGGGGTCACACGGACAGTTAGCACGTGACATGCTGGAGTGCACTTGAATTTACATCCCAGCTGCTGTGCACTAATGCACCATACAGACAACTTGCAGACATCCAGAAGTGCTAACATGCCCAGTGTACGTACGTGTATTATTTGTCAAGGAGCTATCAAAATAACATAACCTTTTTATCATAGCTTGTGGGCTTTGTAGGGAAAAAATAATTATTCTGATATCAGAAGTTCTTTTTATGGATTAGAAAGTCCCCTCCCCCCGATCAAAGAGAAAGCTGTTTCTTGGACGATGTGACATAAGGAAATTTGTCATATGCTTCACAGTATAGTTTTGGGTCAGTGGTGGTTATCACTGTTCTAGGCATTTATATGGCCCCCATCACTGAACCATCTGAGCACCCATATTTAATGGGTTCATCCTCAGCTCTGTGAGTTAAGGCAGTGCTATAACCTACATTTAACAGATAGGGAATTGAGAGGTTATGTAACACATCCAAGGTCACACAAGAAGGCTGTGGCACAGCAGGGAAGTGAACCCAGGTCTCCAAAGCTCCAGGCAAGGACCCTGCTCCTCCTCCTTATCATTTGACCCTCCTTCCTTTCCTAGAGCTAAATTACTTTGTGATGTGATGTTGAGCCAAAATGTATCCATTTTGAAGCCATGTTACAGTACAGGGGAAGTCTACAACATATGGCTTTGATCCTCCTCACACGGAAATCCATGACAAGACTCCCATTCATTCAAATGGGAGAAGAATTGCTCCTTATGTTACCGCTCTTAAGAATTTGCCTCTTCTCAAACCTGATTCAAGTATTCTTAAATGTAAGTGGCATAGCTCTGCCTCTTGAGCTAGGAGAGATTCTTAATTCGCTCCTTAGTTATCAGTAGTGCTAAAAAAATCTCTAGCAACCTTCTGCCCTCATAAAGGTGAATGCATCTTGCATTTTCAACATTGTAGCACACCTCAGGGCTCTGAGCACACAATGACTCAGAAGTGCTTCATTTCAGTGTGTGTGTGACTTGTATACCTGTCCAGCAGTCACTACACAGTATTAGCAAGTAGATTCTGCACTCCTTGCACTGAGTGTCACTTACTCACCCAAGTAGTCCTATTAACCTCAGTGGGACTTTCTGCACAAGTAAGCACTACTCAATGTGAGTAAGGGCTGCAGAATCTGTCATTAAGAAAGGAAAGACTCTGGGGAAAAGTTAGAAAAATAACAACTAAGTTTATTAACCGTAAGAAATTAGTACAACTAAACTCAGGTGAAACTGCAGAAGAGAAGAGTTCCAGTGTCCTCCAATTGCACAAAACACCCACCTCCACCTGAGGTTCTCTAATGGGGTATCAAGTTACAAACATTGCACCAACTATTGTTGTAGGCTTTCATTGTCTTATTAACACACCCTGCAGGCATGTCACTGCTTCTGGATATTTCGGACTCTTTTTCCTTTCATGGGGTGTCACATATGTGAGAAGGCAATGGCGCTAAATCCCAAGTTGGACCCAATATGAAGGGCCTATCCCTAGTGGGGGTGGAAACCAGGGTCCAAAAGCTCTCCTATTTGGGAATTGAAAGAGATTCTCCTGTGAAAGATTTCAGTGCATGCTGCCATTGAAGTCAGTGGCAAAACTCCAGCTGACTTCAGTGGGATAAGGGTCAGATGCACAGCTTATAATAGTAGCCAGCTCCTCCAGGCATTTAACCAGAGCACCTAGAAGACAGTACCTCAGGGCAACATGCACTGATTATGTATAAAGAAAGACTGACTTAAAAAAATAAAAATGCAAGCAGCATGCCAAGGAGTTTGGGGGACTAGATCCTGATCAAACACTGTGTAGTTTAAGGAGGAGATTTCAGTAAGATGGCCAAGTAGGGACTGGGGAGTAGATCATTTAGTGTTTTACAAGCTGTAGATCCCAGTGTTAACACATTATTTCAACAAGCTGCATGGATGAATGGGGTACTAGCTGATGTTAGGCACGATGAAAAGAAAACTGTTTGGCTTTATGTAACAGATATTGGCAGATACATATATCTGAATCTTCTAAACCCACAGCAGAATTTTCAGCACTAATTGGGTGGTTCAATATCAGGTTATGGCTTGTGTGGGTTGTATGGGGTGTCTTACTGTTCTAGCAAATAACTGACCTACTGCTCTGCAAACATTTAGAGTACGCAGTGACCTATTTGGATGATGTCTTGATTTATAGTAATGCATGGGAAGAACCCCTACAGCACCTGAAACCAATCTTTCAGCAACTCAAGGAAGCTGAGTTAACTTTTAACTCCCCAAAGTGCTCAATAAGAAAGCAGGAAACCAGATACGTATTTGGGGACATGTACTAGGAGTAAGGGAGTTATGAAACCAGAGATATGTAAGAGTAGAGGCTATTAAAATGCACCCATTACTAACTACTAAGTGACAGGTGTGATCTTTTCTGGGTATTGTGGAATATTATTGAAAATTTATTCCACATTTTGAAACTCTGGCTGCTCCATTAACTGATCTCACCAGGAAAAAATCATCTAATAAAATAAGTATGACCCCAAGATGTGAACTGGTCTTTCAAGAATTAAAATTGGTTCTTAGAGATCAAATGGTTTTGATGAGACTGGATTTTTTATTTATCTTATTTTAACATTTAATGGTGAATATCAATGTCACTGATATTGGGCTCAGGGCAAAATTAGCCCAAGCCTTTACGAGTGGCCAAAAAAAAAAAAAAAAAAAAAGCACCTTATGCTCAAATCATAAACTGTGCAGTACCTGAAAGAAATTAGATACCTTGTGATAGGTACGTGGAGACAAGTAATAAAGTAGGCCTTGAAAATACTGAAATAGCATCTCTTTGGAAGGAAAAATGTACCACACTAAATCACAGCATTTTAAGATGGTTAAACAACAGAGAAGACAGAAACTGAATTAAAACTTAGTGGTACTTGGCCTTTCAACTTTATATAGTAGGCTTTTTGTGGTACTGTGGACAAGGTCTAAATGTGCCTGGTTCTATTTTTAGTCCAGAGTAATTAAGAATAAGAATGGATCAATTTAAGGGAATGCAATTTCACATTAATGGGGTGGATGCAGTACAGATCTTTCCAAATAGATATATTAAAAACATAAGAAAAACGTTTCACAGCAGAAAACAAATACTGTCATTGGTACATTGGTTTGCTTGATGTTTTGCATCAGAAAACAGTATTGCAAAGAGGCATTACTGCACAGGCTGGACTTGGTCTTGTTCACATTCACCTCTCAGACCTGCCAAGGCCCAAATGAGGGGCAAAAAAAAGTTATTCATGCAGGACACTTGAAAAGTTGTGTGATTAATTCTTTTACTAGCAGGCACAACTGTTTTCATAGCCTTAGTTTCATGATCCTTTACTTCTGACACAAATCGTTTTGAACAGTTAGCGTGAGGAAACACCCAGTTTGTGTGGAGCATAGGTAATTTTTGTCTCTTGACATGAGGTGTAGTCTAGGCCAAAAGGAAAAAGAATTTAAACATGTGCTAAATACAGGAGAGAAGTGTGTGGGGCAAGTGATATAACCAGTCTCTTGTCTGCTCCGTGGCAGTTATGCTCCCAGGTGGCAGAGAGAAGAATTGCACAGGTGAGTGGTGAAGCAAGGTTATTACAATCCTAGAGACTGCCACTGGTGTATTCAAAATAAGCTGTGTCCTCAGTCCGGGAAATGATTGCTAGTTCAATCATAGTGATCCTGTAATTAGCGCCTCTCTCTATGTAACGTCTTAAGTATCTTTTGTGGAGAGTTTTGTTGATACGGTGTCTTAAGAATACAGTGTTCAGTGTACTAAGGAAGAGATACTTTCAGCAGCACAGGGCACTGTGAGAACGGATCGTCCAAGCCTCAACATAAATTCTTAGGATGGAATCCACAAAGGGGCTTCAGCATTGCAATGCTGAGCCTTACTTTTAGAAACCTAGAAAATCACAAGAACAACACTGTGACCCACCAAGGTAAGTTAGCCCCCAAGACCCCTAAACAACAAATGTGGAGAGATGGGGCATAAGAATGCAATTCACCAAAGCCAGCATGCTAGGAGCCAATGGGAGCCAATGCTGACTGGAGGGGTGTGTGCTAAATCCTGCTTCTCTCTGGGAGATAAGTGTCTAAGCTGGGGAGGCACCTATCTCTGCTAGCAATTAATGAACTGGGGTGGGGAGGGGTGAGGTGGGGAATTAGGCATTTGGCTGCCTACATTGTGTGCAGGGCCCAAAACAAAACAGCAGAAGGTGGCCTCCTCCCTTGTAACCCTTAGCTTCATGGCTAGGGTACTCACCCAGAAGATGGGAGACCCCTGGTTCATGTCCCCCTGCTTCTGTGGGGAAGAATGGATGCTACAACCACTAGGTTTTAGAGTCACTCTAACTCGTTTCTTGGCCCAATTAATATTTAGTCAGTTAAAGTAGAACAACTTCAACAGGAGCGATTGGGGGAGCTCCACAGCAGGATATTCTATCGCCCAGTGGTTAAGGCCCTCACCTCAGCAGTAGCAAATCCCTGTTCAAATACCTTCTCGCCTTCAGGAACAGTGGGGAGGTGAAGCACAGGCCTCCTACCTCCTGGGTGTGACTAGGCTAAAGGGAGGACTTCACTAGTGTGGTGTGAACTTGCTTTAGGGACCCAATCTTGTAGGCAGCCCCAGCATGCCTATCAGATCAGGGACCCTCCATGTCATGTAAGTGGCCCAACCCTTCTCTCTCCTAAGTTGCTTGGGAGCTTAGGTGGGAGGTAGGCATCTGGGCTCCTGTCAGGGGCAGCAGTGTGCATGCTTAGGGAAGAGACAGGCACCTAAAGCGAGGCTGCAGTGTGCATGCTCCACAGACAAAAGGTAGGTGCAGAGTGCATTTTGGCACTTACAGGGATTAGATGACAGCCAAGAGGGAGTTGTGTGGATTGTACTGGTGCCTATAACAAGATTTAGGTTCCTAAGTACCTTTGTGGATTGGACCCTTACAGTGGGAAAGCTGATACCCTCTTGGAGGCAGCAGTTTGCCACATTGTTACAGGTGCTTCTGTTCATCCCTTTAGGAAGATTGGTAACATGTCCACTGACCCCTTTGCGTTTAGGGACTAATTCTGCCATATTTTAAAGACTGATATTGCACTGGAGCAACTGGGATTTTGGCAGTATTGGATCTCCAGTGCTTGAACCAATTGCATAAAAGTGCTGTACACAGCTGGGCATATTAAAACATTGTAAACTGCTAGAATAGCTCAGCAGAGTAATTCAAAATCGCCACAGGCCTGGCGTTCTACCCTTCCTCACAGGCAGTCTCTCCCTTCTCTGGCCTCAGAAGCCAATTTATAGTTCTTCCCCACAATGCCTGTGCAAGGAGACTAGGAAAGCTGAGCTGAGGTTAACACCATGTTCACCTGGGACTGGCATCCTGATACACCAGTCTGAAGACCTCCTCCGGTACTTACATTAGCTCAGGTAAGACACTGGTTAAAGAAGGGGACTAATTGCTTTTATCTTGGGAGTATTTCTCTTGGAAAGGTTTGATTGGCTAATTAACTCATCTAATGGTTACTTGGCCCCCAAACTGCCTCCTCCCCTAGTGACACATGAAATGTTGCTTTGTCACATGGTTTTTCAGTAAACAGGGGACCTGAGTTGTATTTTTTTTTTAGCAGATACCAATTTGATTAATAGAAAAACATCAGAAGTAAAAATACCCCACTCCAATAACCTTGTATACCCACCTGAAGCCAGCAACCAAGATCTATTGATGCCTTTCTCATACTAAACTTTCTTAAGAACTTCTTCCTAAACTAAGCCAGAGTGTGATGCAATACCCCGTGCAGCACAGAAGATCTGGGAACGCTGGCTTGGCAAGTGAAATTAATTGTTGCATTCCATTAATTTTGAGTTATGTGCCTAGCTAGGAGAAGCTGTGAAAAACAAACTCACCACATTGTACTGTAATATTATTATTGGCTGTAACCTCAGCCAGCCTGCTGGGGACCTCCTCAGTAGCCTAGCTCCAGAGTGGTTTCCTCCACTAGCATCAGTAGGACAGCTGCTGTCTTCAGAGAGAAAGAGAGGCTGACCCTCCATCTGGGGCTGCAAGAAGGCTACTGAGGCCCTCCTCAGAATGTTTAAACTCCAGCACAGCTTGAGATGGCAGTTGTATTTACTTCTCACACTCCATTTAAGTATTATTTGCAATTGCCAAGTGACTGTTGGTAGTCTTTCCTGTTCATTTCATATCTTAAGCATGGGACCATGCCCTGGGAATTGAGATGTTCATGGGGAAGTGACTTTAAAGATCACTAGGACAAAGAAGACCCACAGAGTCCCAGTGGAGTTCATGTAAAATCGTTTGCCTCACCGAGCTTGTCCGCTGCAAACTTTTTTATTTTAGCCTGAGAGCAGAGTGGGTTAATGTGACTCAGTGTGGAGCTGCTGCCCATCCTAAATGCTGTATTCAAATATTGTTACCTGTGAGTCATCCCAGTTCCCGCCGGGTGATGCACTTACAGTAAAGCACAGCCGACTCAGCTGACAGTAAATGAAGTCCCTATCCAGTGATAACGTGGATAGCGTTCTTTTATGGGAAAACTTGGTGCAGATACTTTCATTTGGCCCTGGCCTTGCAGCATCTAGGCATGTCTCTATGCCTCAAGAGGATGTTGTCGTATGTGTTGAGTCTGTCAGCTACATCTGCTGATGCATCTTCTAAACAGTAGGAGCAAGGGACAAGCCAAGGGTTCCCAGCCTTTTCCACACCATGGCTCCACGTTACAACAGACAAAAGGTAGGGGTGGGACCCCCACACTGGGGACTCATAAAATAAGCCCTTCACTTCATATACAGCAGTTAGCAGGCACATGATAGTTGCAACCCCCTCCAGCCCTGTTTGTGACCCCGTGGGCTTCAAACCCCCAGGTTGTGGACTCATACGATAAACCATTCACTTCACGTACAGCAATAAGCAGGTACAATCTCCCAAACCTCACAGCTCTACAGCTGCTCATAGTGAAATGCACAAGCTACTTGCAGTGTGGGGTATCACAGCAGCTCCCAGTCCTCAGGTAAGGGTAAGAAAGGTACTCAGGTAAGTCCGCAGGTAAGAAAATTCCTGTTCTTTTTCTCATTTGAATTATTTTGGTGGATGTTACTTGGCTGGAAGTTTGTATTAACTGAGGGACATCTTCTGTCCCCTTATATCTTGTGGTGACTCTGCTAATGGTTTGCACTTAGCACATATCTGGGTTCTGTTCATATCTACTGTTCGGTTTATCTGAAGCAAGCTATCGTCTTTTATTTGGAATCAGGCTGTGCTATGTTTCACCAAGGCCACCCAGGAGAATCTCTATTCACCTCTTTTTACTGGCAATGTCAACAAAACTCTTTCCCCAACCTCCTTTGCTAACATCAGTTTCCAGTCTCTTTCTGACAGATAACAAAGCACATAAGTGCTGTGTCGTCTCAGGTATCTCAGGGCATCAAAACTCATCCCTAAAACGAACAGAAATGACTTGACATAGTTCAGGCTCTTGCTGTTTGTGCACTTGGATGCCACTAGCATGCATCATTTCTGGCTCTTTTCTTGATTTAGCTTTGTGCTGTCAGGCTGCTCATTGTGTGTGGGAAGAGAGATGAGCCGAGGAGACCAATGTCAGAGATAAAACCAGCTACGCAGGAAATTTGTGAAGGCTCTCACTGACTGCTCAGATAAAATTAGGAGGAGGATTCCTCGAAGAGAATTTAGAGCTTGTGAAAGACGACTGACTGATAAACTGCCTGTGTTTGCCACAGAACAGTTTCCTCACCCTGTGCCTCACCTCTGACCTGTGGGACCACCTCTAGGTTGAGAGGAGTTCAGACTGCCTGGCTCATGCAGCCCGTGACCTCTCTGCTGAGACTGCCAACAAAGCCAAAGTGCATTGCGTCCTGAGAAGAAAGTGCTCTCTTTGTGTAGGTACAGCGTGAGCAGTGTGACTAAGCTGACGTCACTCAAAGAGAAGAAGCACCAACTAGAGGGAATGAGAGATTCTTTGGGCTGCTCAAAAACAAACAAACAGACAAATACCCCGTTATTCAATAGAAAATTGGGGGGTGGGGTTTATTACATTTAAAAATTTTAGTTTTTAGAAAAGCATCTACTTTCCCTGGAAAATTTCAACTTTTCAGCAAAAAATTTAAAAAGGAAAAGTTTCCAGTTTTCTGGGCCCTTCCCCCCCCCCATTTTTGTGTTGTTTTTGACAAAACTGAAAATCTTCAGCAGCACATTTTTATGAGAACTATTTTTTTTCATTTCATTGAAATTGTCCACAGGGGAAAAACCAACCAAAGAAAAACATTTCCTGACCGGTTCACGAGCCCCTATTTGCCAAGGCCTGAAGCCAAGCTCTGCATTGGGATCAATGTGGAGCTCCCCAACCCCAAGGGGAGTGCTGGCAAATATTGGGTACTTGAGCAATGCAGTTGCTGTGCCACCTTTAAAGAGGGTGCAGTGTACACTGTCTTCATGCCCAGTCCGGTCTGCTGGTAGATGAGGAGAGAGGACCCACCGTCCCTAATGCCTCTCCAGCCCCTTTGCAGAGGCTAGTATCAATGGTGGTATTAACTAGAGCTGGCCAGGAACTTTCTGACTTTCTTTCACTGGAAAATGCTAATCTGTTAAAACAAACTGTTCACGGAGAAGGGTCAGTTTTGATGAATTGTTCAACTCGAAAAAATGTGTCAAAATGGTCAACATTTTTGACCTTTTTTGAAACAAAAAGTCCTGGTTTTCTGTTTTGAAATGACTTCGGGGTTTCAAAATTTAAAATAATTATAGCACAAAAATTATCTTTTGAAATGAAAGTGATTGGACACAAAATGAAATGTTTCAAAATTATTGAAACAAAACATTTCGTTTGAGCCAAACTGAATTTTATTTTGTTTCTTCATCTTCATTTCTCCCAGATTTTGACTTTTCATCTTGATTTGGGCTGGGAAATGTTTTCAATATCTTAAAAATGTTTGTGGAACAGGAAACCCATGTCCCACGCAGCTCTCTTAACCCTGTGACGTTCATGTCTCTCATTGCGCCTGGCCAAGCTATACTGTAATTACACTAAGAAAAAAATAGCACTGTGAACTTTTCATCTGAGGATCTCAATGAGAAGTACACATATGAATGAATTAAATCCTGCATCTTCTCCTCCTGTCAGGTAGGCGTTATCTCCATTTTACAGCCAAAAAACGGAGATGATGTGATTTACCCAAGTCACATAGCACTTCAGGGACGGAGCTGGAATAGAACTCGTGATTCCTGACTCCCACTTCCCCTGCTCTAACCATGAAACTACACTCCCACTTAACATCCAGAGAATATGGCCTGGAAAGGACATTTAAAATAAGAAGCTACCGCAGTGGCAAACGCACTGACCTTCCTGGCACAGCTCTCATTGTCAATGCCATTCACTTGTCTTAGACAATGTGCTTTGCCCATGGAAGAGCTACTGCAACAGTACTTTTTGCAAGGTTTGTCACCTTCTGTTTACAGACCAAATACTGTTCTTGATTTGTAGGTTCAAGGAGGCATTTTGTAGAATACCCTGATGCATTAGATAGCCATCCCACAGCACAAAAGAAAACAAATCCTGCAAACGACTATGATAAAGTAACTGCTTATTCTCTCAGGATACCACATAAATCTCAGCATTCCCACCTGACCACTGAGAAAGCATGTGTCTGACTGTAATTTAGTCCTGGAACACTTTTGGGACTAAAGGGAGTGATGCCACTTTATTGTTTTCACAGACTAAAATCTATTAGAGCCTCTAACTTGTAAACCTTTCACAGGTGGCACTCCCACTGAAGTCAATAGGAGCTTTGCACACAGAGACATGCAAGTTCAAGCTCAAATGGTTTTTGTTCCATCCCAGGCCAAGTTTTTGGAACGGGGAAGTTCCGCCTTCACAAAGAGGAATCAAATTTATCATTTGATCTGTTAAACAAAGAGGTATGATGTGACAGACTGTCGAGGAATTTAGATGAGGGTGCCCAGAGAGACAGCTCTTTTATGGGATATATACTCACAGTATTTTGGGAAATCATAGTCGATACAGGCAGAATTTGAAGTATTTGGAGGACAAATAATTTTGTAGTAGCTGAAGGACAAGGCTTTTACAGTGGCAGGAAGACACAGACTTTACAGAAAGACCTATTGTTGCTAAGCTTTGGGGAAAAAATGAATGATTATATGGACTCTTTGAAATTGACAGTACTTATTGTACTGATTGTTTTATTACATTTAAACTGGGAAAATCATCATAAACTGCATTTAAACATATCAGTTCAACAGTACTGTCAACACAGCACAGCATGTGAACTTCATTATCAGGAAGCTTCTGGGGCTCATTCATCCACTAGCCAGCCTTTTGGTGGAACTCTTTGAGTATAACGGGGTGTCTTTTGGACTTCTAACCCCATGCATGTCAAGTTGAAAACATAGCTAACAAAGGCCAGATGGTTTGCGGCTGCTTCTCACTCCCCTAATATTGATCGGAACATTCTGGAGGGAGTGGATTTTGTCTAAGTCTTTGCCTTGCTCACAACATGATGCTAACCACATTTCAGCCTTTTGCCGTGTTTGGTGCTAAATGGATTCAAATGTTTCCTGGATCTCTAGCAAATGAATGAAGTGCAGTCTGAAAAAAAAAATCAAGTCTTATTAGAGAAGGTTTTACTCTTCATGAAGTATCTAAAGTGCTTCGTTTCTGACAGCTGGACAATCCTTCATTACTGAATTCCGCTGGAAAGTTTCTGAATCGTTCATTATAAAAGTACATTCATCTCTGCCAAAATGCATGGAAACAAATCCTGGGCCAAATTCTGGTCCCATTGAAGTCCATGGGCGTTTGCCATTGATCTCAGTGGGATCAAGATTTGGCACAAAATAATCAGAATTGGTGGGCAGGATACTGTAATCTAGGGACAACTGATTTGCACATCCCAGTGCTATTTTTACCATTTAAGCTGCACTACACAACATTAGAGGACTCATATATATAACCGTCTGGGCCCCCTCCAGCTAGACCTAGTAAAAAAGGACTGGTTAAGTTACAAAAACAATCCTGCAGCATGCTGCAGATACCATAGATCTTTGTTTAGGAGCTGCCTTCTGTTGGTAAATGCCTGCGGTTAGTAATCTCACCTTTACTGTGTAGTTTTAAATAGGAGCTGCCTTCATTTTGAAGCTAGCTCAGTTTGAAGCTGCAGAGAGAAGCAATTAAATTTGATAGAACTTGCAGTTTCTAATTGAAGATTTATGGTACATACTGCAGGCTGTCTCCTGACATTGGGACCTGCTCATATATTTTGTTAGAAGGAGCTGATTTATTTTCTCCAAGTATCTTTGCTAGTCATATTTTCCTGGATTCCACATTTCTTTGGCTGAAATCAGACACATTGTCCTCTCATGTTATGTTCTGCAGTATTGTTGGCTATGCAGACTATATATGTTGAAATGCAGTGGTTGGAACATATGACATTTATGTCTGTGTACCTGCCAATCATTTTGTTACTTTGCAGCCATCTGGTCTATGAAGAGACCTTCAAAAATGATATTGAGAAATGTAACAGTCATTCAGCATAAGAAGCTAATTCTGGAAGACACTTGCAGCACATTTATTGCATTTCAATGGAAGGTTGACACACAAACACTGCACATCTCTGTCTTTTCCTGTCTAATTCATACAGACCAATGAGGGCTGTGTTTTCACAAAAGGCCTCTTTGAGTCTGATTCTGCATGGTGCTGAGTGCCAGCAACCTTCATTAACTTCAGTTGAGGGTGCTCAGCATCCTGCAGGAGAACTCAGCACCTTGTAAGTTTGAGCCCTATATTTGCACATTCAGGTTCTGCATGCACAATCTGTTGGGAGTCCATTCTAACTGAGCAGATAGACACCTATCGAGTTTGGTAGTGCACATTGCTCTAGAGAGGCCTGATTTGCAAAGCCCAAATCCTGATTTCAACTTTTCCAAATTTTAGAGGTGCTGCATTCAAGATTTTAGATAGAACTTTGCCTCCCGTTTTTGCATGAAGAAAATTGCACATGCAGATCATGCTGGTATGAATTCAGAGTCCATGTTCAGAACACTTAAAGAAATTTGACCCTGAACACTTAGCAACCCTTCCATAGCCTTTATGTGTGAAAGAAGTGGAGCTATTAAGAGCCCACCCCTGCTTCAAGACCTCCCCTGGAGTTGCAAATGTCTGCTTTTTATTCACAGAGGTGATACCACTGTGGTTAGATATTCTCTCTGCAAGAACTATGCTCTCTATCTTCAGCTGGATCGCTCAATAGATTAAGGTTAACCAATTCTTGGAGGGATTTTTATAGGAAGTCTGCTCTGTCTTTTTGGAAATGAAGGAGGTTTGGAATTACTACACTTTCTTGTTGGTTGCATATTTATAAAGGACAGCGGATCCCTTGCAGTCACAGGCACACAGGTGGTGGCTGTCACGTGCTTGCTCTTTCCTTCGTACTCCCAGATTCACTAGATCCCTGGAACCCCCTGGCTCACTCTTGCTTTGTGTTCGTGGAATCCACAGATTCCTTTTCTTTGTAACTAAGGAGGCCCAAAAGTGCAGGGAGTGAGGGACACTAAATTCTAAGAACTTTCATTTGTGCATTATGTAACGTCACTTTTAAAAAAGAGAATCCTGCTGCCTGTAATAAGACGCCCATAACTCATCCTGTAACTGGTACTATGTCAGCTTTTCCCTCTTTAATTAGGTAACTATCGAGTAGTGCGGCTGCTTGGGGTAACATTTCATCATCAGAATCCATTTTTATTTACAAAATTACATACACACGCACACTTTCTTGGAGGATCAATTTTTAGATCATAAAATTCTAGAGATTAGTGGTGGTTGTAATTTGAGAGCGCCTGAGTGAACATTCTCCCCTTTCCAAGTTTTTCCTACTGTACAACCACCCTTTAGAATGTTATTGGAAGCCACACAGCTTAAAATGGTTTATGATCATTCAAACCAACTCCCATTGAAGTCAAAGGCAATTCCTTCAATTTACTTCCACGGGAGTTGGATCAGGTCCTTTCTGCAGCCTAAGAGAGCCGTAATAAACACTCTAGTTGATTGAAAGCCCTTTTTTTTGATCACTTGAATTCCCGACAGTTCTTGTCCCCGCCCCTCCATTTTCCTCTTAATAAATAGGCATCTTTTCACGGGTACATTGGGATATAGAAAGTCTTTGTGTCTGCAGCTTTCAGACCTCTCCATCCCATGATCTTTAGGGACATCTATGAGCTGTCATGAAAAATTCTCATCATCTCTGCTTCTGCTGGGTTTCTCCCCGAAGACGTGGATATAACAATAATGTCTGGGCTGCAAGCAACAATTGAGGCGCCTTTGAAAATGTTTTCTTTGGTCCAAACTGCTTAGGGGTTTTCTGAATCTTTGTTGTTACTTTCTCTCTCTGTGTGTGTCAAAGCACATGCACATGTATATCAGGGTGAGAGCAAGGAGCCACCAGGGGAACTGTCCATAATCTTGGCTATTTGTTGCTTTTAGTACAAATTTATCACTGATATTTTTTTCTGTCAGGAAGCTGGGAAGTACAGTTTCAAGCCGCTCACTTGGACTTAAACTACAGGCATGTGATACATTCAAATGATCAGAAGAGCAACTCATTCTGTACACTAGTTTCCTTGCATGCTGAGATGTTGAACCAGCTGGATTCAATATTATTTTTGGGTTAGGTTCATCTGTCCTATCAGATACAGTAGAACAAAATAACTGATTCCAATGATATAAATATAGCAAACCACAAGATGTTCTTAGAGTCTGAGCTTGTTTTTATCTGCTCCCTTTATGTCACTGGTCTGTAACCAGCAGGATATTGTAACTCACTCCTGCTCAGTTTCTGGCTCAAGTGGATCTTTGAGGAGCGTATGCAGGCCCTGTTTACTTGAAATGTTTGTAACATTTACATAGTTATAGCCTGAAGAATAGAAGCGCTTGGATCTCAGAGCCTTGGTGTGGAAAAATCACTCTTGTCACGCATTTTATCCTCTGTCCCTAGGGACTGTGCAGCCACTGGGTATCCAAGGGTGTGTAGACGGGTGAGGGAGGGCGGTATTTTTAAGTGAAAGTTCCACCACCACCATTGCTGTAACATTTGAGGATTGAAGATGTAGGGGGCGGGGGAAGCCCTTTGCTTTCTTTCCTTTTAATTGAGAAAAAAGAGATTGTTTAACTCAACATGAAGTTTTTCTTCACGACCAGCGTCTTTGAGGTGAAAACTGTTAACAACTGAAGGGCTAGACTGTGCAATCCTCACTCGTGTTGGTGAGCACTGACTCCCAGGAGCAGTCCCCAATGGGTGTGTCTATGCCCGTGAGTAAATGCCCTGTGCAAAAGTTGCACAATATAGCTCAAAATGTTTAGGCCTGCAACTGGGTTCCCATGTTGCTTGTATGCTTACTGTGATTTTGTGCTCACACTGGGTAATTGTGCACATAGGTGACCAGAAGTGGCTATTTCCACATGTATTAATTGTTATTATTATTATCATCTATCATGTTTATTACTGTAGTGCTTAGGTGCCAGCTGAGGATGGGGCCCAGTTGTGCCAGGTACTACACAAACAGAATAAGAGAACATCCCTGCCTTGAAGAGTTTACAATCTAAACAGACAAGACAGACAAAGGGTAGGTGAAAGGGATATAATATAATTTGCATGCTCGTTAGAACTGCACACACAGACTAGGAACAGAGTTGTGCTTGCAGAATTGTTCATCTAGTCAAAAGTGACTAAAAATTTGGGGTGCCGTTGTGAGGAAGCTGATCCCAAGAAACAGCTGAAACCCTTCATTCTGAAAATCAGGCTTCCTTGAGGTGCCTCAAGTAGGGTACCCAAAAATTGAATCACCTTTGAAAATGTGGCCTTTAAATGGCGTGCACAATTCCTCTCCCCACAAACCAAACACCAACAAAAATATTTCCCTTTCTTTGTCTCCTACACTCCTGCATCCTCTTCATACCACTGGGGTGAATGGCTTTTTATTTTTTCATGGAATTTATTTATCAAAGTAATACCAGCAAAGCATCTCTTTATTGATGACTCTGATTCTGCAGGTGTGAAATGCTGGGTTGTGTAAGTGCTCAGATATCCTTGGACAAATAAACGCTCACAAATCCAAGTCACTTAGGACGAGCTCTTCTGCTATCATATCCATGCTGCCACCCACAAGTCCTAGGTAGTTTTAGCTGACGTGAACAGATTTAGATAAAGAGATAAATGGTGTCAAATGTATGAAGAAAGGGATTTTTCTTGCAACAAAACCATACGAAAGAAGGGGAAAGTCCGTGGCTCTAAGAGGCCCTCACATGTTGCCCATGTGTAGATTTGCATTTTATTTTGGTTTCCAAATATACAATTGTCACTGCTTGTGAAGTCAAAAAGTGACTGATTAGTTTTTCTACCCTTTGCTGTACACTGTGTTTTCACAAAATTATTCCCACCCACCCTGCACTGAAACTGTGATAAAAATATTTCTTTTAGGTTTTAATGGTGATTTAGCGTTACCAGGCAATAGCATACAATCATCCCTCCTTATGGAGATCTATAATTACAGTATTAATACTACAGGGTATATCTCAGCTCAGTCCATGTGATATTGACTGTCAAAATGAGCATGTACCCCTACACTTTGTTTTATACATAGTATGAACAGCTAGATAGCGAGACGGAGTTCCCTTATCTGATCTGAAGCTATTATACTTTGGGGTAGTTTTGTGAAGGAAAATTCATGAAAAATACATACAGCGAGAGTACTAGGGACACATGGCTGAGCTTATGGTTCTGGATCAGGCCTCTTGCTGCTAAACAGGCCTTCCTAAAGGCACTCCAGACAAAAGGCCTCATTAGGACAAAAAGTAGACTGGACAATCAAAATTGCAAGCTCTCTAAGATCTGATTCCATTTAGAGAGTTTAGTTGGCTAGTGACTCTATAATACAGATTTATTAGAGCTATAGACGTTTCATGGCTGGCCCTTCTAAACCCTCTGTGCCTTGTGGTTACAGCACAGAGCTGGGACACAAGACTCCTACAGTTCTGTTTTCTACTTTGCCACCGACTCACAGAGTGACCTTGGGCAAGTCCCTTAACCTCTCCATGGCACAGTCTTTCCATGTGTCAAATGGATACAAAAAAACTTCCCTATCACATAGGGGTTTTGTGGGTCTTCATTATGACTGAGAGCTTGCTAAGTACTTTGAGATGCTCAGATGAAAGGCTTATTTATTATTATCTGATGTACAGTACTTTCTTCCCAACCTCTCAGTTTACCAAAAACCCTGTAGGAAATTCTTACTCCTTATAACACAACTCTCAAGGGGAGAAGCCATGTGGACTGAGACCCCAAAAAATGTTTGCGTGAACCCCTCTGCAAACCAGAACAGCTGAGACTCTCCCAGCCCTAGTTAGATTGAGGCTCGAGTCTTGGGTAGTTCTTTTGGTAGTGTGATAGGTAAAAACAAGTGGGAGAGAGTGGGATTATCCTGGGCTTTATCCCACTGATTGCTGACACTTGGTTATTAGCTACCAGGAAATGACAATCCTTAAAAAAATGCACATTTTATTAACTTTACGCTGAGAGTAATTATCGGCTTTGCCAATAGATCTCAGTCTTAGAAGTTGGGCATAAGCAATGGAATTATGGCAGGCTTTGAGCCTGAAGGCATCACACTGAAGAAGTCTGCTTCTGAGTAGCTAATAGCGGTAGCGACTCTTGGAACTTATCAGGGGCTGTAATAATAACGTCTAGTAACGGCATGCTGTGTTCTGGCATTCCAGATGAGAAAGAAAAGGATGGTGACTGCATATTTCCTGCCCTAAAAAAGCCATGGCACAGTGTTCTAATTCATTCTATATCCTCTCTAACCATGTCTGTTGCATAGTAACCCCAGGGTGCTGGCAGATTCACTGATCTGACTGCAAATTGCTAATGCATTTTCCATCAAAGGCTGGCAGCTCCTGACTGGCAGTGCTGAATGGCTGACAATTATGCTAGTTCAAGTGGAGACCGTCATTGGATTTCTTGCTGTTTGTCACTGAGACGTTAGTCTACCAGGTGCCTCCTGGCACCTTTCCAAATATGTTAGGGTTTATTAAAAAAGGCATTTCCTAGACTTTAAAATCCATTGTAAATATAGCACAAACTGACTTTAGTTGCATTTTCCTGGTGGTGTCTGAGTATCTGATCTATTTCACACTTTGAGGTGGTTGGCCACACCAGCAATTCTGATCATGAGGAGTAAAAGATTTTGCAGTCCCAACTGTGTTGTATTATGACATAATCTGCAAGTGGTTTAGTGAATCTAATTTATACACAGATGATATTTACTAAGGGAAATGGTCAATTCGTACTTGTGCATGCCTTGGGGGAAGTCATTTAGCATGTCAATGTGTGCGTGTTTTGGGTGGGCTGGTGAGAGATCTTCCCTTACCCAGGATGATCTGACATCCTGATTATATTTTCTAGGTATTTTTTGTGATGAAATTGCTGACAACAATTACTAAAACAATATTTCCAAAATGGACATTGTCTATTAATTGGGGCAGGTCCTTGAATGTCTTGCAGCCACTTTGCACTGCAACACTGGTGTACTTTGAGCATATGGCCGAGGACAGATTATTCCAGTGTAAGGATAGGTCTAAAATAAGGTCTTCAGAATCAAACCCCTTCCTTGTTGTTGGCCCAGCAGAGAAGTGGGAGCATGGTTCAGTTGGGACGCAACTCTGCTAAGCTGATCTTTGGCTAGGTGCTCAACCTTTTGTGAGCCAATGTAATTTAAAGCAGCCTTCAGGCTGCTCTACTATTGCACATGATCAGGTGTGTGTGCGCGCAGAGCTGCACTGGGATGATGGCACTGCAAGAAACAGTTATATACCAGCTTTGTATGCCACCCCTTGCTTCCCCTCTGTGCATTTTGGGCATATGTGAGGATCTGGCCCCATATATCTCAATAAAAAAACATGAGTGCTTATTCAGGTGGTGGTTTCTTTGTGACGGCACCAGCAATCCAATGGACCAAGAGATCCAGGCCACCAACCGACAATCAGCTTGAACATCAGCTGGTAATGACCAACCTGGGCTGAACCTGAACAGCTGACCAAGGGAGAAAAATGTGACCTCTTATTACCAATCCCCTTAGCTATCCAGTTATCCCAGCCCAATTCTTCATATGGGGTTATTAATAAAAGTCTTCATTATGTTTGGCTGTGAATGGACTTCATGCATTATTCAATCATGACTATTTTTATTTGAGTTTCATGTATATTTATGCTTCATCTTTCCTCTAAGAGTCAATGCAGTTTTATAATTTTTAACATTTGTTTGTAAATTGGAGTCCACCATTCAGCAAAGTGCTGTTATTGCACTGAGTTAGTTGGTCCTGTATAATGTAGATGTAGCAAGTATTTGATGTTTATTTATATCTAACTTCTCAGATAATTACATTTATATTTTCTCTTCCTACATTTTTATTTGTGCTACTAAATTTTCCTGGGTAACACACTAACGGTAAAAAGACCATATACTCCTAATTAAAATATTTATCAATGCTAACTAGAGATAAGTACTAATATCTTTTAAGGTCCTTACAAAAATAAAGCCCCTGTATAGCTTTTAGATAATTATTTTTTAAACCGGCACAAAAGTCATTCCCAGGCGATGGTTTAATAAGATATTTCAGTCAAGCTCAGAACAATCTGGGAAAGTTTTCAAAGTAGAAAATGCATGAAAGTTCCCAATTAACAGGCAGGAACCGGAATTTTCAGATTAATTTCAGTTTCTTACTTATCTTGGCACTCCATTAAAATAACTACATTTGCTTTAGTAGAGGAGAGATTGATTAGACAGGAATAATCTTGAAGTTAAATGTTGAACATTATATTCACCCTACTTAACAGATTTTTGGTCCACAGTGGGGCAGAGAGTTGATAGCCTATCCTGAAGGATAAAAGCTGGGAAGTCGTTTATATGTAGAGGCTTCAAGTTTTAGTGGAGCCAGTCAAAAACAGGGAAGCTTCTGGCTGGCTTTAATTTTCCTGGGGTAGAACATCTTTTCCCTACCCTGCTGACCCAAGCATATTAATCTTCCATGTGATAACACTTTACAGATAGAATGTTCAAAAGAGCCTAAGGAGTCCATGTCTGATTAAAGTTCAATGGCAGTTGGGCGCTTAGCTCCCATTAGCCTTCTTAGAAGATCTCAAGCTTAAAAGTTGCATCTGAAGTTAAAAAAAAAAAAGAGATAAGAACGGCCATACTGGGTCAGACCAATGGTCCATCTAGCCCAGTATCCTGTCTTCCGACAGTAGCCAATGCCAGATGCTTCAGGGAGAACGAACAGAACAGGACAATTATCTACTGATCCATCCCCTGTCATCCAGGCTCAGTCATTCTGGCAGCCAGAGGCTTAGGTAGGGGCACACAGAGCATGGGGTTATGTCCCTGAGCATCTTGGCTAATAGCCATTGATGGACCCATGAACTTACCTAATTCTTGTTTGAACCCAGTTATAATTTTGGCCTTCACCACATTCTTTAGCTACGAGTCCCACAGGCTGACTGTGCGTTGTGTGAAGAAATACTTCCTAAAGTTTGTTTAAAACCTGCTGCCTATTAATTTCATTGGGTGACCCCCCCTGGTTCTTGTGTTATGTTAAGGGGTAAATAACACTTCCTTATTCACTTTCCCCACACCATTCATGATATATTAATTACTACAACTTCTGAACTTTGGGTTGGTTTGTTACTCAACTCCAAGCCTAAACCCTGATCCTGCAAACTCTTACATACACATTTAATTTATGCACATCAGTAGTCCCATGGGACCTTTTGTGTGTCTAAAGTTCAACATGCTCATAAGTGTCAACAGTAGTGACAACCCCTGAGTTCATGGCTAAAATGGTTACGTGATGAGTAAATGTGCTGACTGAATCATTAGACTGTTCACTCAATCAAGGACTCTTGCATATTTGGGCTAGTTGGCTGAGATTTTCCAAGCCATCTACAAAAACTCCTGTCAAGGTTCCTCCCCCACTCTGAACTCTAGGGTACAGATGTGGGGACCTGCATGAAAGAAAAACCTCCTAAGCTTATCTTTACCAGCTTAGGTCAAAACTTCCCCAAGGTACAAAATATTCCACCCTTTGTCCTTGGATTGGCCGCTACCACCACCAAACAAATACTGGTTACTGGGGAAGAGCTGTTTGGACACGTCTTTCCCCCCAAAATACTTCCCAAAACCTTGCACCCCCACTTCCTGGACAAGGTTTGGTAAAAAAGCCTCACCAATTTGCCTAGGTGACTACAGACCCAGACCCTTGGATCTTAAAAATAATGAACAATCCTCCCAACACTTGCACCCCCCCCTTTCCAGGGAAATGTTGGATAAAAAGCCTCACCAATTTGCATAGGTGACCACAGACCCAAACCCTTGGATCTGAGAACAATGAAAAAGCATTCAGTTTTCTTACAAGAAGACTTTTAATAGAAATAGAAGTAATTAGAAATAAGAAATCCCCCCTGTAAAATCAGGATGGTAGATACCTTACAGGGTAATTAGATTCAAAACATAGAGAACCCCTCTAGGCAAAACTTACAAAAAAGATACACAGACAGAAATGGTTATTCTATTCAGCACAATTCTTTTCTCAGCCATTTAAAGAAATCATAATCTAACGCGTACCTAGCTAGATTACTTACTAAAAGTTCTAAGGCTTCATTCCTGGTCTATCCCCGGCAAAGACAAAATATAGACAGACACACATACTCTTTGTTTCTCTCACTCCTCCCAGCTTTTGAAAGTATCTTGTCTCCTCATTGGTCATTTTGGTCAGGTGCCAGCGAGGTTACCTTTAGCTTCTTAACCCTTTACAGGTGAGAGGAGATTTCCTCTGGCCAGGAGGGATTTTACAGGGGTTTACCCTTCCCTTTATATTTATGACAACTCCTAAATAATCCATCTGTGCAAGAACCCCTGACTGAATGAACCATCTATAATGACCCAGTCAGATTGCTTATTGATCACAAAACTGTAAGGAAAATGCTGTAAAAATCATCTGTCATTCTCAGGCTGGTGGTGAGACACACAATAGCAGCAGGTCTCTCAGAAGCAAATGTAGGGGGATTCCACCTGCACTCCTTTCTCAGGCAAAACTCCCATTGCTATCGATGGGATTGTGCCCTAAATCCGTGCATTTTTAACCCTTGTTCAATTTTGAATGGGATATTCTTCCCCCAATTTTCCACTGGATTCCCATTACAGACTGAGCACTGGCAACATTTCAGACTAAACACCACAAATGAATTCGCTTGGCTCAGAGGAAAATGTTTCTGTCAAAAGCTAACTTATGCTACCCTTTTCCCACCTGTTAATGGGGAGCTTATATTATAGAGACATTTTCCTTTTATATTTTTGCAGCTTATTCAAAAAACCTTTTATGATCTTTTACGATCATACTGATGAAAACATCACTCCAAAATGTTGTGGTCTTCACAGCCGTGTCTTTTGCCTTGTAGATTATAGCCATTATTAAGTGAAGGGATTGAAAAGTAATGTTGAAACCCATAAATATTTTGCCTGTAATTTACAGAGTTTAGGGCTTTTTGAAAAAATTATTTTGTATAAACACAATTTACTCTCAGGCTGAAACATTGTATAAATGTTTCAGAACAGAGCAGGTCCTGAAATGTATTAGTATAAACTCATAGGGTATGTCTACACTGCAGTTAGAAACTCATGGCTGGCCAGTGCCAGCTGACTTGGGCCAAGGGGCTCTGGCTAAGGGGCTATTTAACTGAGATGTAGATATCTGGGCTTGGGCTGCAGCCCAACCTCTAGGACTCTCCCACTTCACAGGGTCCTAGAGCCCAGGCCCCAGCCTGAGCTCAAAACATCTGTACTGCAATTAAACAGCTCCTTAGCTCGAGCCCTGTGAGCCCAAATCAGCTGGTATGGGTCAGCCAGGGGTTTTTAATTGCAGTGTAGATGTACCCCTAGAAGCACAAGTGCCAAACAGTGATGAGTTGCCAAAATTTTAACAACCGGTTCCCTCCTCACCCCACGAGGGGGTCGTGGACTGCCCCCGCCCTCCAGGACTCCTGCCCCATCCAACCCCCTGCATTCCTTGATGCCCCCCCGGGACCCCTGCCCCATCCACCCCCCTCCCCTGTCCCCTGACTGCCCCCAGAACCGGGCAGGAGGGTCTCATGGGCCACTGTAGTGGGTGCCCACCACTCCCCGCCCCTAAGAGCCAGAGGGACCTGCTGGGGGGCAAGGTGGGGAGACCCAGTGGTGCTTACCTGGGGCTGCTCCCAGGAAGCATCCGGCAGGTCCCTCTGGCTCCTATAGGGGGGGTAGCATAGCTAGGGGGGAGCAGGGGGAGCGGCCGCTCCCCCCACCAATCACATCAAAAGTGGCGCCTTAGGCACTGACTCCCTGGGTGCTCTGGGGCTGGAGCACCCACGGGGAAAATTTAGTGGGTGCAGAGCACCCACCAGAAGCTCCCCATCCCGCGCCCAGCCCCAGCTCACCTCACCTCCGCTCCGCCTCTTCCCCTGAACGCGCTGCCCTGCTCTGCTTCTCCGCGCCTCCCCCCCCCGCCCAGGTTTCCCGCGAATCAGCTGTTTGCGCGGGAAGCCTGGGAGGGCTGAGAAGCAGGCGGCGGCTTCGCGCTCAGGCCCAGGGAGGCAGAGGTGAGCTGGGGCGGGGAGCGGTTCCCCTGTGCGCTCCCCGGGTTACCTGCTATGGTGCAGGCGGCCCTCCTCGCGCCCCCCACCCCCACCTCAGCTCACCTCCGCTCTGCCTCCGCCTCCCTGGGCCTGAGCGCGAAGCCGCCGCCTACTTCTCAGCCCTCCCAGGCTTCCCGTGCGAACAGCTGATTCGCGGGAAGCCGGGGGGGGGGATGCGGGGGGCGGAGAAGCAGAGCAGGGCGGCGCGTTCAGGGGAGGAGGAGGAGGAGGCGGAGCGGAGCTGAGGTGAGCTGGGTCTGAGCGAGGAGCTGCCGGTGGGTGCTTTGCAAATTTTCCCTGTGGGTGCTCCAGCCCCGGAGCACCCACAGAGGTGGAGCCTAAGGCGCCACTTTTGCCCGGTTGTTAAAGTTAGAAGCCCTTTTAACAACCGGCTCCAGCTCACCACTGGTGCCAAATCCTGTATTTCTTACTCAGCTGGCTACCCCTATTGCAAAATTAGGAGCCAAGGCCAAAATATTCAAATCTAGACACTGATTTGGGGTTTCTCAACTTCCAGGTGCCCAGCCTGCTCCGCCTTTAGGGTATGTATGGCCTGCAGCTGGGAGCGCGTCTCTGAGCCCACGGGGGACAGACTTTTGCTAGCGTGCTAAAAACAGCAGCATGGACATTGTGTCACCAGTGTCAGTATGGGCGAGCCACCGGGTACAAGCCACCCTGAGCCTCTGTGTCATCACCTGTGTATTAGCTCAACCAAAGCTAGTGCGTGTCTGTCCACCCGGGATGGGAGGCACAGCCCCAGCTGCAGTGTGGACATATTCTTAAAGCCCCAGCGGTCAAATGTGAATGAGTAGCATTTCAGAAGATCAGAGGGAGCGTGTCAAAATGGAGACACCCAAAATCAATGGTCCCTTTTGAAAACTTGCTTGGAGGCTTGCTTTGGAATTTCAGAGGAACTCCCAAAACTGGGTCACTGGCAACAAAATGGCAGATAAGGAGTACTTGTGGCACCTTAGAGACTAACCAGTTTATTTGAGCATCGGTGCCACAAGTACTCCTTTTCTTTTTACGAATACAGACTAACACGGCTGTTACTCTGAAAAATGGCAGATGAAATTTAATGTGGATAAATGCAAAGTAATGCACATTGGAAAGCATAATCCCAACTATACATATAAAATGTTGGGGTCTAAATTAGCTATTACCACTCAAGAAAGAGATCACAGAGTCAAAGAGATCTCAGAGTTCTTTGAAAGTATCCACTCAATGTGCAGTGGCAGTCAAAAAAGCGAATAGAATGGTGGGAATAATTAAGAAGGGGATAGATAATAGGACAGAAAATATCGTGTTGCCTCTATATAAATCCATGGTACGCCCACATCTTGAATACTGTGTGCAGATGTGGTCACCCCCATCTCACAAAAGATATATTGGAATTGGAAAAGGTTCAGAAAAGGGCAACAAAAATGATTAGGGATATAGAATGGCTTTCCTATGAGGAGAGATTAATAAGACTGAGACTTTTCAGCTTGGAAAAGAGATGGCTAAGGGGAGATATGATTGAGGTCTATAAAATCATGACTGGTGTAGAGAAAGTAGATAAGGAAGTGTTGTTTACTACTTCTCATAACACAAGAACTAGGGGTCACCAAATGAAATTAATAGGCAGCAGGTTTAAAACAAATAAAAGTATTTCTTCGTACAACGCACAGTCAACCTGTGGAACTCCTTGCCAGAGGATGTTGTGAAGGCCAAGACTATAACTGGGTTCAAAAAGAACTAGAAACATTCATGGAGGATAGGTCCATCAATGGCTATTAGCCAGGATGGGCAGGGATGGTATCCCTAGCCTCTGTTTGCCAGAAGCTGGGAATGAGTGATGTGGGATGGATCACTTGATGATTACCTGTTCTGTTCATTCCCTCTGGGATACCTGGTATTGTCCACTGTCCGAAGACAGGCTACTGGGCTAGATGGACCCTTGGCCTCAGCCAGTATGGCCATTCTTATGTTCTTATGATACAAGCTGTAGGGCCAATCCTGCTCCAATTTTTATAACTGTCTTCAAAGGTGCCAGACTGGTCCATTTACTATCTCAGTGTGACTGTCACAAGTATGGTAATACAAATCAACTGCTGACGGACTTTATACTTGCAGAGGACTGTGATGGCCCATTGTACCCATGGAAGTTTCTTGTTACTTTTAAATCTCTTATTAAACAAAGTCATAGTTCTCAAAAAGCCATCTCAGAGAGGGAGAGTAATATTTTCCCAACAATTATTGCAATCAGTGTAGCTATACAGCAACAACATATACCAAGGGTGGCCAAACTTACTGACCCTCCGAGCCGCATACGACAATCTTCAGAAGTTCGAGAGCCAATGCACACCTGCCAGGGCTTGGGGCTTCTGCCCCATGGGAGGCACCTGCCTGGGCTTGGGGCTTCAGCCCCACTCCTGCTGAAGCCCTGAGTTCAGGTAGGTGCACCCCTCAGGGCTCGAGCCCCAAGACCCCCCTGGGCAGAAGCCTCTACCCCACCACCCCACTGCAAGTCAGAGGTCCCAAGCTTCCCCGCTAAGTCTGGTAGGTGGAGAATGGGCGGGGTGTGAAGGGCTCTGCAAGCCGCACTTTAACTATCAAAGAGCCGCATGTGGCTCACGAGCCATAGGTTGGCCACCCCGATATATACAATATTAATAATCTTGGCAAACATTTTATTTAAAAAAATAGTGTTTGAAAAACCTCTTGCTTTGAAAATTCAGTCGGAAATGCCACACAATTATTTTCATTTTCTCGTTGCTTGTGAGATTAATTGAAATTCATTGTTTTAGACTAATTCACATAGTAGCAATTACATTTACTCTCCTGTGACAATACACAGCAAATTAAAATGCTCAGCTATTAGGTAATTTCTCCTTGATTAAAGTGTAGGAGTGGCCAGAAAGCCACGGTCAACAGACTAATCAAGCAATATGAGAATGAAAACCCGTCTTTGATGTTCCAGAAATGCACGTGGCTCTACGGCTGTTTCAACTTAATTTTTGCCATTAACAAAATAAAACAGTATGTTAGCGTAATAGCAAAGTAGGGCCTGATCCAAAGGCCGCTGAAGCAGATGAGGGGTCTTTCCAATGATGTCAGCCAGCTTTGCATCAGGCCTATATATAGGAGCACCAGAGAACAGAACAATTGTTCAGGCACATCACATTTTGTGCTTCTTATATGTAATTGGATTTGACTATCCGAGATCAAGGAAAGAAAGGATTTAAATAGACATCCCCTGCAAGGTCCAGATTCTTCAGCTAGTATTAATTTGATGGCCCTCCTTCATTGCATCATCATGATCTGTTGTTATTACTATCACCAGATACTCACTTGTGTGTGACTTTGGACGTCTTTGGATGGATGTTGCTTAGAAAAATTAAATGTTTCCATATTTTCCCATTACAATGCAAAACCCTTTATTTCCTGCATTGAACAGGGAGATGTCTGAACATCATTATTCTTTATTTAAAGGATTTGTACACAGGGATAATAAGAAACCATCCTGCAAGAATTAATGCAAGAAACAACTACTGTTGGCCGTGATCATGCATTAGTTAAGGGGCCACTGTCACTGTTTCCTTGTATCCTCCCATCCCCCATTTTAGTTGTCGGCATCCAACTATTGTCTCTTGTCTTGTATTTAGATTGTAAGGTCTTTGGGGCAATGTCATAGTGCAGGCTGTCCTGGCGCATCTGTGGTGGTCAGGTGTGGCAGCACAGGTGAGCCCTACCTTGATTTCCCTTCATCCCGGGGAATAAACAAGTACAAGCGGGTATCAAAGAGCATGGAGGGTCTTGTTTATTAAAAGACAGGCCTATACAAAGGATAATAAACCAAAAAACTTTGTCCCAGTGTCTTAGCTGGGACACAGAATCAGTCTTACTTTATTTATCCCACCATAGACTACTGCTAGCTCTGTCCAGGCCCTTTACCAGCAGGGTTGTCTTCACTCAAGTCCCTTTTTTGGAGTCCAATCTTTTGCCACTAGCTGGGGAGAATCCTTCTCTGGAGATAGGGGTCAACCTGCCAACAGCAGCTCTTCTCAAGGACAGCCCATAGTTCCTGACTGGCTGGGCTTCCTGCCCCTGTTTTGGTGGAGATCCCTTCCATGGGACCAGGCCTTCCTGGTAGCATAGTTCTCCCCTTAAAGATCTCCTCTCTCTAGGAGCATAGGTGCTAGGCTCTTTCACCCAGTGAGCTCTCCTGCGGGCAGCTTGTTCTTAGAAGCATGCCTTCTCTCTAGAAGCACGTTCTCCCTGAGAGTACCTACCCTAACTAAGCTCAGGTAACCTTTTAACTACGTCCATGGGTTTGTTTACCAATTAACCATTGAGTAGCCACCTGAGTAGTCAATTACCCCCAGGTGGGGCTTCAGAAGGCAGTTGTGGACAGATTAGGCCCTGATTCCCCTAAAACAGGCCAGTCACCTTATGATGGGCAAGGACTGTCTTTTTGTTGTGTGTTTGCACAGCACCTACTCAGTGGGTTTCTGGTCCATAACTGGGGATTCTAGGCACTATGTAATACAAATAATAAACATTACAAATCATTTAAAAAACACCATTCCTGTTTTCCTAATAATGTGTACTTTTATTAAAAATGAGGGGAAAAAATAAAATCTAAGTGTAAAATTAATCTCTCTTCAGAGAGTCAGCATCAAGTTCTGTGACCCATGTAAATTCTACCCAAATCCTCAAAGTTTAAATAGCACTCCCATGGTGTTAGATGTTTGTGCTGGCTTTGTGCACAGCAGTAAATTATACCCTGCATGTATATTTGTGAGAGTAAATATATTTAACTGAACATTAGCAGAAAGCAAACGCTAAGAGACATGGTCTGGTTGAAGTCAATTAATTTTAACATTCCAATGAATAATGGTAAAGGTTTTTTTTAAAATATATCACCAGCTTTGTTTAATATATCACCTAGAGATTGCCTAGATTAATAGCTACTTACTACAAATAGGTTGGAGATGAGCCTCTTTCCACATTGAAGAGAATTTGGGTCCAATTCTATAAGTGACCCATGTCTGGAACACAAGCTGATGTCGGCGGGATGCTTGTGGAATGGAGCCCTTCTGTGTTTAAAAACTGAAGTCATCATCCTCAGCATGAATGGTTCCTTCGAGTGACAGAGCCCAAGGTCAGAAATGCTTTGGGGAAGGTGCCACACAAATTCAGTACTAACTATACCCATGGGCTCTGGTCTCCGGAAGCTGAGATCAGCTGACTGAACACATTTGCAGTAGCATCTGCAGCTGGATGTATTTTTGATCAAAGGAGGCCCTAACTGAGGCCAGGAGCGACCAACTTTCAATAGCAGGGCATGCACTTACATCACATACAGTAAGAGAAGGACAATTTTACCACCTATTCAAGATAAAGAACTTCTTCCACCATCTGTACCATCCCTCCTTCTTAAGGAGGACCTCCATTTTAGACCTGGCTTCTACCACTACACTAATCTAGAGCTGTGCCTCTAATTATGCTGTTTCTATACCAGTGATGGGCATGGCACATGGAATTGGGAGTTCCACACACAGAATGATTACTGGTTTTGACACAGCCATAATCATCAAAGTAAAACTGCAGGGCCAGATCCTGAGGTTTTCATTCAGTTTATACTCAGTGGAAACTGTTTGAATGAGGACTGAGTAAAAGCTAAGTATAGACCATGGGGATCTGGCCCATAGGAAACAATGTTCTAGATTTTCAAATAGCTTGAACACACCATTTCTTCTCCAAAACGCACATGCAGTTGACTACCTAGTTTGTATATGCAATTATATCATTTTTAAGTCCCGTTGCCATAATTATGTTTGCAAATTAGCTGTACATTTGCCACAGATTTGAGGCATGCAGTTGTACTCCTCCCCTACTTGAAAGTATGGCCTAATGTTTTGAGCCTATCATGTTATTGTCCTACGATATTATTTTCTTACGCTCTTCATTCTGTGTCTTTCCCACACCATGTTCCACATGTGGGTGCTGGTTGACAGGGAGTCACGCCAACATCTCAGATCTAGGAATAGGGATGACAATCGGTCTCTTCCAAAGAGTGTGTCTATATTTACAGCAAGTTCCAAGAAGCTCTTGTGCACTGTTCTTCTGGCCTGCTGGTAATACAGGCCGTTGAAGACTGGCTTTGTGTGTTTGTGTGAATTGGCCACAGCCTCTTCCCAAGAAAGCATAAAGTGCTATAAAAGCCACACCAGCAAGTATAATACCAATTACCACCCTTGCTGGAGCCACCACGAGACAGAAATATAAATGACATCAGATACATACTCCACTCTTGTACTGAGGCCTATATCTGTATTTTATATTTGTATTTTGAATCCAATTTTGATCACTCTATATTCACCCAGCATGTTGTACCCACAAACTGAGGAAGAATGTCAGACAGAGAAAGAATTAGCTAGCTTCTTCTTCATCTATATCCAAAGGTTATAAGCAGCATTCACCCTCTAATTACAGCTACAAGTAACAGTCCTTCCAGTTATTTCTCTGTGTTTTTCCATTTTGAACAATTTACTTATTATTTTATTTTGATAGCTTTTAGAGCCACCACTGCAAAAGAGTGAGCAGTAGTCTCCAAACTCTTGTGGCTTAGCACAGCTGCAGATCTGAAAAAGAAAGAGACTGTTGAAATAAACACCTTGGACCAAATCTGGACATCTGTACTTAGTTTTTCTTTTGGGTAAAAAGTTTTCAAAAGTGCCTAAAGTCCCATTTTCCAAAGTGCCTAACTCCAATGGACTTTCAGGGAAAGTTAGGTGCCTAACTCACTTGGCAATCTTGAAAATCCCAATCCCGAAGTGCCGAAACCACTTTTGGGAATGGAAGTTAGAATTCTAAGTCACTTACTCAGGCAACATGTCCACTGAAGTTAAAAGCTGAGTGAGACTTTAAGATTGGGCCCACTATTAATTTTGTCAGATTTTCATGTAACACAAAAAGTAATTGTTTTGCTTAAATCTTGCACTATGTCCACTTTTGTGAAACAGCAAAACCTTCATCTTTTTATTGGTCAAGAGTAGAATAGAAATGGATTGTTTTTTTAGCTGTCCAATTTGTAGCAATTATGTTTACTTTCCTGTAACAAAATAAACTGCAATCCCTCGCTGTCTGTTAATTTCTGCTTGACGAAGGCATGCAGCTGAATAGAAAGTGGGGCTCCAATAAACTGATAAAGAATAAAGTTTGATGTTACTGATGCATATAGATTTTTTCTAGGCAGTAATTCAAATAGTAGCAACTGTTTGTGGAAAGTCTTTCTACAAGAGGGAAAAAGTGAATAGCAGGGGAAAAAATTTGAAGTGGCCATGCAAAAATCAGTCATGGACATCTGGACCACCCTTATTCATCTTAGGAAATGAAACACTAGTTAAGCCTCCAAGTGAAAAGAATCAATTCCATATTCTGTCTTCAGCAGATCAAAGGTCCCCCTCTAAATTTCAGGCTGCCATTTACTCATAGAACTGGTATCTTGGTTCAGTACCTCACAAACCTCTGTGCTGCACCATGTCTGGGGCCCAATCCTTCAAACCCATGCTGTCTGCCTGTCTACAGAAACAAGGTGGGTCTTGTCTCTCTAATATCCTGGGACCGACATGGCTAAAACTACACTATCTGCTTGTCTAGGCATATACCACTGTGATATCTGAGCACTCATTGACGATAATACAACCACTTCCCTGAGCAAAGTGACCCTACGATAACAATGCAGTAGCTAGGAAGAAAGGGAGGTTGTTTGGGGATATGGAAGAAGGTGCAAAAATGAGTAGAAGGAGACACAAAGGATAGCATCTATCTACTTATACAGCACACATCACCATAGTGTCTGAGCACCTCAAAATTATGACGTTCCCAGAGATAGGCCCCGATCCTGCAACTTCATCCTGGGCAGGTGATTGGGGCTCTGCGGCGCCCTCCCGCGCAGATCCAGTTGTAGGTTTGGGAGCTTACATTTCCCTCTCTTCAGAGTTCAGGGACTAGACTCTGTTTTTACTGTTATCGATGGTGGTGCTGGTGTTATAGGGAACAAAGAAATAGGTTTGGCGTTTGGGTCTGAAGGAGCTGTGGCTTGTGGTCACTCAGTGTCTCCTGGGAACAAGTTCCAGATTTGAAGGCCAATCACAGAGAAAGACCTCTCTCTCCTCTGTGCACAGCCCTGATTCCTGAACTGGGTAGTTCCATTGTTTCCAGCATAAAATTAAACTGTCTGAGATACTAAGCTTGACATACTGGCTTCTGTGTATGTAGAGCATCTCTGTTTTTTCCTAAGGATTTTGCAAACTTTCTACACATGCACAGTATGGTGGATAGACTTATAGCACAGCCTTATTTTGAAATACCTAAACTGTCATTGATGTGATGGACTATATTGGCTTCAAAGTACCAGTGTTATTAATGGGAAATTCAGCTTGATTTAAGGCTGAAATTTAGGTTTTTGTAAAAACAAGGTTTTACAAAATCTAAGATCAGTAGAAGTGTGTCCATATATATATTTTAAATTTCAATGAAAATAGGTTTTTTTCCCCCTTTCAACGTTCCCTTTTAGTGCTTTCAGTCCAAACTCTGAGGCATTGGGCTAGTTCACGAAAAGGGCTATAGGATGTGAAACTGACTAGTCTATTTTCATCATCCAGGCTGGGTGAAATGCAAAAAGTAAATTTCAGAATTAATGGTCAGTAATAGCATTTAAGGCGAGTCCTGGCCCCACTGTAGTCAACGACAGAACTTACTGTATATAGGATTTTTCATCAAACATTTCACAATGGAGGTTAAGTATCATTATCCCTATTTTACAGATGGTAAAATGGAGACATAGAGGGTACATCGACACTGCAATAAAAGATCTGTGTCATGGCTGCAGCTGGCCAAGCTCAGCTGACTTGACTTATGGGACTCGAGCTGCTGGGCTAAAAATTGAAGCATAGACATTCAGGTTTGGACTAGGACTAGAGCCTGGGCTCTGAAACCCCGTGAGGGAGGTGGGTCTCAGAGTCCAAACAACTACACTGCAATGTTTAGCCCCTTAGTCTGATCCCTGCAAACCCCAGTCAATTGACCTGGGCTCAGGCTTGATCTGCAGGTTTTTTATTGCAATGTAGATGTTCCCAGAGGGGTAAAATGAAGTATCCAAGGGAAGTCACACACCATGCCAGGAATAGGACCCCTGACTCTCCTTGCTGTTCCTTCTCTGTTGGACCATGCTGCCTCCTGATTTAGGCCCTTTTAGATTTGCTAATCTAAGGATTAAATATAACACAGATAATGATTTTTTTAAAAAATGCTTAAGGCCAGATTCACTGTTTTGCCTGGACAATGTTCCTTTAAGTCCAAAGAATCTATTGTACCAATAATCCAGATGGTAACAATCCCTAATAGACACCATTCAGTGCAGGAAGGACATACTTTTAGCAATTACAGAAATAGTGGACCACTTACAGATGGCAGTATTTAGCGGAGTTTGTTTGGGTAATCAGTCAGCTGTTTGGGGCAGTTACTAGTTGTTACAGGGCAGCAAAGAAAGACACGCTGTACAGATGTGCAGAGTGATCAGAGGTCCCAATGACTAATGCATACCCAGGAGCCAATGTATCAAAATAATCTATCAACCACTGCCCTCAAAATACAGCCCCCATCTCCTAGCCTGTTTTCCCTTTTGAAATATGCTTTGAAAATGCAACGATTGGTTTGAAGAATGGCAGGCGATGTGAAGCAGCAGAAATGCACAGTATAAGTCAGTCACCCCTGAAAAGCTGATGAGAGACCACTTTGCTAATATTATCATCATTGAATGGCACAGTGGAACAAAACTCTGGATGTATAAGGACTGCAAGTATAAGACTCCCATTAAGGTTAAGCATAAGCTTACGTGCTTTGTTGAACAGAAACGGAAGTAAGCATGTGATGAAGTGCTTTGCTGAATTGGGGCATGAGTGCATAATGGTCAATATACATAGGCCTCTGTAAGGACTGTTCTTATTCCTAGCAGAATATTACATGGGATGGGTCCATCCCAAGCAATGAACAGGTGCATATTAACACAGCTTTTAGAACAGACATGACTGCTGGGGCAATTTATGATGCTTTCCCGAAGTAGCTTGAATTTGGCTGGTGGCCTTTGTAATTTATCTTCACCAATATCGTTATGTGCCCTGAGAAACATTTTTCTTTCCGAATCTAAAAAAATTACCATCAGTTCAAGGAGCAGAAAACAACCCTTATTATAATGGCCCTGGATCCAGGACCACAGTAAGGTTTGGATTTTTAACATGCTCAGAGGTGTTTTAACAGCTGGCTTATGGTTACTACAGCCGCTGAGCAAACATGAAGGTTATTTTACCTTTCTTTATTGATGGCCCAGGCTCCATCTTATTTCCTCTCTCTGGGCAGACTGGCAGTGGCTGTGCTTGGAGCCACCAGGCCGCTCAGTCACTCTCACAAAGTGGTGCGACTGGTTCTGCTTAATTTTGTACTAAAGGCTGGAAAGGGACAAGAGTTGCATGGTGATATGGAATGAATGCACAATTGTAATCTATCCATCTAGCCAAGGTATTTATATGGCACCCATTGCCTAGGTTTATAGGCTTGGAAGAGGATGCTCATTAATAATGAGAACATTCTAGCCCAAGGAATAGACTGGATGTGTGGTATGTACATTTGTACTCAGCAGCAAGCCACATGTTGGCATAATGTTACCGAGGTTGTGCAGGCTACATTTATACCACTTCTGATGAGCAGGTTACTTGGAGATAGTCTCTCCTCCCTCCACCCAGAGCTAGCAGTGCTGTGGATCTAGCCTTGGAATAAAACAGCCACTTTCCACGTTGTTATTCCCCTCCCTGTGCCGTGTGTGAGCAAAAACCGAAGACAACTGGAGTTGCCACTGACCTCAAGAATCCAAGCCCCAGACTGGAGTAAAATGAGACCTGCTCTCTAAATTCTAATGAGGAATCAGGGGCTTTTTGGAGGTGTCAAGTGCTAGAGTATGACTGCGCATCTCAGCTCTTCCATCGTCAGCAGGGGTAATTGTGACAATGAAAATAAACTTGGGATTCCAGAGATCATGGAGGAAGGAGATCTGACCGGTGTAGTGTAACCTCTGTGATGCTGCCAGCCATCTCCAGCTGAGAATCAGCATCTCTCTTTTACCCAGGTTTGCTGAGGAACAAGAAACCGGACTCCCCTCAGATTACATAAAGGCATGGGGTTGCAAAGTCAATGGGATTATTGGGGACTCAGCCCCTAGTTGGATAGAGCCCACTGTGAATGAAAAACTTGGCCCAGATTTGAACCAACAGCCCTCCTACCTCCTGTCCCTTTGCTGTAACCACCAGACCACAAATGTCTTTCCCACTCTCTGCTGTTAAGACGGAAGCTTCAGTTTTCAAGTTTGGAGAAATGTGGTGAGCTGAGGGCAGGAAGGATCTGTCATTCATGCAAAAACGTAGGCTAGAGTTTCCAGATATATTTTAATTTCAAATTTCTTTCTTTAATACCAATAGGGTCTGAGGGGCAGGAGAAGGCTCCTACTCCTGTGACTCTCACAGCAGTGGGATAGCTCCTCTCCTTGCTTTCCAAAGTGTCTGTTAAAACAAATGATATGCTTGTAAATTCCCTTGCCCTTTGGAAATCAGAGGCACCTTGCACAAAATGGGAAGCTGGCTCATTTTCTACCTTTTCTTGCTTTCCCAAAAAAGGAACCTTGAATTAATGTGCATTCCTGATAAAGGCAGTGATATAAATCACACCGGCTTGCTTTCACGTTGAGATGCGAAGCCAGTTCTCTGCAGTGTCCTGGAGGGCGCGTATTCTCAACAAGTTAAAATGAAATGAAATGAAACCTAAGAAAGTCACTCCTGGTGTGTGTGCTATGCAAACTGCTGTGATGATCTCTGAGGAGGTGAGAGAGCACATGAGCTTGATCTGCTTCAAATCTTTACTCTCAAACACTCGAGAGTCAATTATAAAATGTGCCAAGGGGGGAAAAAACGTGTTAACCTTTTCATTGTGTGGTTTTTTCCTCCTCATTGCATTTACATTGGCCTTGAAGAACTGGGACATATTGCAGATGGCTTAGGGTCTATAAATTCTTATTTGAACCATCACGAGCCAAGTATAACAGGTAGCAGTCCAGACTTGTCTAAAAAGGATAAACCCCAGCTAAGTGTGTAAATAATACTCTGGTGCTTTTTATCATATAAACACACACACTGAGCCAGCCAGGTACCCTAAAAGGCCTAGTCACATTTCTCTATTGTTATCTTATAAAGTGCATTAAGTATGTACACTGGGACTTCAGTGGGTATTATTTTTTAAAAGCTACCTCTCACTGAAAAGCTCAAACCAAACTAACAGATTGAAGTATTGTGACACTTATTTTAGGGAGCTCTGCAGTTGACCATTAGCTGACTAGACAGTTATTCTCACTCTGCAGGTCAAAATATTCTCTCGCCTTTCAGGAGAAAGCCATGAGAAATTCACCTGCAGGATGTGGGGCCATCAAAGGGAATCTTATGTCACCACTAGTCTGCTGGATAATGTCATTTACTTTTACAGCACTATACAGGGGAAGGGGCAGGAGCAATGGGTGTTCTCTTGTGGTGTGAATCACGACAAATAAAGCACTTGTAATCTTGTGTTCCAGTTGGGAGAAATCCTGAGTCATCTCTACCCCAGTGTCCCAATGGAGAAAACAACAACACTAGCTGCCTTAAGGGTGTTCTGAGAACTAATGAGTAAATGTTGTCTGCTTTGCTTTGAAGATGAAAAGGGCTCTGTACATGCTAAGCATTTTAATTAGAGAATGAAAGAAATAGAATCTGCATCTTCTGTTTGTTTTCTGCACTGGGGAATCTCTGATACCCAAGAATTTCCCCACAGTTTCTGTTTGTTTTTTACCCCCTTTTTGGTCCCCATTCCCCAGGCCCTGCATCATGGCAAATGTGATGACAAGCCAAGGAGTGTTGAATGTAAATAACTCCCTCCAGAGTTTCTCAATGAGATTCTCTGCAGTTGCAGTCATAAGGGACTTGAGTATTTTTACTACAGATTCCTAGCTAGAATGAGTTTATCATTCAGTTATAAACATTTATTATTGATTGAAACTTGACAAAGGAAGTCTCAGATTGGGGAAAGCCATTTTACAGACATTGAGAAAGATCACTGTGTTTGTATGTTAGCTCTGTCCAGCCACAAGGAGGAAATTTCACAAGTGACCCATCCATAATAGTCAACATTACTGGCATGAAGAGGAAGAGGCGAGGAAGATATTTTTAATTGTGCACGTTCAATAACTGTTTTGCTATAATTTGTAGTGAATGCCCAAACTTTTATTTCTTTGGGGCCCGAACTTCAAGGGCAGAGTTGCTACTGCTCATTGCCAGGGCTGGCTGGGGATGCAAAGTGTGTGGTGGAGGAGTCCCTCCATTCATCTGAGCAGAATTTTCAAGGCTGGAGAACTGGATAGCTCTAGATCCCTGGCTTTCCTCTTCTTTTGTATGCTGACCCTTCCACCCACCCACTCTACTTCCTTGCTGGGCTGGAGGGAGAGGGGAGAATACTTGGAGTTCCCAGACCAGATTATTGCCCTCAACTTGGGTTGTCATTTACCAGTGTAAAATGATACTAAATCAAAATGGTAGTGTCCTGCACCCACTTTGCACTGATGTAAATGACGACACAGGGTGCAAGGCAGTATGGGCATGCAAAGCAATGTCTACACCACAGGGATAATACTGACATAGCTAGGGTGCCAGCATAACCCTGTGGTGTAGATGCAGCCTACACCAATGGAAGGGGGTTTTCTATCAGTGTAGGAACACTACCTCCCCAAGCCCCTGTCACTAGGTCAACAGAAGCATTCTTCCATTGACCTAGCTGCATCTACACTGGGGGTTAGGTCAGCATAGCATATCTATATATCATTCAGGGGTGTGGATTGTTCACACCCTTGAGTGACATAGCTATTTTAAGTGTAGGCCAGGCCAAACTAAGACTGAAGGCCTGATTCTCCATTGCCCTGCACCTTATATTGGCATTGACACTAGTACAGAGTGTGTAAAATGCTACTAAATCAGAATGGTGATGGTTTGAACCCACTTTGCCCTGGAATAAGGCAGTAAAGGACTATGGAGGATCTGGTTCCAGGGTCCCATTGGAACTATGGGGTCTTTGCAATAATATACTTCCCCTGGCATGCTTTGCTAGTTCAAACTGGAATTAGTTCAGGGAAGTCCTGTGGCCTGTTATACATCAGGTCAGACAAGATGATCACAATGGCCTCTTCTGGCTTTATAAATCTTGGACAACAGCATACCTGGTCCAGACTTATATGATCACCAAAAACCAGCCACATTTATGTCATTCCGATAAGAAGTTAAACTGAAGTCCTGGCCATCTGCAGTAATTAAAGATTCCCCACCAACTTTAGGGAAGTTCAGACCGATGTCCTGGCAAAATTCCAACTAGGAGAACTATATTCTTCCTACCTAAAGCCTCCCTGCAGTTTTAGTTGGATATAGTATACTTCTCATCCTAATGTTATTGTGTGCTGTGGGACTGCCGCCATGCTCTATCCAGACATGTCTTCATTTGAATGGTTGCAGAAGTGATCCTTTAAAATAAAACGTGTATATCATTTTGTTATGTTTGCAAAGTCCTTCAGGATCTTTGGGGATGAAAGGAGCCATATGAATGAAACATTATTATTATTACTCTGTTTTATAATAAAGTCTTAGAGAATCTATGACGCGTGACGGTGATAATTTTCAAACACCTGTGTAAGAAGCGGTTTTAAAATTGTTTTTTTTAAAAAATTACTGCCAAAATATCCCAAAAGAACTCTGACGGTAGTAAGACCATTTTAGAGTCAGTTTAGAGAGTACATTGAAAGCATTGTATGTGAGAGATCAGATGCACAACTTAAAAGTGAGATGGTTGTTCTTATAAAGTTATTTGCACCATAATTTTTCCAAAGTGATCTGTTTGTTTTTAGTTGAATGGATTCCCAACAGTGGCACGTCAAAGCTGCTCCTTGCAAAATTGCTCCTTTTTCTTTAACATCATGGTTAGCTGGTTTGGATTTGTTTTTTTCTGCTAATGTGTTAGCTAAAAGATACAGCTGTGAGTGTGGTGATTTGGACTAATGACTGGGAGAGCCATTGTGAATTATTGGATTTTGTGACTTTGTGAAACAAATACAATAAAATAAACAAAAAGTGCTTGCACCACAAAATGGACTTTGTTCATTTATTTTGACAAGTGTAATGTAGTTTTAATGATTTCTGGTTGTACTTCAGATTACGACTTCATAGTAAAGGAACTGTGTGATATTTTGTTAAAGTAATGAAACCTTTAGTAATATGAAAGCTCACTACAGTAGCCTGAAGTCAGTGAAACCACACCTGTGAGCACGATTGGGCTCTAGGTTTTGCTCCCCTTATTCAGTCAAATAGTCTGGGATTATTATTGTCACTATGGGAAATCCAGGATCTAGCCCTAAACGTTCCCCAACCGTGGGGAGGAGATCGGCTCAGGACAATCAATATTTTGGTTTAAGCCTGATGAGCATGTGTATCTATTTCCTAAATATGGAAGGCTGTTTTATGTTTCAGTCTGGAAATGCGCACGGCTAAACCTCAGCCTTTGGTGCAGACCCTGGAACGACTATTACACTCTCAGAGTCGCTATATCTTGGCCTCTCCCCCCTCACCTCTTCCCCCGATAGGTCACCCACTGTGTGACTGTAGCTAAGGGGTAGAAAATGCCTCCAGTCACACCTTTCCTCAACCCTTTGTGTCCGGCCCATTGCTAGTCACGGACAGAACGGAGGGGATTTGTCCGGGACGAGTTGAAATCCAGACTGGTGTTTTATTTCATGCCAAGAGCGGGTCCCAACCCACCGATCCCCCCTGCGCTGTGCGGCTGGGGAGGGTCAGGAGAGGAAAGGGGGGGACCGGAGCTCTGGTTCAGACGCTTCCCCAAATGGCAGCGCCAGGCTGAGGCACTTTTGGACTGACCCTAAGTCAGTGGGAGTCTGACCACAGCCGGGGGCCCGGTCTCCAGGGCTCTGCCAGGGCCGTTTAAATGGCCCGGACTCTGCTTGGTCAGCTCAGGGTCTCCCGATCCCACCGAGGGCGGCGGGCGAGTGGCCCGGCGCACGGGGACGGATTTCAGCCCGCCTCCGCCGGGGCAGCGCCGGGGGCTCGTTTGACAGCCCAACGCCTTCCAGCCCCGGGCGGCCGCTGCTCCTCTGCTCTCCCCTGCGCAGGGGGATCACGCCTCGCTCCTCCCTGCTGGCCACCAGGACACACCTCCCCCGCAGAGCCGTCGCCCGGCCGGCCGGCGGGCTGCCCACCCAGAGCCCCCGCGCCTCTGTCCCGGGGCTCCCGCAGCCCCACGCCGGCCAGGGCGCGCTCGCTGGGGCAGGAGAGACGCCCCGGGCCCCTTGCAGCCGGAGCTGCGGTCTCGGCCGGGAGCGGGAGGCGGGTTGGGCCGAAGGCAGCAGAGCCCTGCAGGGAGCTGCGCGCTGCATTCCCCCCCCCACCCCCGTTTTTTAAAAACGTGGGTGGAAAAACAAACCTGTGTCTGGCGTGGCGCCTCCCCTCCCAGCCCGGCGCGCTGCAGAAATGCCCCTTTGCAGCCGCTAGACCCTGGGGAGGTGGCGAAGCAGAAAAGGTGGGGGGCGGGCTGTTGGCAGGGGGAGGAGGTGGCCCGTCCCCAGTCACCCACGGGCCCTTCCGCGGGTGGGTGGGAGAGGCAGCCCTGCAAAGGGAAGGGGCGCGGCCCGGTGCGCAGGGGCGGACGGGCCAAGCCGGGGCAGATCTCTGTGCCTGGCTGGGGGGCGGGGGGGGGGGGGAGCGAGCTGCAATGTGCAGCGGCAGATGGGGTTAAGACGAGGAAGTCTCCACCTCTTCTGGCAGCTTGCAGCGGTAGCTGCCCAGCTCCGTCCGAGCTGTCAGCGGCGCGGGGGGCTCCGCCGCGCAGGCATTCCGGCGAAGCGGGGGCCGAGCGGCGGCCGCTCGGATCCGAGTCCTGCCGAGAGAGACACGGGGGTGGGGGTGTGGTTAATGAGCCCCCTCGCCCCGCTGTCCCTCCTGGCGGGCGGCACGAAGGCAGAATAACCGCGGAGCTCCGGGGCAGCCTGTGCTGGGTCCCCCACTCTCCCCCCACACACACCTGGGCAGATGAACGTCTAAGGGCTCCTACTAGCCCCCCATGGCTCCGCGGCTTCCCCGCAGGGCCCCGCTCCACTGAGCATCGGAGCCAGCGACCTGCCCCGGCCAGCCAGCGGGCTCCGTTCCTCCTCGGCGGGCAGGTGGGAAGGAAGCCGGCTGGATACCACCATGGGCCAGTCCTGGTGCTTCATTGGGCTGCTGCTAGGTAGGTGACACTTCGGGGCCGTGCACCGGAGGGACCCGGGGGCGGGTGGGTTCTGGAGAGCGGCGGCAGGGATGTGCCCCCCACCCCCCTAGATAAGGGCCTGCCAGCATCCCGGCTGGGTCCTTTTGGCCTTCAGCTTCCTCCCCGGCCCTCTCTGGGGAAGACCAAGTTCCTCTTTCCTCCCGCTTGATGCCCGAGCAGGGCGGCTGCGAGTTGGCACCAGAACCTCGGACCCGCGGCCAAGCCCTCCCCAGCCCCGGCATCTCAGCCAGGGGCCCGGCGAATCTGCCTTGTTTCAGGGCCCTGGGGGGCCCTTTCCTTCCCGCAAACCCAGCGGGCAGCGCTCCCCGGGGTCCGATCCGCCAGAGGGCTCAGAGCGCGGGGACCTTTGCTGCGCACGGGAAAGCGGCGCTCACCGGCCGGGACGTGCACCCAGGCCGGCCTCCTGTCCCCTTCCAGCTCCGGTCTTGTAACCGCTCGCCAGGCACTCAATAAAAGAGCCGGGTTAATAACGAGGAAGAGCCGGGGGGCCGTCCAACCCCCTGAAGTGGCTGGTGATGGCGGGAGGGGACTCTTGGCTTTATTGGGGTCCCCCGATCTCCCCAGGCCTGTCTCGCTCGAAGAATGACCCGGGGATGGAGGGTTTCCATCCTTTGATTTGCATGGACTTTGCGATGCTTTTTAGAGCTATTTCCAGCGTTTCTTCGGCATGCAAGACAAGTGGTGGGGGCTGGAAATGCCTAAGTGGACCGGGACCCAGTACTGATCTGCTCAGGGATAGCTCGTGGAGGGGAGTCTTTCACCAAAGCTAACACAGAGACGAGAGGCAGCCTCTGGCTCCCACCCAAGGCTCCCTTACTGCTGCTGATCATCACCCCGCAGACCGCCTTTGCAACCGTCCCTCTAATGATCTTTCCTTCCCGCCCCAGACAGTGGAGCAAGGTAGGAGGCTGAGCCCCAGTGTGTAACTCTAGCAAGGGCTGGGAGACTTTTCCTGATGCTATTTTCAACGGCCAGGGCTGGAGTTCCTGGGGCCATTTTCCAGGAAGAAGCTCAGAAGCACCTGGCTTGGAGGTGAAATACATCAGAAGTATCTCACTTCTCCAAGAGGAGACACATCTCTTTCCCCACTGACCTCTAGAGTAGCTCCTAGACACTCCGAGCCTGGCTGCCGGTATATTTGCGCCCCACCTTTAGAACTGGCCTCAACCGCCAGAGCTTCAGCAAGAGATGTCTTTGGATGCTCAGAGCTAGAGAACATAGACAGAAAAACGAAGAAAAACAGCAGCACAGGGCTACATGATTCCCCATTAAAAAGAAGTGAGCCTGTGGGAGGGAAACTTTCTTTATCGCCCCTGCTTGGACAGCATGGTTCCCTGAAGAACACCAGGGAGACTCAGCTGAAACTGTTTGTCCATGTCCTGTGTGACCTCCTCAACAGATAAAAGGCAGAATAAAATATAGCATTGAAAGGAGAACGGGTGATCTTGAGGTTAAGGCGCTAGGCTGGGCCTGTTACAGACTTCCTCTCTGTGACTTAAGTTTCGTAAGTTTCTTCCTCTGAAAAATGGGGAGAAAAATATGACCTGCCTCTCAAGGGCGATTGGAGGCTCAGTTCATTCACGCTTGTCAAGTACTTTGAGCTCAATGGGTGACAGGCAATATACAAGTTCAAAGCATTTAAAGCACTAAATACAGTCAGCAAGAACTCAACCCGGCCTTTTAAAATACTGAGTGGTGAGACGATCTGGTTTTGTCTGCCATCTGTCACAACTGCCTGATGGTGATGTTTAAAGGAATGTACCATCAGACCTTAATGTGTAAACAAGATTAAAGCTAACAGGGGACTGACCAATTGCCCATCCAGCTGTACCATCTCAGCTGAGCTTCGCAGCCTTCGAGTTTTGATCTGAGCTTTAGATTCAAACCAAACACATTTAATAAGATAACTGATAATGGTAAAAGGTGGATACAGAAAGATACCATTCTTACCCCACCTTGCCTGTGCCCAAACTCCAGAAACAAATGACTTTTGTCGCCCTCCTTACCAGTTTATAATCTGTAGCTCCAGTATTTAAAATTGATAGCAGCATTTTGCTGCTAGTGCAGAGGAACTGAAATTCATCAACGGTGCATCATTAAAAGATGATGCTCCAAAAAGCATGGATTGTACAAAACTAAACCTTCACATCTCACAGAATATAAACTGGTAAGCAGGGACCGGCTGTATGCATTGTATTTTCGATGTCTGGCAGTCCTGTTTGTTCGGATAAAGAGGGTTATACAATAAATTAGCCCTTTCTAGCTGTTGATTTCTCAGTGTTGTTACCGTTGCAGTACATTTTAGGATTAGGAAGGTAGGGATTTTTAAAAATTATTATCAATATTTTGGGGATGTGCCTTAGCAAAGGGGTAAGGAGACCAAAGGGACTGTATAACAGCCTTGCATAGGTGCTTTCTAATTTCGACGTTGATTTTCACAGAGGTTGTATATCATCCATGAAAACCTTGTTTTTATAAATGACATGTGCTATGTTGTGGGCAAATAGAGGAACCCACTGAAAGTAAAACCTCTTTCCAAACTTGGTTCTGCCAGATGCAGCCTCTTCTAGGACTGGATTCCAGCTTTGGTTTTCTCCATAGCAGTTTCTGGCTTTTGAAAATTTCCTTACTCAACAATTTGTGCTTGTGGGGAAAATATAGAAACCACAATATATTTTTTCATGTATGCTTTTTTTTTCTTTTTACATCTCAGCCCTATCTTTATCCATATCCATATACTTTGCAACATGGATACGCTATCATTATGGAAAGAGCAAACAGAGTCAAATCGCAGGATCATAGCACATGAGTTGTTGATTTTTTGGGTAGCTTTGAAATAAAGAGTAAAAAACAAAACAACCCAGCAAACAGACAATACATTAGCAAGCAAACTTGGTCTATATTAAACATGTCCAGAAGGCAGTATTGTTACTTTGTCAGTAAAATATTGTATAAACTTGGTATTATCTTTTTATGGGATTCGCTTTCTAATCATATAATTGAACTCAACTGTTGATCTTATCTTAGTCCTGACCCCATAATTTTCAAACTTAAAAATAAACAGTGAAAGGCAAGAAGTTCTTTTATTTTAAAACTGGCTAGGTTCTAAACCATTTAAGAGAAGCTACCCTTGGAAAATATCGGTGCGGTGTATTGGAATGTAAAAACTTTAATGAAAGTTTAGACAGCAATTGAGCAAGCCTCTTGTGCTCTTACGTTTCCAAGAATGAGTGGTTCTTTGGTGAAGGAGGATTGGAAATCAGAGTCAGTTACCTAACTCAAAGAAAGGAGATTGATTTCTATTATTAGTTATTATTCCCTGGGCCCCCTCCTTATCTTCAGCATTATACAAAAGAGAGACCCAGCTCTGGGCCCCATTGAAGTCAATGAGTGACCTTCCATTGATTTTAATTAGTTTAGGATCTGGCCTGAGTTGTCTATCTGTATATTTTAAGGGTGCATTTCTGCTCTTATAGAAGTCAATAGAAGTTTTGTCACTGATATCAGTGGGAGAAAGATTGGGGCGTAATTTAGATTAAACTATGAGAAATTGCACAAGGATTTAAGCAAGCAGCGTTCAAAATAGAATGACTGAAGTGGGGGAACTCTTGTAACGGGCACCACGGATCTGAGCAGGGGAACTGAACAAAGGAAATATATGGGAAAGGAAGAATGCATATCTCAACCTGCCAAGCCCCAAATGTGGGATGCAACATGTCACAAAGACCCTGAACGAGGACACTACAAGTGTTCTTGCAAGAAACTTAAACTTGCTGCTGGATTCATTCTTTTAAAGTAAATAACTTTCTTCATAGGCCCAGCTTCATGATCCTTTATTTCTGATGTAAACAATGTTCAAGAGTAAAAGTGAGTAGGTAACTTTTTGACTCAATTAAGTGACATCAGCAAAATGAAGGACACTGCAGAGCTCTGGAAGAATAAGTTCTGCAGAACAGGTCCAGCTGGTTCCCTGATTAACTCCTCCCTTTAACTCCTTCTTTCATATGTATTTTTAACCAATCTCATCCAACCTTTCGATTTTATCAGCACAAAGATTTTTTACACTAACAGATATGCCAGGTCATACAGCTTCTGGTAGAAAACATTTGCAGGCACTTAGCTCTAGTGTACTTTTGCTCACTTTGAGTATTGGTACTAATAAAGCTATGTCCTGCCATGGAAACATCTAAAACATCCACTGCCAATAGACGTCATATTCTGTCATCAGTCAATTCCCCAAACAACCACTGAAGATTCACTCACAACTCTCACTGAAAGAACTTTAAGCACTGAACTCTTGGCCCCACTGAAGTGAAAGGCAAAACGTACACTGAGCCAGGACTTCACCCTGTATCTTGGGATCAGTTCACACCAAGAACTCCCACTGGCATCAGTGGAATTCACCTCAGCTCTCACATTGAAGTCCATGAGATATGGGTGCAGATCACTGGCAGGTTATGGCTTTAAAGAGTTTTTATTTCCCCTCTTGAAACAAAACACGATACTTTGTTTTCTATGTTTTTCATAGAATTTTTCAATTAGGCCACCTGGAAAAGGCCAATGAAAATATAGATGACAGCAGAAATTTGTGTCAAGAAAGTCCTAAACTTTGTTAATTTCAAGTAGTGCAAGTCCTCTTATTAGATTATGCAGCATGTAGGTTGAACGTCAGCTTTAATTTCAGCATCTGTCGGCAGCATTTAAGAGAACTGGAATGCATCAAAAGTTGGCTAATGTTGACAGGCAAAACAGTAGACTGAAATTTCAAACTATCTAGAAACCACACCCAGACCCCGAAAAACACATGTTAAAAACAACTCTAATTCTATGCTTTAACTGAACGAGCAATCATTTTCTGTGGTCACTCGTGACTGAGTTAAAGATGTTCCCTTGTGTCTTTATTTTGGTATGTGTTACTGGTCTGGTGGCATGTATCAGTTTACTACCTTACTGTGGAATCTCTTTGAGACAACTTCCATCATCAAACCAGCTAAAGTTCCGCAACTGGGTGGCTCACATTTTTCTTTAGGGACGGTCTCCAGCTTTTCATGGGTCTCCACCCTGCAGGCCTCACTCATGGAGCCACGGTGGAAAGACCTGTGTCCTTTTGAAATAATTCTGTTTGTTCCTATTATTCATCTCTCTAGTATTGTAATGCCTGGGAGCCTCAGTCATGGACCTGGGCCCCATGGACCTGGGCCCCATTGTGCTAGGCGTTGTACACACACAGAACAAAAAGATGGTCCATGCCCCACAGAGCTCACAATCTATGTTCCTATAGTCTGATTTCCAAAGGCATTTAGGTGCCTAATGGGATTTTCAAGAGCGCCTAAACAGATTTGGCATCTGATCCCCATTAGGTGCCAATCTGAATCTTTAGGCACCTAAATACCTTTCAGAATCTGATCCCCCGATTCCTATGATTCCAGTTTCATAGAACCAGACTGTGGACCCCTTGCTCCCACTTGTGAGCCATTACTTACACAGGCAGTTCCCTTGAAGACAATAGGGTTACTCAGGTGATTGTGAACTCCTGGGAGCAAGGCCCATAGCAGTCTGAGATGCAGAGGCCTGTTAGAATATCCAGGCCTTTTCCCTGCCAAACCCAGCTTATTCCCTATTGTAGACTCACCAATGCTTTGTGCAGCCTACTCTAAAATATGCCAAGGGAATGGGTTGTGATAGCTTAATAGATTTCAATGTCAAGACATTTATCCCACTGTTCAGGCTACATTTTTCCTTTCTTAATTCCCTCCCAACAGAACCTCTTTATTCACCCGAAGAAATTCATCCCCTTCCTGGGTGTTTTTAGTCTCTGAATATTTATAGACTCATCATACCCATACCCACAGCCACTTGTGCTGAGCTCTCTTAATCTTTCATCGTAACTCAATCCTTCCCACCCCCTAATCGTTTTTGTTGCTTTGCTTTCAGCTCCCGCCAATGCCCTTTGCATTGAGCAAATGCTATAGTTACGTTAATGTTATATGGTAGGTGGTCCCTTGTGCTCAGGATCCACATAAGTGATTTAGACATTTGAAATGAGGTTGGCATTTCATAGCCAAGCTGTCATCTGATTACCAGTTCTGCTCTTCAGAGCTCTCAAAAATATGCTTAGGAATCACTATTAAACAGGGCCAGGATGGCCACTAATAAAGCGTCTCCGGGGAGAGGTGCCATGGGATCTGCCAATGCACAGGCATTCTATACACTTGAAATGCCAGAGTGCCATTCATTTCAAAAAGGTGGGTCTTGTTTTCTGCTGAGTTTCCATCTCTTCTAACTGAAGGGAGATAGGTGCGATTTGGTAAAAAAATATGGATTCCAATGAAGGTTTCTCTTTTATCTAGTCATAATTACAGCACCGGAGTAGTGCCCCATCGTGTTTGTGTGTTTGTGTGTGTGTATTCACCAGAATGTTGGCACCCAAATCCCACCAGCTAGGCATGGAGGAGAGTGGAGATGGGTCTAAGTAACTCAACCCATGTAACTAAAAGCAAACCTGCACCCTCACTAGTACTCTAGGGGAAAAAACCTTGAGTTTCTTAGTTATTTCCTTGTGTTGGGCATTTCTCATAGATTTATCAATGCCAAACTTTTACAGCAAGGTAGGTCAGAGTTTGACATAGCCCTCTAAGCAGCACTGCTGCCTCCGTCCACTGGCTTTCTTCAGACCTTGCTGAGACTAAACTCGGAGCAAATCAGTTCTCTCGTCTATTCTTATGTCTCCTAATTAACCCTCTTTGCTCCATACTGTTATGCAGGTACATGCAATTATCAGGCATTACCACAAGGGGAGCTCTGTGTATATGTTCTTAGCCCACAGCAGGAAAAATTATTTCAAGCACACTTGTCCATTATACTTAGGGCCCTACCAAATTCGCGGCCATGAAAAACACATCATGGACCATGAAATCTGGTCTCCCCCTGTGAAATCTGCCCTTTTGCGTGTCTTTACCCTATACTGTGCAGATTTCATGGGGGAAACCAGCGTTTCTCAAATTGGGGGTCTTGACCCAAAAGGGAGTTGCGGGGAGTGGGTGGGTCACAAGGTTATTTTAGGGGGGGGGTCATGGTATTGCCACGCTTACTTCTGCACTGCCTTCAGAGCCGGATGGCTGGAGAGCGGCGGCTGTTGGCTGGGTGCCCAGCTCTGAAGGCAGCGCCCCGCCAGCAGCAGCAGAGAAGTAAGCGTGACAATACCATACCATGCCAGCCTTACTTCTGCGCTGCTGCCTTAGGGCCCAGCTCTGCAGGCATCAGTGCAGACGTAAGGGTGGCAATACTCTGCCTTCAGAGCTGGGCTCCCGGCCAGCAGACGCCACTCTCCAGCTGCCTCGCTCTGAAGGCAGCGCCGTCACCAGCAGCAGCATAGAAGTAAGGGTAGCAGTAATCTTGCGACCCCTCTTACAGCTCCTTTCTGGGTCAGGACCCCTACAATTACAACACTGTGAACTTTCAGATTTAAATAGCTGAACTCATGACTTTTATGATTTTAAAAATCCTATGACCATGAAATTGACCAAAATGGACCGTGAATTTTGTAGGGCCCTAATTATACTGGAAGCACCCCAGCTACGCTGGCCTCTGTGGATTGGGCAAGGGCATCACTAAATACATGTTGGCATTGACCTAACCACAATGGCTAAACCTACGAAGGACCATATTCCCAGATGGTATTGCTCAGAGGTTCCCTTGTTTGACTTTTTGTCTCTAGTTTCTGGGTCCACATAATATTTTGGTTAAAAAAAAAAATTAGTAGAGCAGTTCCACCTGGGCCACAGCCAATCAGGAAAATAAGTTATTTGCCCGGTGTTTCAAATATATTTATATATAAAAAAGAATAAAACTTGTGTAATTAAAATACAGTGGATGCGGATAAGTATAAAATTCTTTGATTAAAGCATGCTGAGGTCTCTCAGTGAAATGTGCTCTCTGCCACTAGTACAGAACTTTATTAGAATATCTCTATGGCCCTCTGAAGTGGATTCTGTGTATGCCCTTGCTTTGTATACTGTATTTTGGTACAGAATCCTCTGTATTTGTGTCCTCCTGTGAATCCCTTTATTCTCAAAACTGACTTCATCATGGACTGGGTCTTTTTCTATCAGTTTCATGTTAAAGCATTCAGAGTGAGTGTTTCCTGAGTAAGGCCCTGATCCTGCACCATTAAAGGCAATGGGAGCTTTGCTGTTGAGTTCAATGAGTGCAGGAGCCCCATTTATACATTGTGTTAGGCCCTGTTTTTTTCTCTCTTGGTAAACTACCAGAGAAGGCATTTTAAATATAGGTAATCAGATTTAACATGGTCAACACTAAAGAAGACCCTGAAGGTACAGGAGAGAGTGTCTCCTTCACTCCCATCACTTCCACCCTCTCTAGTCCAAATACCATCTGTCTTGTCTGACGTGCTTTTCCCTGTTTTCTGTTTCAAATGTGCAGGCCAAATCCTACCAGCCTAACTCAGGCAGAATTCCCACTGAAGGCTTGTGGGATTGAGCAGTGAGCTCAGCAGGAATAGAGACTGAGGATGTCTGTGGATGTTCTAACTTTTATCTTGTTTATCTTGACTCAGTAGGGTCTGGTATATTTTAGAAGGAAAAGCTGTACTGTAACACCAGCATCTCTGTAGAAATGAGTCAGTTCACCAGTGTATTAATCTAAATGACACACAAAGTTACAAAAGAATAGGGCCAAATTCTGTCTTCACTTATACCCAGGTTGAAGTCAATATGGTGTCCAGGTAGACAGGGAGGGTAGATCAGGCCCATAGTTGTATTCATACTTTTTTATAATTGTACCTTTTGACTGAAGTAAAATAATTTGAGGTTGGTATGTAAAACAGAAGCAAATATTGATCAAAACATTACAAATACGACGGTCCCTATATCCTACTTGGAAATATTTGGTTTGTTTGATTGCTTAGAAAACAGCTGAAAGAAATATATTGTAACTTCTTTTTTTCAATCTTTACATTGCTTTTTACTGCTGGAATGACATCACACTGCCAGCCAGCCAGTCATGGCTGCCACACTGCCAGCCAGTCCAGTTATCTGAAGCTATGTGATGGATTTCCTAGAGCGCCTGCTTTCATAGGATGGTATCTCTGGTAATAACAAATCCTTTTCCATGATTAACATAAGAATGGCTATGCTGGGTCAGACCAAAGGTCCATCTAGCCCAGTATCCTGTCTTCTGACAATGGCTGGTGCCGGATGCCTCAGAGGGAATGAACAGAACAGGGCAGTCATTGAGTGATCCATCCCCTGTCGTCCAGTCCCACCAGTTTCAGGCAGTTGGAGGTTTAGGGACACCCAGAACATGGGATTGCATCCCTGACCATCTTAGATAAAAGCCATTGATGGACCTATTCTACGTGACTTATCTAATTCTTTTTTGAGCCCAGTTATACTTTTGGCCTTCACATCCCCTGGCAATGAGTTCCACGGGTTGATTGTGTGTTGTATGAACAAATACTTCCTTATGTTTGTTTAAATCTGCTGGCTATTAATTTCATCGGGTGACCCCTGGTTCTTGTGTTATATGAAGGGGTAAACCACACTTTCTTTTTCACTTTCTCCACACCATTCATGATTTTATAGACCACTATCATATCTCCTCTTAATCCTCTCTTTTCTAAACTGAACAATCCCAGACTTTTTAATCTCTCCTCATATGGAAGCTGTTCCATACCCCTAATTATTCTTGTTAACCTTCTCTGTACTTTTTCCAATTCTAATTTTTTGAGATGGGCAAACAGAACTGCACACAGTATTCAAGGTATGGGTATACTATGGATTTATATAGTGGCATTATGATATTTTCTATTCCTTTCTTAATTCTTCCTAATATTGTTAGATTATTTGGACAGCCTCTGTACACTGAGAAGATGTTTTTAGAGAACTATCCATGATGACTCTAAGATCTCTTTCTTGAATGGAAACAGCTAGTTTAGACCCCATTATTTTGTATGTATTTATTTGGGATTATGTTTTCCAATGCACATTATTTTGCATTTATCAACATTTAATTTCATCTGCTGTTTTCTTGCCCAGTCCCCAGTTTTTTGAGATTCCTTTGTAACTCTTTGCAGGAAGCTTTGGACTTCAATAACGTGAGTAATTATATATATATAATTTTATATCATCTGCAAAGTTATATAGAACTGGCATCCTGGCAAATGATTTCCTCCTCCAACTTACTAGACCACGCTCTGATCTCAAGTCAAGAAAGCATCACTAATCAGGACGGGTGCTTAAGCACATGCTTAACTTCAAGTGCATGCTTATGTCACATTGAAGCCAATAGGACTTAAGTGTGTCTTCAAGTGCTTTCCTGAGCTGGAACCTCTGTTTGCGGACATAGAAAATGCAAAATAGTGCTCAGATTCATTGTATTATAGTTAATTTTTCTAACTGATTTTAATACATAATATAGGTCTTCCCCACAAAATTGTGCTCTTGGGAAATTCTTTATTTTGAGCATATTAAAAATACCACTAACTTAATCTCAACCCAAATTCAAGAGAAATTGATTTGGTAAACTACGAACATTTAGAAGAATGGTCATTCTTTTAGCAGCTGACCCAAAATCCATTCTGCATGCTTTCTCAGGGGAGAAGAATGGCAGAGGAATGCTTTGTTAATAATGTCTGTGTGGAAAAGTGTAATTCACTTATGCAGAATACATTTGTATGTTTCTTAGCCATAGTTTTGTTCCAGTCTGAACATTCCTTGCCAAATATCAAAGGTTTTGTGTCATTCTTAAATAAAGAGCTATTTAATTCCCCGTGACTGTAGGCACTGATCTTATCCATGCGAATGGGTGACTTAGTGAAACATTAGAATTATAAATGGAAATAACAACTTTGGCCATAGGAAGCAACAGCATGAGCAATCTAGCCCTGGAGAAGAGTTGATCTACAGTGCCTGATTTTGTTGCAAGCTGTAATGTGGGCAATTTCTTCTCTATTTATTGATAAAAAACAAAGATGCATGACTAAACTCAACTTTTCTTCCAAAGTCAATTTGCTTGGTAGAACACAAGCAGAATTTGCTTCCAACAAGGCATATTAGGCTATTTCTCTCCTGTTTTTTTTTAAATTATTATTTATTTAAAAGCTGAGAAGTGGATCTGAATCAGTGTAGCAGACCAACCAGACCAGGCGGAAGAGAGATATATGCAGCATAAGCTCTCATGAGATGGGTTCTAGCTTAGAGGTCCAAACCTGCAGCTCTCAAAATCTTCTCTTAATTTTAACTGGAATTTAGCTTGATTAAGGATGGCAGGATCTGCCGCTTCATGAGTTGATACTATGCCCCTGATTTTTAAAAAGCTGCACATGCAAATGTGTGTGCAAAACATCTACCTAATTTGTACATGTACATTTGGTTACTGCAAGGGCAAATGACTAAGGGCCTGATCCAACTCCCGTCGACAACGATAGGCATTAGATCAGGCCCCACCTCTGGTAACTGGCATTCACAATTGCTTGATCAAGATGTGCAATCATTATAATTGTACACATAATTGGCTCCATTATTTGGGGGCCAAGGGCTGGTACTTTGGATGTGGCACAGGTAGCTGTCACTTAGCAGAGAGCTGGAAAAACATACTATGGTGCCTAGCTACTACAGTGATAGGTCCTTTGGAAATTCCTATGGTTAACAGATATGGATGGATGGGCAATGAGTACATAGCAGGGGTCACAGTGAGGGATTCTCCCTTTAGGGACTGCTTTTGCCCTGTAGATCAAGTGTGATACCTTTCCTTCTCCCCTGTTTGAACCTTCTCTCCTGCGCCCCCTTAAACCAAAGTATATGCGGATTCACTGAAGTGTCTGTTTTGGGGTAGAAAAAGGAACTGTTCTGACAACGCTTGGCAGTCACCTGAATGAGAGGAGGACAGGTGAGTGATAGGACATTACGCTGCTCTTATTTAGAGTAGAAATGATCTCAGGTAGAAATGAGTAAGTAGAAAGTAGAGTAAATGAGTAGAGTAGAAATGAGCTCAAGCTACAGAATTCAGACCTGGATCTGAACTCTTCCAGCTTTGGGGGTGTTTGGTTCAGAGCATTCAAGACATAGAATCATAGAAATGTTCGGCTGGAAGGGACCTCAAGAGGTCATCAAGTCCAGGCCCCTGCACAGAGACAACCTAGCCCATTCCTAACAGGTTTTGTTTAACATATTCTTAAAAACCTTTAGTGATGGGGATTTCACAATGTCCTTTGGTAGCCTATCCCAGTACTTAACTATCCTTATAGTTAGAAAGTTTTCTCTAATATCTAACCTAAATCTCCCTTGCTGCTCATTAAGCTGATTACTTCTTGTCCTACCTTCAATGGTCCTGGAGAACAATTGATCACAATCTTCTCTATAACAGCCCTTAACACATTTGAAGACTCTTATTGGGTATCCCTTCAGCCTTCTTTTCTCAAAACTAAACATGCCCAGTTTTTTAACCTTTCCTCATAGGTCAGGTTTTCTAAACCCTTTATCACTTTTGTTGCTCTTTTCTGGACTCTCTTCAATTTGTCCCCATCTTTCTTAAAGTATGGTGTCCACAACTGGACACACTACTCCATCTGAGGCCTCACCAGTGCCAAGCAGAACAGGACAATTACCTCCTGTGTCTTACATACAACACTTGTGTTAATACATGCCAAAATTATACTAGTCTTTTTCACAACTGAATCACATTCTTGGCTCCACATTTACAAGACCAAAATTTGTCCCTTTAACTCAAGTACCTTTGGTCAAATCAAAATATTTCACTGTATGCTGCAGAATAATTAATTAATATATTTTGAAATGTAGATAAATTCAGATTCTTGTCTCACTGAAGGATGTCAGAGCTACAAAAGGATCTGTCAAAACTGGGTGACTGGGCAACAAAATGGCAGATGAAATTCACTGTCGATAAATGCAAAGTAATGCACATTGGAAAACATAATCCCAACTATACATATAAAATGATGGGGTCTAAATTAGCTGTTACCACTCAAGAAAGAGATCTCGGAGTCATTGTGGAAAGTTCTCTGAAAACATCCACTCAATGTGCAGCAGCAGTCAAAAAAGGGAACAGAATGTTGGGAATCGTTAAGAAAGGGATAGATAAGACAGAAAATATCGTATTGCCTCTGTGTAAATCTATGGTACACCCACATCTTGAATACCGCGTGCAGATGTGGTCGCCCCATCTCAAAAAAGATATATTGGAATTGGAAAAGGTTCAGAAAAGGGCAACAGAAATGATTAGGGGTATGGAACAGCTTCTGTATGAGGAGAGATTAATAAGACTGGGACTTCTCAGCTTGGAAAAGAAACAACTAAGGGGGGATATGATTGAGGTCTATAAAATCATGACTGGTGCGGAGAAAATAAGTAAGGAAGTGTTATTTACTCCTTCTCATAACACAAGAACTAGGGGCCACCAAATGAAATTAATAGGCAGCAGGTTTAAAACAAACAAAAGGAAGTATTTCTTCACACAATGCACAATCAACGTGTGGAACTCCTTTCCAGAGGATGTTGTGAAGGCCAAGACTATAACAGGGTTCAAAATGAACTAGATAAATTCATGGAGGATAGATCCATCAATGGCTATTAGCCAGGATGGGCAGGGATGGTGTCCCTAGTCTCTGTTTGCCAGAAGCTGGGAATGGGCGACGGGGGATGGATCACTTGATTATTATCCGTTCTGTTCATTCCCTCTGGGGCACCTGGCATTGGCCACTGTCTGAAGACAGGATACTGGGCTAGATAGATCTTTGGTCTGACCAGGTATGTCCGTTCTTATGTTCACTTTGCCAACATCTGTTATTAGGCCTCATGACACCGCTGTGCATGGAATCTTGCCCATTTGCATAACATGAGACCCAGGAGTAAGTAATTTGCCTGGGAATGCAAAGAAAATCCATGGCAGAGTTGGGACTAGAAGTCGCAGGCCTGCCTCCTAGCCTCCTTTCACCATAAAACATGCCGTTTTAATATGGAGTCAATTTCAGCTAATCATGTAGTGGATGCTAATGTTTCAAAATTAAAAGACTAACCAATTGGACTGGGTTTTGCCACTCAAACCAATCCCTTTATTGTTGAAGAAATTGTACACATACCAGATCAAAGATGGGAAAGGCTAGTGCAAGCCATAGAGTGGGGATGTAGCAGCCCCCTTGCTGAACATAAAGGGCTTTAAAAATTAGAAAAACAGCATATCAATGAGCCTGCTGCAAGAAAGACCCCAGAGCGCTCATAAAATCTCTTTCCAGCTAGTCCCAGTACTTTGGTACTTAAAGCAGGAACAGAAAACCCGAGGCCCTGTTCCACTTGCCTTTCGGCAGGCTGGCTTCTGAATCTGATGTCTTTCCTGTTTAGCTGGACTCTATTCCCTTCAGGCCCCTCATAGTGCTTTCAGCACCCACAGTCTCAAAGCCATCCAAGCACATTTCCTAGGGCTCCGTTGCAGTGATGTTTAAGATCCAATGAGCTTTTCCTAGAGCAAATGGCAGTTTTACAGCAAGGTGACTGAACTTGTAGACAGAATAACAGACCCTGGGTGGGGAGGCCTCACTTCCCCGGGTGTTCAGAAGACTTGGCATTGCAAACCCCTTGCCACTTGACTTGATCTAGGATTCATATGCTGAGCAGTGGCAAAGCTTGGCACTGAAGAATGAGCACTGAAGCTGTTTCATTAGGGATTTATACCTCAGATGAGACTAAGGGTTTTTTGGAGTGGGGGAGGTCTATTAATGCCCTGCCATAGGCCAGATCCTCAGCTGGTGTAAATTGGCACTGTTCTATTGAAATCAATGGAGCTAAGGCTCTGGCCCATCGTGTTTACATTTGTTTTATACACTGAGTGACTGTGCCGTGGAATTTTCACTTATAATCTTGCAGAACATCCCATGTCTTTCTGTGCTGGCTTTATTGGAAAACACCTTCCTAATGAGAAAATTTAAGGCCTTATTCCATTCCACAAGCCAGGCTCAGATCCCTGATCGTTTGAGCTGTCCCTTCAGTGATACACAGTTGGATGATTTAGTTTCTCTTCCCAAATTAAGGGCCCTGTTGTACCCACCCCAAAACAAAACAAAAACAGTTTAAGCAGAACTCCCCACTGAAGTCAATGGAGAGTTCTGCTTGTTTTAAAATATATATATATATATATATATATCAGTGGCACTTTGCTGGCAAAAAGAGGAACAATTGCTTTTTTGTGTGTGACATACATGTAACGGGTCAGACTGTGGCCCCTTAGATCTGTGTATGGGTTGGGGTGTTCTCCAGGCATAATTCCCCTCCTACAGACAGAAGGAATGTTCCAATCTCACTATTTCCTCCTTTCAGAGTCCTATCCCAGACGTCTGGAGTCCCCATGAGGTTGGGTGAGCCACAGGTTGGTTGGGTGAGCCACCAGAGGTCACAGCCAAAGCTGGGGTTCAGGCCCCCTATAAGGATGGCTCTGGCTTCTACTAGGTTTGAGGGCTGCTTTTTTTCCCACCAAAGATTGGGGTGGGGCAAACCCTGCCCCTCTGAGGTGATGATGAAGTAATCTGCAGAAGGGAAACCTCACAAAAAAAGGCCCCTCCTACAGCTTTTAGGAAGGGACAACTTGATGCTTAAATTATAGTAAAACCAGTTCAAATGTTTGGCCTTGGCCAACATCCGGCAAGTCTTGCTCTGTAGATACTTGCTCAGAAGATATATATATATATTAAACTGTCTCCTCAGCTTTCTTCGATAGACAGGAGAGAGAGCAACCTCTGTCATCTGCATCAGTCATTGAATGAAATCTTCTAGCGTGCTGCTAGGTTATAGAATTATATTATATAAAATATTAAAAAATATTAAATTATATTAAAAGTTTATATTTAAGTTTATGTTTAAAATATTAAAAATAAAATATTAAATTATAGAACAGAGCTAGAGTGAGCCAGCCCCCAGTGGGCCAATAAAACGAATACAGCCCAGTGCAAGTCTGCAGGGACACCTAAGCCAGGGACATAATTTTGCTAGATAGATCAATATTAGCCAGGGGTTCAAGTGTTTTAATTAGAAGGCATATCATTTATTCAGAGTGGGCCGAATCCTGGAGGTTCTCATTTAGGTCTTACTCAGGCAAACTGCCAATGGCTCCAGCAGGAGTTTTGCCTGAGCAAAGAGTGAATAAACATCCAAAGAAAGTCTTCAGGATTTAGCTGAGTGTTCACACATTCCCTAAGCCAGTAACATCCGTTGTTATGGGAAATGAGGTAAGTGACAGAGTTACTGTCCTTATGGCGGGCGACAGGAGAGGCTAATGTTCCCATGTTGTAATTCCCTGGTTCAGTGGCTGTCTCAACAATAGATTAAAAACTGAGAAAGGACAAAGAGCTCTCAGTCATATTTGAAAATTTCAGCTGTGAGCTGAGTGGATTCAGAGGAATCTCCAATAACAAATAAAATAAAATTATTCACGAGTACTAACGAACTAGTGGCCTTAGTTACAATCATTTGGTTTCTATGTTTGAACTAGTTCTTCTTGAGGTCTGTGAACAGAGCTTAGCCAGTGAATATTCAGGCTGTGTGAATTAAAACATGAAGTGAATGGGAACTGTGGGTGCTGAGCACCTTGGAGGATCAGACCTCAGATGCTAGCAGATCTCTCTCAGCCTTTCTAATGTGGGTCTGTTGCTTTTCTGCACACACATAGTTTGAGCCGTGAGGTCTGATCATGGATCAGAATAGGGCCCCATCCAGACAAGTTGTAACAACAGGATTTCACTCTCTCATAAAGCCAGCGTCCAGACTGAGCACTGGAGCAACCGACCGTGCTTCAGTGTTGTGCAAAAAGGCAAACTAATCTGCAGCAATACAATATGCGATTATGATGGCCGTGCTTTTGTGAATGAGGTCTTCTCTGTGCTGCTGATGCATTCAGCAGGCTTGCTCTCTAAGCTAATCAGGATGCAGCGAATGAGTGATGGGCACAGAGAACACTTTTGCACCAACCTCTGTCAGGCAAAATGACTAAGCCTGCTGCGTAATGGCAGTAATGGCTTCCGATTTACAATTAAACTCCTCAGCTTTGCCCCTGCATTCAGTTCTGATAAGTGTCTTGGCATTTGTCTCTAGCTGATGCAGATCATTACTGGTGACAGTGTTCTTCTCTGCTGCCATTTTCTCTGAGTAGGACTCCTGCAGCTACAACAAAATATTGGGAGAGACCGAACTGTGTATGAATCCCATGTCTGTGTTGCGGCTCCTCTCTACCCCAGAGCTGGCTACATTTCAGTGGTGATTAAAGCAATTCCTATGTAAGTGGCATATTAGGATCTTTTGAGGTGAAAGATACGGCCTTCACTTTGTCTTATTATTTGTCTCCATTTGTAAACTCCCTCCACGTTGTTACTTTAACTAAAATGTGTCTGCCTAAAAGGGTTAAATCCACAAGAAAGATGTAAGGATTTCGCTTCCTAGGAAGAGTGGGTTAAAATTAGTCCCAAACTGAGAAAAAAAAGTACCTAGGTACAACAAAAACATGCAGTAAAATGTCCCTTAAAACACTACACAGTTTAAACACAGCTGTGCAAGGTTCTTTGGCAATGTGCTATGTATCTTAGAGAGAAAATATAGCGTCATTATTAAAGTACATTTTAATGAACACTAAAGTCACTCATGTAATGGACAGAGTATGAGCCAACTTGTGGGCATTTTTAAGGTACTTGTGTTGCCCCCTTCCCAAAATAATACTGTTGCTTGTTGGGCCCTTGAGACTGCAGAGCACAGAGATTGCTTTCTTCTCTGAATTTATCTTATTTATCTGATCAAGAGCCATAAAGGAATTGACTTTTTTGACTTAAGCGGCTTTCTCACGGTTTCATCTGAACTCACAGGGGAATAATAAATGCATGAACTGATAATACTGGGGATCATGAAATAGCTGTGAAAGGCTGGATACTACCAGGGCTTTTCAAGCTGTCTATGTGACGATCACTGCACTTGAAACGACCAACTCCACCTGCAGCTCTAGGACAGGAGAAACAATCCCTTTCTGGCAGAGTTACAGGACTGGATCTAAAGCACCCTGTCCAGAAACTTAGCAAAAGGACCAAATAGTGCACCAGAAAGGCCTGGTGTGACCCACTGAAGAGGAATTCCTGGAACAGGCAGGTCCCCTCTGGTCTTAAAAAAAAAAAATCTTTAGTCAGACTAACCCATTTAATTGAAAAGTGCAGGAGCGACTGCATCTGTGTTCTGAAAGCATCTGTCTTCTTTTAAGCCTATGCATCTGGAAAGAAGCTATGGGACGTGCCTGCCTCTCAGGCTCAGCAGCACAGCACTGGAAAACTGCTCTGGGAGCCACAGTGCCAGTACCAACTGCGCCACCTACAGGACAGCGCTAGAATTTCAGCTCTTCTGCCTCCCCGGCTGGAAGGTCATTGGATTTCTACAGGGTAAGGATCCCAGCAGCCCAGAGGAGTTTGCAGATTGCACGTCTTGCCTCCTTGCTAGACTCTGCCGACAGGGTGAGGTCACCTTCCTAAATAGCATCGTCACGGTGCACTGATGGGCACACACTGTTAGACTAGTGTGTGCCTGCTGTTAGTGATTTTCCTTTGTGGGGAAAGGGTCATATATTGTTTGTGGCTGGAAGAAGGCCCCAAATTAAAGAGCTGAATATCCTTTAATTTTGGGGTGGTTCAAAATGCACTCCCAGAGCTACTGTTTGCAGATGGCCCCTTAATTTGGTAACGGACTGAATCAAAATCCTTGATATTATCAGTTTGGGATGTGCTCTAAATCCAGATGGAAATACTCCCTCTAGGACTTCCTCCATTTCTCTCTTAATTTGTCATGTCTGCCATACCACAGTTGCAGATGTTGCCCCATCAATGCCCTCTGGGCTGAGGGAACACACAAATACACAGGCTGAGGTTTGAAAACACAGCAGCACATCTTTAAAACACCCCGCGGCCTACACGTCATTTACAATGTCCTTATGTGAACGGACTTTGGCAAAGTCACGGTTCTGACTACCTCTGGGGAGCTATTGTTATTTGGCAGCTTCTGCTGTACACAATGCAACAGGCTCCAGTGCGCCTCTCATGACGACCAGGAGACGAACAGTGGGTCATTAACTCAGGTGCAGCAAAAGGGAGAGAAAATAAGGGATTTTCAATTTAAGATCTCACAGGAAGCATGCTAGTTTACTTCACAAAAATTCCACTAGCAGCTTCATGAGAAACAGACCCATTTACGGGCAAAGGGGCATCTAACTGAAATTACCACTCCTAAATCCTAGCCCAGGCCAAACTGCTAAACTAAGCTTCTGAGACTGGGCTGAGTTCTGGGGATTGGCATAAACTCCTGAATTATTAACCTCCCAGGCCAAAGCAAGCCCCGGAGCTGCAGCAAACTTCCACATGCAAGTGAGCTTCTGAGTAGTGCTACACATCCAGCCTGCAGTAAGCACCTGAACTCGATAGTAAACATCCCCCCCAACACCTCACAGCTAGAAAAAGGCTTGTAAATAGAATGAGCTCCCAACTGGAGTGAGAGCACAGCCAGAGAGACCAACTTTATAGTCTCTTAGCCCCACCCCTGATTGGTTTTGGCTAATCAGCCCCCTCCACCTGACCCAAAATGGAGTCTCGCAGGCAGCATTAACCCTGCATCCTCTTCCAGCATGTCAAAATGCCATGGTCTCGGTGGTTTATCCTAACAAGGGGAAGGAAAAGGAGAAGCACCCATCCCTGCAGTGTGCATTCTGCTGTAGGGTTCTCAGTATTACTAACCCCAAGTGTTCAAAAATCAGGAGGCAGGCTCCAAACGAGCGTGAGATTCTCAATAATAACAAAGGCTTTTTTTTAATTTGCCTTCTGGTATTTAAGCCTTGAAGGTTCATGTTTTCAAGCTTTTCTCAGCAGCCATAAGGGTAGACACTTTTTTTTTTTTAAAATGAAGGGTGGGGCTTCTCATGCAATCACATGGTGCCAGGAGCTGGGGGCTGAAAGAATAACACCAAATATCCTGAGAAAATCTTGAGAGTTGGCAACCGTGGGTCTGACTTTCCTGTCTCTAGATGGGACTCCGTAAGGAACTTTAATACAAGCAGTGTATGCTACCTGTTGAACCCCATTCACAAACCTCCCCGCTGGACCTCCACCATTGCTGTGGTGGACAATTCCATCACAGTACGTTGTGATGATGGACGTGGGGTGAGACTCTTATGCGGTCACTTATTGGCAAGTCTCTGGCATTCACATGGCACTGAGTTGCCCCATTTCTTTGTGCCACCTAACGGAGGAAACACTACTTGATCCTTTGTGAAACCATTCTATTCAACGCCACTTGGGTGAGGGTAGGGTGGAATGAATTGAGACTCTCCCCTCCCCTTAGCCTTATGGCAATATGCTTTGGGGATAGGATGGGGTAATGCTCCACAGACCAAGTTCTTCTATGCAAGGAAACTCTGATTTGTTAGTGGGTATATTTTTTTAATACTTCTTTGCTGGGGATGCAGTGAAATGAAATCACCATTGCAGGAATAATTGTGTCATTGGGGTGAAATGGGGGGAAGGCCCTTCGGGTCAATGGGGAAGGGAACAGTGCAGAGGTGAGAACCTCGCATCATGGGGACAAAAGAAGTTAATGCCCCATTAATTTCTCTGTAGAAAGAGTCAGGTAGGAATTCAAACCCCAGCTCTTCCACTCTAAACATGATTAAGGATTCTACCACCTGTCTCTTCTCTGTCCTTAGCTGTGAGGTACGTCCGGGACCGGAATTCCTCACCAGATCCTACCTGTTTTACTCCAACCGCTTGTTCAAGGCCTATCAGTTCTACTACTGGGACCCCTCCTGCCGCCATCCATCCCACTCCTTGGTCATCAAAGGCAAGCTCAGGCTGCGCCAGGCCTCCTGGATCACCCAAGGGGCAACTGAGGCAGACTACCACCTGCACAAAGTGGGTATTGTTTTCCACAGCCAGAGGGCCATGCAGGAGATTTCTGCCCGGATCAATCAGACGTCAGGAGGGGGCTGCAGTGGATTCTTTCCACCTGGACGGTCCTGGGCTCCCGGAGTCCTCTACGAGGTGCTGAGTGCCAAGGAGGGGCGGGATTGCACCACAGCCCTGGGCTTTGCCATGCATGAACTCAGTCTGGTGCGGGTGGAGAAGCATTACGAGCCCCTGCTGCAAACTCAGCCGAGTGGCAGCAGGACGGTGGAGGAGCTGTACCTAGGGGACATTCACACCAAGTGGTCTGAGAGGCTCCATTATCGACCAACGGGATATCAACGCCCTTTGCAGAGTGCTGTGGTAAGAAGATCGCTGGCTCCTGGGCCACGTTAAAAAATGGAAGCCCAGCTTCCCCGGTGTCCCCTGTTTTTCAATGCCTGTCTGTCTGCAGCCTGTATAAAGAGAGGTTCTTAAATTATTTACCCCACCTGCAATAGGTCACCTCAGTATTATAATGATACAGACAGAGTTGATGGGGAGAGAGCCTGGCTTAGAAACGACAAAATTGTGTCTTGTGCAAAGTGCTGGTTGGGGTGGGGGAGGGAGAAGGAGAGCCTAACCACAAACGTAGGTGCTCAGTTGTATGCGAATCTGGCTCTTTCCCTCACTAAGCATGTGGCCTTGAAGCCTGGACTAAGCAGTAACGAAAACATAATATAGGGAACAGTCCTCCTCGGCTGGGGCATGGAGCGAATAGATTTTCTTTACCCGCTATGTTTTCACTAGAAATGCTGACTCAGATCCTGGCCTGAGGTTAAATCCCACATCATTATAAGCTCTGTGTGCTGTTATTTGTCTTGCAGCCCTCATCTTATTTCTTTGTCCTGTCCTTCAGGTTGAAAGAGGAAAACAAGCATCTTCCATTAAATCATTATTCCAGAATATAATGCCATTAGAAGGGGATATTGCCCTGAATACAATTGTTATCCTACAGAAATCACTTTACTTCAACATAAATAATATTATATGTTATTTTTATTTTTTGCCAGTAGGTTGCTTTATTTCCAGGGGAAAGAAAAAGGTATTATTTATCTAACTCATAACTAAATGTGACTGAGAAGCGAGATAGGGCAAAAAAGCCACTTATGAACATCACCAGCTGGAACAGAACTAACTCATATGAACTGCTTCATTTGGGGGGAGGTTTCCACCCTTGTGATACTGCAACAACCGGAATTTAAGAGAGAAAAAGAAAAAAAGAAAATGACAAGCCTCCAAGTAACATGCTTGGATTGGTATAAAGCTGGGTGTTATCTTGAGCCAAGACCATGTACATGAGCTAAACCAGATAGTAAACAAACATTTTTAAATGTTAACTTAAAACCAAACCTAAGATACTGAAATTCAATATAGTGCTGTAATTAGTCTGCAAACAGCTCTCCCCAGCACATGATGTCACACTTGGGGATAATTAGAAGCTCCAATACATTAGAAATAATTTCATGTGATTGGTTTAAAAAAGTAAGATTGTTGGCTTCACAATATTAATTTTGTTGGACGCAGCCTTCTCTTTTAATTAACTAACAGGCAACATTAGCCTGCACTAGCAAAAGATTTATAAAACTTTGCTGATGTCATGACCTGCAGGTCTCAAACCCAGGTCCAGGAGATGCCTGAGGTGGGTGTTAAATCACGTGCCAACCCTTCACCTGACACTTCACTATTACCAGCTAGAATCAAGACTCCTTGAAGCCTAACTCAGCTGGAAGACTCTACCCTAAGCCCTGATTAGTGGAACACCAGCACACCTGATTGGCTTGCTCCCCCTACTTAAGACAGAAGGAGGAGCATGAAGTCTGTACAAGTGGGGTGTACCCTGTTTTGGACTGCTCACCCAGTGCTATCTATGCCTGTCTTCTGATCTCCTGGTTTCCTGACCTCTGGCTTGTCTACTGACCCTGCACTCCTGGTTCCTGACCTGACCTGACCTCCTGGTTCTGAACCCTGGCTAGTGTGGGAACCTGGCCCTTGTCTTATGCTGACCAGTAGGCCTGGCTACCTACATCCTGGTCCTGACAGCTAGGAGCTATTTTTTAACCTATGGGGAAATACTACTCTAACTTCCTTAAATCTATAACTGTTTTAAAGAAATCCACTCTCCTGAAATTACCTCCATTATCAAAGAATTTCCTGTCTACAGGGAATATATATATTTGCCAACTTCTGGGATTATTTAGCAATAATGGACTGTGGACTGTCACCACTCATTAGCGTGACAGTAGCAGTAAAGCAAGCTGAAAATGACTAAATTACAGTAGACTCCAATCAACATGCATGTAAATTACCCACACTATTGAGTTATTTAATCTTGTTCCATGCGAACAGTTAGATTAGCTAGAATTTCAGAAAATGATCAAATGTTATAATACTTATTTTTTAAAAAAGTCTCTACGTACTGACACTTTTCCATATGAAATATAGGAAAAGGTTTCAACTTTGCACAAAGCTCCTATAGAATTAGATTGGACACAGGATTGGTTTGACATAGAGCTTTGAGCAATGCTCAGGCATCCTGGGGCTCCTTCAAAATTAAACACATGTTGGTTGGATCCACGTTTTTCATAGAGTTTAAGGTCAGAAGGTGTTTTGATACTGGGTTTCATGGACTCTTTTAGGAGATGGCAGCACCATTTCTTAGCCCTCCTTCTGAGGGTCTTAGCTGTGCTTTGGCTTTTCCGGCACCATCTGAATGGATATAAAAATGTACAGGCCTATTTGACAACTCCCAGCAGCACCAGAGACTGCCTCAATAACCTTAACTGGTGGCATTTTCTTTAGGTCCAGGTCTTGTCTAAGTTTTCACTAGGCACATGGTGTTGTGGGAGCAAAACCTCAGCATTTGTGCCCTGATCCTAACCTCTCAAATAGTCACAGAAATCTTGTAGTGAAAGAAAACCAGGGCATTCCAAAAGCGTATCCCTTGTCCTGCTTGCAGCGCTCCTCTTGGACCAACTGCTGCCCTGAGGTGCATGGCACACAGCTCCCACTGGCCTTCGAGAAGAGCCAGGTGTTCATCTCCAAAGACAGAATTTGGCCCTTCCTGTTTTTCCCTAGAATAGCAGGGGATCTAGGCAGCCTTTTATCTTACTAAACTGCTTGGACCCATTGGGCCAAATTCATCCCTGATGCAGCCTCCTGGACCTCAATGAAGTTGCACCAGGGATGGAGATTGGCCTGTTGTTGTTTAAATACTTTGAATGGGGGTTTGCATGTAATATTTTTCATTTACTTTTTATTTGTTTGCCTCCAACAGCATCACGTGCATCCTTGCCCTGCTTGTGGGATTATATACAGATCTGATGAACACCATCCACCTATCTTACCAGCTAAAGCTGAGCTGCCGATGCAGTTAAGTGGCAGGTGGGTGAGTGCTCATTGTGAAGTCCGGCCAGCTGTGCTTTTTCTTACCAGGTACTTCATATTTCATGGCACCAATCGCACCTGGGAAGGGTACTATTATCACTACTCTGACCCACTCTGCAAGCAGCCTACTTTTACCATCTATGCATCTGGGCACTACACCAAGGGCATCCCATCCTCCATAGTGAGAGGAGGTACAGAGCTGGCATTTAAAGTGACCTGTGCTCGGGTTACAGCAATGGATCAGGTAACAGTGACTATGCTAAACTCCTCAGAGCCAGGGACCTGCGGGGAGACCGGCTCCTGGAGTGCCGGGATTGAGCAGGATATAACGCTGACCAATGGGTGTCTGGCTTTGGGCATCAAGCTGCCCCACACAGAATATGAACTCTTTAAAATGGAGCAAGACATGAAAGATCGGAGCTTGCTGTTCATCGGCGAAAGGCCCACAGACGGATCCAGCCCTGACAGACCTGAGAAGCGGCCCACCTCATACCAAGCACCTCTTATTCAGTGTGCCGGGGCTACTGGGGTCTTTTCTAAATACATCAGTCCAAGCTACCTAGGAAAAGAGGATAATAACGGGAATGAAGCACTAAAACCTTTGCCTGTGACCTTTTTATTGTCACTTATGGCAATGCAGTTTTTAAGATGGGACTAGATGAGTCCAGCTGTTTGCTCAGGTGCAGCACAGAATTCAGACACGGGGTGCTAAGACAATTTTATACCCTCTTTAGATAAGCACATCTGGAATCAGTTTGCTTAGATTCTGTACACATTAAAAACAAAATGGACAAAACAAGAGGGTTTCCCTGCATAACATGCCTGATTATGTACGATGTGTACTGTGCGTATATTTCCTAATTGACATTCATTGGGCATAAATCTAATGTAGTGACATGGACACATTGCAAACTGTCAGGTAATTTAGCAATACTAAAAAGACGTGTTAAATTAGAACTGCTGATTCTAGCCTGCAGCATTGCTAGGATATAATTGAGGGCTCCAGTCACACAAAAGTCCAGTTTCCAAAGCTTTGAGGGCTCATTCTCTCAAACTGATTCTCCCCCGCCCCTCACTTACTGCTCCTGTAAATTCATGTAGCTGGCTTTGGCAAGGGCTCTGGATCAATCACTGAAACTCATACCATACAAAGAAAAGGAATACTTATGGCACCTTAGAGACTAACAAATTTATTTGAGCATAAGCTTTCGTGAGCTACAGCTCACTTCATCGGATGCATTCAGTGGCACTGAATGCATCCGATGAAGTGAGCTGTAGCTCACAAAAGCTTATGCTCAAATAAATTTGTTAGTCTCTAAGGTGCCACAAGTACTCTTTTTCTTTTTGTGAACACAGACTAAGATGGCTGCTTCTCTGAAACCTGTCATACCACACACACACACACACACACTCTCTCTCTCTCTCTCACAATCGCTCTTCCTTGAGTTCAGGAAGAGCTCTCCGTGGCAGACTGATGCCATCCTTGCAACCTACAGTTTGCAAGCTCTGCTTTCTTGTTGTGTGCATGTTAGCTTTCCCAGGCTCTGGGCTGTGATGGTCCCAGTTCACAAGCAACAATGCGTGAGACACAAGTGACCCTGCCACCCCGCTTTTTCTGTTACGACCTTGCCTCTGTCATATTACACTGACTGCATAAGGGTTGGATTCACTCTGTTCCACCTCTCTGTGTTATCACGTAGCCCAAATGGTCTGAGACATGACCAGCCAATTTATGACTGTACCACTCACCAGGGAGACACAAGCATAGGTGCAAAAAGACACTATACCGACCCTGCGTTACCTCTGCCCCCACTTTGGCACAATCCCTTGTGCGTTTGCTGGTGCATTCCCTTAACAAGAGTCATCAATCCAACTCTGGCTTAGATCTCAAACATAAAAATGCCAAACAAGTGCAAGGATAACGTGATAAACTTGACTCAAGTAAATTAATCTGAGGGGTGCAGTGACAGACTATAATCAGACACCACAGTCAAGTCCTGGCTAATTTCTGCCTACAAGGAGAGCAACGTATGGAATTATATTCCCTAGCCTACTGTAGCTAAGAGGACACCTAACTCGAAGACACCTTGTGATAGCTAAATCCTCTTCACCTAACCCTATGTATCTTATCTGAAAAGGATTTTTTAAACCAACTATGCAATAGCTACATTTTTAGTGCCGTATGTACAAAACTGAAGCTGTACTTAGGGCTTGTTTACACAGGGCCATTGAGGAAAATTAATCCAAGTTAACTAACCGTGTATTTGAAGTAGGTTAGTTAAACTCCACTGTGAACATCTGCATTCAGAAGTAAATTGGCTTTAATATGTTTAGTTTAATTCACTTCCAAAATGAATTAAGATAAACCACATTAAAGTCACTTTAATTCTGAACAACAGCATCCACACAAGGATTTAATACCACTGAACTAATCCATTTAAAATTCACGCCATTAGATAATTTTTTCTGGCTGGCCTCTGGTAGACAACCCCTTAGACAATTTATGGGTTTTATAAGTTTTGGGGACTGTGGACGTTAACAATTGATTCATACACATTTAACAAGCATCTCTTCTAGTAGTTTTTTCAGCATGTTATCACATGCCTGCCACAGAAAGTATCATGTACATATCTTCCAAAATGCTTTCTCTGTTTAAAGATTACTATGTTTTGATGCCTGCTATGTACAAGTATCCAAGGTCAAATGCATATGTTTAAAAAGGAACCATATGAGTGCAATGATTGTAAATCTAATTTCCTATACTTTTTTCTTGGGTGCAATGGAAAGTTTGCAGTCTGCTCAACCACTTCAGCATATCAAAGGAGAAAGTCATTTTGATATTCCCAAAATAATGACAATGCTCTTTTTCTTGTAGTTTAAGGATTAGACTTTTTAGGTTTGTCTCAGTACATGAAACCTTTTTTTTCCAACAACACTTAAATTTTGCAACTCAAGTAACTGATCCAGGAGAGCCAGGATGATGTAGCTAACAATTAGACACGACAAATATGTCCAAGTTTTTATTCCTTGGTACCTCGAACAGAACAGAATCTGCTAGCACAATGCTGATGCACCGATTCACTAATGGCTTAGAGGAAAGAGGGTTGCTACTTTCATCACCACAACTGCCACCTTCTGCAACAGCCAGGGATTTCTTTGGTGGCCTCCCTCCCAAGCACTGCTCAAGTCTGATACTGTTTTGCTGGTGAGCTTTGATGAAGTCCTAGCCTGAGCTACTCAGGGAAGTTCTAAATTCAGGCTCAAAGTCATCAGTGAGTTTTGTATGCAAATACCACCAGTTGCAGGCACATATATTTACATATGCAAGTTGCATAATACTGTCGCTATGTACACTTTTAATCACACTTGACGATGTGTTCGGAGACTATAGCAATGGGTGTAGTATAAAAACCTGGACAGTCAGTCTCAGGCATGGTGGCAAGACTACAATTACATGACAAAGCTACAAAAGTAAACTTGGTACCATCGCAGACAAATGCACTAAAGGAATCTGGTACATAAATTAGTGAAATGTTTATACTAGGAGCACCTCCAACTCTATTCCCATAGGCTTATCCACTTCACCCTTCAGGGAGTCATTGCCAACAAAGCTCTACAGCATTCCTGTGGAGAGAACATCTGGATCCGCTTACCAATACCTGCAGCAGCGATGAGGTTTATTGGCTGTTTGGAGAGAGGCTTTACCCCTTCCCCTACCAAAACCCAGGCAGGAACCTTTTCACAACTGTTTTCCTTATTTTTAATGAAGGGGAGAGGGGTGGAGCCACAAAGAGATTTCTGCATAAAGGGAAAAAACTTGTGTTGGATCTAGTTTTGGAAAGCCATTCCCAAACTATTCTGTAGTTTACTGTGAATCAACAGTGATTGTTTAGCAGACGCTTGCAGAATCAGGCCTTGAATTTGAATGAAGTAATACATTCATGTATTATCTTATGTGACTGCCTGTATATCACAGGCAACTAAATTTCACCACTGTATTGAGCCTAATAACTTGTATGTGGCTAGAGTATATCCTCCAGAAAGGAATCCAGACTTGATTTGAAGACATGAAGAATCCACTTTCCTTGGCAGTTTGTTCCAATGGTTAATCACCCTCATTTGTACAACTATGTACTTACATTCTGTTTGGAATTGTCTGGCTTCAGCTTTCAGCTATCATACAAAGTGTTCTAACACCCCAATATTTACACACTATATACTCTCTTCTTTCAGATGAGCTAAACAGACAGAGCTCTTTAAATTGCTAACGCTAAGGCATTTTCTCTCATCCTCAGATGTGGCTCTTCTGCACCCACTCCCATTTTTCAAAATCTATTAAAAAATATGGACAGAACTGTACACAGTAATTCAGCATCCACCTCATCAATTCTATATACGGTGGTAAATCACTTCCACACTCCTACTCACTCTTTCCTTGTTTCTTCATCCAAAAATTGCATTAGACCATTGTGCTACAACATTACACTGGAGGCTTATGTTCAGTTGCTTGATCACTACCAACCCCTACATCTTTTTCAGAGTTTCTTCCTTCCAGGGTACAGTTGCCCATGTGGTAGGTACGGCTGTATTAAAACATTTTATCTGAATAGCCCAGACTACCAAGCAATCCAGATGGCTCTGTATGTCTGCCCTGTCCTCATCCTCATTTACCAGTCTGCCAAACTTTGTGTCACTTATCTGTGAGCAGCGATTTTGTATTTACTTCCAGCTGACAGATAAAAATGTTAACTATCTTTGGGTCTAGTATTTGTCCCTGTTGAACACCACTAGAAACATCGCCCATCTGATAATTCTCCATTGCCAACTACTGGGAGCTCTTTCAATTAGCCAGTTATCCATTTAACATATGCTTCATTGATATTGTAGAGTGCTTATTTTTTAAATCAGAATGTCATGCAGTATTAACATGTTACAAGAGTCTAATTGTATTACAGCTACAGAGTTTTTATCTACCAAGTTTGTAATCTCAGAGTTAAATCTATTTTGTTTGACAAAATCTATTTTCCGTAAAACTTTGTTGACTGGCATTAATTTATATTCCTATCATTTAATTCTTTAACTGATTCCTGTAGCAGCTTTTCCATTATTTTGCCCAGGACAGAGGTCAGGCTAATTAATCAAGAGTTACTCATGTCATCTTGCCTGCCTTTTTTGAATACTGGCACAACTGTATCCCTCTTCCAGGCTTCTGGAATATCCCTTGTATTCCAAAATTTATTAAAAGTGATCAACAAACCAGATCTCTTTAGCCAACATTTAGGACTCTTGAATGCAATTTATTCAGCACTTGCTAATCAATATCTCTAGCTGTCATAATGAAATCCAAAATAGAACCCCCACACATTGGGTACAATAAATACTGCGAGTGTTAGAAAAAGCAGTCTCACATGGAAAAGAACAATGGCAACTAACTACTGGATTTCTTTCTTCTTAAACAGCTGCTTTCAATTGTTTAAAAAAAAAAATCAAGCATTTGGGAGAGTCAGGACATTTCAAAGGGCATTTAGGCACAGAAAGAAAGTCCGTAAGAGTGGACTTTTGTGTTTTTGAAAAAAATCAACCCCTTTTAAAAATTTTGTATGTTAAAATTTTTTGTACATCTCAGCTTTTTTTTTTTTTTTAAAAAAAAGGTATACATGCATTTTTTATTCCTCATGCATTATTAGTTACTTTCTATATTAACATCTGTTAGTATGAAACTGTTCATGCCTTCTTATTTTAACAGGAGAAGATATTTATTAAAGTTGCTTTTCTAAATTCCTGTTTTTCCAGTGGTATGTGAAAACACTTAGTCTGGGCTGAAACTTGGACAACAAGTTCTTAAACTGGGATCTATGTTTCTTCCTCACCAGTCCAATTAAAAAGTAGTTTCCTGTCAACTAGCTACCTTTATGTCTTCCATTTTTAAATTGCTTTGGGATGTGGTTGTGTTTTAAAAAAAAAAAAAAAAAAAAAAAAAAAGACTTAGCACTCCCCTCCCCAATTCTCAAATAAAAATCAGCTACCAAACAAAAGTTAAAGTAAACAAACCTGGGCATTCTGAGATAAACTTGGATCATGGTGAACAAAAACCACTACCACTCACATGGTGTCTTTAGCATTTTCTTCGTAAGACAAATTTTACATTGAATATGGACAGCACATAAAATTATTGAGTTTAAATACTGAGAGGGTAGATACAAAAGTTTGCACAGCTTTCACTGGAACATTACAGAACAAGTTGAAGGAACAAAGCTGTAAAATGGTTATATTAGGTCTCAAGGTGGAGACAGTGAATACAGTTAACATTTTTCAGAAGTGCTTACGTGACGTAGGACCTTAACTCCCATTTTCAAGAGACTCAGGCCCTTAGAGGTCTCAATCCCATTGACTTTCAATAAGATTTAGATTCCTAGATGCCCAAGTTTCTTTTTAAAATGGAGGTTGGTTCTATGTCACTTAGAGCTTTGGAACATTTTACTAATATTCTCCTTCATTAGGACTCATGTAGCTATACAACAATTACTCAGTTTGTTAGATAATTCTAGACCAGTGATACTCAGACTGAGGCTCAGGAGCAGCAAGGGGCTCTTTAATACGCCTCTTTGCCGCACATATTAAACACTGATTTAATTAACCAATCAGGATGTGTTTACTATGTTAACCAATTGTAGAATACTTGGTCAGTCATTTTGCTGAGAGAATTAATTATATAAATAAAATAGTAAATGAAACAATGAATTCACACTACTGTGGCTCTTTTGGGTAATGTTGATCATTAATTTGGCTCCTGAACCGCTGAGGTCTGAGTATCACTATTCTCGAATGAAATTCTCGCTCTGGTGAAGACAATGGTGAAACTCATTCAGATGAGTGGAGGCAGGATTTCAACCACAGTGTATAAGAAACACTCATCCTGTTTTAGCATGGCCAACTTTCAACAGCTATCAGAAAGGAAAACACATGCCAGCCTGCTTAGTGCGGATGAGCGAATAGATTTTCCAGTTCACAGGCTCATCAGAAGGGGAAAAAAAAAAAAAATCTATTTGAATTTAAAATCGAACCAATTACAAAAATTCATTTCAAATTGACCAAAACACCAAGGTGACCCAAATTTGAATTTTGTTTTTTTAATTTGATGTCACCAAAAGGTTTCAATTAACCCACAACAATTTTTCATTTTGATTTGGCCATTCTGGATGCTTGTCACCTTTGTATGTCTTTTTTTAAAATTTAAAATCAAAACAAAACATCAAACTGGTCAAAATGAAACACTCCTCCCCAAAAAAACCTATTAGTTGAATTTGAACTGTATTGGCAAATAGTTCTGGACCCCCAAAAATGCATTTTCAGAACCCCCCCCCAAAAAAACCTTAGTTGAAAAAAATTCAACCTGCAGCTATGACCTCAGTTCTTATTCCTGGCTCCATCATGCCCCTGCTGAACAATCACTTCATCTATCTGTTTCTCCTCTCAACATTTGTCAGTCTTTTGACTTAGACTGTAAGCTCTTTGGGGTAGGGAGTCTCTCACTAAATGTCTGTACACAATGTAGCCCTTATCTTGCCTGGCAACCAAAATTCTGGCATTTCCTACCTTTGGAGTGCTTGACTTTGCAACGTTAATGTTCTTTTAATGTAGTTTTGTGTATAGCCTTCAATTCTAAAGTGAAGACTATACGATAACTAGATCATTCCTTGAGTTTTCATAGCCAAGGATGAAAGTTGTAGGACCATACAGCCAAGAAATTTAACTCCACAAATAAGAATGAATTGTGGTGTTGACTTAGAGCGTAAACAGAGATACCAGATGCACATCTGCTCCGGGTATGTAGCTGTAATTCATTAAAAAAAAAAAATCCTTTTCACCTCCTTCATTTTCCTATTTGGGGGTCCAACAACAGTAGATGACACGATACAAGATGAAAAAGCGTAATTTGTTAAAAGGAAAACAGCCTGTTTTGCATTCCTGGGTTCAGGATTACATTCGATAAGTTTATCGCAAAACAGAGGCTTCAGTGTAAGCTTTGGTCAGGACTGGGGGCACAATAGATCTACATCAAAATTCATTTTTCAAGGGAACATTTGCAGGTAGTTTATACAGGAAGCGAGATCATAGTAAATGGCAGAGTATGGTGGAGTTAATGATCTATGCACAATAATTGCAGTTAGTCTTCAAATGAATGACTACAGCAATGGGGAAATGGTTTGTATCAGGTGTAATAGGTTCCTGGGTGGCTCTTACTTAGAGGTACTAGAACCCTTAGCTTCACCCAATAATAAAATCAGCCTATTCATAAAACAGCTCTTTTATGGTTAAGCTACTCTGGGTGGCTGAAGCACACAGTTACTTTGTTCTTTACAGCTAATCAAAACACAAGTCAGTAATGGTACAGTGAACAGTGTCACTTCAATACCAACATCCCTTAGAACAAGTGATTAAATATACATCAATCTGTGGGTATAATACAAAGTAATCTTAATCGGACACTGTCAAAGCATGTGTCTCAAAGCCCTCTATTTAGCAGCAGGAGATTATTTATGCTAGTGTTGTATTCCATTGTCATCTTTTAACCAAGTCAATCTTTAGCATGACTATGTTTCAAGCTACATGAACGATCAGTCACAGCATGTTGTGAAAGTCACTTGTTCCTATGAAGTGCCTGATGGATTTCTATGAACATTTTCTTATGCGTAAATTACATTTTTAGAGAAGCACATATAATTATGCTATTGCACAATAAGCCACAACAGCTTCCAAATGCAGTGCTGGAAGCATCTCCTACACAAATCACAGTAGAGGCTCTTTATAATAGTACTTCTGTAACAAAATAAAAGGGCATATCTTAAAATGGGCCAATTTAAAACAAAACAAAACCGAGGAATTGCTGTAACCCAGTACTCCCCAGCACCGCATGATGGTAGACTGGGATGCATTTCTCACTGTGCACGATCAAGCACTTGTATCTGAAAGTGAAATTTATACTCCACATTGCTGTGTGCGCTTTCTGCTAATGGCTGCCAGAGTTTAAAAATTAAGGGATCTATTATCAGTGTAGAAGTCTAATAATGTTTCTTAAAGGCATACAGCTATTCAATACTTTAAAGCTTAGCTGCTTCAGGCCTGCCTTATTTGTACTGGAATTGTGCACACAACTCAAAAATTGCATACAGAAATGCATCTAATCAGTTATTTCAATGTATAATTGTACACCTGCATCAGTTGAAGTCTCCCCTTCACGTTTTCTGGAGTGCAGTCCTTACACACTTTACCTGAAAATGAACACAATTTACCACTTCTCTCTCAAACTGGGCATCAGAGATTTTCAATAACAGCTGCAAACTTGGGTTGAATTAGAATGGAAAACCAGCTAACTCCATGATTCTAAACTGCTGCTGTGAAGTGGCACTGCTGTTAGCAGAGCCACCACAAACATGGAAGTTCAGGATGTTCTATATAGTCTTCAAAAATCAAATAGAGTGCATACATATAGCGAATACAAACAGCAGTCCTCAGGACAAGTTTCATGATGCTACAATAAGCAAAATGAGTAGCTTTGAAGTCTGAAAACACTGTCTTTAAATTGGTCTATTGTGCCTAAGAATTAGGAATGATCTCCAGTTAAGAGGGACAAAAGGACATTGTCACTCTTCTCTTTAGGAAATATGTTAACTATAGAATTCAAGCCACAATTCTGAATTCCCTTGTCTTTCTTGTATTAAGAATTGCAATATTAAACATTTTAAGATTGTAAAATGCCATTGTTAAGGTATGCAGATGCAAACATGTACAACTGTATATACATGTTAGCTGCCAAGGCAAGATTTTTATAAGAATTCAGGTGTACGTGCGCAGAAGATATAATCCCTTTATAGTGTACTGGGGAGGAGAAACACTAACAATTTGCAGAATGGATTTCAAATTGTACTCCACTGGCAGCACTTCAGGAGAAAGAGAATTAACACTGAATACAATCAGGCATCTTACTTAAAATTTCATGTTTTTAGGGAACTACATTACGGTATACCAATCCCTGTCACTTATGTACTGAGCACTACCTTGTTCTCTAATGACTAAGGCCATCAATTAAAAATAATTCCGCATGTGAAAACATGCACACAAATTTGGTGCTTAACCTGCACATGCAATTGCTATAGTTCTGCATGTAAATTAGGGGACTGCCAACGCAAAGGGACAATTCTGATCATTTATGCATGGAATCCCCTCATTTGAAAACACGGGCCTCTGTGTGAAAATAGGAAAAAGTTCCTTTGATTTATTTGCATTCCACAGACTTCATGGAAAAAGATCTTAGTTTCCTTGCAGGTAAATTTAAAACTTGTGTCTAAAGGGGAAAGATTCCCAAGTCTACAAAGTGAAAATTCTGATTAGAGGCCTTTCCTGCTTCCACTGAAATTAATAGCAAAACCTCCATGGGAATGGGGCATTCTAAGGGATTATTTTACAACCAAGAATAGTTGGATGGTTAATTTTTAGATTGTGGATTCCACAGACAGATTAAGCAGTAGTTTGCTTACACCTGGGTGTTATATCATGGGTGTGAAATTATAGGTATATACACTATGAACATGATTTATAAACTTCATGCTTTGCATAGTTTTTATATAATAAAGTTACACATTCTTTCACTTCGACTCCTTTTCTCATTTACAAAGGGTCAGAGCTGCCCACAATTATTTGCCACTCTTTCAAGTTCATGGAATGGGTTCATAGGTCTTGCAGGTCCAGTCCTCTTCAAACTTCTCTTCAGTCTTTCCATTGCATCCTTAGTCTTCCATGTCCTTTCCTGCTGTCCCCTATATTTTTATATAGCTTCTAGACATCAGAATACTTCACTTTCTACAAGTCTGATGAAACATTTCTTCAGATGGCAAAGAAGTTTATGAAGCAGTTTAAGGACATATTTCCATAACGGGAAAGTTTCTTACCTGAAAGACAGCTCTATCAGAGCCATACCAGTAAATACAGGTGTATAGAGAGTGTCTTCTTCAAAGAGGGTGGAAAAAGGGGACACTGCATTTGCAAAAGAATACCAGTCTTTTTGAAATTTTGAGAGAGTTTTCTGTCTCAAACAGGTGGGAAAAGAGTAGCTTTCTGTCCGACAGGCAGATAAGAAGAATTCAATTGACACTGGCTATCCTTTGCTTGGATTGATTTTTTGGAGGACCTGGGGGCTACACTAGACACTTCCAGGCTCTCGTTTGTTAGGCTGCTGTCAGGCAGGATTTGAGAGACTTCAGAGTTTTGTTAAATTAAGTTTTAATAGTAACTTGAGTTATTTGAGGCACTTACAGAACAGAGTGATACTGTGGCTCAGGTAGTACCATGGAAGACACCTGTCTGATCATAGCAGCCAGTACTGATTTATCAATAGCTACCTACTTAGACTGTAAACTCCTCAAGGTAGGGAGTGTCTTTGTATAGTGCCTAGAACAAGGGGAGAGGGTAATCTTTGTTTGGGGTCCCCTATGTACTATGGTAACACAAAAAGTAATAGAAGCAACTTTACTCATAAATTATTTAAAATGTTTTAAGTTTTCAGACATTCGGAGGCATGACCATTAAACAAGCTATGGCCTGAGGACACCAACAAACTCTTCTGGCTTTCTTCTCTAGCCATAAATCATTTGTGCCAGCAAAGTTAATTCTGATGGATAAGGTGCATGACAGTTGCTCAATGGACCAGCAAAAAAAGTCCAAAAAACAAAAACCACAACTCTTTCCCACCCCCCTCCATAAAACAGCCACAATGCTCCAATGGCCACAGCCACCCAAAACATTTGCGTTCAGTCTCTCTTTAGTCCAGATTCTTCCCGATACATCCTACAAAGCCATGAACGTGAATTCTTCAGACATCATATTTATCCCAGTCTTTTAAAAGACAACTCTCCCTTTCAGAATGCTTCCTGTGTTGGTCAGTCATTTTGGTTAACAGAAGTTGAAGAGTTTCAGGAGGCTTCCATTAGTTACTGGTCCCCTAAAGAGCAAAGCTGTAGCCTTTTAAATCCTTGTATAATCATGCCCCCTCCTACCTTGCTGATCTCACTACTTCCTACCTTCTCCCTCTGCACTGTATCCAACCCATCTTGCACTCATGCAAAAAATGGAGACTATAATTGCTTTGGCCCTACCATATTGAACAGACTTGACTCTGGTCTATCTTCACATCCTGTCTGAAGATGCACCTCTTCCTGTTTTTGTCGGCAGTTCTACAAAAAGTCTCCACAGAAACACGTACATACCCAGAGGACACGTTGGGATTGTACTTGACCTGCAAGGATATCACCGGAAAATTCTGCTCATCTGCACAAAGTAGGGCAGAGGCAACCATTTGATAGATAAGTAAATGTTCATTAGCATTTTGATTATTATGGCAAGGGTGGAAAAGTAGACGGCAGCAAAAATCTACCAACCCAAGCCCTCCCCCGCCAGCCTTATTTAGGAATAACACAAAATAGAAAGGGAAGCCATCTTTTTAAGGTGTGCGAATAAGCTTCAATCTATTGCACATCTTAATCTGATGGCTTCTGAAATTGGAATCCAAGAAAAATTATATGGGTAGTTGACTGAAAAGAATGTGTCATCTACAGATCATGCTTGAATATAGTGAATATACATGCCTTATAGTTAGTATTATTAATATTACTGCCTTATAGTAACATTACTATTAATAGTATTATTACTGTTACTAATATTACTGCCTTAGAGTGCCACTTGTATAAATTCTCAGGCTTACTGACTCCAACCACTGAAGACTGAAAAACAGCAGAGGATACCTAGTAAATAAACAGACTGACAATGTGGTTATTCTAAACATCAGTATTCCATCAATGTGCTTCTCTGGAGATTGGTTCTGTAGACTAAAATGGGGCTGGAGGAAACAGTGTTGAGATAAGGCTAGCAATTTCCTGATGCCGTACATAAGCTTCATCAAAATGACTAACTGCAGGTCCTTTAAAAAAAATTAATTGACTTTGACAAAAGTAACGAAATGAACTTTAATCTCTGGGCTTTATTTTTTTTTTTTTTTTTTTTTTTTTTTTTTTAAGATGCTACATAGTCAAACAGGATTGGTCTTTTTACGGCATAGAACTAGTTTACTACTAATTTTTTTGCTAGATAGACTTATTTATTTACATACAAAAACAGTTTCCTGACTGCTGTTTCCCCAATGTTTAAGTGATCAAAACAATTACATAGTGCCCAAAACATGAGGGGGCAGAAGAATCTCGCATCGCTACAGCAGTAATTTTTTAGTTCTATCCACTGGTTTTAGAACAGGTGCCTTTTTATACCATAGGATTAGTCAATATGTGACAATAAGGAAACATGAGATGAAATACATTAAATAAGTTAAATATGCATTAAACATCTCTGAATAACATTTCAATTCAACTAAATGAACCAACAGCAATGTAGCTTGGTCCCTTTAAGAGAACAAGGCATTGACCTTTATTCGAAATGAGTGTCATACCAGTCAATATATGCCTCTTAATGATGCCTAGCACATTCAGCGCTGCCACATAAATTAATAGTGAGAAGCTGAAAAGAATTGTAAGTGCCAATGAATTGTTAATTTGCACGGAGTTGAAGACACTAACAAACTGTTAACTTTATGAGCAGAATGGTGGATCAACATATTTTACAGAAGTTATCAACCCCTCCTGCCTAACCCAGCTCCAAACATCCAAAAGGGCCAGCTCCAGCAGTGGAAGAATAATTGGGTTTTTTTTTTTTTTTAAAAAAATGGACAGTGGGACAGCAACATGTACCAAGGGCTAAATGTTTAAAATGACATTTACAGTATGCCATTGTAGTGTTAACTCATGATTTTTTCCTCATCACTTAATAAAGAACTTTCTTTATCATTCATTCACTCATTGTACATTTTAAACTTTCAAGAGGATTACGTTATGTTATATTTGTGCAGGGGTAATTTAAAGGCAAGACCTGTGAGATGTCATACATTAATTTTTTTAAAACATCGTTATGAATAAATTTAATCCAATGATATGGCAGAACCATCAAGCCAATTTACAATCCTCAGCATGCTGCCTCTACAAGGCTATTTTCCCTATAATTACACCAACAATAAAGAACAAAACCACCAGAGCAAGTAGTCTAGTGCTGAGCCCTTCCTCCTTGACAGCAGTTGCAGATGCAGATACTGGGTTGTTCGTCTGGGGAGCCTTTCTCATCCGCAGACCATCTTCTTCCTACAGGAAGGAACCCTAATGATTAGTTTTGACCAAAAAAAGCTGTATTTAAAAAAAACCACCACACCTCAAGACCCTATTGTTAACTAAGCCTATTAGGTGAGTTTTTTTGGAAAGGCACACAATTTTGATGCAGAAGTATGACAACTCGTCTCCATTCTAGTCCTACCAGTTCATTTGAATGGGGATAAAAAAACAAACAAAAATAATTCATTCAAGAAGTATCCCTCAAATATATATATATATATATATATTATATATATGGACAGGGGGACAGCAACTTCGAGGGCCTGATTTTCAGTACTATGCACACAAGTAAGCTGTGCAAATTTGAATACTATCTTGCACTTATGAAGATGCCAATCACCAATGGAATAACCTTGAATTATGAAGTAGCAATTTTTCTCAGGTACTTGAGCTAAGTATTTCCATGCTAATATGAAAGGACATCTCACTGATACTACTGAGAATTACTGGCACACGTTGTCCTACAATCCTATCAGTGCTCTCGATTGAAGAAGAGTCAGGCTAGTGATTGGATGAGATACCTATATTACAACTGCTGATGGAGGAGCTTTAATTTTAATTGGATACAGTATTCATTATTTCCTGACCTAAACAGTTGCGTAGCAGTGCTGCAGGCCGTTAACCACGTCAGAACGACTGTATTCAGGGGTGGATAAAGTGAGTCCTTTGTGCCCATACCATTCAAGTATCAGAGGGCTGGTGTTAGAGACATTCAACTACAGCCTAACACTAATCATGGAATTAAAAAAGGCATGTCAAATAGTTGCAACATGGAAGTAACAGACTCAAGTTCGGGCAAATAAAATTAAGCTATTCTTCCAAAAGGAATTTTTTTTAAAATTGTAATAAAATTACTAAAACTTCAAAAATTCACAGAGCAAGTTGGACACTTCCTTACTTTTGAAGTATGTTTTTTGCATTTGCTCATTCCAACAGGATGTTCAGTCTACAGCACTGCTCATTACAGCTGTGTTTTAAAAACAACAACATCAAAAAACTAGAGTCTTTATACCACTTAATATTTGCCAAATGAAGCAGGTCACAGACAGTTAAGAGGTTTTATAGTTCATGTCTTAGGCGCTGAAGGCCAGATTCTCAGACAAGTTAGACACCCAATTTACATGCACAATTAGGCTAAGTAGGAGCTGCTCTGCAAACAGTTGTGTATCTATGTTGGAAGATCTGGTACATAGTCTAATCTGTTATACTGAGGTACCAATAACTGTTGCTGTACTGCTGCAAAAACAGACATTTATGAAGGGATTTTCTGAAGGCAGGCCTAATACTAGAGTCCTGTAATTGACAATATGGATCTACGTTCATCTTAAAAAAAGAAAATGGAGAGAGAAAACTATCATGAAGGCTGGTGGACATGAGGACTGAGAACATGTACTAAGGTTTCAATCTCTACAAGATTTTAACAGAACACTTTGCAAACATTTGCAGAGACCATTTGTGCTGTGAGCCTTCAATATGCTGTATTGAAGAATATTGCTTCACTGCTACATGTGGACAGTCCAGATCCACAAAGGAAAAAAATGAACAAACCAAGTTCTGATCCATGTAACCCTGTCGTGCCACATTGAAGCCAAAATTGGAGGACAGTGTGCAATCTTTTAAGTTATTCTTCATGGGTCTTTGGTGAAAGCAAAAAATCAGAACGAGCTTTCCCCTTATAATTGTAATAACTTAAAAGAAAGGCTCAAGAAAACAGTATGAAAACTCCATAATAAGAAGCACACAAACTTTAAGTGCCATGAGAAACGTATTTAAGAAAGATTTTTGAAAATCATATGGCATTTCAGACAATCATCTTGCAAGACACCAGCAAAGTGAGGACATAATGAGAGACTAAGCCAGCATCTAGCATGCTTTAAGAGACATAAAAATGGAGGAAAAACAAAACAGATTTTTAAATGGTAAAGATTTATTTCACACTTAAACCATTATTAAAAGAAGGATGAACATACAATCTCTTTCAATGTGACTGTGTCCCATATTACTATTTTCAGCTTTATAGCTACTTCTAGGCCTAGATCTAGAGAGCAATTAAAAACGAATTTAAAAAAAGTACTTCAAAACAGTGACAAGTGGTTCTTATATACCGAGCTTTCATACTGCTGGGCGGGTTAAGGCACGAACCAATGGTCCTCTTGCACTCCGGCTAACAGTTTAGAGTATGCATTTTAATAGCTTTGGACATTATAAGTGGGATTTCCAAAAGTGCTCAGTATTGGCCTGACTCTGTCCCTGCTGAACTCAGTGGTCAAACTCCCAACTGATGTAGATGGGAGCAGACTTTGCCCAATGCTGACTGCTTTTGAAAATTCTGCCCTAAATTCATTCTACAAAAGAACAAAGGGGGGAGAAGAGAATGAATCATTTTGGGTCACTGTCATTTCGCTTTGCCAGGCTGTATGCTTCAGACTTCAGCCCATGCCCCAAGAGTGCATGGATTTATGCACTTCATTTTGACGGCAAAAACTAAATCTGCAGATAAGCATGTGTGTTCTCCTTACATGTATAACTAATGCTTAAGTACCATGGCCCATGCCAACCACTCCCACCCACAAAGAGGGCTTCAAACTCAAATGGGCAGAACTCAAAAGAAAAATCTTTACCTTAAACTGTTTATTCTCCTCCCGTAACCTCTGAACTTCTACTTGAAGCCTCTTATATTCTTCCATTACTTTCTTAACTTCAGTGTCATCCAAGGAAGAACTTATTGATTTAGACATTACAGAGGATTCTGTCTTTGCAGTTGTGGATATAATTTTATTTATTTCTACATCATGCTGTCAAAAAAAGGACAGTGATCTTAGGGTGATTATTAAAAAAAGAAAAAACCACACCTTATATTGAGAGGACTATTAGATAACTACTCTGCATTCCTGAACTGTGCCTACCTTAAAAAAAAATTCTTTTTGCAGCCTTTATTTCAACTTCCTGGTTTAGGGCAAAAAAGTCAGAGTAGCAGCAAATCAGACAGGGAGATTCCTAGACCAGGACTCTGCCTCTCACAATGACGGGACAGGGGCTGAGGGACACAAGTTCTGATTTGCTGTTTGCTCTCCCTCCCCCACTGCCCCAATACACTAACAGAACCTGTTTGGGGGCATTAGTGCCACCATGAGTCTGAGCAGGAGGGAAGCATGGAGAGCACAGAATGGCAAATAGTTGCTTCCTATACATGCTGAGACAGTATCTTTGCACAAGCTGCACCTGGCCCATTGCCAGGAAGCCACCTCTTGACCCTGCAGTAAATCTGAACACCCTCACTGTCCTCAGCTGGCCACCACTTCTCTACCCTCCTATACTTCTGTAGTATAGAAGGGGGAGCCACCCTCCAAGCTAGTTTAGAGAACAGGAGTTGATATTTTAAACACTCATTTGTAATAAGGATGTATGTGGAGAAACAATTCCCTATTCGCCATTCCAAATACGAGCCTGGACAGAAGGAGCTCAGGGATTTCTTCCCAAACCCTTCCCTTTGAACTTCTTGCATATTCTGTACTTAGGCACATAGAGCCAAGCCCTTGTGAAAAGCACAAGTACTGGTAAAAGCCTTGTGACAAGGAATAAAGGTTATAAGAATAAAGAATAGGATCTTGTTGCTACTTACAACTTACTTATTTTTGTCCTAATGAATTTTTGGGATTAAAGAAAAACCAAAACTGCAACTTCAAGAGTTATGTTCAGACATATGAGGTTGCAAGTTTCACATAGATACAGGGCCATATTTCCCCCAACTCCCAAAGAGTGTGCATACAAAAGTGCATTGGCCTGACACATGTGCACATAAATCCCAGAGTGAATGTGCACAATGTGGGGTTTGCAGATGCACAATATTACAAGTCTGGTCCACAGATGCATAGAAAGAGGTATAAAAGATCACAGAAGGCTTCTTGGGCTTGTAACAAATACATAATTGTAACTGCACTAGCTCAAATGCAAGGGAGAACAGTCTGCTCTTGTGCTTCCTATACATGAGGGTGAATGCACTAGATACACATTAATAGGCAGATCTTAATCAATCAATTCTGCATTTGAGGACACTTATTTCCATCATGAATTAATCAGTATCTTCTCTGCCCCAACAAGAAACACCACAGCTCAGCTCCTAACCAGCAGGAATCCCACGCCACAGTTGCCATCTTTGTACTTGACCCCTTGCTAGCCTTCTACTTTTAAAACACCATTTCACTCTCAGGAAACCCCATCAGATCAGGAAGGTGGTAAACTGGAAAGGCAAGTGGAAGCTTGTACTGCTGACGCTTGTGTTGTTTTTGCTCTGGGGATAAACAGAGGACTTTTGTGATATCAAACAGCACCTCTCACAAGGCTGAATTTTTTTTTAATGCCATCTTTCATTAAGGAAAAAAGATAAACCCCAAATTCACTGAGAAATAATTGTAGTAGTTTTGCTGCACTTCTGTTGTGCAAATTAAGCTCCAGCTGGATTAAGTAGCATGGATATTCTAATTAGTGTGTTTTATCCCCCTAAAGGGGATGTTATAGGGTTGGTCTGTATGAACATGCAGTTTTATATGTTCTAGCTGTGGTATTAAGTTAAATCGCCCACCACATTGTTGAAAATACTCACAGGTTTATCATTTTCTGCTGGTAGCTCAAACACACATCTAAGTTTAGAATCCATGAGTTCTTCTGGCTTTGCTTCTTTCCACTAAAAATTTAAAAATTATAATCCGGTCACAATAAGGCTTATGGAAAAGGTAATGTAATTCAATTCCTTGTTGCACTGCCTGGTTCAGGAAAAAACACTTGGTTTAAAAGTACCGGGTGTTTATCAGATCAAGGCTTTCAACAATAACAAGTTTTTTACTTCCACTCCGCCAAGCATATAATTCTTAAGGTATACCTGTTAAAACTATTCTGTAAGGGATAGGAAGGTACAAAATCTGACTCTCTAGATGTGCTGTAAAAATTCGTGGCATTCAGACATTTATATTGAGAATTTGTACAAAAATGAAAACTACCTGTAAAACTAATTTGCTCTAGGCTGTCAGATGCACAAACGCTTCTCAGGGATATTTACAGTCTAGATCAAGCACACGAGATGCAAGGAGAAGGCTCAAAAGAAAGGTGAAGTTACTAAAAACAAAACTAAATCAAATTCAGGAATGTTAGCATTCTTATAAATGCACGGATTGAACAACAATCTATTAACAATATCAGTGATTTGTTTTCTAGTTTATTTCAAATGGGGTGTTCAAATCCCTTCTAGAACTGTGTCCATTAGGTATTAAACACCATTTCCTCAAAATAAGAACCGGTTTTCTATTGTTAATTGGTAAATTCAATTTCATGTGATGGGGGTGTTCACCCCACACTGGAAAGGAAGGGGTTAAAAGCAACCTAGGGAGGCTGTGCAGGGAGCAGCCAATTGTTGAGAGGCCGCATGGAGCAGCCAATCAGGGCCCAGCAGGCTTACATAAAAGGAGCTGCAGGGCACAAGGCAGTCAGCTGCCGCAAGGAGCCTGAGGAGAGAGGACTGTGTTCCTAGCTGGCTGCAGGAAAGTAGCACATTGTACAGAGCAGTTGCTGGCAGGGACAGGGAAAGCAAAGAGGTAGCTCCTGGCTGGAGGCCCTGAGAAGAGGGCGAAGAAGGTGCTGGAGCCTCAGGGAAGTGGCCCAGAGAATTGAAGCAGCTCTGGCAGAGAAGTTAAGGAGAGGCAGCAGGAGGGTGCTATCCCACAGGATCCATGGGTCAGAATCCAGAGTAGTGCTTAGGCCCGGGTCCCCCACACTTGCTACTGGGGAAATGACTGCACTATAGAACTGGGAGATTCTTCCCCTCCCGGGAAGGGGGGAAAAACCACAGATAGTGACATGGCTGGAGGGCAGAGTCATGAAAAGGATGCTGTGGTTCCTGGGCTGAGACAGGTCTATAGGCAGAGAAGGCACCAGGAGAGGGCATGTGGGTTGAGAACTAATCCCCGAGACAGCCAGCAGGAGACACCGCCGGTCTGGTAAATGAACTCAGTCACACACAGAATATCAGGGTTGGAAGGGACCTCAGGAGGTCATCTAGTCCAACCCCCTGCTCAAAGCAGGACCAATCCCCACCTCCAGGGCCAGGCCCACCTCAAGGACTGAACTCACAACCCTGGGTTTAGTAGGCCAATGCTCAAACCACTGATGTTCATATATAGTTGTTAGTTACCTGCTGAAGTCCAGTGTACTCAGTGCTGCATAAGTGTTACAGCCCTTATCCCCAAAGGAGGAGTTATACCATCTAAGCAGACTAACAATACATTTCTGCAACATTTACGTTCAGGGTTACAAGTCAGAAGTTTTTGCCGGATATACACAAAAACCCATAACTGAAGTGGCTGGCTCACAGGAATGCTTTCTAGCTAGAAAGGTCCACAATTGTGTGTGTGGAGTGTTCATACACTTCTCTTCTCCCTGAACGTATTTTTGTTAGTGAGATATTTTAGATAATCAGCACATCTCAACACTCTGCAGATTGTGGCTCACCCTCATACAGTCTGATTAAGGATTTGACCCAGGTAAATAGCTGAACTGTTCTGTCACTTTTCTGTTGCTGAAATCAGGATTCTCTTTTGAGCTTGTTGGCTGGCTATGAAGCGTTGAAAGCTTTAGAGGACTCTTGAAATCTGTCACATCTGTTTATCCAGAATAGGAAGATATCTGTATTGTGGAAACATACTGAAGGACTGAGTGAGTACTGCAGGAAGAAAAAGTTACGTTGGCCTAGAGAGCTTTGGAAAATTTAAACACCCCTATAGGCTCCATGGTGTGGAGATACATTTCTGAGGACATAAAGTAGTGCATAAAAATCAAACTTAGAGATTGAAAGAAGAGCTATTTGATTGATTGGTAAATCTCTGACAATGCAGGAATGTTTCTAACCAGGTAGTGGCTATTGTTTCATCTAGCCTCTTTCTAAAATGGGCTAAACCAAGGGGCTTCAATAACTTCCTTTGGAAGGGTGAGTTCTGGAGTTCCTAAAGGTTCAGAGCCTGTGAAACCATCCAAGAGGGTTAACATTGCAGACAAGAGTAAGATTATGTGACAGTAAGTCATTTGTACGGTTTTCTGGCCAGTCTAATAAAGACTAAGACCAACCTAGTTATCTTCATAGAACTGTGCACAAATTTGTTCTGTTCTACTATGTGATTTCTACTTGGCAAAAGGGCTAGCCTGTCTGCACAGCAAAGTCACCATACCCTCATAGAAACAAAGGACGGGAAAAGAGTTCCTTTAATATATTTATTTGAGAGAGTAATTCTCTTCAATGGAACCACTACAAAAAGCCTATTACAATTAGCATGCTCTCATTTAGCTTATCAAAAACCACCACTGCATGCAAAGAGAATCAGTAAGTACCTTTTGGGTTCGTTTTTTTTTTAATTTTTAACAGTTTTTTATGTCTTTTTTTTTTTTTTTTTTTAAAAGAAGGCTCAACCCAGGAGACATTTACAAAAATCCCCCTTTTCTTAAAGAAAGGGAGAGACTTGCGGTCATGAGTGGGATTAGTTTAAATCTGCTGTCGCTTCAGATACATTTTTCTTAGGCGAGTTTGTATGAAATATAAGCTAAATTTAGGTGTCCAAGAGTTTAAATGCAGGTGGATAGTGAAAAAGTATATTGCACAAAAACGATGTTAAATAGCTAGGAGTTTGTACAAGGAAATGTTTTCAACAAAAAGTACAAAAGCTACTTTTAGTGTTTTCACCTGTGTCAAATGTTTAGTAAAGTAATAAAAGTAAGGACGGAGAAGGGTTCAACAGGAAGACACTTATGATTACAGGAAGTGCCATCAGTGGAGAAACAAGAATACCGGTGAGTGTTTAACGGTCAGTGCTGCTTGCTTAAAGTAGCCAACAATCTTATTGCTATATCCTTTGTCCTTCCTCACCCCAGCCTCTACCTACCTCTGTGTTCCTCATTTATAGCCCATTTAATGCTGTACTGTAAGATCTCTGGGGGTAAGGACCACATATGGGCAAATAAACAAGGGAAAGGATAAAGAAAACTCTACAATACTAGAAAAGATCCTGGTTCCCACTGGAAAGGCAGAGGCTGGTCTAGGAAAGTCCTACTGTACATTCAGGAGGATTGAGAGACTCCAGATTGAGGGAAAATGTTTCACAGAGCACAGGAAAAGCAAAACAAAAATCAGACCATTAGCTTTGTAGCCCTTTTTAAAATTTGGACCCAGCCTGGTGTCCTAACACTGACAGAGCAGCCCTCAGAAACAGATGGTAAAGGCAACTCTTCCCATAGTGCAGCTATCCAATTCTGCAATGCTGAGACTTCTGGTATCAGAAACATGGGGGTGAGGGTAGATGTCATCACCCTTTGGAGTTATCAGGAAAACCATGAAGTTCATTAACTCAACCTACAAGCAGTGATAGAAAAATCTGATTCTGTTCCTCTTTAAGATGTTCTCTCTTTATAAGATTATACAAATAAATGACACTCTCTATAAATTAGTTTCAATACTTACTACTGCTTCCATATCTGAAGTATCAGCTGGAGCAAACATAGACTGTACCATAAACTTGTGTTTACTTTTCTCGTTAGGGTCGTAATCGAAAGGTTGTAGCATCACTGCAAGAAAAAAAAAAAGTTACATTAGAATCACTAATGATTCCCCATGACTATATGGTGTCTTGGTAAGAAATATGCAACGTTAAACTGGATTCTAAGTTGCATGCCCTTATGCCGAAATACATTGCATAGATCTGGCTGAGATTCTGAATTCAAATTTAAAATCAATTTGTGAAAGTTCAGACTCTTCAAACAAAAATTTAGATTTAAGAATCAGCAACTTTCTGTACAAAACCCCAGAAGAATAAGGATAGTAACTTGTACACAGCAGGAGAATATAAGTTTTATATATGGGATGGGGAAAGATGTGGAAAAGGGCATCTAAAATAAAGTAACTACTGTGCATTCTGATTACTCATACACAGTATTGCTGATGGGTCTGAAAGAAAACTGCACAGAGCCACACAAAGACATAAGGATGTTTTAGAGATTGAGATTAAAGTTTAAAGATGCAAGCTCTCTTTGGAATGCTTAGAAGTCTCAGGATGCTATTTTACAGCAGAGATTTTTCACATTAAAAATGTTACATAAAATTTTAATTTGTTGTAATTTATAGCACAATCTTCCTTAAAACTACAGAAAGGCTTAATCAACTTTGTAATAAGTGCAGTGAGAATGACATTATAATGCTGAAATTAATATAATGTATTTGAGAATTGACTGTGCAGAATGAGGACCATGTCTACTTTGAAATGTCCCATCCTCCCCCTTGCATTAAAATTTTAATCTGCTTGAGTAATTCAGTGCACACATTCTGCCTTGCTAATTAAGATTTATGACAGATGTTTTCCCAGCTGCAGCTATGACTTAAGATACATTTCTTTGTGCACATATAAAAAAGCCCTTTGTTCTTAATCTTTTATAATCAGCTCCCAGGAAGTAAGGCAATAGGTGCTCATACTATTTCAGGCGTCATGGCTCCACGAACCTAGGAGCAACGTGAAAGCACAATACTCATCACATTAAGCGCTCCACTCTAATTTATGGTACGTCATATTTCTAGGCTCTTGCAACAGCACCCACCGCTGTAGGGTGTGTCTTTCAAAGGGCTGAGGGGCCAATGACAAGAACAAGGCTATGTCTACACTACAAACATACGTTAACTCAAGTTACATCAGCAGACAGCCACCACAGTTAGTACATTGCTTGTGAGCATGCATACGTGGGTCCTTGTGTTGGCGATGTGCATACTCACTAGGAGTGTTTGTGTTGATGCAGAGTGTCGCTACCACAGGTAGGCCACTGTGCAACTTGCCACCGTCCAGTGCACTGACTTGGGAAGTTTTGGCAATGCATGATGGGGCAGAAACAAGTCAGGCAGGGATGCATGGGGTCAACTTCCCAGTTTTCAACTGTCTCCATCCAATAATAGTATCTGTATCCCATAATTTTCATGCCTTTTTTCAAAATCCCACAAACCCGCATGCCCCTCCTCACTGTTTGCCATCTCTGACAGAAGTGCAGAGCCTACACAAACTGTCATGAGCGTTGCAAGCACAGGGCACCCAATCCTGCAGTATTTGCAGAGCTGCAAGAAGAACTGAATGAGTGGGGAACGTAACGATTCCTTGGAGGACAGATTGCTGTGGGACATGGCAAGAACCAATTCAAGGTTGTTGGTGGTATTCACGCAGCAGCTGCAGACTGGAGAGCACACCTTCTGGCCCCAGAAACAAGCACCGACTAGCGGAATCGCATTGTAATGCACATTTGGGATGATGAGCAGTGACTGCAGAACTTTCAGATGCACAGGACCACATTCCTGGATCTGTGTGCTGAGCTTGCCCCAGTCCTCCAGCGCAGACACACCAAAATGAGAGCTGAACTGACACTGGAGAAGTGAGTGGCAATCCAACTCTGGAAACTTGCAATGCCAGATTGCTACCAGTCAGTCAGAAATCAATTTGGAACCAGGAAATCCACGGTGGGGATCACACTGTCATGCAAGCATGCAGGCCATTAACTGCCTTCTGCTACGCAGGACTGCGACTCTCAGCAATGTGTAGGACAAAGGGGATGGCTTTGCAGCAATGGGGTTCCTAAACTGTGATGGAGCAATAGATGGCTCTCATATCCCTGTTTTGGCACCACACCACCTTACCACTGAGTAAGTAACAGAAAGGGCTACTTTTTATGGTTATACAAGCATTGGAGGATCACCAGGGATTCTTTCACTGACATCAATGGGGCTGGTCTGCGAAGGTGCATGACACTCACATATTTAAGAACACAGGACTGTTCAGAAAGCTACAAGCATGGACTTTCTGACAGGCAGATTACCATTGTTTATGTTGGAATGCCAGCAGTGATCCTGGGGGAGACCCAGTCTACCCCTTGCTCCCTGGCTCATGAAGCTGTACACTGGCCACCTTGACAGCACCAAGAAACAATTTGACTACTGGCTCAGCAGGTGCAGAACAACAGTTGAATGTGCTTTTAGTCATCTGAAGGATTGCTGGTGTTATCTACTCACAAGATCGGACCTCAGTGAGAAAAGTATCCCAATGCCTATAACTGCCCGCTGTGTCCTGCAAAAAGGGAAAGTTTCTGCCAGGATAGAGGGAACAGGCAGAGCAGCTGTCTGCTGAATCTGAACAGCCAGACACAAGGGCTATTAGAAGAGCTCAACATGGAGCTACATGGCTCAGGGAGTCTTTGGAAAACCATGTTAACAGTGAGCCAGAGTAATGTGTGGTGGTGCTGTATGCTCTATCTGGCCCTGCTCTTGTGTGGCCTGGTAGGAATTGTGTAGTGATTGCTGTACATGTAGGAATACAACAGTCAATGAATCTAGTAATTGTTTGTGACTGATCCTATGAATTGTGCCATTGTGAAATAACAGGAAATTGACTGCTTTCAGAACGGCTGAGCACTCAGCAGCATCCATTATGAACTAATAAAGATGAATTATGTTCCAAATAGAATTTTATTCTGTAACAAATAAGTGCAAAAATGCAATTTAAAAACAAATACATTAAAAACTAAACATTCGTGTCCATTTCAGCTACATATACACCAACTGTAGCTTTCACAGGTCAGTATATGTGAAGCTGTGAATGTCTTTAATGCTCCCCACCGTTGAGCGGTAAGAGTAGTGCAGCAACCCCATATGCCACGTGGAACGTTGGGGGAGCGGTATAGGGAGGTCCTGATACTGAGTTCTCAAGGGGCTGCAGAGGGAGGCGAGCCCAGGATTGGTGGACCTGCAGGTTCAACAAAATCTGCAGCATCTGTTTGCTGTCTGAAGAGCCCTGATGCATCTCCCTCCCCTTTTCCTGCTGGGATTCCTGGGCCTCTCTCCTCTCTATTCTTTCCTTCTCCAAGCTGGCCGCCATGTTCATAGCACGGGGCCTGTGCTCACAGGCCGATGCAGCATTGGCTTGAAGGATCTTACTGAATATGTCATCTGAGTCCTTTCTTCTCCTCATCTGGCTCGAGTGTTCTGTGGGAGTGAGGGGGAAATCACAAAGGCCGCAGGGGCAGCAGCTGCAGATAAAGCACACTGAGATGCTACCGTCAATGTATTCATTACAGAAAGTGAAACCTAAAATGCTGAACTCACTCCCCCTTGCTCCCCTAATGTGTGAAGCACTACATTCTCACCTCTGCTTTTGCTTGTGTACGGTGCCAGCCACAGCACTAGCCATGGGGTTGCCTGGGGTTGACAAAATGAAGAAGGAATTGCTCAGTTGCATGAAACCGAGTATGGAGCAATGACACTGAATAATGGCACCATTTCCCACAGGTAGTGGTGATTTTATCTGACATCTCACTCCTGAAGGTAACAAACGCAGGGAAAGCACAGCTGCTGCTGGTGTCCCAAAGCCACCTAGGTCTATATGCTCCTAGCCTGTGTATTGTAATGGTGCCTGCTAAAGTTATTGCTGAGTGGCGTGGGAAAGTGTTCTACTGTGGAGACGGATATAAGGCAGATCTCCCGAGAAACTTTTGGCAGAGAATTGCAGGTACCTCTGTGAAAGTTTCATCGAAAGCACTCAAAAGGATTCAGGAGACATCGCTGTGTACATAACCAAACTGTTCCACATCCTCTCCCCTCCGCCTAACACTAGAGGGGAATGAAAAGCAGATAGAAGCTCTACCTCTATTGGTTGTATCATTTCCTTAAATTTACTCGTTCTAGAAGAGGTAAAGTCAGAAGATGCATCCTGTTACTTTGGGGATGCAGCCCTGTAATTAAAAGTTTATCTACATGCTTACCCGAGTTTCCTTCCCCTGACCCGGGCTTGCCTGTGCTCAACTGGTGGTACTGACTGGACTGCAGTGGAGTCAAAAACATGTCCTGGCTTGCCGCACAGCTGGATTTCCTGGTCATCTGTCCCCCGTATTCATCCTCTTCCTCATCCACCACCACCTTCTCCTTGCTGTTCATGGAAGAGAGCCTGTGACTTGGGCTCCTCAGAGGTATCCACAATGCTGTGGGGGGATGGAGGTGCTGTCTCTGCCCAGTACAGCATGCAGCTCTTTGTAAGAGTGGCTGGATCGACGGTTGGCTTCCCTGGCCTTCTGATATGCCTGCCGTAGCCCCTTGGCTTTCACGTGGCACTGCTGCTGGTCCCTATTGTACCCCTTTTCCTGCATCCCTGAGCAATCTGCTCGCAGAGGTTTACATTTCTATGGCTAGCTAGGAGCTGTGCCTGCACAGCCCCTTCAACCCCAAGCCCAAGAGATTCAGTATCTCCTTGGCCAGGCAGGAGCGTGTCTGGAGCGTGCAGCCAGCATGGTCAGCTGGGGAGTTTCACTCAGCAATGGAGACCTGCTAGGCTCGCTCGCCAAGCAGAGCAATCAGGAAAATAAACTTCAAAAATTTGCAAGGCTTTAAAGGGGAGAGGGGCTTCTGGTCTCCATGACCCGGGGCACGGGAGTTCACAGTGATGACCAGAGTGGTCAGTGTGTGGCATTGCAGGACAACTGCTGGAAGACAAGGTCGACATAAGCAACACGGTATTTACACATGCACTGCACTGAATTAAGTATTTCAACTGCGGCTGTACACTGCTCGGGGAGATGGTGTTACTATGTCAGCGTAACGGATACTTACAGTGGTGGGACACCAGTTTAAGTGTAGACACATGCACAACTAGGTTGACGTAAACTGCGTTGTGTCGACCTTAAGCCTGATCTACACTACGAAGTAAGTATTGTAGGCATGCAGCACATTCTGAGAAGAGGCCCACAGAAAGGATGTGATCAACTCCCGCGTTCCATCCAGGAAGAAGAGGTCACTACCTGCCAAGTCACCTTTCCGTGAGTTGGAAGGTGGTGAGGATTAGGGGGCAAAGGAACTTAGGAGTCATCTTTGGCTTTTTTTTGTTTTGTTTGTTTGTTTTTTTTAAGAGAAAATTCCCTTCTAATAGAGTGATTAACAGAGGGGAATCCCTGTGCTTCAATTACTGACAATTTTTAATCACAGCAGTCACCTGGGACCTCTGTTGTTGCAAATTGCATTGCATGTGTCAGATTATCTTGGAGAGAGACTGCTAACAACTATATTTTGATTGCAGCCCATTGGTCAATTAAAACACCACATGCAATTTCAAAAGCAAAAACAAGTTTGAATACGAACACATGTAACTAGATGGTGCAAAGAGCTCCAAGCTAACAAACTGGAATCCAAAACTAAACTTGCATAATGCCACAATTACAATTATTAACCCGACTTAAAGATACCCAGTGTAAAATTTCAGAAGGTACATTTTATGATCAAAAGGTCCCCCCACCCCACCATTTAGTTCATGCAGAGTCCCAGAATTAAGTGTAGTCCGATCTACTAGCACAGCTAAAAAAACTGTAATGAGCCGCTTATCAGATGAACTACAGGAAAGAAATTTCAGTTTACAACTGATATATCCAGCATATAGCTTTATGTGGATATCTAGAGGTTTTGTTACAAGAAAGCTATGTGCAAGGATGTCACTTACTTCAGAGTAAAAACAGCCAAACCAATTTGTTTTCTTAAGTGGACAAAAACAAACACTAAGGCTATGCCATCACATTCTTACACACAAACACAACACACAGAATCTGTTGCCATTAGCAACTGTGTGCCTTTTAAAAATGGTAGAAGGAGCTAAACATTGACTGTTCTTATATGAAGTGCTAAATATAAAATTTAAAATGATGATGAGATGCAGTGAAGTTGTAAACACTACTTTAAAAAGTTGGTCAAAATGAAAATGTGAACTGTGACAGCACTTGTGTTTAAATATTACACAATATGTAACAGACAAGAAGCATGATAATTAAGATCAGTACTTCCTCCATTGTTGCTCAGTTGTCTTCTCTGCCGCTCGAATCTCTATAGTGGGTGAGGACTAACTGGGTAGTTGAATACATATCCATTTATTGAAAAAGTTCTGCAGGCCTGTGGTTCATATCAGTTTGCTTAGTTGAGTGCAGCTATAAGCTCATTTAAAAGTAATTATTTCCCAAGGTACAATGTTGAATCTGTTTTGAACGCGAAACAGATTGCTGTTCTGAATTTAATTTAGTGCTTTGTAACAGCAGGATGCTAGAGAAGGTTTGATGGTGTAAGTGTTGTTACTACTTGTTCTTTCAGATCAATACATGAAAATTATACTGATAGGAATTATGTAGCAAACTTTGCATATGCCAGACTGTAAACCCGAAATACCTACCCATATCAGTTCATTCATTCTATTTACACTGTGAGGAGCCAGACTCAGAAACTGAACAGAAAACTTGGGAGCCTTCAGTCTAAAATGAATTTAATGTGAGTTCCAACATTTCTAATGCCAAATATATAACAAAAGGAGGCTAGAGCATGGATCTCTCGGTCTGTAAAACTGAATAGTCACTATTTGACATCAACATTGTAAAATATTCTCAATATTCTGCCACATGTGAGATCTGCATAGCCACATGGAGACCAGTAGACAGAGGAACAGAGTAAGACATTTGCTTGAAGCATTTTGAAAACAATCATTCCCTCTGCTAATACAAAATGGTGGGGATTCAGATCAGGTGGGTTCCGTGTGCTGGGTTACTGCAGAAGGGAATACTGGTTTCACAACACATGCCCTGTTTTTCTCCTCTAATGCTGTGTTCACCTCTCTTTTGGTGGAGACAGGGGGCTACAGAGTAGTGGTGGGGAGGGAAAAATAGTGACTCCCACTTCACCTCTTTTCCTTGCATGGATTACTGGCAGAAGTTAATGCAGACACCATCAATATGAGTTTATGCTGGTTACTCACATCAGAGCAAACCTCTTTCTTCCCCAAAGGGAAGAGGAGGTTAGGAGGCAGCAACCAGCAAGGAGGCCCTGGAGAAAAACATGCTGTCACAGGGCCAAGAAGCAGTGAAGAGTCCCAAGGGTTTAGTGCATAATAGTTGTGGCCTCAAGCACTTGTCAGGTGATATCAGTGAGCCACCTGCCACAGTCTCATTACGAAGGACACTGGAGAAGACCTCTCATCCAGAGAGCCAGCAGGCAGAGATTTAGAATTTTGAAACAGAGGTTAAGACTTAATGGCTGTTTATGATGCACTTGAGAACTGCAGGAGCACCTTGCTTGTAGGATCATCTACATCAACACCCGCCTTTCAAGATTACATCAATTTTGCACAGCATAAGAGGAACTTGACAAGAATCAAGAGTATTAGGTGCACAATGAAATCCTATGAAAGAAAGGGCTAACCAGGAATTCTCTGGCTTAAATCTGCACAAATTAGGAAGAGGAGGTGGATGAGGCATTTCAAGGACAGATAAATACCCAGATCACAAGACCTGGTAGTAATGGGGGACTTAATAGGGCAAAACACAAAATTTCCACTAAGTTCTAGGAATGCATTAGGGACAACTTTTTGTTTCAGAAAGTGGAAGAAATATCCAGGGGACAGCCATTTTAGACTTGATTCTTGCCAACAGGGAGGAGTTAATTGAGAATCTGAAGGTAAAAGGCAATTCAGGTGAAAGTGATCATGAAATGACAGATTTCAAGATTCCCAGGAAAGGAAGGAGTGATAGCAGCAGAATAAGCACAAAGGACATCAAAACAAAAAAAGCACACTTTAGCAAATTCAGAGAGAACTGGTAGATAAGGTCCCATGGGAAGAAAATCTAAGACAGGGAAAAAATGTTCAGGAGAACTGGCACTTTGTCAAAGAGACAATATGAAAGGTACAATGGTAAGCTATCCTGACATGAAGAAAACATAGTAGTAAGAGGCTAATATAGCGCCATCAGGAAATTTTTAATGATCTGAAAAATCAAGAGAGAAATCCTACAAAAAGTGGAAACATTGACAAATTGCTAAGGAAGAGTACAAAAGAATAGCACAAGCATGAACAAACAAAATCAGAAAGGCTGAAGCACAAAATGAGTTACACCCAGCAAGGGGCATAAAAGACTGTAAGGAGAGGCTCTTTAAATATATTAGGAGCAGAAGGAAGATGAAGGGAAAATATAAGTCCTCTACATAGCAGGGAAGGAGAGCTAACAACAGATGATATCAAGGATGCTGAGGTGTTTAGTGACTAGTTAAGTTTCAGTCTTCACTAAAAGATTTAATGACCAGATACTCAACATAATTAATATTAACCAGAGAGAAGGAATACAAGCCAAAATAGGGAAAGAACAGGTTAAAGAATATTTAGATAAGATAATGTATTCAGAGAACTGTAGGACTGGAAGGGACTGAGAGAGGTCATCTAGTCCAGTCCCTGGCACTTATGGCAGGATTAAGTATCATCTAGACCAGGGGTTCTCAAACTGGGGGTCAGGACCTCTCAGGGGGTCGTGAGGTTATTACATGGGGGGGGGGGGTCACGAGCTGTCAGCCTCCACCCCAAACCCCACTTTGCCTCCAGCATTTATAATGGTGTTAAATATACATAAAAAGTGTTTTTCATTTATAAGGGGGCGTTGCACTCAGAGGCTTGCTATGTGAAAGGGGTCACCAGTACAAAAGTTTGAGAATCACTGATCTAGATCATCCCAACAGGTGTTTCTCTAATCTGCTCTTAGGAATCTCCAGTGATGGAGATTCCACAACCTCCCTAGGCAATTTATCCCAGTGCTTAAGCACCCTGCCAGGAAGTTTTTCCTAACGTCCAACCTAAACCTCCCTTGCTGCAATTTAAGCCCACTGCTTTTTGTCCTATCCTCAGAGGTTAAGAATAATAATTTTTCTCCCTCGTCCTACTAATAACCTGTTACGTACTTGAAAACGTATGTCCCCTCTCAGTCTTCTCTTTTCCAGACTAAACAAACCCAATTTTTTTTCAGTCTTCCCTCATAGATCATGTTTTCTAGACCTTTAATCATTTTTGTCGCTCTTTTCTGGATTCCTGAAATGTGGCACCCGGACCTGGACACAATACTCCAATTGAGGCCTAATCAGCGCAGAGTAGAGCGGAAAAATTACTTATGTCTTGCTTACAACACTCCTGCTAATACATCCCAGAATGGTGTTTCATATTTAGCTTGTGGTCCACTAGGACCCCCAGATCCCTTTCCACAGTACTCCTTCCTAGGCAGTCATTTCCCATTTTGTATGTGTGCAATTGATTGTTCTTTCCTAAATGGAGTACTTTGCACTTGTCCTTGTTGAATTTCATCCTATTTACTTCAGACCGTTTCTCCAGTTTGCCTAGATCATTTTGAATTTTAACCCTAACCTCCAAAGCACTTCCAACCCCTCCCAGCTTGGTATCGTCCGCAAACTTTATAAGTGTACTCTCTATGCCATTGTCTAAATCACTGATGAAGATATTAACAGAACCGGATCCAGAACTGACCCTGTGGGACCCCACTCGTTATGTCCTTCCAGCATGACTGTGAACCACTGATACTACTCTCTGGGAACGGTTTTCCAACCAGTTTTGCACCCACCTTACAGTAACTCCATCTATGTTGGATTTCATTTGTTTGTGAGAAGATCATGCGAGACAGTATCAAAAGCTTTACTAAAGTCAAGATATATCATTTATACCTCTTCCCCCCATCCACAAAGCTTTCTTTGACAGGGTAACAAGCCATCAGGTTGGTTTGACATGATATTTTTGGACAAATCCATGCTGTCACTTATCACCTTATCTTTTAGATGTTTGCAAACTGATTGCTTAATTATTTGCTCCATTATCTTTCCGGGTACAGAAGTTAAGATGACTGGTCTGTAATTCCCCAGTTTGTCCTTATTGTCCTTTTTATAGATGGGCAAATATAGTGCCATTTTCCAGTCTTCCGAAATCTCTCCAGTCTTCCATGACTTTTTGAAGATAATCACTAATGGCTCAGATATCTCCACAGTTAGCTCCTTGAGTATTCTAGGATGCATTTCATCAGGCTGAAGCACAAATTTGACATCTAAGTAATTTTTAATTCAAGTCATTAGGGTCTGATGAAATTCACCCTAAGGTAGTCAAGGGAACCGAAGCAATCTCAAAACTTTTAGAAATTATCTTCGAGAACTCATGGAGGATGGATGAGTCCCAGAGGACTGGAGAAGGGCAAACATAGTGCCTATTTTCTTATTTTTTTAAAAAAGCTTTCCTAATCTCTGCCCACTTTATGTGTTAAAATGAGAAGCTATCAACAGCAGATTGTGCAGATACTGAAATATGACAACATATACTCTGCTGGGCACCTCAGGAGGGTTTGAATATACCCTTGAACACAGCCAGATTAAGGCATAAGTATGGGTATAGGGCCTCAGGTCCCAAAATCACGTGATGATATCAGAGGCTTTAAATTATCAGTAGGAATCCCAGTTAATACCATGGAAATGAAGCTGTTCATACTTACAGAACTATTGTTTCAGACTCTCTGCAGATGCAGGCAGGCATGACTGCATCGGTTACATATGTTTCACATTCTTGTAGTTCCCTCTGCAACCATCAGTGTCTTTCAATTTAAAAAGAAGTAAGATGAGACTCTGGAGATCAAGACAGCAGCTTCAACAAAGTGACAGGTTGCTGCTCTGCCCAATTTGAGTCCTGGAGGAGGACAGAGAAACAGAAACAAGGCTCTTCTGTGCAGCAACTGCAAGGCTGATGGAAGAGCAGAGCAGTAGTCAGGAGTCTCTGGGATGGAGGAAATGAATACTCTTCTCTTCACCAACTAGATGACTTTGGGGAGGGCTAATGTTATCAAGTACCTATTATCCAGAGGCCTATAAGAAAAACAGAATCCCCTAAAGATGTCCACAGACAGCATCCTAGAGGGAATCCTAGCGCTGCCCTCCCAGAAGATGAATTGAGGTGCCGGGCTTTCCACCAGGGTGTTTGTCCATGGATGGGATGCGCCTCCCCAACCCCCACTACTTGCCGCATATCAGCATCTGGTGAAATGTTCAAATTTTGACTGCAACCGCAAGTAAACCCCACTATCTTCATGTGCATCTTTTACAGATTGCACAATCCAGGGAGCTACAAAACCAGAAGGAAGAAGGTCTTTGTCAAAGAAGCAACTCAAACACACACGCCCAATTTTCAAAGTAGTTAAGACCAAATGCCAATCCGCTCATTATGCAAATAGCTGCTGATGATCATTTGCACTCAACTGCCATAATCAGACACACTGTATGTACATTTATGTACTCAGCCTTTTTTTGAAAATCTGGGCGACAAGCCTGGAATTGTCGTTAAGTGTGTGCTGATAGGTATGGGAATGCTTTAAAAAAAATTCTGGTATTTAAATAGTGCTCTGAAATACTCTCAAAACAATGTCTAGAGGTTGGATATTTGCCACACTGTTGGAGAATGGAAAGCTTGATTTTCAGCCATTGTAGGTGTGTTTTAAGGGAGCTATCATGCTAGCTCAAGTAAAGCAGATTATACCGATAATATGACTGGACTCCTTATCGGAGAGGAAAGTTATCCACTTATAAGCTTACATTCCTATGAGAAACTTCAAACGGTATTATACCGTTTTAATGCAAGACAACTGGTAGCATCGTGAAGATACAACAGCCCCAATTTTAGCTTCAGATAGTAATTTTCTGATAAACTACAACAACAACTTGGACAAGATCTTTATGCAGTTAGACTTTTGCAATGATCTTTTAAAAAATGAAATGCGGTGCCACTCTAGTGCAACCAAATTGCCACGTTAAACCTAGTCAGCAGAAACTCAGGAGGATGGAGTAGAGATTGTAAATACAGCCCTATTAGTTTTATTGGCTGGAAGTTACCGTCCAAATAGTTATACTCCAATATTTTCTTATTAGGTTTTGGACAATCCAAGTGCTGTTTTATGCCTTACATATGATTTAAATTACAAGACCGAAAATATCTTGCTTCAGAAAGCAAAAAAGAATGTTATTTTTACTTCTTAAAATTTAGGACACTAATAGATGATTTTTTTTTTTTTTAAAAAGTGCTTTTTTTGCACATTTAACAAATTAAATATATGCTATTTGACATGGCTACTGACAAGTATCAGTGCTGAGAAGCAAAATTATACCAAAGTAAATCACATACGCAACTCTCCCCCCAACCTCTAATTTATTGTGTCTGGTAGCAAGCAGTACATCCGCCACTTCACTACAAGTGTTACAATAATTACTTATGTATTAATGAAATCAAAATTTGGTGAAGGTTAAAAGTGCTAACCCTAATAACATGCTGCAAGAAGCAGAAGCATTTTTGATGTGCCTAAAATATTGTTGCTTCTCTTGATCCATGAACAAACATCAAATCCTGCTTTTTAAACTGCTGTGTGTTTGACAGTTAGACAGCATGCCCATGAAGAGTTTTGAGAATTAAACTACGCTATTTGCATATTTTGGAAAATATGGGGGGGAGGGGGGAGTTAATGTAGGCAAGATCATGAAAACTAGAATGCAAGATTCAAACAGCATAGCACCAATTGACCTTTTCTTTTCCAAACTTGGTATTTCAGGCCCTGATCCTGTAAACTGGATCTGTGTAGATGGGAGGTTCCAGACATGAGAGTCTGATTCTAAGGCCAGAAGGGATTACTAATCATCTAGTCGGACCGTCTCCATAACATAGGCCATTTAACTTCCCCCAAATAATTCTTGTTGAACTACAGCATATCTTTTAGAAAAACATCCACTCTTGATTTATGAACGGCCAATGATAGTGAATCCACCACAACCGTTTGTGAATTGTTCCAATGATTAATCACCTGACTGCACTCTGACCTTACTTAGTGCAGTTTATGCAGTTCACACTGTTTAGGCCCTATTTAAAGTATTAAGGCAAGATGGAAACGGGTTTGCCGCCTTTGGTGTTTGGTTCCCATATTGCAACTAAACCAACACTTGGCAAGATGGCGACTAGCATCAGTCAATTCTACACAGGCTTCTCCCAACAGGCTAAAACACAGGTAACTTGCTATGCAACTTAGGGGAACCAGGTTTTCAACAAGGGTTGGGGATGTTTTGAATCCTTTCCCTCAACCCACCCCAATGTGGTACCAGAGCACAACATGCTACTTCCATGGCTAATACAACAGTTCTACATATAGCAGTACCTGGTGTACTTACCCAAAAATTGTTGGAAATCCACTATCTATACATCACTTGCCTCCTCCCTCAATCTTCTCTTGAAACCCCCTTCAATATGTAGACCCTCTTACGTGGTCTGTTCGTATTACCCTATGCCCACCAGACCCAGGGTGACTGTGCTACTTTGTGTGTGCAGTCCCCCTCCAGGTTTTGTGGTTTAAGGAAACTTCCATGAACAAAAGGGGTGCACAGATCTTTTTGAAAGAGGCTGGAGTGCAAATGCGCCATCATTAAATAATAATAAAAAAAACAAACTTACAGTTGAAAGGTCACTATAGCTTTTCTAAGGAAATAAAGAACTAACATTTGTAATCCCAGAATTCTGCTTCCTTAACCTCAAACAGTGCTTATCAAAAGGAAAGAAATCTGAAAAACTCAAGTATTTATCAGGCATAGTTTAAAAATTCATTGCTAATTTGGGGTAGGCATTTTAGGATTGAGTTTATCACCATCGTGATGTGAATTTCAGTGTGAAAGCAAGTCCAGTTCAGAAGCATTTAAGTGCCACAGTTAAACCCATAAAGCTGACTGAGAAGGAGCAAACAGACCTCCCCCTCAACACACACTTGAAGGATCTGTCCACCAGTCTAGAGAGGCCAAGATTTCAGTGGGCATCCAAACCATCGTTTCTACGGAGAGTACACAGATGGCAGCTACCCCTGAAGCTGCTGAAAATGGCACCTGGCAAGCTGAACTACGTAAGTGCCTGAGCCCATATACCCCAGAAGCCATACTTCATACTAGTCCATACTCCTCATGGTAGGATGGGCCTTCAGGTCTAACACAACGGCCAGCATCATCTGCAATCCTATATGTGGAACAAAGGCCTTGGCTTCCACAGAGTCCAAGACTGTTCCTATAAACTATCTTATATAAAAGTGACAGGATTGACTTCTCCATGTTGATGAGCAACCCTAGTGCATCGAAGATGGTTTGGATGACTGACATTTAGGACAGCATCTGTGCCTCGGATTGGCCTCTAACTAGCCAGTCATCCAAGTAGGAATCACCTAATTCCTGACTTCCTCAGGAATGCTGCCAGCACTGCCATATACTGTACTTTGTGAACACCCGTGGAGCTGCAGACAGGCCAAACAGTAGTACTGTAAACTGGTAGTGGGTCTGATTTACCAGAAACCTGAACAATTTCCTGTGGCTTTGATGTATTGCCACATAGAAATATGCATCTTTTAAGATGAGGGCAGCATACCAGTCTCCAGGGACGGGATAATGGAAGCCAGCATGACCACGCAAAACTATCACAGGTCTAGTATGGGTCTGAGACCTACTTTTGCTTTTGGGATCAGGAAATACTGTGAAGAAAACCCTTCCCTCTGGATCATAGAATATCAGGGTTGGAAGGGACCCCAGAAGGTCATCTAGTCCAACCCCCTGCTTGAAGCAGGACCAATTCCCAGTTAAATCATCCCAGCCAGGGCTTTGTCAAGCCTGACCTTAAAAACCTCTAAGGAAGGATAACTGAGGAACTTCCTCTATGGCCCCTACTGAAGCAGAGATATTACCCCCTAAAGGAGAACCTCCTCCTGACAGTGGTCCCTGAAAATGGATGGAGAATAGGGATGGGAAGGGGGGAAAATGAAGGGTGTAGTCCCAATTCCACCCTGCACTGATCTGTAGTGATGCGGGACTGAGCACTTATGTAGTGGGATAGGAGTGGCTGGCACTCCAGAAATTGGTAGGCTGTCTTTGACAAACAGCAAGATGTTTGCTTAGAGCTCCCAGACTGTATGAGTGAATCAGGACCTGCTGAAGAAGGAGGGTGTCTTTAAATTTAAATAGATTGTCCAAGAGGCTATATAGAGACCGAGCAAAGACTGCTGGTTAGCAATCCTAAACTGCAGACTCACTGGCAAATAAAGTTTTCTGGCAAAGAGATCCAGCTTCTTTGCATCCTTTCCATTCCTTCCTGCTAATCTTGGCGTCCTCTCTCACTGGCAGCTGAGACCACCAATGACCCTGGAGGGTGGGTATAAATGTTCAAATCCCTGTGAGGGGACAGAATATCTGCGCTTGGCCCTTTCTGCTGTCAGAGGGAGGGAGAGAGGGAAGGAAGACGGTATCTGCCATAGCACCTTAATGGGCTCCAGATTGCTCCCAATTAATGAAGCTCCACTCTAGATGGTTCCTAAGAAACTAAGATGTTGACCAGCCTGAAACCCCTTTCTCCAACCCCTTAAACCTGGATATCCAGACCAGAAGTCACCCTTTTTAATAGCAATGATGAGCCCTGTAGTCCTCTGAGTGAGATGAGGAACCTTCTGACACCACTGCCTCATTGGGTGATGAAGAGGAGGAGGTCAAAGGTGGGTGCTGTGGAGCTCCATGGATTCCTCTAAAGGTAGATCCACCAGAGCAATTACTTCCTACTCAGTTCTGAGCCTGGTACCGAGAGTGGTCTCCTGCTGCATCTGGTGTGGTGTTGGTGTCTACTTGATAAAAGCAGAACAAGGAGGATGTGGAGACTATTTGGAGGCAGGTGGAAACCCCCAACGGATCCATGGCCATTTTGACAAGACCCCAGAGCTAAATTTCTCCCCAGCCATGGGTCTCTGCTTGATGGCCAAGACAGAGCCTCCAAGGGATACTGAGGATGGTAGGTAGTGGAAAGGGAATAATGATATTCATGGCACAGCTGCGACAGGTTGGAGTCAACTTCTGACCAAGAAGGGAGGACCGTTCCCTTCGATGTCACAGATTGATGTCTGGAGCCTGGAGATGGCAGTCCCAGTGAGATGATAATCGTTGGCACCACACAAAGAGGCATACAGCAAACCAGAGGAACTCACGACATTGCATACTGGGATGACACAGTTACAACAGGCGCCAGTACTGGGTGAGAAGTACCTTGGAAAGCCGGCGAAGCCAGTGCTAAGAGACTCACCAGATCCATGCAACACTCATGCAGCAGACTCATGCAACACCATGCTGAGTGTCCCTAGCCTCTGTTTGCCAGAAGCTGGGAATGAATGACAGGGGATGGATCACTTGATTGCATGTTCTGTTCATTACCTCTGAAGCACTTGGCTTAGGCCACTGTCAGAAGACAGGATACTGGGCTAGATGGACCACTGGTCTGACCCAGTATGGCCATTCTTATGTTCTTATCTCAGGCTGCTGCATAAGCCTCCGGCGTAGACAGGACAGTCTCCCACACCACTGAACTAAATGGATCCACTTCAGGGGCTGGTATCCAGGGTGCCAGCTCTGGAGCTGATAGTCCCTTTTAAGCAGATGACTGCCTCGGCCTTCAGTGCACTCTTGTGTTCTCGTCCACAAGCTTCCTGGATTTTGGTGCCAGGGATCTCAATCTCCCAGATTCTGAGCATTTGACACAGATTCCTGACATAAGACTCCCTGACACACCTCAGGAAACTGGCAGGTCACCCACTGGCATCAGTTTCTTGCAAGAATGGCAAGGCTTGAAACCCAGTGACCAAGGTACCCAACAACAGGAACCAAAAAGTGTTCAAAAACACTTTAAAGGAAAACTTATGTCTATAACTAACAAACTGTCTAAAATTACTAAAACACTACCAACTATACACAAGTGAGAAAAAAAACTTGCTACAACCGTTCCAACAACCATCAAGGGCAGTAAGAAGGAATTGAGGGGAGTCACGGCAACTCTGTCCTTTATACTTTTGCATGGTGGCACAAGACAGGCCCATGGTGCATGTGTCGCCCTGACTGGTCCCACTGAGGGATAAACCTCCGACTACTGTGCACTTACACACACCTCAAGTGGAACAGATGGGTAACCACTTGAAAAAACTTGGAATTTAGCTATCCAATTTGCAGCCATTACAATTAGAACATGCAATTCTGAGTCCACGCACATAAAACTGAGTCAGATATAAAACAATGCATGAAAAACCCATACATGTAGTTTTATGGCTTATTTAAAATAGTCACTAAAAACTGACTTCTTAGAACTGATTCAATAAGTATTTCCATATATTTTTATAAGCACTGAAGACTATACTATCACATATAAATAGGGTTAATATTTTATTGCTAAGTCATAGCCACTTATTCCTCATTCCAGGAATGAAACTGCCATTGAAATCTAAGAGATTCGTACAATTATGCCCCTCTTAAAGTGTAAAAGCTTCAAAAAAGGAGCAATGATCTGCGTGAAATCCACAAAACTGATTGATTTAAATCTCTATCTAATTCTCTACTACTATTGTGACACTGGGTTTATGGAATATTATCTGACTGTTCCAGTACATCTGCAAATGCTAGAAAAATAGTCAGAGAGATGTAATTTAAAGTTGAACACATTTATCTTTAAGGGCCAAATTTTTCTCTGGGTTGCAGTGGTGTAAATTAAACAGTTACAAAACCCTCCCATTTCAGTGGGAAATTTATTCAACTCTGTAAACTTACGGCACACCAGTCTGCTTTGTCTTTTTATGATTGCTATAATTCAGTTGCCAAACTTCTGCGGATTTATGCAAGTTAAAAATTCAGCTATCACTTGTCAATAAACAGACAAACAAATAAACCCATTAACCTTTTCTCCTTACAAAGTAAAGTCTGTTTTTTTTAGTGCCAAAGCACACACTGCATTTTCAGGGAGTACAAAACATGTGCATTCTGAAAGTAATTATCTGCATTGTTTACACTGATTTGTTTTAGCTTATATCAAAATATAAAAGATTTAAAAATTAAGCCACCAGGAATAAGTAGAGGTGTATAAAACAGTTGGTTTTTCATGGAGATAAAATAAATATGAAATCATGCTCTCTTGCTTGTCTCTCCACTTTCCCCAATATATATTTAGTTCACACAGTGTTCTAAAAAAAAAAAAAATCACTGATTTGATGAGACCAGCTTCAACTACAAAGCAAGCCATTTTGAATGACTTACCGGAAACGTTAATTGATGTTCCTGCATCAATAATTCCACTGTTAGGCCTTACACAGTATCTACGTGGTGCTGTAGTTTTCACTTTGAAGCACACATTTCTGTCTGTAGGATTACCAAGTTTCAGGTTTGTGGTGACAACATCTGTGAAAGGACCTGCAGAACACAGCAAAGAAGATTTTAAAATTATATTAAAAATACTCTCTAAACTTTGAGTTTAGACAGACTCTAAATTTGTATCTATAAATCTTATAAAGTAGTTAGATATTCAGCTTCCATTAGCAGCATCTACAGTTAACTGTTCAAGCAGAACTGAGGATGGGTTGAGGCCTCTGAAAATCTGAGCCATATCAACAGTTGAGCTTTGCCTTTAATGACTAATAAGCTACAAGGAAGGATAGTTGGTACATCATGCAAACGTAGCAGCTGAATTCCACTATCTTACACTGTTGTAATTGTGAAGTAAATATTGAAGTCAGAGGTATTTTGGATGTTCACAGATATAACTTCAATAGCACAGATATAGGTGTGAGGTTTTTTGCAGGAATGGTGGGTGAAATTCTGTGGCCTGAGTTGGTGCAGGAGGTCAGACTAGATGATCATAACGGTCCCTTCTGACCAAAATATCTATGAATCTATGAAAAACACTGAAAGCAGAGAGTTTGACCCACTTTATTCTAGGCTGTATAGAGGAGAAAGTTTTAGAAGGAAAGTCTAATCGTTAAGAAATCGTAAAGCTGTCTAAATGGACAAAAAAGCGAATATTGCGCATATTAAAAGGGAAGGCAGCATTATAAGAGAGTGGTTAATACAAGAGTCAACCATGGAGTAGTGGGGTGTCCCAGTGACAGCATGTCATTCAAAGGACACACTTGGGATTTCTAATTGGATCAGAGCTATGGATTGCTGGCAGTCCAAATATTAGCTAGTGTGCTACTGCACTCATTTCTCTGTGCTTCATATTAACAGAGCAAGACAATTACAGAAGTGAAAACAACATTTAGATTAACTTGCTTCTGACAAAGGCTACAAAAACCAAACAACTTGGTGCATAATCATTGGAGGGAATTACCAAAAATCCTAGAGAATAAAAGCCAAGTGGACATGAACATTTAACACTGTAGTATGCAAATTTTCTTCATATTTTGAACTGTAAAATATGAAGAAACTCCCAGAAAAAGGAGGCTAAACAGATTTTCAACTGGATACAAAAGTGATCATTTGTTTTAGTACTGTTTTTTTAATGTTACATTCCTTTATATAACTGTTGCTGCTTCAGGAAGATGGGACTTGTTCCAGACCACAGCACCTTCAGCTTGAAATAAATCAGATTGAATGATAGGCTCGCTTTCCCTCCTCCAAATCTGGTCTTTTAAGGTGATGTATGATAAAACTGTAAAAATTCTAAAGGCTTAAAGCCAATGTCCTTGATGCAAATAGTTTAAAAAGGAAAAAACCACATCCCCTCCAACATCAATATAGCATCAGTTCTGCCTGCACTGTGAACAGCACATTAGATCTGTATTTGCTATGCAAGAAGGCACCAAAAGAGGAAGCCCATGGAATATAGAGCTGAACACACGTTTCATGACATGAAGCAGTCCCTCTATCCACCAAATTCTGGCTCTACTCAGTCATGTGGCACCATGATTGTCCAAAGGTTTAATCACCAAATTCCCTCTGCCTTCCATATTAGAATGGAGTCCATGATTCCCGCCGCCACTTTGAGAATATTCAGAGACAAAGGGCTATGAGTCATGGAACAATTCTGAAATAGATGTTGGGGATAGATTTTCAAAGGAGCTCAGCATTCATTTAGGCACCTCAATAAAGTAGGCAGATTTTCAAGATAGATCTTAATGATGGGGAAAGGTACTGTTTACTGCTCTAAACAGAAATTTCTGGGTGTGAGCACTTCTGAAAAACTGGCCATTCAGGTTATGACTTTACTGCAGAGTTAACTTGGGCAACTGGCACCTATGTTTGACTAGCCAGGCTGCAAGCAGCCACACTGCAAAACCAGACTTGAATGTGTCCACTTAATTGCATCCACACTGGTGCTGCACTCACTCATGTATCTCTAGGACTTCTGGGGGATTGTCCCATGGTTCTTAGTGCTGCAGTAAGCCTCTCAGAGATTTTTCCCCAATGAGTTGTGGGATGAGTACTGGGAACATGGAGTGGAGGTGAGGGGGGCTGGGGAGAGAAAAGAGAAACTGTCAAAAGCACTGGAGGACTATCAGCATGCAAGCAAGCTGTGTTCTCACTGCAAAGTGGGTAGGTCACTAGCCCAAGCATAAGCAGCATTTGAGCTTAAGCCTCTATCCCAAGGCAGGCTAGCCAGTTAGGGTCAAAAGCACCACCACATTTAGGCAAGAGTTTTGTATAGGAGAACAACGTAATAAGAACCTGAGTCAACTCTGCAGGGAAGACAAACTCTTTAGTGCCTAGATGGGAGCTACTGAAAACTGAGCTCTATTAAAAATCTGGCCTAGTTCATCGAAAGATTCAGACCAATGACAAAAAAACCATATTCACGGTTACTGACATTTCCAGAAAAATGAGATTATACTTCTATAGATTCTTACCCAGCAAGTCTAAGTATACTCACAGAAAGTTTCCTCCCCCTAAATGAAATTTATTTCTAAAGCTAGGAAACTTTTTCCTCTGTTCTTTAAAAACAACATGAGAAAAATGGTGAGAAAGTTATAGGAAATGGAGAATCTGTCTGTACATAATCTGACATAGGGTTGTCATGCACACTATCTAAAAGGAAGAATGTACCAAGTTGAATTTGGTGGTGAAAAGTTTGGAATGTTCTTCTGGGATCTTCTGAATTTTTTCAGCCAGCTCGAAAAAAGTTGATTTGTATTAATGCAAAACAACAAGCAACATTGGTTTTTTGTGTAACATTGCTAGATACTGCATGCAAAACACAGTACCACCTAGTTTGTGCCTCAGAGGTCACGAGTGTATATTACCAAGGACAGGAGGTATTGGACTTTCATATATACTCCAACATATTTTCCCACAGTTATTTTCAAACTGTTTCTGTGGCTTTCCATCCAGAAGCTATGCATGCAACCCTTCACATTTAAAGATCACTGCATTATCTCACAATTTGCCATGCTCCATTTCCTATTGAAAGGCCAGTGCTATATCAATCTTATCTAAAAAAGTGTCATTCTACATTGTAGCGTTTTATAATTTGTAAGATGATCATTTCAAAGAAAAAAAGTGTTTGAGAATTAAGTCAGAAGAGTATGTCAACTATCTAACATTTAATAAAGGCTTGTTACCTTACAAATGCAGCACACAAATTCAGGTACTGTACTATTCGGCTAATACGAGTTTGCCGAATAATATAGTACATGTGTATTCCATCACCGATTATCATGGCAAATATGTCACCACACTGTCATTTCACTTGGATGGCTTCTATTTGTGCACGCTTTATGAAATTATTCGTATCCTAGTCAAGGCCTCTTACATGGGGGGCGGGGAGAGATTAGGCAAACAATCCTCACATACAGGGAGGGTATGCCTACACTTTGAGCTGGGGACATGATAGCCATCAAACTAGTGTGCTAAAAATAGTGTAGCTGTGGCAGCACAAGTGGTTGGAGGGGCTAGCCACCCCCAGATGTATCTATTGTCTCAAGGCAGTTCGCTCCTTCTGCTAACTCGTGTTGCTACAGCTGCATTATTTTTAGTGCATTAGCCTGATCAAGGGTATCTCCTCAAGCTGGGAATCACACCCCTGGCTCAAAGTGGACACATACCCCATACTAACATCTTTAATCACTTCTGTTCTCTAGCCCTGATTCAGCAAAGCACTTAAGCACATATCTAACTTCAAAAATGGGACTACTCATGTACTTGCAGTCAGTGAACCTACACTGCAACTGGGAGGTAGTATTTCCAACTCAGGTAATACAGGAGCTAGCTCTGCTTGAGATAAAAACAGAAGTGTGACCACAGCAGCATGGGTGGCAACTTGAGTTAAGAGAGTTTTATATGGACAGCCTCAACTTAAAGGGAAGAAACCGAAATAAAACAATCACACTTCTATCTGAACATTTTAAAACCTGTTACAAACAGTAACACCTATGATTAATTTAACTGGAAGACTAGATAAAGACTATTTTCTCAGTTTGTTTACTATGCATTTCACAGATCTTGGAGTCAGTTACTCTTTCCCTTGCATACTCCTTTCCCTCTCTAAGTTTGTGTGCATCTTCTCGCAGAAATAATGGAGAAATATATATATATATATATATATATATATATATATATATATTTATTTATTTATTTTTAAAGAAAAATGGTTGATTGTAAAACCACAAAGACTGACAGGAGGGCTCAGTGGCAGGTATAGCACTTGCTATTTTAATTTTTTTTTCTTTTAAGATTTGATTAGATTTCAAGTTTATGTCCTTTAAGAATAAGCTTTAAAATGAAATAAGCTGAAATGTCAAGTGAGACAGCATGGTCTGGAAGAACAAGTACATGGATGGGAGTCAGGAAGTCCTGAGTTCCAATCAAAGCTCTACCACTGTCTTGCTGTCTATCCTACCGTGGTAACTGGAGTCGACATACCTTAGGTCGAATTACCGTTTGGGGGGGAGGGGGGCTCAATGGGAGAAAAAAAAAATCTCCTGTTGACTTACCTTACTCTTCTTGTCAGATGTAGGGTACAGGGGTCATCGGGCGGAGAGCGATCTGCAGTCGATTTGGCGGGTCTTTACTAGACCCGCTAAATTGACCGCCGGTGGATCGATCTCAGAGCGTCAATCCCTGCTGTAATGTAGACCTGCCCTTAGATAGATCACTTAAGTACTTGGTCTTGTGATTAAAATCAATGGGAGTTGACACCAATTTAAACAGGAGCAGGTTTGGGCCCTTAAAAGTTCTCCACCTGTAGTAGTAAGTATAATATTTACCTAATCACAAGGAATCTTGTGAAGAGGAGTGTTTTAAAAGCACTACATTCCATATTTTAATCATTATCACGTGGCCCAGTGGACACTTGTAATTAAGGAAGCATCAGCAACTTTTTAAAATCAAAGTAGTTGAGGAATGAGAAGCCAAGAGTATCTGTATTATATATTTCAGAAGTATTTGGTTGAAAGCAGCCCTCCTATTCTGAATTTGAAAATTAATTTTTAAAAAAAATAGGCAGATCTGTATAACTGCATCACTCGCTTCTGACCTATTCACCTCTGGTTTATTCTTTTCACATCTTTGCTACCTTGCTTTCGCCTACCAATTCATGCTATGGCCAGGCAGTTCTTTTCAAAGGTAGCAAAAGTACGTACTACCACTGGAAATAGATACTTCACAAAGCCCCAAAGCCAGCCATTAACTTACTCCCTGGGGAGTGCAGTGATGCAAAAAAACAAAACAAAACATAAAAACAGTCAGTGTAACTAAATAACTGTAAAACAACCCTGCCAGAATAAGCACCAGACTCTGGAGCTTCTACACTGGAGAAGTGATGTGCAAATGAGTGTACTGAAGCAGCTACCTATATATTTCTACTACGAGTACACTTCTCAAAAGGAGCTACTGAGGCTACCTGAGCCCTGATGGAACAGGCCCGCAATTAGGTAATATTCACATCACAGTCTAATGTAGCCAGTAATCCCAAAAGAAAGTCTAAGTTGAAATGTGTTTCCCTTTCATCCAGCCTGTGTAAACTACAAATAAATTTACAAGCTAGCTCTTGGGGGAAGGAGCTTTTTTTGTTCTGTTTGTACAGCGCCTAGCACAATGGGGTCCTAGTCCATGACTACTGCGCCTGGGCACTATGTTAAGGCAAACAAATAATATCACCACCACCGGCTTAGTCCTACCTAGACCAAATGACAGTGTTTTATGCACTTCTAGAGTATGTAGCTTAGCTTACGTTTTTCTAGTTTGACCTGGAGAAGAAGAGGTGGTGGTGAATTACTTGACTGAGATGGAAGTCAGAAGGTATTCTGAGACCTAATTGCAACTTGTTATCCAAAATTATACTGTATTCTATACAGACAGGGTAAGGCAGTCTTGACATAAGGTTATGAATCTCTCCCACCCTTTAGGCAAATGTTATTGCTACCAAACACATTGTTTTGATGGACTGGTGAAAAAGAGAGCAGCATGATGCTAGGGGCTCAAAGCGTGGTCCGATCAACCCATTAATATGTTTAGAGCCCACGGGGTGATAGGTCATCCTATTAGGGGATAAACCCTGATAAGGCCCTTCAGGAATCTAGCTACTATGGGATGAGAGAAAACTGAGTGCCTTTGAACTGGAGAGGGATTAACTTGACATGACTTGTAAGTAGACTAAAGAATTTATGACCAGTCCTGATCTCTGTAATGATAAGCAGTATGCCTAGGAATCCGAGTCTATAAAGAACGTAGTCGTCGATTGGCCCAAATGATAAACCTTTTCCATTTGGCAAAATAGACAGTCCCGGTAGAGTCCTTTCTACACTTACGAGGATATTCTAGATTTCTGGTGAGTCACTTCTCTCTAGCGCTGAGAATTATCAGCAACCTGTAAGGAGTACGGAAGTTGGCTCTGGCCCTCTCTTTGTGACATCAGGTTCCGTTGAAGTAGTTGCTGAATAGGGGGCCAAAGTGATAGATTCATCAGATCCAAGAACTAAAATTGCATTAACCTGGCTTGTGCCAGGACTGTCATTTTGCCCAAGTCTTTCTGAGTTTTCTAATTATTCCTGAGATTTAAAAAAATTGGAGGCTAAGCACATATCAGACTTGGGAGACCAGGGAACATGAATGCATCTTACAGAGGCCCTTACCCTTGACCTTGACCTCCTCTGGAGTAGAACTCGGAACACTTCCTGTTTGCAACAATGAACAACAGATCTATGGAGGACTGATCCTGACAAATATTTCTTGGATAATCCTTGACAGCATTCTTTGCTGCCATTCATGTTTGCTTATAAATTGCCTGAGGTGATCAGCCTGAACATTCTGTGGTCCTGTTAAGTGAAGACTACTTAGATTTACAGTGTAACTGATACACCAGTTTCACAGATGCATAGTTTCCTGGCAAAGAGGGGTAGATCTTGCTCCTCCCTGTGGGGTTATGTAAAACATCACTGTGGTGTCATCTATCAAGACCTGAACAGATGATCCTTAGAGCTGGAAGGAACGTTATGCAAGCATGACTAATTGCTCTCAATTCCAGAGTGTTTATGTACAATTGGGCTTCTTGACAAGACAAGAACTGTGAGTCTGTAAGTGGTCCAGTTGAAACCCCATCATACTGGATTGGATGCATTTGTTATTGTTTGGATGTAATAGTGGAGAGAAGGGAACCCCTTCACAAACTTTTTCAGGACCCTTCTACCAATCTAAAATTATAGGACTTCCTGGGGGACCTACACTTTCTTCTCTAGTGATATCTGATGGGCTGAATAGGACTTCAACCACTCTTGCAGGCAGTGAAAATGAAGTCTGGTATGCTGAATTACATGAGAGCAGAAAACTATAGGGCCTAGAAGCCCAGGGCAAGTTCTCACAGAGGTTTGATGATGTGCCTGCAGTTGATTGACTAATTCTATATTGCTGAATCTTTCCTGAAGCAGGTAAGCCCTTGCTGGTTGAATCTAAAACCTGCTTCTATGAATTGTCTGGCACAGGTAGGGCTGTGGGGATGCTCCTCCAGTTCTAGCCTTACCTGAGCTAACTCTGTAGTAAAAACATACCCATAAGTCCCAACAGATACCGCTGGCCAAATGAATTCTAACTTGAGTGCATAGGGCACATGTGCACCATCAGCGGAATACATATGAACAAGCACCCAGATTTTAAATGGGAGCTCTTTGGAAAACTCAGTCCTGTGAAAATCTGTCCTCCTCCTACCACCATGAACATCCTCAACTGCAAGGATGCTTGGTGCAATGGGAATAGAAGAGAAGAGAATGTAATTTCTCCATTCCCACCCCCATCTGAAGTAATCTTCAGGAAAGAGCTACTGGAAAAGCGAATTGTTACACTAACAGGCACTACCAATGTCAAAATACAGAGGAGGGAATAAGACAGGGAAAAAAAATGTTTAAAAATTACATAACAACTTTTAAATTAAAAAGAGTCAACAGGAAAGAGAAGTGTATAACAACCCAACATGATTACGAGATCCAGATGCCAAACTTGGAATGCTGTTCATAGTTTAAAAATTACTCAGTTTGGATGGATTAATCATTGTCCTTCCTTCTCTGCCTGTTTTGGCACAATCTATTCTTGCCAAAAATATACCTCACTCACAATGGGAGTGGGGGGGAGGGGAAGAAACATGACTAAGGTAGTGAAAGAATATTTTCAGTATATGAATCGGCATGCTCCTTTGCCACCTTCTATATCCTTAGTGTCATTAACTGTTTACTTCACAGTTGTAAAAACTGTAAAGAGTGAGGTCACACTCAAGCTTGCCCACAGAGACAGATGAGCACGTCCTTCAACACTGAAGTATTTATCAGATTTTCACGTGCTTGTTCCAATCTGACTTTAGAGTTTATTACATCCAAGCATTTTGTATTAAGTAGTTTTAGAAGTTTTACACAAACAGAAAATAATTTGAGCAAATATTTTTTCTTGTGTCCTAAAAACTTAAAAACATGCTTTGTCTATGAACGATGAAGTAAACAAAAGGATTAACAGCACATTTGGCTGGATTTTACTTCTAGACATCTGTTTTTAAAAGGTAAGCATTATTTTAGAATTGGGTTCCAAATGAATTACATCATATTGTTAATGCATGGAATAAACATTTACTAAGTTATGCTTTATAGCAGAAGAAAGGGGACATGTGTCAGAATAACGGGAGCAGAATATAACTATTCTATTTTTCCAGTGGAATAAAACAAAAATCCCCCACCTCACCAGAATAAAATCTTCTTGAACAGAAAAAACCTCCCACACAACTTCAATACCCAACCTGCACTTGAAAAGAAAACAGTAATTACAGAAAACTTAGCATTTTTCATCCAAAAGTATTTAAAAAAAACCTTTACAGCAAGATGAAGTAGGATGAATCTAAGACAGGGGTTCTCAGCTTTCTCTCTTTCTGAGGCCCCCTCACAACATGCTATAAAAACTTCATGGCCCACTTGTGCCACAACAACTGTTTTTCTGCATATAAAAACCAGGACCAGCGTAGGGGGTAGTAAGCAGGGTAATTGCCAGGGGCCCTGTGAAGTTAATTTGCCCACAGGTGCTCAGATCTCAACTTCCACTGGAGTTCTGGATGCTTAGCACTTAAAAATCAAGCCCTTTGAGTTTGGGGGGGAGTGGTGATGTTGGGATGGAGCTCATATGCACGTCAGGTACAATGTTGATAGTAACAGCAAGGAGTCCTGTGGCACCTTAAAGACTAACCGATTTATTTGGGCATAAGCTTTCATGGGTAAAAAACTCACTTCAGATGCTTTTCTACCCACGAAAGCGTATGCCCAAATAAATCGGTTAGTCTTTAAAGTGCCACCGGACTCCTTGTTGTTTTTGTGGATACAGACTATCATGGCTACCCCCCCCCCCGATACTTGACACAATGTTGATAGTATATGCTATTTAAAAAAAAAAAGTTTCTAGAAGCATCAGTCCAAAAGAGAATTTGCTGTGACAAAGTTTTCTTCCTATTTGCTTGTAAAATTCTGTTTTGACAACTGTTCCTGCATTTCCATTTGCTATCTAATCTGTCTTTATAGTTTTGTCAACTTGTTACTTGCTCCATCTTGCAGCTATTCTCTACCTCACCAACACAACTTCTAAGATTTATTCGAGATGTGCCAATCCTGGGCTATGGACATGTGACTTTCAGTAGTGACCCAATGCAGTAGTTGCTAAAACATGTTCAGCTGCTCTGAAATCAGTTTGTGTTCTCAGTCCTATTCCAAATACTTGCATCTCAAAACACACCACACAATCTTGTTTGATCACTGAGAGTTGACTTAAGACTGAATGGCTATGGAGAATTAAGCACACCCTTACGTACGGAAGTAGTCCTTCCAACAAGAAAGAGAAGCACAAAGGCTGGAGAAGCCTGAAATGGCAATGCTCATGCTGCTATTTGTACACTGAAGTCAGCACAAGACTTAAAGAGCCCCAAAAATTTTATTTCAGGAGTTGTCTTCTAAAAGGCCTTAGTGGTATTAGTATTACTCCTGGGGGAATTCTGCACCAAAAAATTAAAAATTCTGCACAAAATATTTGAAAATTCTGCAAAATTCTGCATATTTTGTCAAAACACCATAATATAATCATGCCAGGAAATTATTTTGGTAATTTATATCAAAATATCTGTCAGCAAAAATAGATTCCTTATAAGGCATACTACAGAAGTTTGAGTCATTCATTTAAAATTACAATACAGAACTCTATTTCCTGCACCTGTCAGCAGCAGTGCAAAGGCTTGGGGGAGCCCGGAGTAACAGAGGAGCTGAGGGAGGGTGAAGGAGCCCAGGAGTGAACCTGGAGGGTGCCGAGTGTGGGTAGGAGCAGGTTTTTTAGGGGGTGAGAGGGACAAAGGGGTGGGATTGTTAGGGAGTTGGGAAGCCTCCCTCATGCAGACCCTGGCTGACCCCAAGCCTCCCCCATTCAGTCAGGCACATCTGCTCGTCCCTGCACCTCCCCATGGGTCTCTGCAGCCCCCCTCCCACATCCTCAGTCACCCCACTAGCTCCTGAGCCCATGCCCCAGTCTGTTCCTCTCACTAGCCATTCAGAACTCCAGTCTGTGACATCCCCTCTCCTCCCAGCAGCCTAGTTTGCCCCACTCTGTCCTAACCTGGCTTCCTGGGCAGGGTACTGTGATGAACTTCTACTCCTGGGGGAATTCTGCAGCACTGGGCATAGAATTCTCTCCCCTGGCTCCGAAAATACATTCTGAAACAGAAGTACTGCAGTCCCGCTTTTTGCCCACCAGAGGCCGCTGTGGGCACCAGAACAGCCAGCTGCTCTGGCACCACAATGGCTTCTGGTGGGCAAAAGGCAGAACTGCAGCACTTCTTGGGAAAATGTATTTTATGTGGGAAAATACAAAAGTATGCGGAACAGAGGAATTCTGCATGTCCCCAGATATGCAGAATTCCCCCAGGAGTAAATTTCATGGTTTGGTGGGCAAAGTTTCTTCTTATATTTGCTCTGAAGTAATTTTTTCTGGCCTCGCAAGCCCCATCTACCCAGAGATCTCTATTTCAGAGCAACAAGGAGTCCAGTGGCACTTTAAAGACTAACAGATTTATTTGAGCATAAGCTTTCGTGGGTAAAAACCTCACTTCTTCAGATGCATGGAGTGAAAGTTACTGATGCAGACAAATATACTGACACACAAAGACACCTACATGCTGTTAGGATATAGATATTCAGGCCTGTCTGTAAAGGCCTATACTCTAAGAATTTAGGTGTATTCTTATCACTTGACTAGTTATAGAGGTACAAAAGAGAATCAAAATCACTGTCTGCTGATGTAAGGGCCTTCTCTTACTGTGACAGTTTGAGGCCCTGTTCTTAGGCTAAGGCCTTTGGCTAAGCAACAGAGGCAGCCATAAGCTGGGAAGTGACCGGTCACATCCTCACATTCCAAACTAGTCACATTGAAATAAGGTGCTATTGGGCTGTTAGGAATACAATCCTGTCCTGAATACAATCCTGTCCCTATCACCTCCAGAGAAAGGGAAGTGCCTAGAAAATGTAAAAGGAAACAGCATCCTGTCTGGCAAGAACTCACTTATCAATACTGGGATGTGAAATCCTCACTTCTGTATTGTTTTGTCATTATAGTTCCCACTTTGCTATTGTTTGTCTGTATAATCTCTGTCTAGTTCTGTGATTGTTCCTGTCTGCTGTATAATTAATTTTGCTGGGTGTAAACTAATTAAGGTGGTGGGATATAATTGGTTACATAATCATGTTACAATATGTTAGGATTGGTTAGTTAAATTTCAGGAAAATGATTGGTTAAGGTATAGCTAAGCAGAACTCAAGTTTTACTATATAATCTGTAGTCAATGAGGAAGTGGGTGGCCGTGGGTGGGAGATGGGAACAGGGAATGGGAGTAAGGAAATTGGAATCATGTTTGGCTAAGGGCAGGAATGGGAACAGGGACACAGGTGTAAGGCTCTGTGGTGTCAGAGCTGGGAAGGAGGATAGTAAGGAAGGAAACTGGAATCATGCTTGCTGGAAGTTCACCCCAATAAACATCGAATTGTTTGCACCTTTGGACTTCGGGTATTGTTGCTCTCTGTTCATGCGAGAAGGACCAGGGAAGTGAGTGGGTGAAGGAATAAGCCCCCTAACACATGCCTCCAGCTTCCATCGAGGACACATCACACAATCCATTGTCTACAGCCAAGCCCTAAGATACAACCAAATTTGCTCCAATCCCTCAGACAGAGGCAAACACCTACAAGCATTTTTAAAAACTACAATACCCACCTGGGGAAGTGAGGAAACAGACTGACAGAGCAAGACGGGTATCCAGATATCACCTACTACAGGACAGGCCCCACAAGGAAAACAGAACACCACTGGCCATCACGTACAGCCCCCAGCTAAAACCTCTCCAGCACATTATCAATGATCTACAACCTATCCTGGAAAACTATCCCTCACTCTCACAGACCTTGGGAGACAGGCCAGTCCTCGCTTACAGACAGCCCCCCCAACCTGAAGCAAATACTCACCAGCAAGTACACACCACACCACAGAAACACTAACCCAGGAACCAATCCCTGTAGCAAATTTCGTTGCCTACTCTGTCCCCATATCTACTCTAGTAACACCATCAGAGGACCCAACCACATCAGCCACACCATCAGAGGCTCATTCACCTGCATGTCTACTAATGTTATATATGCCATCATGTGCCAGCAAAGCCCCACTGCCATGTACACTGGCCAAACCGGACAGTCCCTACGGAAAAGAATAAATGGACACAAATCAGACATCAGGAATAGTAACACACAAAAATGCCTGTGGGAGAACACTTCAATCTTCCTGGACATTCTATAACAAATTTGAAAGTAGCTATACTTGAACAAAAAAACTTCAGAAACAGACTTCAAAGAGAAACAGCAGAACTAAAATTCATTTGCAAATTTAACACCATTAATTTGGGCTTGAATAGGGACTGGGAGTGGCTGGCTCATTACAGAAGCAGCTTTGCCTCTCCTGGAATTGACACCTCCTCATCTATTGTTGGGAGTGGACTACATCCACCCCAATAGAATTGGCCCTGTCAACACTGGTTCTCCACTTGTGAGGTAACTCCCTTCTCTTTATGTGTCAGTATATTTATGTCTGCATCTGTAACTTTCACTCCATGCATCTGAAGAAGTGAGGTTTTTACCCACGAAAGCTTATGCTCAAATAAATCCGGTAGTCTTTAAAGTGCCACCGGACTCCTTGTTGTTTTTGTGGATACAGACTAACACAGCTGCCCCCTGATATTTCAGAACACTGAATGTATTTAATATTGGGGGGAGGGAAGAAGAGTAGCAATTACTATGAACATTAAATGGACAAAGGTTACAGCAACATGGTAATTTAAAGAAATGTGCATTATCATTCTGCTATAACCCTTGTCTATTTATACCATAAAGACCCTATCAAATGTGTGGCCACTGTAACCAACAGCATCATCATTAACATGATGGCTTTAGAATAAATGGAGAATAATTTTCTTCTCATTATCTAGTTCTAATGTATTCATTTTCTATATACAAGTCAAATTGCATGTGTTTATATATATTATACATGTAATTTATACCTACAAAGGTTGTTACTGAATTGGAAGAGATTCAAAGATGCAATTTATGTATAATTTTAAGTACCTGAATAAAAATAACAGTGGATGTAAAATTAAAGGTTTCAGGATATACACAGACTGGCTGCACATCGAGGAGGTTATAAAATAAACGTCTGCTATTAATATATTCAGGACCTAAAAATGGAGATCAATCCTGTTCTCTGCAAGCAGTGGAAGCTATGGCTCTGCTGTTGAACTCTTAGAGAGCTGGATTATTAGTGATGTTTTCAGGATATGATGGAAAACACAAAAACAGCATTTAGGAGTGATCAGAGAGCCTAATGGAGGCAGAGAAAAACCTACAATTATTTTTCAGAGGAATCACAGCACAAAATTCAAGACAGTGAGGTGGAAAGCATTCTGTAGTCCTTATATGAAAGCAACTCCCATAGAGGTAATTTGAATTTCTGCATGAGTCAGGAATGCAGAACTAGGTCTGCAGTGATCAGAGTCTAATTTAGTTTGTAACTGGTACTGTAAGTGAAGGTACCTATAGCCTCACCATGGTTATAAAATTAAAGCTTTTCTCCCAATATAATTAAAGTTAATCAATTGTTTGTGCACAAGCTCTTACTTTATTATTGCTTCTTATGCCCACAACTGGGAATAGATGGGAGTGTAAAACAGAGAAAATAAGGCATGCTCAACTTTAGCAGAACAAACATTTGGAAAAAATGGTATAAAGTCACATGGTATAAATAAGAAGCAAAAAGACATTTTATAAAGCCTTCATTTTCCTTAGTTGTGTAGCCAGTTAATATGACCCTGGGATAATCACGCTTTCAGTGAGCTCAAGTGACTCGCACTAGGTCTTAAAACTATTTGCAGAAGACAAGATTGCCCTCCATTGTAGGGAAAACCAGGGATCAGAATCTTACAAATTGCATTGTAAATAACTGTTGGATCACCAGGCATGCAAGCATACACCTCTCCTTCCCTAATTCCCTACCTCCTACTGTGGAAACTGAACAAGAATGCAAGATTAAATTGTTCAGAAACACAGCATCTTTAATCCATAGTACCATGGTAAGAGGGACTTTGTTTACAGCTCAAAGAAGAGCTATGGCATTAGTAAAGAGATTATTTTCACAGAGTTACTATAATATGAGATAAGGCACTGCAGGAAGCACCAGAGCCAGTTTTTGAAATATCAAAAAAGGTGTTTGGAGAAAGCATAATCGATGACAGGAGAAGCTTACTCAGCTTTGTATGGTGGAGCATGATTTTTTGTTCGCATAAAACCTCAGTCACTTCTTTATTATCCAGTCTTAAACACATTTTTAATTAAATATGGAAGTAGTCATGCTCGGTCACACAGAGAGAACATTTTGAGTGGCAGCAAAAGCAAGACAGCTGTTGCAGATTTATTACATAAACCCCTTTCTATAAAAGGCTGCCTAACAGGCCAAGTTTTCAAACTCAACAATTAATCCAGTCACATTAGAAAAAAAAATCCTGTGTCCCTTATTCACACAAGAAATTTCCACTTTGGCATGTAAAGCAGTGGCCTATATTAGATTTGTATATTGAACAAATGTTGAGGGGGAAAACAACAAGGCTATAGAGCCTTATTTTAAGACTTGCCCTTAAGTTGGATAACTGTGCTTATGTACTGATGCACATATGCAGAAGCACAGGCTCTCTTCTGTCACTGGCACTCAGTGGAGAGAGATGAAGGAAAGAAAGGTCTCAAAGAAGTGGTTCTAGCAATGAGAATTGTCTGCAGTGCTGGAGTTCATTCTTCACTAAAAAAGAAAGGCCTAATACAGAGGTCCTTAATCTAGCAAAATGCCCATTTATGTCAATGGGAGTTGTGCTTAGAGACAATGGAATCTGGCTTAAAGTATGGGTTAGGGGAGTTTCTCTATGAAGCATCCTGTTTCTCTATAAACAACAGATGACATTCCTGACCAACAGTTATGAGACAAAAAAACTGTTTAAAACCTTATCCAATAAAGCTTTCAAAAACAACCAACTGCATTGACAAAAAAAAAAAAAAAAAAAAAGGGCTTTGTTACTGTACTAACTGACCAGGTTCTTTCAATACTTGTGTTTTCACCCTGCAGTGAGCTAATAAGACTGATATGGTAATGAGATATTAGAAAATGAGTGTTACAGTAAGATGTGGACATAATTAGCAAGGCTCATTTGATTCCGCATTGTCTCCAGCTTGGCAAAAAGCTACATTTAGAGGAAATATTACCAGCCCCCGTAAACCAAAAAAACCCCCCACACAAATACTGAGATCAACCTGCATATTACCTAGTTTTCTGCAAAATTAAATTGACACTTAAAATACTCATTAGACTTGACTGAAGCAATGCCTACATCTTTTTAAAATGGTTATTAAGAGATGTACTTTCCATTGCAGTCTTCCATGAGATTACAGGCGCCTCAAATGAAGAGAAACTCAGCAGACCAATATTACATCTTCAGTTATTCAACCAAGTGTTTACACTAAGTTTTATTACCATTAAAATGATAATTTGGAGCAAAATTCTGTACAGAGTGTAAAAGTAGAATTTGGTTTTATATTCTTATGTAAACAATCAATTTATATGAATCAAGAGTTCACATGACCACCATTGATGCGTCTAATTCATACAGCTGCAAAGTGAGACAGAAATGCACTGATTTACATAGGAACAAACTACTTTGCAACTAGAAGGCCTAAAATTACTATTTAAAAAAAAAAACAGATTCTGAAGAATTCAACATAATCCAAAGAATTTTGTGCACAAATATTTCGAATGCCCCTAGTTACGATCCCCTTTGATTAATGGTTCTGAGTATGAAATCTAACATTTTATCAGTGTTTAGATGAGATAGTGATTGCAAGATTTAGCCCTATGAAAACAAAATTCCTATTGAAGTTAGTGGGACTTCTGCCCTATGGAGGGCTGCACAATTTAATCCATAGTAACTGAGAAGGCAAATAAACCAAGTTAGACCAATCCTTTTTCGGACTTTTACAAGCACTTCAGTTTAAATACTAGTGCCCTTTGACAAACTAGGTACAGCAAGTTTGCCCGATTCACAGTTTTTGTACCAGTGTAACTACTTTGGTTAGGAAAGTGATTTCCCAACCCCCACATAATTACACCAGTACAACCACCCCTAGAGCAGATGCACTAAAATTAGTATAAAGGTGCCGTATACGATTAACTGTTTCCCCTTCCCATGAGGGAAATATTTCAGCAGCAGTTCCTAAGGAACCGTACAGTACAGCCTGATTCTACGGTCCAAAAAGAAAAGGAGTACTAGTGGCACCTTAGAGACTAACCAATTTATTTGTGCATAAGCTTCCATGAGCTACAGCTCACTTCATCGGATGCATTCAGTGGAAAATACAGTGAGGAGATTTATATACACACAGAACATGAAAAAATGGGTGTTATCATACACACTGTAAGGAGAGTGATCACTTAAGATGAGCTATTACCAGCAGGAGAGCCATTTCCGGCAGTTAACAGGTCCCTAACACAAGCCATAATGGCTTAGTTTTCAAGTAGGCAATGAAAACAGACCCTGGTTAATTTTCAAAATAGTCTAGGGGATTTATCATAGAATCACAGAATCATAGAACATCAGGGTTGGAAGGGACCTCAGGAGGTCATCTAGTCCAACCCCCTGCTCAAAGCAGGGCCGATCCCCAATTAAATCATCCTAGCCAGGGCTTTGTCTAGCCTGACCTTAAAAACTTCTAAGGAAGGAGATTCCAGCACCTCTCTAGGTAACGCATTCCAGTGTTTCACCACCCTCCTAGTGAAAAAGTTTTTCCTAATATCCAACCTAAATCTCCCCCACTGCAACTTGAGACCATTACTCCTTGTTCTGTCATCTGCTACCACTGAGAACGGTCTAGAGCCATCCTCTTTTGAACCCCCTTTCAGGTAGATGAAAGCAGCTATCAAATCCCCCGTCATTCTTCTCTTCTGCAGACTAAACATCCCCAGTTCCCTCAGCCTCTCCTCATAACTCATGTGTTCCAGTCCCCTAATCATTTTTATTGCCCTCCGCTGGACGCTTTCCAATTTTTCCACATCCTTCTTGTAGTGTGGGGCCCAAAACTGGACACAGTACTCCAGATGAGGCTTCACCAGTGTCGAATAGAGGGGAACGATCATGCCCCTACTTATACATCCCAAAATGCCATTGGCCTTCTTGGCAACAAGGGCACACTGTTGACTCATATCCAGCTTCTCGTCCACTGTAACCTCTAGGTCCTTTTCTGCAGAACAAATTTAGATATATCCTCCATTAAAATTAATAGAAGATGTGGCTACATCTCTTAGACTGCTTTGAAAAACAACTCATAAGCCAATTTTAGATCATGGAGTCATATAAAAGATACAGCAAGAGACAGTTGACTCAAAATGGTAAAACTGTGATAACTAGACTATATATCTACACACACTCAACCTCACCTACGGAGTTGCTACTAACACATCCATAACCATAATATATGAAATAGATATAGACTTAAAAAAATTCACACTTTCAAAAGATGAAAAGTTGAAGGAATCCTTTTGGGGGATATAAAGATTGCCATGAACTATAACTTACTGTATCTTCAGTGTTTCTTTTAAAGTGATGCTAAGTTTCCATAAAGTTACAACTGATGAAAAGTGATCAGTTAATTATAAAGATAATACTAATGATGCACTTAAAATCAGTATAATTCAAGGAGGTACACAGCATGTCTGCTCTACTGTAAAGAACATTTAGCACAGTTAGAATAAGTTATTGATTTTATTTGCATTGCAAAAAGAGCTACTGTAACAAACTGCCAATATTTAAGTGTTGCTAGGAAAATGATTCATTTTGTTTCATATTTGGGTTGTGTGTTGAGATTTGTATAAATTTAGGAAGTTTAGCTGTTCTTTAAATACTGTATTAGGTTTTTTAATAATCAAACGCAAATAAGCAGGAATAAATTAATGTTTTGCTGAGAGAGTACAAAACCACTTACTTTAATTATGTAACTGATTGTTAACCAAAGTGAAATGTGAACTGATAAGTTTTCCAACAGAGTAGTGGATAGCTATTCATACAGTAGTATTCAAATAGATGGGAGTAGAGAAATCCTAGTACAGACTGCCATTATGCATGAATCCAGAAAGGCTCATGGTTTCTAAGAGTTTAAAGAAAGCTCTGTATGCTTTTTCAGTTTTGTTCTTTATTCATATCTAAAGGGCAATTTTAAGAAGATTTTTTAAATGATTTCTGTGTACACAGATCAGCACCCATTCCAGTGACAACACAGGAAATCCCCATTTAGCCACAACACAGATACATTTTGGAAATTTGCATTGTTCTTACCTAAGAACCCTTACCAACAGCATGCTTAGAACCTGGAGTATAGAAACCACATGTAGAGGAGACAGGATAGTTTCATCTCCATGACGTATTCAGTCCTTAGCCTCTCTGCTGAGACTGATAGCGATAGAGTCAATTATGCTGATGAGCTGCTTGTAGTAGACAAAGATTACCACAAGCAACTGGACTGAGAACCCTAGTTCACAAATTACCCTAAGCATCAGACATCCACTTTCAGATTTAAGAGATTTAGGGTAAGTCTGAACTAATGACAGATGATAGCTTGCAAAAAACACTACCAAGCCTCAAGCCAATGCCAAAGTAGTGTTTATGATTAAACAGGAAAAGTAAAGTGTACCCCTCATTCCAGGGTTATTTTTCTGCTCTTTTCAGAAAATGAAGTTACATGGAGCCGTAAAACATATATGCAGAAGCAGGTGCTTGTGCACTGGGAACACGAAACAGCATTTCCAACTGGAAGTAATTCTTATTGGTCTATCTTCCAAGTTGTTAAACTCATGCATTTGGCAGTATTGCTATTTGCCAACTGGGGAGCACCACAGCACACTGCTGATTCACAACTCAGGGCCTACCTGTGGCTAGCCTCTAAGAAAGCTGATGCAAGATCTCATCTGCTCAATCCAGGCCATTTCATTTTAGTAACTTCTCTGACTACTGTATTAAAGAACACTTCCTTACATCTCCCCAACCTGGACAGGAAGCAACAGCATTACAATTATATTTAAAATAAGCTAAGTCCTAAAATGGTTACGCCCTAATGAAATTGTACTTGCTGGCATTAACAGACCAATCATGTCTCTAAAACTAGTTTTCAATAAGGTGTCTATACAATTTTAATTTTGTCCCCTTAGGGATCCATACTGTACACTCAATGAGGCAGGAGTCCTGTGGAGAAAACAGTATGATCGTGTAATTAAAAACTATCAAAATGTTTCAAGTGCTTGACTTTGCAATCTAAATAATATTCTTTTAAACAGTTTTTACATTTAATTTCCTAGTTTTTACAAGGAAATGTGTGTGTGTGTATATACACACACACACAATTCTAACAGTTCTCTCCATCGTACATCATTAGCGTTTGAACCCTGAACCTTCAGCAAAAACGTCTACCACTTGAGCTACAGGACTAACTACATTGGCTAGCAACAGCAGAAGGCAGTTAACAAGGGGTTGGGAGCATGGCAGCCTGACTGGCTCTTTCTCCACATGGGGTTCAGGCTCCTACTCCAAATGATGCTAGGGCTGGGGGAGGTGGAGGGAATGGTTTGCTGTAGCCATATGCTGGGTTGGGAGCGGAGAACCTGGTCTTGCTCTCACTCTCCTTCTTCCCTCTCTAGCTAAGTTTCCAGCTTAGTATGTGGTTAGTCCATTGATGCTGCCTTGGTAGTGGAGGGTGCTTGGCTATAGAAAAGGTTCACATTCACTTATTTTGACAGCCTGCCATAGCAAGTGAGGGAAAAAGAATGGTGATTTTTTCAAACAGATTAGATTTTAATAATACCTGAACAGCATGCCCTGGGACAAATAAAAGACCTAATGCCATAGCTGAATTTCAAAGGTCTGCTGCAAACAATGGAGGTGTAAGAGATTTTCAAAAATGGCATTAAAAAAACCTCTTATAATGGACAATGTTAGGTAACCTGAAAATGAGGAATTGGCAGCAACCCCTCTCGTCTATGCCAAGGAAGACTCTCTCTCAACACTATATTACAGCTCAGCATGCTCTCCACCTCTGGATATATTCTTCAAGGTGGTAACCATCTTTCTAGTCTTCCAAAGTAACAGAACGTTATAATAATTTTAGAGTTGGAGACTTCACTACTGTTTTCAACTCTGAACTGGCTCCATGCATCTGAAGAAGTGGGTTTTTTACCCACGAAAGCTTATGCCCAAATAAGTCTGTTAGGCTTTAAGGTGCCACCAGACTCCTTATTTCAGTGCTGGGATCTTTATACCGCCCATATCCAACATATGCATTATGAAACTTAGTGAAGAAGGATTGTGATCTGACGTCACTAGTGTCTACAAAGTTCTCCGAAATCTTCCAGGGAAGAACACCATGGCAGCACACAATGATATAAAGGAATGGAGTATCTTCTGCTATTGATATCTCTCAGCAATTCTTATCTACTAATATGATACAAAATATCCCTTCTAAAATAAGGGTACCTAGCTGAAAAATGTAATGTCTGACATATTCATAGGTAACACATAATTAAAAAAAAAAAAAAGAAAAAAGGGTCACATGAGCACTACCCAGAGCAGAATAAACTTCCTGATTACTTAAAATATGACTTTTCTGAACAAATCTGTGATATTTTCCCCAGGGAAACTAGCTAAAAATTACTAATAATTGAATCTTTGCATACCAAAGATGCATTATGATAAATCTTGTTCTAGTGTAGATGTTTAAGCACAAGTTTAAATCAAGTCATTTAATATCTGAAAATTGTCACTTGACATTTACATGGTATGTTTCCCCTTATCATAATGCTACAGTATATCAAAGCATCGAAATCACTGTCCTTTACACATTACTATTCCTGTCATATGGCTGTAAAATAAATAAATAAATAAAATCTAGTGAGTAGTTGACAATTTCACTGATGCTGACAGTTTAGCCCTGAATCTTGAAGCTGTGCATTATTTGATCAACAACTGGTCATCTCTCTATCCCAGCAGATCTTGGCAGTTGTTAATACTGATTGTGTTTTGTGAAAGAGAAACAATGTACAACTCCAGCCCCCAAATAATGATTATGTTTCAGTCACAACTCAATGCTGATTAAAGGTCAGTACTTTTGTCCATCACACATTCAGATGCTGATTTTTAAATCTGATGGAAATAATTCTGGAATGGAAATTACTGGCTAAATTTTTATTTTTACATTACTATATTATACTGCAATAGTTTGCTTCTAAATTTTGTTTAACTCATTATTGTTGCCTTGGCAACATGCAATTACCTTAATCTGCAACAAAATAAAAACATTCACTCCATACCATATTTATTATTATGTTTTTGTTCTTTTTAATAACTGTTTACCATATTATTTTTGGGATATTTATTAATGACCAAGTTAACAAAATATATAGGGATGTTGCGAATTTATCAATGTTGATATGTAACCTAAGTAGATTGTGTTACAACTTGATGGACTGTACTGTTGTAACATCATAATCTAAGAGCAAATAAAGTTAATCTGTTCACAGGAGGGTTCTTCTTTAAAATAAAATCCTGAACATATTATTAGAAATGTGTTTATTTTAGAAGTTTATAAAATAATGAAAAGAAAAACAAAAAAATATTGCCAGATTCAAGGCCAGAAATCCCAGATTTTCTTTCATACACAAACTGAAATCCATTCCACATGTTCCAGGGCCCTGTATGGTCCAGCTACATGTAATTCTGACAGCTTTCAGATGGCTGTAAAGCTGCTCCAGGAAGTAGGAGCCACAAAACCATTCACTTATGCCAGGTGGTGGCTTCTATCTCAGCTTAAAATATTTTTATTCTTCTTTGACTACACCTCTAAAAATCACAGCAGCCAGAGCTAGTAATTAAGACCACAATCAGATTATTTAATCCGTAGGAGTATGTCAGGATACAGCTCATATAAAAGATGCCATATATATATATATATATAAAGTCATACTGAATTACACCCACCATGAGACAAACTCAAGGCAGAGAGCAATCATACATAGAAGAAAAAAGGTAGAAGGGTTGTTTCTCATCCTGTCCTAATGATACCACCGAGGCGACATGGAAGGTCAGATTATTTCAGTGTAGGGCTTCTCTGGAGCGGGCGGGGGGGAAGATGAGAAATCTGAAGCTGGAGTCTTCTGACTACACCACACGATTGTGTGTGTCTCACACACACACACACTACAAGACACCCCCTCCTTCCCAGGAAACACCCCAGAGAAAGACAAGAAGCATTTCACACCCCTTCCCCACTCTTTGTGGTCCCTCGCAATTTCAGGGCTCCCGGCATGCCTGGTGCCGGGGGATTGGGGCGAGGCCGGAGCAGAGCCCCGGGGGTCCAGACCTAGGGGCGGACGGAAGCACCCAGCGCCCCCGCGCAGACCCCCGGGGGCACCGGCCGCCTGCCCCCCCGCAAGGGAGCGGTGGGAGGCCCGCAGAGCGGCGGGGCTGCGGGCCAGGGCCCGCAAGGGACATTTGAGCCGCTGGAGCCGAGCGCCAGCCCCCGGAAAATGGCTGCCGCTGGAGCCCAGCCCTTGGCAGCGGCCGCCGAGGGAGCGCCGGGCCCCGCGGCCGCTCCTCACCTTTGAATTTCAGCTCGTGCTGCGGTTCGAGGCTCAGGACCTGCTCCACTTTCGCCATGTTCCTCGGCGGCGGCACCGGGAGGGGGGTGGGGACAGCGGGGACGCGCCGGGCGGGTTTAATAACCCCCGAGCCGCGGGTGACCGGCGGGCGGGAGGGGAGCGGCAGCGGCGCCTCTAGACGGGGTGGGGGCGTCAGGCGGCGGCTGCGCGGCGAGGAGGCTCCGGGCTCGCACACGCTCCCCTCACAGGGTCCCGGGGCGGGGAAGGGGGCGGGGATAATGCAGCACGGAGGGGCCCAGAGAGAGGCTACCGCTGACGTCGCCCTCCAGCCGCCGCCACAGCAAACAGCCCCTGCGCGCGGCGCCGAGCCGCCCGGCGGACCAGGGCGCAGCGCGCGGGGCTGGCAGGGGAGCGCGCGGGGCTGGCAGGGGAGCGCGCAAGCGAGGCAGGGGCCAAGGTGCAGCACGAAGGGCGCAAGGCAGGGCAAGGGCGGGGCGAGGGGAGGGGAGGGGAGGGGAGGGGAGGGGAGCGCGCGGAGCGGGGCGGGGCGAGGGGAGGGAGCGCGCAAGGCAGGGCCAGCAAGGGCACAGCGCTCAGTGTGGGGGAGGGGAGCGCGCAGGGCAGGGGCAGGGCGCAGCAGCGAGGCGCAAGGAGAGGGCGTGATTAAGGCTGGGCCCGGGCACACTGCACGGAGGGAGAAGCCAGGGCCGGATTAACTCTCCTGCGGGCCCTGGGCTATTAGGCTATTTGCGGGGCCCCTGTATACAAGTCTTTTCCCTAATTTAAAACAAAATGATCCCAGTTATGGCATGGAGGCTATTAACGCTATACTGAACTTGCCTTGTCATTACCATAGAGCTGTTCTGTGGTTCTATTTCAGTCTTAAAACATGTAGAATATAGTTAATTCAAAATAGCCTACTTCTTACCTTAGGACAGCTGTCATAGGAGTTTTTTTCTGGGAGGGCATTTGGGTGCAGCAGGGGGCTCCAGGCTGGGGCAGAGTGTTGGGGTGCAGGAGAGGGTGATGGGTGCGGGCTCTGGGAGGGTGTTTGGGTGCAGGAGGGGATTCTGACCTGGGGTGGGGGTGCGGGGTTTGGGAGGGAGTTTGGGTGCAGGAGGGGATTCTGACCTGGGGTGGGGGTGCAGAAGGGGGCGTGGGGTCTGGGAGGGTGTTTGGGTGCAGGAGGGGATTCTGACCTGGGGTGGGGGTGCGGGGTCTGGGAGGGCATTTGGGTGCAGGAGGGGATTCTGACCTGGGGTGGGGGTGCGGGGTCTGGGAGGGAGTTTGGGTGCAGGAGGGGATTCTGACCTGGGGCAGAGGGTTGTGGTGCAGGAGGGAGTGCAAGGTGCAGGCTCCAGCCGGGAAGTGCTTAGCACCAGTGGCTCCTGGCTGGCGGCGCAGCAGGGCTCAGACAGGCTACCTGCCTGCCTACCATAGCCACGAGCCGTTCCTGGAAGCGGCCAGCTGCTGGCACATCTCTGTGCGCCCCTGGGTAGAGGGCGACAGCGTGTTTCCATGCTCTGCCCGTGCCCGCAAGTGCTGCCCCTGCAGCTCCCATTGGCTGGGCCAGTGCTGGGGATGGGGCAGTGCATGGAGCCTCCCGCCCCCTTCCCCAACCCGCCGGGGGCCGCAGAGATGTACCAGCAGCTGGCTGCTTCCGGGAGCGGCGTGGGGCCATGGCATGCAGGCAGCCTGCATGAGCCCTGCTGCACTGCTGGACTTCTAGCAGCCCGGAGATCGCGATTGACTGGCAGAGGCTCCAGGATCGACCAGTCGATCACAATCAATGGGTTGCTAACCACTGAATTGTATATAATTATGGATTTATTTTTGTGGGGGTCCCCCCTTAGCCTGAGGCTGCAGCCCCTAAAGCCCCGTGTTAATCCGGCCCTGGAGAAAGGGAGTGCGTAAGGCAGGGCCAGGTTAGCTCCACACTGAGCAGGGTGGGAGTGGGAGGGAAGGAGAGTGCAGGGCCAGAGCAGAACGTGCACCAGACTGAGTGCATTGCTTGGGAGGAGTAATTTGTGAAGGCAACAGGTGATTTTGGTGGGCCCAGGACTAGGCTGGGCTGGCTACAGAGCCCCAGGACTGGATTCTGCCACCCTTACTCCTGTAGCTCTCTCTGCAAGCAGCCCCATGTATTTAAATTGAAGAACTACTTGGAAAGTGCTAATTAGTAGCAGTAAGGGTGCCAAATTCTGGTCTTGAGAGCACTGGCCAGTGGCTGGTCTTGTCTGGTTGTGGAATTGGGATGGTGCAGACCACAAAATGTGCATGCTGGGCTGACTGCCAAGCCAGGGCGCAACATGTGCCGGATGGTTATGGAGCTTGGGAATAGGGATATGATGCAGTAGTAGAGATACATAGTTTAAGGTGGTATTTAGGTAGGTGCATAATTTAACAGTCTGGGAGCAGTATGGAATAGGCTAGACATGCATCCTGGGAATATCACGACCAGGATGGGTTCAGTCTGGGTGAAACAGGTGCTGGACTCGACATATACCTTGAGAATAGTCTGCAGGGGACAGTCTGTGGGAACTGTGCAGAGCTAGAACTTGGCCAGGGATAATGTGAAATGCCGGAGTATACCACACAGCAGGTTGGGTGCAGAGCCTAGGTAAAGCATGCAGCAGGCTAAATGCACAGTCTTTGAATAGTCCGTGCAGAACTTGGGTGCAGCCTGAAGCAGAGAATTCTGGTTAGATACAAGAACCAGTCTTTAACATGGCCAAGAGTATTTATTCTGAATTGTAAGATGTTCACTTGCCTCTAGAAATAGATCAAAAAAATGTAGTATTAAAGAGGAAAAGGCCCAGCAAATAACAAGCAATACTTAAATGACGTATGAAAAAGTGTTGAAAATGCAATTTATAATAGACTCTCCATTCTTTCCCGTAGTACTGAGATGAGAAAAAGTACCGTATTTACCTCCATCATCTCATGGCAGCTTTATTTCATCCTGTTTGTTTAGAATCTGATTCTGTAGACCAGAGCTGCAGAAACACTTTTATTTATGCAGTGAGTTCCCTGAGTATGGTAGGTGATGAAGAGCAATGAAAGGTTCTTGTTTACAGGTGGAGGTGGTATCAAAATGATAAATTGCAGAGCCACAGTGATAAATGAATCATGCGCCTTTGACCACCTCATCTGTACTTTTGCGCCCTGTAATCTATGTCCCTAGGATTTAGTCAAATATTCCATTCTCCTGAACAACTTTAAATAATAATAATTAAAAAACCATCAAAGGGATAAAGAAATGATTCCATCTTCTGACTCTAAATGTGGAATTTTGAGTCTGCAAAATTACCCCAGTCCAAGGCATTAAAGATATCTGTTAATAACTTTTCTGTACATAACATCATGAGTTTAAAGTTTGATATCTCATGACTCTGTAAATCTGGAGATTGGATTTTTAGACCACAGAAAAGGGGAAATTCTGATTTTTCCAGTGGAGCCCAGTACTCACAGCTAGCCCTGGAATGGACTAAGATATACTTTAAAACTGAGATTTTTAGGTATAGGAAAAGCAGTTTTATGTTATTTTTAGGTGTTTTAAGACTCTCTCTGAGCTTTGTACTAATTTGACTCATAGTAATTAAAGCATCTGGCTTTATGCATCAGGTGATTAAAAAATTCTAATACAATTTCTAAAAACTTTAAAACATTGCTAAAATAGTGTTTCTGTACAGATGTGGCATATACAGAATATATGATGGTATGGTATAACAGTTTAATCAAGCTGGAGTTTGGAATAGCAGCAAAGATTATAGTCTATAATAGTCTGTGACTTTTTACATACAGAAAAACTCATTCATTCAGAGCTGAATTTTGCCTATCCTAGGCCTTGGAGAGGTCTAATGTGTGTGTGTTGGGGGGGGGGGGGGGGGGGCGGGGTGGATTCCCATTTGCAGGAATGAGAAAATCTTGAGGCAGGTTGACTTTTAAAAGGGGTGTCTGTTGAAGGTGCATAGGTGTTTGGTTTGTTAAAGTCCCAATTAACTGGATTAATAGGCAGAAAAAGGTGATAAACTCATTTTTTCACAATGCTCTGCAATTATCACATTGATACAAACACCATCTGTTTAGTATGTAAAATAGAAATGTATAACACACAGATTTTATAACTGTATATAATCTGAATACTTTCATCCAAACACATGTAAATAATATATACAGAGCTAAGAGGACCTGAGCTTTGCATTGACAAGGCTCTAGTCTTTGGCAACATGAGCAGTAGGGAATGATTGATGGTCGTGAAAGTTTGCATCACTAAGTGGAATAGTTATATTATGATCTGCACCCCAAAGAAGTCTGTACAAGTATGTTTCTGCAGTATTTATACCACATATCAATACTTCAGCTGCTCTTCTCCATATTTGTTGCTGTGTTTCAGCTGCTCTGACCTGGTCTCTCTTTAGATACTCAACCTGTTCCATCTTGTTTTCGTTTGCTGTGGAGCATCTTTGATTTTTTTTTTTATTTTATAGCATTTAATTTTCCATATTATGTAGCATAAGTGACAACTGATTATGGGCAAAACTGACCTGCACCACTGAAGTCGGGGAGTTTTACCATTGACTTCAATGGGAAATTGTATTGTGGCCAAATTCTTTTTCTATGTTGGAGGAAAAATGGTCAAATAATGCCACAAGGTGAACTGTGCAGTTTTTTTTGTTTTTTTCCCTGTGCCTGGAATGTCCCTCACTTCCATTCTACTGGTCTAGAATCAGGGACACTCTGGCCAACTATTACTGGCCGTTGTCAGGTTCTAATTTACTGCACCACCATAAAACAGAATTATCAAGCAACATTCATTCAGATTTGAAACAAGAGGACATTTCATATGTTTATTGCTCCAGAAAGTACAGAACTTCTTTAGGCCACCTATTCTCCATATTATAATTTTATGATGCTCTGAAGTTTGCCTTCTACAGTTCTGATAACCTCTCATAATATGTTTTTATTTATTTTCATAAACAGATTGACCCCATTAAGCTGGGCATCAATCCATAACCATAAAGAGCAATCAGTAGAAAGCTTGCAGACAGGTACAAAGCTTGGTTTTAATAAAATATTATCAGGATTCAGAGCAGGTCAGAGGAAAATCTTAGACTTCCAAGTGTCCTAAAAATTCTGTAGAGGAAACGTATATTTACCCAAAGTAAATAAATAAGCAAGCATACAATATGCTACTTATACCTTTTGAAAGATCTTGTGCCTGAGGAGCCAAGGATGTTTAAAAACATTTGGTGATCCAAAAGATTTGTAGAGTTGCATTATTCTACTGAGTGAAATTTGACTGGCATCTTCGAACCTGACTCATATGCTTGGTTTTGGAGGGCTCACCTGTGTTTGCTTCCAGGATGAAATGTTTAAGCATGTAAAAATTCTAGTCATGAAAGTGAAAAATGATGAACCTAATGAACATAGTTTGTCAGGCTTTTGTTACAAGTGATTAATTGTGTATAGTTAGTGCTGTAGGGATCAAATTTGGAGAGTTGGGCATACACCAAAACCACCTACAGGCTCAACTGTGAATTTTTTAACAATCCGGTAATGGTGGGACTATATGGTAATTTGTTGCTAGGCAAATTGTTAATGTAGAGGTGGGGTAGTATGGATGAGTACCCTTATCTGACTGTAAACTCCTTCTGGAGCAGTGTGCTGGAATTATTTCTTCTAACTAATAAAACTGTTTACCTTAAACATTGAGTTAGACTTGGTCTGCATTGGGGAAGCTGCATCTTCACAAGTTGTGTGCACAAAGCAGGCAGTTTGCCTGCAGTTATCTAATTTCCAGGTGCAAATATGTGGTTTTGGGGGCATACTATTTTTCTTGCCAGTACATTCATATTCAACACCGAACATTTGGCTCTAGCTGTACATTTTCCCAAGCACAATCATTTCTCTTATGCAAGCACATTGGCCATGTGTATTGTTTTCAAAGATGTCAAAGAAGTACCTTAAATGATGGCAGGAGGACAGTAGCGAGCATTATGCATTAAACAAGTTCTTCTATTGCTTCTGTGGCAAAGACATACCAATATCTATTTCCCAAGTCAACTGGAACCCTGCTCCTTGACAGAAAGATGCTGAAGTATATTTTCTGACAAAATAAAGATCTTGAAACAAAGTGAAATAGCACTATCATTAATAGACTCTTTTTTTTCCTCCAAAATTTCTTGCTTTTGTGAAGTCTGCTGTTGGTTAAACATCTTAAAAGTATAGTATCAAAAGCTGGAAGGGGAATACTGCATGCTTATGGCATTAGTACTAGGTAGTAACTAAGGAGAGGGTTTCATTTCCATCTTCTATATACATTTATAATTGATCCTACGCAGACCTTACTGACAGTTTTGTATAATGTTACACTGACCATAATCCTTTAGCTAGAAGCACATTGCAACAGACCTTTTAATTAAAATTCTAGCATCCCACACTAATCAAGTTTGGCTAAAAATAAATTCCAAGGTAGATGTAGGGCAGAGGGTATTTTGATAGCTTGCCTTCACACACTAAGAGGGGAAGGCGCTGTTTATAAAGGTCTACACACATTTTAGTATGTAACTAAAAGATTTCATTTATATAGGAAACTTTGTTGAACCTTCCATGCAATTCCCACTGAAGCCACCTTTCTGTTGACTTGATGGAAGCTGGGTCAGGCTCAGCGTCGGATGTGTACATAGGACTGCCGTTTATTACATGTTTGTAGAGGGCCTAGTATAACAGAGTCTGGCTTTGCAAGCAAGCGGAGGGCAGATGCTATTGTTAGTGGAGGCAGTTCTTTAAGGCTTCCTTTTTCTTACCTGCTTCACCTCCATCTTGCCTGAGTTCAGCTTTAACCAGCTACTCTTCAACCTAGTGGTGCATGTAAGCTGCAGCAGGATCAGTAACTGACTAACTGCAACAGGCCAACCAAGTCAGGGGGATGAGATTCCCAACAAGCAAAGGGACAAAGTGTCAACTGCAAGCAGGCATCTGACATGCTCAGAGGGAAAGGGGGCACAAGTCAATATATAGTGGGCCTCCCTATTCTCACTTTCTTTCTTCTTCCATTGCTAGGGCTATCCAGGATGCGGAAGCTGCTAAAGTCACGGCCTACAGCAGTTCCCTTTGTAGGAAAAAGGAGGAGCCTGTTAATTAGGTTGGGGGGCGTTTTTCAACACTTGACCTCTGGGTTCAATGAGGATGTTGCACCCCCTTTTATTATTGTGGAGGAACCCTCTTCTTTCTGCTTCCCAATGGTAACAGCTGTGTGGAGTGACCAAGAGGAATAGTCTTCAGTCAGCTTGGCTGCCTCTTCTTTTTCTGGCTCAGACAGACAGAGACTTGGGCAAACACCGGCAGTCCATTTTTTCCTTCTACATCAGCAGGTGGGGACAAAAATGCTCCTTGATCAGAACATCAAGATGAAGTACCAAATACACTCACTTCATACACAATTTGCAGAAGCTGCACAATGATGCTGGCGCATGACCTCACAACAGCAGCAGCACATGGCTTTGTGACTGACAGACATGGCAACTTCCTGCCATATCCTTAGAAGGCCTTATTGAATTAAGTTTAAGTATCTTTGGGGTCCATTGTATTAAATGAAGAGTTTGTGTATGATTATATATGCCCGCTTGAGGGAGGGCTGCCATACCTCCTCCAGGAACCAAAAACAATGGGTAGTGATTAAGGCAGGTCACTCAGATTGTAATAGCGCCAGAAGTGTATCACCTCCCAGAAAGATTCACATACTCTAGTTCAAACTGGATGTTCCAAACTCCAAGAGACCAAAAAAAAAAAAAAAAAAAAGGACTTTTGGATAAATAGCCTTAGTTTAAACTGACTCAGTGATCTGCCTTTCTGCTCAGTCTATTGCTCACTGGTGGTTAAAGACATCTTTACAGAAAACCGTTCTTATGTATTCTCTTTTCCATTTTTGTAGTTTAGAGCACTTCTGCTTCACTCTAATGGTTTTATACTTACAAGATGGAGATGTTTCTTATGCTTGTCTTATTTTTAAGTAAGTTACACATGCAAAATGTGTATGCAATTGCTCACCTAACTACCATGTCACAGGCACACCCGGAACTGCATGCACCTATGACCATGATTAGCTAATTGTGTGCAAAACTGCAGGGAGTGAACATTCAGGTTAGTCATATGATTACAGATATGTTTTGTATACACAACTGCAGATGTATATTGTTTCTATAAAACATAGTCTAGTCCCTCAGCCTCATACTCAAAAACCCAAACCATATATGCATAGCATTAATCTCCATTCTTGAGATTTGGTTTAAATTGACAATGCCAAAATCCATTTTACACAGACGCAGCAGGGGTCTGTGTGGTCAGGGGAAGGAGTAGGGTGAAAAGAGAAGGGTCTTCCCAGCTTATGTAACCAATAAGAACTATTGCAGATTCCACAGCTGCAAAGACAAGTTTGATCTGGTTAGAGCCTACTGTATGTTATGTTGAATTGACAGGTTTAATCTATGTTCTTGTACATACATTGAAGACCGTAAATACATAGTTTCATTAGGTAACATTTGACAAATAAAGGGGGGGCGGGGAGGGATTTAAGACATGATTAAAAAAAAAAACAATGTTTTTTTAAAAAAACTGCAGTTTAACAAAAGTTCTGGTTTACCCAATCAAAACAATACCAGCTTGTGTAACACTTCTGTGAGCCTGCAACTAGAAAAGCAAGCTAAAAGCAATGCATTAAACAGCCTGAGACTGGTAAATGTTTGCCAGGTCCTGGAGTGGCTGATGAAACTCTGATGGTCTATATTTTCTCAGGGGCTAGGTGGCAAATGAAAGGAAGCATTAAAGACAGATGCTGCATTTCCTGTCTTTATTACTCTCTCTCCTTTTGTGCAAGTTTGTCTTGTGTTGCTTGGTGTGTGCACCTGCAACAAACATTCAACTTTTAGATGGAAAATGGTAGGTGTAGCATTGTTTTTAAAAACTGTATGTTTGAAGTATTACTTGTACTCACTTTTTCCTTGGGGTATTTCCTACAACCTTCTTCCTACACACTATGCTGTACATACTGAGATGTAACAATATTTCTGAGGACTTCGATAGCTAGGGAAATTGTTAAAACCAAGCCAGCACATTTATAAAAACATTTTATTAATAAAATGTTTACACCTTTTTTGCACAATACATCACATTGGTAGTGATTTTGCATGTTATTACATTATAAAAGTTTATTATGAATGATTAAGCTGAAACAAAGCAGTTTACAATATGCTAACTCATTGTTTGCAGAGTATCTACTATAACAATACAAACTAAAAAGAGAGATCAGAAGTTTATCTTTCTTCATTAGCATCTACAAACCAACAATACAGACTTACTGTGTACACTCTCAGGACCAGCCCAAGAGAAGACCGTAAAAAAAAAAAAAAAAAAAAATCAAGTCTCAAAACATTCATAAGCTTAGCAATTCATTCTTACAATATTTCATCACTAGTAATCAGACTATATTTCATGCAATGAAGCAATGGTTGTAAATTTGTGCACTTTACAGTACTACAAATGCTTTTGTAACTGTGAGCTTTATTTTGTTTTAATAATGGATGTTAAATAAGAAGGCACAGACCTTTTAACCCTTACACCAGGTTAACCCCCAACATAGTCTTTAGAAGCAGAACATTCTGAAGAAGGACCAGAATTGCCTGTACAAAGATTATTTTTTCCCCATTTATGTTTACAGACCAAACACTTCTTACACTGTAGGAATTATATGCTTAATCAAGATTTTTACTTTTGTCCCCTAATCACAGGAATTTAAATGCTTTCCTTTTTTATTTAAACTAAAAAAAAAACAAAACCCTAAAACACGTGGAATGATTTCTTCATCCGAAGAAGAATAAAAAAAAATTTGCCAATGTATTACACATTCGATATAGGTCTTTATACTGTTTCCATCACTGTGTGTAACATGAGCACATGGTGTGCCACACACACAGTATCTGTCAGCCTCATTACCCTGTATTCAAGAATACAAAAGTTAATCATTTGTAAGTCTTATTAACAAAGTCTTGCAAAACTTTACACATCCTAGGTGAGTAATGTTTTTGGCAAAGGAGTAACACTTTCTACATCATCCCAGGAGGATGTAGATGTATGTGTCTTGTCCGCTGTGTTTTCACAACAGTTTTGCAAGGCAGTACTAATGAATTACCATTTTGTTTACAAATATTTGCTGCTGTGGCAGATGCTTTAAGAAGAAGAAAAAAAGATTTGCCAACCCTTACAACCTGAATCCCTTGCAGCATAGTGCAAGATGTCAAGAAAACATAATAGGTTTAAGGTACAGTACAGCTTCATGGAACATACAAATCATAACATGAGTAACAAAACAAGACACGAAAGTAGAGGTGAACCCATCTTCACTGACTACTCAAAGGGTTAAAATATGTTCAAGAACAATAACTGGATGGAATTACTGGAAAGGAAAGGTAAGGCCAGAGAGAAAAGGGGCTTTCTTCCAACATCTGAAAAATTACAGTACATATGCAAAGAAGGATAACAGGAATGGAGCAAAGAAAAATTAAATCACATCTAAAGACAAAATAAAAATACCTTTTAATAGATTCAGAGGGAATGGGTTTCTTTACCATAAAAGTGAAGACCAATTCTGGGGATTATAAAATGACCAACTCCAAGTTCTTAGATAACGCAAAGGGAAAGTCAACAATTGTTCCTTTTGGGAGAATGCCAAAATTCTGTAAGTGTCCTGGAATTCAAGTAGTTCAACAAATTCTGTTGAAATCTTTAGAGGTTAGATCATATGCCCCATGTAGAGAAACCCACAGGTGAGGAAGAGGGGCACATGCAGCCACTCAGGTTGCCTCCCCTACTTCCACTGGATCACTCTACCAGTGGAAGTGAAAAGAAAAAGCCAGCCCTCAGTCTTAAAAATTTGATCCAATTTTAAATAGTTATGCTCACACTAGAGGTTGTCAACATTAGGAGCAAGATTTCCAGAAGCCTTCAGCATTTAGCTACTGTTATTGTTGTCAGATGGAGAATTTTTGAAAAATCTGCCCACTTCATTTAGGCACCTACATGGCAGCTGAGCTCTTGAAAATCTGGCCCCAAACCATAGTCAGATCCAGGAGGTACAACCCTACAATGTATATTACAGTATGGAACCATCTGTTAGGGTCTCAGAAAAAGTCCTGCTGCCAGTAAGGATTTCAGGTTAAAACAGACTCTGGCTTCAATTCTATCTGGAAGTTTTCTTCCAAACACCCTCTACAGGATTTCCTTTCTATGACACTGCCTGGATAAATTTCAGGAAGGTCAAAAATGTATAACCAAGTTCGGCATCTTTGGTTCCAGTTGTATTACCAGGAAGAAGATCTGCATTTATTTCTCAACACTCCGGAGAATCAGAAGGCATTTTTCTAAATTTAAAGGCAAGTACGATTTGGCACATGGATTCTTACACGAGAAACCGAAAAATGCTGTTTCAAGCTTGCTTCCTCCCACAGGTTGGAGCCATTTGACAAGGCATCTGCCGTCACATTCTTTGGGGAGAAAGAACAGCTGACAGCTTACAGATGTTTTATTCTAGAATCCATATTTTATTTTTGCCTCAAACATCCACATGCCAACATCTCATTTCTACACGCAACAAGTTTTTTTGTTGTCTAATAAAACATACAGCTGGGAATGTAAAATGAACATTAATTTTGTCAGTTTTCTTTGTAGAATTTTATAGTGAACTTTTATGTAGTTTGGTTCTGGACACATGGTTCTTCTATTAAGGGACTGACTGTAGCTCCATAAGAATGCATAAAGAGAATATTATTTGTGAACTCAGACTGCTAGAAGAGTGCAAAATCAGTCTAGACATTTATTTAGTTCTTATCTCTGTGGTTTTGGATCAATTTTTTGGAAGCTTCCAAGAACCTCAAGTGAGTAACCTGAAATTATTTCAACAAATAAGATGGTGCTGGTAAGAGTATGTCCATGCATAATCCACATTCTTGCCTCCTCCCCCCGCCCTTTCTTTCTTTTTTTTTTTTTAAAGTATTTGCTTTGAATTTTTACTTTTGTTTAGTTATTGCTATTTATGAGCAAGGCTCACTGAAGGAGAGATAGGCCATGGAGTTTAGACAGCATCTTCTGTAAATCTGCAATTCCCAAGGTAGTCAACACAGCAAAAATATAAAACCTCATTCTCAATAAATACTAGAGACACTTCCACAAGGAGGGAAGTCATCCAAACATCACTGATAAAGCTTCTTTTCCCGCACCATAATCTTAAGTGTTTTATATCATGTTTGTCTCCAGTAATATTAAATAAGGAATAGTTTAGATTTAACATCTTCATGAAGAGCCTGTTGAGGATAGCTTTTAAATCATGCAAGATATTCACCTTGAATGATTTTATTTTCAGCAACTAAATTGAAGGCTTTACTATCTATGAAAGAAATGGCTCCCTGATGAGAGCTGGACAGTGAACAATGAATGCCCAGTCTCCTGACCAATTTAAAGAATGATGTTTTCAAAACACTATAGCAACTATCATATTTTCCAACTACACTATTTTATGGGAGGTGAAACACCCCCAACACATGTGCTTGTAGTAAAGTTATATTCATGTTACATATAGTCACATAAAGGGGTTTATTTTGCACAGAATGCCCCCATCAAAAACATTAAGGACCAGATCCTGTAGCACTTCAAGCAAAAAAATATTACTGATTTCACTAGACGTTAAGGGCTGCATCAATTTAAAGTTTAAAAACAGGCAAGACAAAAATAAGCTAGTAATACAAGATGTGGTTTCTCTAATAAGCTTCAACAAATAGCTCAATAATTTTAACTTCTTGGCAGCAAAAACTGTTAACTCCCAAGAGAACTCCGATTCCTAGCTTCCAGAGCATTTTCAATAATCTTGCCTCTAGAAAAAAAAACCCGGGAATGTTTCTGCCTTTTCTTAAAGTAAGTAAACTGGCAGAGCACGTCCACTTAGAGGCTTAATAGGAGGATCTCAGCAGGTACACACAAACATGGTACTGTAAAGCCACGTACATCAGAGAAGCAGTTTCTAAGCATATATTTGGGACTGAAGAGTTCAGTCCCTTGTTGTTTTGTGAGGTTTTGCCCCCCCGGCCCAAAATTTAGGAGCATGCTTATCCAGCTCCCAAAGCTTTATCTTAGACATGTCAGCCAACAGTTGCTACACTTTTATACTTCATTTGAAAAACAAGTAAGTCTTGTCCACAGTCTGAAGAAAGCTGAAATGTTTCTACTTTGTCAGTTTCAAAAAGATGCACAGGATCATTACAGAAAGACATGCATTGTGCTACACAGAGAATAATGTTACTTTCATCCATTATTCAAATCGTACCTCAAAGAAGTCCATTCCCTTTGAGAATATCAGAGGCTAGATTTTCAAGAGTGCATTTCAGCCATTTAAAAAGCTGAGACCTTAGAAGTGCAGAGCTTCTGATCTACTTCAGAGAAGAGAGAGTTTTTAGAAAGTCAACTAGAACCAGTGATGCTCAATACCTCCAAAAGAACAGACTCAAAAGTTATTTAGGGACAAAAAATGTAAGTAACTCAGCTGAACACTGTGCAGCACATATGAAGGCTACATCTACAGTAGAAACTTCAAAGCGCTGCTGCGGGACCGCTCCTGCAGCAGCACTTTGAAGCGTGAGTATGGTCACGCGCGAGTGCTGGGAGAGAGCTCTCCCAGCGCTCCTGGTAATCCACCTCCATCAGAGAAGCCTGTCCACACTAGCGCTTTAAAGCGCTCAAACTTGCTGTGCTCAGGGGGGTGATTTTTCACACCCCTGAGCCAGCAAGTTAGAGCGCTATAAAATGTAAGTGTAGACAAGCCTGAAGAAGAATTTGCAGGAAAGCTACGTAGCTCTGCCAGAGATGAAACTGCAACAAGCCAAACACTCAACTACATGGATGTCTCTGACCCAGGGAGACGTTTACTCATGTAATTGTATTTCAGCATCCAGATTATTGACAAGTGAACACTCAAGTTGGGATCTGGGATCAAAAGAATTTAGATCTCAGCATACTGACACATTTTAAACAAGCATGATACTAACAAGACACTTTGTCTCAGCTAACGTGCATGAAAGTATTTTTAAGTAATCTGATAATGAAGACATGGAAATGCCCAAGTTAAGTCTAACAATGTGTGATTCAGAATCAGAAGACAACTGTACAAAGGGGAAAAAAACTACACTGATACCTCATTCGAGTGGGTAGAGCTACAGAGAAATTTCACTTCTATAGATTTAAAAAAGTAAAAGGAAGAAGAGTTATGAGGCATCAAGATTTAGTCAGAAAAGGAAGGATATAGGACTGGCTTGTTAGAGAAGATGATGTATTAATCTTAGTCTATCTTGCCAGTGACCAAATTTACCATATACCAAACTGTATTTGGAAAAAACAAATGCTGTCCAAGGAAGAAAAAAAAAACCCTCTTTTTGGCCCTCTCTCAAGTTTTTAAAGATTTGCTAAGAAGAGATATGGCTATATGGCTTCACTGGATCCTGACTGGGGACTCTACTGTAAGACTATTACTACAATTCTAGAGTCAAATCTTTTTTTCAAGTAATGCATATTTTATAGGTGTAGTTAAGCCAGTTATTCTCTGTGAGGAGACAATAGAGTTTAAACCTACACTTTTAGGTGCAAGGACACTGAAGTGATAATTTAGAGGGTACGAATCTGTTTGCGGCTCCCTGAATGGATCTTCTGCATGAGAGATGTTATTGATCTTTCACAGATATTAAAAAAATAAATATGCTGTTCAGTGTCTGGAAACTTGTCAGATTTACAATAAAATTCTTATGTTCAAACACGATTAATAAGCCTGAAGAAATCCAAGGCAGGTGAACATATTATATTAAAGATAGTAAAGGTACCTAATACCTTGGAGTGGAATGGGGAAGGAGACTTCTGAAGCACTGCCAACATCAACAGCTTGCAGGTAGAACTATGACACCATGCAACCACGTGATAACAAAACATGGTATTTAGTAGCAGCTCGACAGAACCTACTGTAAGTATATACTGAATCTTATCTTTAGATAAGAAACTGGAACAAAAAGCAATTATTTGTAATTGAAGGGTACAAAATATTTTCAGTGTGGGGTTACAGCGATAACACAAGATTACAAAACATGCATTACAAAATGGTGAGCTGATGCTTCCAAGTAAACCTCCCCAACCCCAAAAGAGGAATATATTTTTTGTTATCCTGAAAGGGAACTCTGCTACAAAAGCATACTGAAGTGCCAGAAGAGTATACTGCTTGACATCTTTTTAGGACTAGCTTTGAAATCAAACATTTTTTAATGTAGCTTCATTAAGTGGATAACTACATCTCGGTCTGTTATTTATTAGAACTCTGCCAGTTGGTTAACCGAAGACAGAGCAAAACTTTCAAACAAGTTTGGCGTTTAATTATTGCCATTGTGCAAGGGCTTTGAGTAACTAATGAAGTTTCAGAGTAGCAGCCGTGTTAGTCTGTATCCGCAAAAAAAAGGAGTACTTGTAATGTTGATTACAAAACTATTAAACATTTCAGTCCGATGAAGTGAGCTGTAGCTCACGAAAGCTTATGCTCAAATAAATTTGTTAGTCTCTAAGGTGCCACAAGTACTCCTTTTCTTTTTGTATATAATTAAGTGGTCAGTTGCTAGCCTGCTTTGATATAATACTGTATCATAGCTTTTACAAAACTTTAAACTTTATGTTTATAATCTATTGCTTCAAATGCCGCACAAAGATTTCAATCATATTATTATATATCTTAGGGCTGAACCATGATGCACACCAATACATAATTATTCCGTCTTCATTGTAAGATTCTCTGTTAGGGCAAACCAGCCTCCATATATGTGCATGCAACTTTCTGGGCACACACAATAGACTTTATATGCTCATAACCCATCTGCACATGCAGGGAGTTTGAGCATGTGTATGCTATTGCAGCAAACAGAAGTGCACACTCAAAGGACTGCATACCCACAGATAGAGGCCACATTTTGAAATCTTGGTCTTAAGAAGTTTTAACCCCAACATTTCATTAAAGCTTATTAACCACATTCAGAATATGCTTTCTATCACACCAAGTTACGATAACAGCAAAATAGTTTTGCCTGAGGATAGCTTTGAAACAAGGATTCTGAGTATGATTTAATCTGAAGTATAAGCTGTTTCATTTCCTACTTATTCTTTGAAATCTCCTTCAGCTAAAATACTTAAGATTGCAGAATGCCAAATTACAAATCGAGAACAAATATCACAGACATGGCTTTAATTTCAGAATCAAAACTTAAACTCAAATATTGAAAATACTCTTCCTTTAAAAAATAAGAAGTTCTCTACTAGCTCCGGAGGAAACTAAAAATAAATAATGAAAATAGCATAAAAGGATACGGTTAATTTATAGTTTAATATAAAATGTAAGAAAAACAATACAACATAAGCGAAAAGCTGATTTGCTTAAAAAAAAATGCCAAGTAATTAAAAAGTTATTTGGGCTAGACCCAGGAACCAAGAGGTAACGATCTACGCTACCATACGTGACTTGGATTTGGTTTCCTGTTTGTGTGCCTAGCCAGCAAGGATTGGGTGCACTGCAGAAGTGATCTGCTCAATGGACAAGCCACATGCTTCACCAACAGCAACATCTACCAGCCATTTCAAGCAGAAATGCAGATGTGATAGGAGGGAAGCATCACCCAATCTTCTTCTGGAAGAGGTCACTGCAATGTAAGACCTCACAAGCGGGGATAGAATTGTTGCAGATCCCCAGGGACTCTGTCAATGGGTGAGTAATGGAAAGACTGAAGAAAGCTGATTTCTCAACTGCTTTTACATAATTTATAATACTTTAGGCATTGGTCTCATAAATATAGTACAAACACTTTACACATGCGAAGCAATAAAGAACTTTCCCCCAAATATTAAAGTCTTACTAGAACTATTGATGGCATCTGTTGTCAGTCAGTCATGCTCAAGTTTAAATTTAGAAAGAGTTTCATCTAGGTTCTCTTCCACCACCATTTTTAATAGTAAAAATGCTTACTAAAACAAATACGTGCTTATAAATGTATCAGTTTGCCTTTAAATGATTAAGCCAGCATGAAAAGGTAAGATTGTCTATGGTTTAAAATTCATTGCTTGTTTGTTCATATTACTTTTAAATAAAAAGTGCAAGTGGGATCTGGGGACTGGATGGGCTGATTTGCTCATTTTTTATCAGTAACTTATTTTGTAGCCATCTACAACCAATTGTCTCACTGTACTTTGGATTTAAAATAATGCTCATTATAACAATTGAAAGGGTAGCAGAATAGCCTTATGATTAAAGTCACTATTTAAACAGGGCTGTGTCTTCCCCCTTCCTCATCCCTCTGGACCACAAAAGTGCTCATTTCCCTTTTACAAAAAACATTACATATAATGTTGATTACAAAACTATTAAACATTTCAGTCCTACCATCCATATGTCGACATTCCTTTCACGCAAGGCCAAAGAACTAATGATGGATTCCCTTTGAATACAAGAGACACTATACATGTTGTAAGTAAACAGGCTGACATTATCACGACTGCAGTCTCTTCTGTGACAGACAGATGTCAGATGAGCTGGTCCATTTTTGTGGGACCTTGAAGTATGAACATCAGGCAGATAAGTTCTAAGACCAATAATGTATACTCAACATAAACTATTAGCTTCCAAGACCACCTACTTTCAAAACAAGTCTGATTTTCTAAAGTATCAGTCAACAACAGCTGCGTTTTGTCACTGAAGGCTGTCTTCTAAGTTTGAAGCCCTTACCGCTAGATGGGGGGTTGGTGTCAGTTGATGGAATTCTACGACCTGTAAAGAAGAAAAAAAAAGAGTTTATAGCAAGAGTTACATTAATTATTGAAACTACTTTTACAGAGCATCGGATATCTGCAAAAGCATTTAATCCAATGGATTGGATTTTGGAGGGAGCCCCTCGGAAGGGCAGGTTCCCTTCTTTCCTGAATAGATACGGGGCTTTAGGACTCCTCATCCCTGCACTGGCCCCTTTTCTCTGTGTAAAAGTGCCAGAGTAGTGTTTCAGATCTCACCCTATATCCCTAAGATTAATGCTTAAACAACATGATCTGGTTTGGCATTTTTCAAGCATCAAAATTTATTCAAAATCAACTAAATGCATAAGAAAAATAGCTTCCTGATTTCCTTAAATAGTTATAAAAGAATCTAAGTTGTAGTTAAAGTCAGTAGTAAAGAAAATATTTAACTACTACCATGGAGTCTTTAATATTTTTTACTTTAAACTAAAAAAATTTAAATAGCTTCACAATCATTTGACAGCTCTGATCTATCTATGAAAGGATTGCCTCTAATTTTATACTGTTTACTTGACTCAAAAGACAAAGCTAAGAGAGATATCGGCACATAAGTGTTCAGTGTTTATTATAGCCATCTGAATTACAACTCAAATCCTCACTATAAGAATGCAGTACTGCACTGTATTCCCTTGTGGTACTGTTTGCATTTCTTCCATGTAAGAATCAATTTGGAATAATGTAGAAAAAAAATTTGTGGTCTAATTGAGGGACAGGGTTATCAAAAATTTCGTAAAGGGAATCCACACAAAAATGCTTGGTTTTAAATCACATTTAGTAATTGTGTGATAATTACACAATTACTACTTCCCATTAGCTAGTTATGCTTTGGATAATACATTCCCCTAATCAAATCTGAACACGGAACTCTGATTGGAAATACTATTTCCCCTTTGGTATTTGTGAAGGTTTTGGTATCCCTCATGCATTTCCTTCACTCACCCTTCAGTGACCTTGATCTACTAATTGAAACATTCACCAACAGACAGGGTAAGATGACACTTGACTTTTATGACAGTGACCTGCTTGCTATTTATCCAGTGATGTGGATCATCATAGTAGGTTTAGAATCTCTAGGCAGAAGCTTTTAGAGGTCATAGGAGGATCAGAAACCAGCAGATCATCTTGCAATCTTGTATCCCTACCAGTGGTGACAAATATGAACCCAACATTCTCTCAGCAAAATAGAACTACAAACTAGTGCAGTAGTCAAGTTTCTGCTTAGGGTTCCTTCAGAGAAAAAATAATGTGTTAACTAAAGAAGTACTTACTAATTTCTATAAAGAGTTCATTTATGTTAATTGCATTTTTAGCACTGGTCTCTACAAATATGGCATGGATGGAATCTGCATAGTCTTTAGCGTCTTTTTCCATGACTTCTCTAAAAAGGAAAGAAAACATTGTGAACAAAGTAGAAACATTAAATTATCCCAATTTTAGAAAACTGGCTCGCTACTTAACAGTAATTTCAAAAAGTGACTTAGTGTCAACTGTTTGGCATCCTATTCCTCATGGAGCGGTCAATTCCTATCCTCAGCTCTTCTTTTACATAACCCCCAGGACTAGACAATAGTGTGGCCTGAACAACAGTATTTGGACAGCACCATCATATAAATTCAGCATCCACCACCAATTTCCTCTCCGGAAAATATGGATGTGTTTTCTTCTTAAAAGTGCCAGAATGCAGCTCTGAAGTCAGCCGAGGGGGAAGGGAGGCCTTTATTCTCAGAAAAAACAGCTCAAATTATAGGAAAAAACATGTTACTTCTAACATCCGTCTCATTCAGTATGAATCCAGACTTTGCTTACAAACCCTAATATCCTGCAACACAGCAATGTTCTGTACAAGCAGAGTTTAAAACGTTCAGATTGTACAGACAAAAGAGACAGAAAATGAAAAGGTTCCCACAAGCATCTAAGCCATACTATGCAGCACACCCTATATATTTTATGGTAGATATTTAACACGAATATCAAGCTTCTCATTTACAATAAATGTGAGTAGAAAATACATACAAATTAATTTTGCTTTGAGAGGTCAGGAAACTAAAGTTAACTAGGAAAAAAAAATGGTTACCTACCTTTTCGTAACTGTTGTTCTTCGAGATGCGTTGCTCATGTCCATTCCATTCTAAGCGTGAGCGTGCCCACGTGTGCCGTCGTCAGAGATTTTTGCCTTAGTGGTATCCGGAGGGTCGGCAGTAGTGCCCCCTTAGGTGCCGTGCTCATGTGTCGGTATATCAGGCGCCGCCAGCCCTACGTCCTCTCTGTTCCTTCGGATGGAGCAACCACTAGTGGTGAGACAAGAAGGTCCTGCTGGGGCGATCTGCAAACACGTTCCTAGTCCTGGGCAGATGTGTGACTACCAGATGAATAGCCTGCTACGCACAAAAGTCCCAAAGGTGGAGCACTTCTTGGGAAAGGGTCGGCGACCTGGCTCTGCCCTGCCTGTTGATGTAATACATTGAGGCAGTATTGTCCGTGAGGACCTGCACCACCTCGCCCCTCAGGTAGGGTAAGAAAGCCTGGCAGGCCAGGCATGCTGCTCTGAGCTCCCTGACATTGATATGGAGGGCCAGATCATCTCGCAGCTGGCAGCCTTGCGTGCTGAGCTTGCCCAGGTGCGCTCCCCAGTCTAGGTCCGAAGCATCCAAGATCAGGGTCAGCAACAGGGCCAGGGCTGCGATGGGAACTCCCTGCAACACCAACCCTGGGTTCATCCACCAATCCAGGGACGATAGGATGTGATCAGGCACCCTGACTATTCGGTCTAGGATGTGCCTGTTGGGAATGTAAACTGACGCCAGCCTCACTTGCAAAAGCTGGAGATGGAGCTGGGCACGACTGACCACATATGTACAGGAAGCCATGTGGCCCAACAACCGCAGGCAGGTGTGAGCCATGGTGAATGGGTTGTTCTTCACATGGGAGATCAGGTCTGGCATGGCCTGAAAACGCGCCTCCGGAAGGAAGGCTCTGGCTCGCGTGGAGTCAAGAACCACCCCAATTAACGATATTCATTGGACTGGCCTTAAGGTGGATTTTTTCTTGTTTACCAATAGGCCCAGGTTGCGGCAGGTGGAACACACCAGATTGAGGCTTCTCTGTACTCGTTCCCAAGACCTGCCCTTAATGAGCCAATCTTCGAGATAAGGGAAGACCTGGACCCCTCAATGTCTCAGGTAAGCGGCCACTGGTGCCATACATTTTGTGAAGACCCTTGGGGCTGATGAGAGGCCAAAGGGGAGCACCGTGAATTGGAAATGGCATCCGCCCACTATGAAATGGAGAAAACGTCTGACGTTAGAATATGGAAATAAGCATTCTTCAAGTCGAGGGTGGGGTACCAATCTCCTGGATCCAGGGAGTGGATGATGGAGGCCAGGGAGACCATGCGAAAATTAAACTTCTTGAGAGACTTGTTGAGGTGTCGCAGGTCCAGAATGGTCTGAGGCCCCTTTTGCTTTCAGAATTAGGAAATAATGGGAGTAGAACCCCTTTCCTGTCACATCCTGAGGGACCTCCTGCACCGCCCCTAGGCGCAAGAGGTTCTCGACCTCTTGAACGAGGAGTTGCTCATGAGAAGGGTCCCTGAAGAGGAACAGGAAAGAGGGTGGGTGAGTGGGAGGGAGGGGTGGCTGAAAACTGCAGGGTGTAGCCTTGTGACACTATGTCCAGCACCCAGCGGTCTGAGATGACCTGCACCCAGGCAGAGTGGTAGGAACAAAGACAGTCAAGGAAAGAATGGGGTGGATCCTGGGAGTTGATTGCGTGGTGGTGGTGGTGGGGGGTCGCTCGAGTGCACCCTCAAAATGAGAGCTTCTGGCCCCTGGAATGCTTAGCCGGGCCGATCCCGTAAGCGGCAGGAGGAAGGGCGGCGGCGGCGGCTGAAACTTATGTCCCTATCCCTTCCCCTTGCAGACCCTGGACGAGGCTGCCAAGGCCTTGGCGGTGAGGGCAGCCAGAACTGCTCCTGTGCAGACTGCGGCTTATACATGCCCAGCAAGTGAAGGGTGGCCCAAGTGTCCTTTAATCCATGCAGCCTCGCATCTATCTGCTCTGAAAAAAAGACTGTTCCCATGGAATGGGAGGTCCTGGTTCGAGGTCTGCATCTCTTGAGAGAGGCTGGCGGTCTGAAGCCAGGAGCTGCGCCCCATAACCACTGCTGAAGCAGCCACCAGCTCCCGAGTCAGACACGTCCTACGCCATTTGGAGGGAGCACTTAGCCGCTGCGGCGCCCTCCTCCACCCGGATACCGAATTATTGGGTTAAACCCTGTGTGTGGTATTCCTTGAACTTACGGAGGGAGTCCCATAAGTTAAAATTGTATCTGCCTAGGAGGACCTGATGTTTTGCCACCTGAAATTGTAGGCTGGCAGATGAATACATTTTCCGCCCAAACAAGTCCAGTCTTTTCGCCTCTTTGTTTTTGAGAGTTGAGCTGGTGTGCCGCTGCTTGTCTTTTTCATTGGCTGCAGAGACAACTAGTGAGCCCGGGGGAGGGTGGGTATAAAGATACTTAAATCCTTTGGCCGTGACAAAGTACTTCTTTTTGCCCCTTTTGCAGGTGGGAGGGATGGATGATGGGGTTTGCCAGAGGGCCTTGGCAATTTTGAGGACTTCATCATGCACTGCTAGCGTAACACGGGCAAAGGTAGAGGCTGAGAGGACATTGAACAAGATGTCTGCCTGCTCGGCCATCTCCTCCGTCTCTAGGCCCAAGTTCTTGGCCACCCATCAAAGCAGGACCTGGTGTTCTTTAAAATCGTCTGGTGGGCTGGCCCTTAGGGTTCAGCGACCGCCTCGTCCAGGAACAAAGACAACAACTGTACCACAGGGGGAGGCCCGGGGGCATCTTCTCCTTTGGTGGAGGGAGGTTTAGGGGTGGGTGCAGTCTCCTCTGCCTCGACCTCTTAGCGCACCTCATGCACTCAGCCCGGTGCTGCCAACTGATGCACCTAGGCGGTGGCAGATGAGCGGTGCAAAGGGGGCAACGTCATGACCAGCACTCCCCAGGCACTCCAATAAGGCCACTGTGTTGGCCACTGGCCATGCTGCCAAGGTGGTGCCGTTGATGTCGACATGGCCCCGGGTGCCCAATTGTGCCGGTGGGGTCTGGGTGAGGGGCTGAACTGCCCTTCCGTGCCGGAGGAATTCCCTCCACAGTGGGGCCGTCGCCGCCTGAGTCTGCCTGCTGACTGTCACCGTCGGAGACCGATGCCTGGAGCAAGGGGATTGGTGCCAGTATCAAGTGGACTAGCACCAGTGGGACCGGAGACGCGACGGGGAGTGCTCCCACAGGGCAGGCAACCGAGATCTGTGCCAAGAGGACGACTGACAGGAGGGCCAACAGTGCTGGTAGTACAGAGACTGGTGCTTCCCTTTAGGTGGTCTGTGCTGAAACGACAGGGATGGCAATCAAGGGCTGGTGACTGAGGGCGAGCCCCAGAGGATCTGGGCTGCAACTCCAACGATCTGCGGCGCAGAGGTGGAGATGCTGTCTTGTCTTGGGGGGATCAGTGGTGCTCTACTGCCCCCTGAGGGTTCTTAGTGGCTGGCTTGCCCTTGTGGGGAGCCTTTGCCGTTTCCTGTGGCACGTGCTGTGTTGGTGGTGTGGGCGGAGGCCTCTGCTCTCTCGGCGCTGGGGGAGCTTGGGAAGGCATCGGTGCAGTCAGGGGTTTGGGTCCCATACCACTCCTGAGAGTTGGTGGTGGACCTTTTAACAGGCTAAGAGCCCCAACTGGGGAGGCATCTATACATGGCTCCGGAGTGTCCAGGCAGCCTGAACTGGGTCTCTTGCCCAATGACCCATGACTCTTCTTGCCTGGTGCCAGGGAGCCATACTTCCTTGCTTTCTTTTTGGGCACCGACAAAGGGGAGCGGTGCCGGGAGGAGCGGGTGCTGGGGGTGCACTGAGGCCAAGGTACTCGGCGAGTCTTGGCGGGATGGCTTGGAAGCCGGATGAAGGGCAGAGTCCAGGAGGACAGCTTGCAAACGAATATCCCGCTCTGAGTCCTGGGCCGAAAGTTTTTACAAATACGGCACTTGTCCTTCACGTGTGATTCCGTCAAGTACTTGAGGCAGCTACTATTGGGGTCACTTACAGGCATAGGCCTGTTACAGTCCATGCAGGGCTTAAACCCAGGAGACCAGGGCATTGTTGCCTGGGGCAAAGTCCCCTCTGGGACTATAACTTTAATTACTAACTACACTTAACTACTTAACGCAAACTACTATAAGGCCCTAAGGCTAAACTATTTACAAGGCCCTAAGGCTTGAAGTCAGTGGAGACGAAACCGCTAGCCCTTGCTATGAAAGAAAGGCGCTCCGACTAATCACCGTGGGCGGTAAGAAGGAACTGAGAGGGATGTAGGGCCGGCAGTGACTGTTATACTGACGCGTGAGCGTGGCACTCAAGGGGGTGCCACTGCGAACCCTAGGGATACCGCTAAGGCAAAAATCTCTGATGGCTGCGCACATGGGCGCGCGCACACCTAGAATGGAATCAACATGAGCAAGCACTTGAAGAAGAACTATTAATGCCACATTACTGTATTATTTTTGCATTCAGTTGTCTTTTTGTTCAGTGTGCACTCTGTCTTGTCTAGTCAGGCTCTAGTCAGCAGTTCTTAACATACATTGAGAAGTGCCCTCTTCAGGGAAACATGCACGCTTTCAATCTCCTGAAAGCAATGCAAACTCTTAGACTTAGTGAAACTGTCTACTGTCAATACCCAGTACAAATTTTCAAACACATCAATAACCTTATTGATATCTAACAATTTTTTTTCTCCAAAATTGGTCAAGGATGTGCTTCTCACAAAGGACTCTATGTTCCAAGTTTCATATTCAACTGTTTCCAATTTTTCTGTGTTTTATAAAATATAGTGCACAATAGTCATGCTCCTGCCCCAGAAAAACAGACCCACCCACCCAAACAACAACAAAAAAACAACAATACCTGAGGCTTGAAGAGAATACTTCCCCTTAGGGCAGATACCAAACAAAATTTCAGCCAAAAATGGAATTAAAGCAAGTGCAAATATAATGGAAACTTTTCTGCAACTTTAGTTACAGTGTGACCGGCAGTAAGTGCTAAAATTCCTTATGTTACAATGCTATTTTCACATTACTCCTGGGGGAATTCTGCGCTACTGCATGCATGCATAATTAATGAGCCATGCATATTTTTAAATTTTTTGCACAGGAAAAAAGCTTCTGCTGAAATGTTGCTGCAGTTCCAACTTTTGCCCACCAGAGGGCGCTATGTTGCAGGAACAGCAGCAGCTCCTGGCCACCAAGGGAAGAAAAAGAGCCTGCCTTCTTCGCAGCACCTGTCAGGCCAGGTCAGGAGCTATGGGGAGACAGTGTGGGAGGCTGGGGGGGGAGGGGGGGATGTGAAAATCAGACAGGGGCTCATAAGGGTTAGTGGGGGAGGACAGACTTGGGCAGGGGCTGAATGGGAGTGGAGGCACAGGACCACAGGGGGGAGGGAGGTGCAGGGCCACATTGTGATGGGGGAGGGGGCCAGAGCTACATAGGGACAGGAGAGTGGCTGGGTGGGAGGGCAGGGCCACATGGGGAAGGGGCAGATGTGCCTGACTGAATGGGAGAGGCTAGGGGTCAGACAATGTCTGCATGGGGGGGAAGCTCCTTAACAATCCCTCTCCAGCCCCCAAAAATACCTGTTCCATACTTTTCCCATCCATACCCAACAACCCTCCAAGTTCACACCCAGGCTCCTTCCCAGCAATTTACTTCCCTCTCTCTCAGCTCCTCCATTACCCCTGACTCTCCCAAGCCTTTGCACTGCTTCTGAGGGGTGCAAGAAATACAGTTCTATATTGTAGTTTAAATGAATGATTACTTAGAGCTCTGTATTAAGATGCCTAGTAAGGAATCTATTTGTCAAAAACATTTCTTGAATTATTTTGTTGTCTGTGTTGTTACAGACATCCTTGCTGACAGGTATTTTGAAATAAATGACTAAAAATAATGGAAACTGGTGTGATTATAGTGTGTTATTTTGACAAATAAAACATGCAGAATCTTAAAATACTGTGTGCAGAATTTTTAATTTATTGGCGCAGAATTACCCCAGGAGTATCACATGTAGATTTAAATAGTTTGTATCTTAAAGTTATAATTCTAGTCAATAAAATTGAAGATTCTAGAGTAGCATGTACACTGCATATGGCAGCAAAGTCCTAAGTCAGACTGCCAGAAGTCATACAAAACCATCAGCATTTTAAGTATTACACTCATTAAAGTTCAGGAGTCCTGTCACTCATCAGTTTCAATGGGGAGTAGCGTGTGCACACCTTATGGTGTTATCAGGCCCCAAACCATTAGGAGGGACAGAACTATGTTTGGCTTCACCAACACCAAGGCCCACTACGAAGCATGCAGTATCTGTCTTATAAATATTTAGCTTTTAGTCATTTACTTCATATAATTTCATCCTTGGAGATTATAAACATGTTTCTTAAAGATTTATTGGTGTTCTTTAGGTAACTGAAATTTCAGTATTTTTAAAAATACAGGTGACTGAATTTTGCAGTCCTGTCTCCCTTGGGATCAATGTCAACCAACTTTGCAATGTCTCTTTAAAAACATATCCACCTGTTTTAGCTGAGACCCCAGTTGTGGTAGTAAAATATAAAACAAAGGAGAGATCTGTGAGCAGATGCCTTTCCCAACCTGCTCTGAAAAGAGTCCACATGCTAAGTAGAATCCAAACTCATTCCCTTTTTGGGGGTTGGCTTCATTAACCAAGACATTAGTAATAAAGAAGTTGTGTTCAAACCTTTTCTAAGACCTGGCTGCCTCTAGAATTCCTTCCTCAGGACTTCATCCCATGTTCTAGATCCACTTTCCCCAGAACAGCTCCCACCCTCTTTTATATTGGTGGGGGTAACAAGGTGCCTGAATCAGCAAGTCAGCAAAAACCCACTTAAACTTTCCCAGAAGGATCAACATTTGCTAATAAGATGAAGTGTTGCAGACATCGCAAGCCTTTCTAAAATGGGCTAGACATCTTGTACTAGTTTTTAAAAAGACTTGCATTTTTTAATTACTATATATCTTTCATGGCTTGGTAAATCCCTTAATCTTCCTAACAAATATTTAGTACCATCACTTTGTATCTGAACTTACACCTGCACTGGACTGACATCAATTTACCTTACATCATTAAGGTCACACTTATTTCCTGCAATAGCTACAACAATGTTTGGAGGTCCATGTTGTCGAAGTTCTTTCACCCAGTTCTTTAATGTTGAGAAGGTTTCCTGGTATGGAGAAGGGAGATAGAATTAAGATTCAAAACTGGCCAAACAAAACATACATGAGTGTTGGTTTGCAATATAGTTCTATAATCTCGTCTTACCTCTTTTGTGATGTCATAAACTATAATAGCTGCTGCTGAGCCTCGGTAGTACATTGGTGCTAAAGCACGGAACTGTAGGGAGAAACATCATATAGAATGGATTTAATACTGTGCCAGAGATCATGTGGCTCATTGACCAGTTAATCCAATTTTCACTGCTCTAGTATAGGAAAAGAGTTTAGGTTAGTGGAAAATGTATCCTTAAATTTACAAAGAGACTGCCAGCAGGATATAAAAGCTTCACATGAAGCAATCTTAGCCAAAGGGTAGCCAGTGAATACTTTTGGGTGCTAGTAGTACAAGACTACTATAGTACAATGGACTATAAATAAAGCCATATGACAACAAACAAAATTTGAGTTTATCCAGATAAAGCTGGTAAAGAAGTGGTTTAACTCCCAAAAGAAGGCGGAGTAGAACTATAATTTAAACCTGTAAACTACTCTGTTCCTCCAAGACCACTCACTGTTAAAGAACTCCATTTTCTGGTTACTATTCAGGCAGTCTGTACAAGTTCATTTAGATGTGGATGTGGGAGAGAGGTTTCTGTTCCAAGCCTCAGCTCCAGGGATAGCAGGAATCTAGTACAAGTAAGAAGAGGGCTGCTTCTATTGAAGATAGAGTATACTGCTGAATCTTATAGCAATGACTAATCTTTTGTGTGTGTGTGAGAGAGAGAGGATTAAAAGAAAGGATATAAGAGACTGGAGCAATACAGAATGTCAAAGGCATGAAGCAAAATTCTTGGACTTCATGTTATCTCAGTCCCTAGTTCATAGTCCTCAGAAAAGCCAGGTTGCAAAGGCGAAATTACAGAAGGAACCCTGACAGTTATGTGAGATATGGAATGGGTCACTCCCATTAAAAAAAAGATAGCTATACAGATATAGACAATACACACAGGATATATGTCTAATTTTGAACACTGAGGGAGAGAAAGGGTGGGGTGAATTGAATACATTTCTTCCTTTTTGAGATACTCATGTCCACAAAAGGAAAAATAAAAAGAACCAGTGTACATTATTACCAACCAAAACATCCTGAAAATGGCTTAAAAGTGAGATTAAAAAAACAACAAATGTTGTACTCTTTTTATTTATCTTCTGGTATTTAGGATTAATGTTTTCAAGCTTTTTCCCTTCAACCAAAAGGGTTAGGGAAAAAAAAAAGTTAAGGAAGAATAAAAGCTGAGAGAGTCTCACAATCACCTGACCCCTGAAGCAAAGGCTTTAGGAAACACACCAAATATCATAAGACTTGCAGGAAATCTCAGGACTTAGCAACACTGACAATTGCTACAAATCTGAATGAGCCTGCAGTACACAGATCAGGCTACTATCCTTGCACGAATGCTACTTGCTTTTTGACTGCATAAGAAACTACAATGGTTACTTTAACACATGCTTGGCACTATAAAATAACTACTGTTTTAGATGCAGTGTTCAGAAATTCTGCTAAGGTAAGAAAAAGCAAACAACTCATCTAGCACGCTGAAGTGTCAGTGGAAGAAGAGAATAATTAACTGATAGATGCAGTGTATTGATGTATGGCTTTATATACACTATTTACTATTCAATAAGAAATCTATAAAAATAATGAAGACAATGTAGCTTTTCACAAAGACTTATTTGGTTATAATAAAATACTAGTTTTCTTTTGGTTAATATAGTTCAGCTGAGAGCAGTTCTCTACATCCTAAAAATTCCTTTATTATAAAACAAAATTCCAGCCCATTTAGATTTGGCTCACAAAATTCTTCTTTTGAGAATAAGCCTTTACACAAAGTGCACAGAATGAAAATAAATGTTTGACAGGTAGGAGGGAGGAAATGTGTGATGCACCCAACTCATCCAAGAAGGGTGTAATATCCTCTCCTCCCCCAATAAGTACTTAGAATGTAAAGGGAAGCATATTTGATAAACCACTACGCGGACTATTTGACTACCTGGCTTTTTGAGGTCTATTTATATTGGGGAAAAAAATCCTGCTTTCCCTTGCTGATCTTGTATTACTCATTTCCTGCCTGCTAACATTTTGATTTCTTTTCTCACCTAGGAATAGTCAGCAGTTAAAAAAACATTTTCCCTTTAACAAAACAGATGTTTCCAGAAACTACATTTTCTTTCAGCTGTCTGTTCAAAGAATTCAGCTTTCTCGCACTGCAGCCCAACTCTGATTTGAGCTTTAACACAGAATTACCAGTGAGAGTCAGTATAACACAAGAATTTGGCAGCATGGACAATAGACAAAACTCAGATAGTGGTTGAAGGCAATTTCATACTAACTTTAGTCAATGAAAGAGAAATAGTTACTTCTGACACTTGAGCAGAAGTGCCCCAGATGAAGTATTAAATTTAAGTGTGATGCAATCCAAAAATGAAAGCTTCCATCAGCATGAATATAGGAATGGAAACTATGTCACCAAGAGAAATGGAGTAAATAAATACGGACTGGGGGAGGGAAGATGCCAGCTAGTCAACACCACACTAAATTAATGTTTTCTGCATTTGGGTTCCAAGACATCAGAACTTATTGGAAATACAGTTCTAGAATGACTAATTGAAGTAAATAGTAGGTTGAGGGAAAGAAAGAAGAGGGAAAAAATATCTTGACAGCAACTGATGCGTTTTCATTTTTAAATACGAGGCCATTATTTGTAATAATGGAAGCAGACACTTGAGATATTTTAGTGACTTACAATGCCAATTAAGGCATACTTTACATGTAGTCAGTGATCCTCTAACTTACTGTTTAAATCTGAATAAAAAGTTTGAACTGGCTATCAATGGAAATACACCCAACCTGAATGAAACTGCTTTACAACAGAGACAGTGTTAGTCACAGAAAATCTGCATTTTCTAAAGTCCTTGATTTTTTCCCCTCCTTGTCAAATACAACAATTCAGGAACAAAGGAGAGGGAGATCTGTGGGAAATAAATTTACATCAGGTGAAATATTGCGTTCTAGCTTAAAAATCAAGCTGTTGTTAATCAAGGTGTTTAGCAACCTGCTGAAAAAGAACTGCTCACTGATAAGCCTTGGAAGTGCATTGTTAAAATACAGCAAATGCTAAAACTAAAATATCGGGAACAGCGGATGATACTGGTTGGGAACTCAATGGTTCATATGGACCACCGCATCTGTGTTTTAACACTGTGCTCAAACCCTGATGGCTGAGGTCATATGTGGTTTGATGCCAGTTCTTAGTAAACCTGAGAAAGCCAATAATTTATCCAAATTGCAAAGTGTGTAGCGACTGTTATAATTTCTGCTGTAGAAGGCGCAGAAACAGAAAACTGTCATGGAAGTTTCAGGGCAGGAGATTCACTGATCGAACTGACTAGCAGCTTTGATCAGTCCTTTCTGTAGTTGGTCCATTCCTAGCCAATGTTCTTAACCCGTCATTTTAAGGCACACCAAGTTCTTTTGCTGTACAAAGATTCTGCAGTAAGATTTTCTCACACAGTATTTTTTTTGACAGTCCACAGCCAGCTGTGTGAAAGTGAATACAAATTAGATCTTATCTGGCAGCCGTACAAACATTTTTGTAAAGGAAAAAAAAAACAAAAAAAAACCCAGTACCAGTATTGGAAAACAAAACAGAAAAAAAAAAATGTTGCAACTATGGTTGTGTATGAATAAATCCTGGTTCTGTGATGCATTACATTATCACTATCTCTTTAATCCTTACAAGACTTAGTCTTTTGAGCCTGTAAGCATTGTCCAAATTAAGTTCAGGTAGTATGTAATTTTCCCATTAGAATATGTATCTTGCAAAAGGAGAAGATGCACAAGTGATTAACAGTGTCATTTATTATTATCAGAGTGGTATTACAAATCACTGAAAACTTGATATAAAATCCAATACCACATTCAGCACTTGATATAAAGTCAAGTGTTGGATTCAAGAGCCCTACAAGACACATGAAGTTATGGTAAGAGAGTTTACCATGGTTTCTAGTGGCTGCCCAATTTGATTGATGGGCAAGTGGAAAAAACAGAGCCCTGAGCTTAGTCAGTTTTTCTTTCCCGGGCCAACAGAGTTTGGGAGCATCATGTATGTTCACTAATGCACAAGAGAGTTTTGCTCTTACACCAGAAGCCGTTACGGATAAATTGGGTTATTAGTAACTGACCTGTGCTATGACATTGGAGTTTGTATTTGACTGAATTGCTATGAAGCATTAATACTTCCACGTTTAAAACAAAACTTTCATTTAAAAATAAATAAATAAATGTATTAAATATAAATAAATAAATGACACATTGCCCTAACTGATCACTTGGAAGGGTGGAAGTATTGTTTGTAAAGGAACTCGAAACATACTGTCTGTGTGGGGCAGGAGGTGGGGGAAGGGAGAATGAGGATACATGGATGCACGTGAGCTTGTAGATTCAGCAGTAGCTGTCAGGAGCACTCTTTAGTGGTGGTCTGCTGACGGAACTAAGGTGACATTGGCACCTTCTTATGAAGCATCAGAATCTTGTTCCTACATCACTGTAGTCTCAAGATGTATGTTCTCCCAAAAAAATAACCCCTCACTCTCAAGGTGTGGAGGGAGAAGTCTACAGAATCTTCAGCTCTGAGTCAGAGGTGGGCGGAGGATATCTTCATCTCTTCCAATTAGACAAAGTGTTGGACAATTTGCACGGAAAAAAGAAAAGGGCATCACTCCAGGGATAAGAATAGAAAAGAGGAAACATTTACTTCATACAAGCTGACAGCACCAATTGTCAGCCATTTACAGATATACTTCCTCATAGTTTGCCCTACTTTGGATTCAGCATACTACATTCTCCCACTGCTTTCAAACAGGATTCAAATGAACAGAATGAAACTCTAATACGTAATGGAAATCCCTTGCCGAACAGCTTCAGGCAGGTTTATAAAACTTCATACATAATTGCAGCTTTTGTTGTTGCTGCCTGTAGTTCATAAGCAAGGTAATTAGTATGCAGCACAAAGACACTTCCTCCAACTCCCTTTTTAATTTCAGTTTGTGTGCTTGTAAGTCTTGAACAAGTTTGTTGCATCCCCTCAAAAGGTGAGTATGTTGCAAAAGCAGCCATCAAGTTCTTCTTCTGGAAAGAATGCCAGGTTAAAATTTGTATTTCAAATGAAAAACTTCCTGACATGTACTTCTAACACAATCAGATTAGAAATGAAATTTTTTTTTTTAAAAAAAATCAAGTTAATAAGAACAGCCATATTGGGTCAGACCAAAGGTCCATTTAGCCCAATATCCGGTCTTCAGACAGTGGCCAATGCCAGCTGCCCCAGAGGGAATGAACAGAACAGGTAATCATCAAGAGATCCATCCCCTGTCGCCCATTCCTAGGTTCTGGTAAACAGAGGCTAGGGACACCATCCCTGGCCATCCTGGCTAATGGCCATTGATGGACCTATCCTCCATGAATTTATCTAGTTCTTTTTTGAACCCTGTTATAGTCCTGGCCTTCACAATATCCTCTGGCAAGGAGTTCCACAGGTTGACTGTGTGTTGTGTGAAGAAATACTTCCTTTAGTTTGTTTTAAACCTGCTGCCTATTAATTTCATTTGGTGGCCCCAAGTTCTTGTGTTACGGGAAGAAGTAAATAACACTTCCTTATTTACTCTCTCCATGATTTTACAGATCTCTATCATATCCCTCCTTAGTCATCCCTTTTCTAAGCTGAAAAGTCCCAGACTTATTAATTTCTCCACATATGGCAGCTGTTTCATACCTCTAATCATTTTTGTTGCCCTTTTCTGAACCTTTTCCAATATATCTTTTTTGAGATGGGGCAACCACATCTGCATGCAGTATTCAAGATGTGGACGTACCATGGATTTATATAAAGGAAATATGATATTTTCTGTCTTACTATCTATCCCTTCCTTAATGATTCCCAACATTATGTTCACTTTTTTGACTGCCACTGCACATTGAGCGGATGCTTTCAGAGAACTATTCACAATGACTTCAAGATCTTTTTCTTGATCTTTTTCTTGAACGGTAACAGCTAATTTAGACCCCCATCATTTTATACGTATAGTTGGGATTACATTTTTCCATATGCATTACTTTGCATTTATCAATGTTGAATTTCATCTGCCATTTTCTTGCCCAGTCACCCAGTTTTGAGAGATCCTTTTGCAGCTCTTTGCAGTCTGCTGGGACTTAACTATCTTGAGTAGTTTTGTATCACCTGCAAATTTTGCTACCTCACTATTTACCCCTTTTTCCAGACCATTTATGAATATGTTAAATAGGACTGGGCCCAGTACAGTCCGAAGGACACCACTATTTACCTCTCTCCATTCTGAAAACTGACCATTTATTCCTACCCTTTGTTTCCTATCTTTTAGCCAGTTACAAATCCATGAGATAACCTTCCCGCTTATCCCATATTTTCCACCAATATTGTTGTTTCAAATGCAGCGTATAAACATCTAGGCCCCAATCCTGCAGACACTTAAATGTCTGCATAATTTTACTCCCAGGATTAGTTACAATATTGAAGGCAATGGGACTGCTCATATCAGTAAAGCTACACAAGTGCATACATTTGCAGAATCAGGGCCTTAGCTTGTGCAATTAAACTGGGATGATCAGTGTTGCAGAGAAATGTTCAAAGCCAAATAGAAATGTTTCTGTGAAGTAAAACTATTGCCAAAAACCACTATCTTGCAAGTCTGTTTTTGTGACAGACACTGCCCATTTGGTAAATACAACCTGTTTTTTCTAATCTCTCGATAGTTATAGCTCTCCTTTTATCTATAGTCTCCTCAGTTGTACCTTTTCTAATTTGTCAATATCCTTCTAATAATACTGTCTGAAATTGTGCTTAATATTCCAGTGAAGTCTCAGTAGACCTTTCCATTACTATAAAGATGTTATATAAATAGGTAATCTTCACATTTTCTAATAATTTATTTCCCTGGGGAGCCAAATAACGAAGGTGAAAGATGAAATTTTGATTAAATAAATTATCATGGGTTTGTCTCCAGTGTACTTTGAAAGAATCATGTGTGAAAACATACATTTACAGAATCTGATCACACAAAAAATCTTTACAAACTAAGGAGGAAAACAACATCTCTACTTACTCGTTCCTGTCCAGCTGTATCCCAGATTAGGAATTTATGCAACTCATTTTGATACTGCACAGTCTTTGTCATAAAAGACGCTCTGAAAGATTTAATGTAATGTTACCAAAATGCAGATACAAAGAAAAAACTATTTCTAGCATAATTAGTTCATATCTCCAAATTTTTATATATAAAAGGTCAATATCTTCAATTGACTTTAATACCACAATTTTTCATAAAACAGGTCATTTTTTCAAAAGTGAAGTGCTTTTTACTATATATAAAACTGATTAAGATCATGTTACATAATGTTTGAAATTAATTACTGTGCAAAGGACCCAGACAAGGATGCATGCACCAATTAAGTCACACTTACACCACTTAAACACTGGTGAACTCCACCTTAACAGAATACAGTACAAAAGATCAGAGAGGGGATAAGAAGCCTTGTAAATTTGCACTCTCCTTCCTCTTAACTTTTCTGTTGAAGGTGAGGGGATGTAGGTTTTGCACTGCCACAGAAGCAGCTGGGGAGTGAGAGTGGCATTCTTCACACTTCCCCCACACAAAGGAACACCACAACAAATTCACGAAAATACACATGAATATTAGAGGAACTACTGAAGGGATACCACATGGAACCTGTGCACTAGCCCTTTCTGGACTTATGTTGACATGAAATTTGGCTGCCAACCACATTCTGGGGAGTCCCACAGAGCAGAGACTGAAAGCAGATAAGTTAATGCTGACTTCCCACCAAAATTTAATTGGGTGTTTGGGAGGTGAATAAGGCAGTGGAGAGTGCTGCCCCCAAGCCCTCTCCCCATCAGTATTTCCTGAAACCTGCAGATCCCCAGCACTTTCAAAAGAAGGGCCATAATCCTTCCTCCTCCCCACAGCTCCCTAAATATATATAACTTTTCTGTGCAGGAGGATGGTAATGATGGGGCTTCAAGATATGTAAAAGAGATTACCTTTAAAAAAAAAAAAATCTGCCAGAACCCAATGCCAGGATTCTTCATGTTTCCTGCAAGAATTGGATGACAACCCCAACACCTACCATGGTTGCTTCATCAGGGAAACAGTTCCCAGCTCTGCTTTAAGTGCTACTGATATCATCCACTCTTGCGAAAGAAATGTTACACTGAATTTAGGTCTGCAGAATAAGAGTACAAGGTGCTGTAACTTTTTATTTTTTGGTGGCATGTGTATTTTATTAATGCTTTGAGAGCTCAAACTGTTTCTTTACATTAGTTTTTGTCTTTCAAAATACTGCATATTTACCAGGTAATTAGCATAGGAGCTAGGGCCCCATAAAGATGTCTTGTGTACTTCAACAGGTCATACAGCAACTGAATTTGCCTGCTGAAGTATGCTATGGCATAAAGGCCTGTGTGAACTTACTAGCTTAAAAAAAAAAGTTTGATAAGTGCCGGATAGGGTGTGAATTTTTCAAGTTTGAGATGAAAACCAAGGCCCTGATCCTGCAGTGAACTCTACACAGGAGTCAGGACCTGCATAGAGCCCCACCGAAATTAGGAGTCCACCAGCCCAAAGCCTATTACAGAAATGAAGCCAAAGGGTGAATGTCTTTAGTACAGGATGCAGTATTGGACACTAAAGTTCAGTGACTCAGGCTTTAGAGTCCTCCTGGACTCTAAGTATTGTCAGGTCATAGAAATTATGACAATAAGCCCTTCATAATTTCATAATGGCAGCTACAGAGTATATCAACACAATTCAACAGTAAGGGAGCATGTAATAGTTAAGTTTAATGTATTTGTTTTTAAAAGGAAAGCAGAAAACTCTTAAGTTCTCCCTGGAGGTTAAAACCTCCCATCACCTCAGATGGTTTAGCTAGAGTCTAGCACAAAGACTGCAAGATTTTAAGTTTCCTTTAAACAAGCTGAACAAAAGGTTACAATGACCTTAATACAAGTTAATACCAAAGCACAAGGGTAAGAGAGCCAAACTTCAGTGGATTTAAACGTAACTAATTATGTACTTGAGCAAAGGATAAGGGAAAGTAGCATGTTAAAAGAAAGTGTCTATTGTAGGCATTGTAAGCACTGCCACTTTCTTACATTATAACACTGCTGCACAACAAGAATGAGGTAAAGTGTGCAGACCATGAACATGATGTCCATTAACAGATGATTGTTAGTGTGTATTTAAAGTGTATGGATACACATTTTAATTCATCATTTAAACTACAGGGTATAAATGACTGTTTTTCAATTCACAAAGGGGCCAAATTTAGGTTGCACAGTTAATCTTAATTTTTTATTTTCTAACTTTTAAGTTTTTAAATCTAGGAAATTACACACAAAAAACAAACTGAAAAACACAAATTCTATCATGTGACGATCATACTGACACCCACATGGTTCATTGGCCAGGTTGGAACTGTTTGAGCTAATGGACAAACCTCTACTACTTGAGCTAAAAGATTAACTGAAAGCAGTAGTAGGTTGTCCTACTGTATGTGGACCACATGTTGGGGGGAGGGGGGTGAAGAGGAGAGAGGAGAGATACTTCACCATGGGTTTCACAAATATTTGTGGACAGCAGAGGAATGGTCAGACTCAGGAATTTGGGATTCCTTTCCAGGCTTTGGAGGGGAGTGTGATCTAACAAACACAGACTCTTCTGCTCGTTTTGCTGTCATGGGTACAAATACTTCTGCCTGTTTTGCCTAAGCTTGACCCCTTCCATCCCATACCTTCCAACCTGTCTCAGTCCTGTCTCTTTGTCCATAGGCTCTTCCCACCTGAGCTTGCTATCTGAGTCTTAGCCCCACCACTCCTAATCTCTCCCCTTCCTCACAGCCAGTACCAGTTAGCCTTACCCTAACTCCCTCTCCCAAGTCTCTTTGCCCAGGCAGTTCAAGTTATACTCCCCTGGCTCCTTGTCCAATCTGTCTCTTCCTTCTCTCCGACTGGCTACACATCCTAATCTACCTCCACTCCTAATTCTCCCCCTGCATCATAGCTCCTTGTCAGATCTATCACCCTCTTTTCCTTCCCATGATGGATTCCTAGTCCCAGTCTCCTTGTCCGGCCAGACTCATTCTTCCCACTCCTGCCAGTTTCTCACCCAACTGTTTTTTCCCCACACCACCTCCCCATAGTGCTCGCAGTCCCAGCCTCCCCCACAACCCACTCTCCCAGCCTCATCTGACTAGGGCAAATCTTTATGCAATTTCTTCAGAAGAGACAGGTAGTGTATCCATCCCAATTTTCTTTAGAGACTCTCAGATAGTTTAGCCCCAACATTTAATATAAATTGCTTGTGATTTAGAAAGGCCTTCTGGATTGTAAATATTCATGGCATACTATCACATCAATTCTAGTCCAAAGTTTAAGTTTTATAACGGATTTTACAGAATCTATGATCAGTTGTAATGTTACCAACAATTTTTAAAGATTCCAACGAATACAGTAGTATTTTGATTTAAGTCATCAGATGGAGCATTTGCAATCCAGCCACAACAGGTCTGCAGCTCTGTTCTAGTGTGTGCGAATCAGAGAGCAAGCAGTCCATTTTCATTTACCACTCTAAATTTACTTCAGATACTCTTCACTTTTGAGTACTAAATTATTTCATCTTTAATGAATCTAAGGTGTTTCCCATTCTCTTTTAACAAAATTAAATTTGTCTTTAAGAAAAAGTCACTCTTCTTAGCTTTGGGCATTAGGGTTGCTACTGTTATTGCAGCAGGATATATTGCTGATATCAAGGCACCCAGGGAAGAGCCTGTTTATAACTGTAGTTATATTGGTGATGATGTTCACAGTCAAATTTATGATTGTTCATTTAAAAAATGCTCACATTACCAATGTCACTAGACATATATTGTTGGAAAGCAGTTTACCAAAACTTCCAAAGGCTCACTGCATAAAAGTTAAGGGTATATGACTTCTGCACCCCTTAGGCAAGACGCCATTAAATAAATCAGTTTTGTACTAAGCTCTGAATTTTAAACTCTAGCCAAAGTGGAAGTGAATTCTGGAGTTGCAGGACCTGCACTGAAGACATCCCATTCCCATCCCCAGAGCTTCAGATATAGGGACTGTTAGCATGAGTGTCTCATCTGACAGTGGTGGCTGGAATGAGACACATGGAGAGAGAAAGTCTTTCGGGTAGCTAGGAGCCAAAACAAATTACAATCAATCAGCACCCTGAAGAGAATATGAAGATAGTACAGTCAATGGAACACTGGTGTAATGCACTTTCTACAGAAACTCCTATTCAGCAGCTGTGCTGCTCTATTCTGAATCAGCTGAATATTCTGAGTTGTCTTTGTGGACAGTTTCACATAGAGCATGTTGTATAGTCCAAAATGGAGGTCACCAAGCTTTGCATTTGAGAGAAATGAAGATTTTCATTGTGGCAAGTGTTATTAAAAAAAGGCAGCTTTTTATGGCTCAAAGTGCTATCTGGAACTCCAACAGAATCCAAAAATACCCCTGAATTGGAACTATCTTAATTATCCTCAATAGTGGGGTAGGCAGCAACTCCTAGCTGCTTGCCTCAACCAACTTGCATCACATCCAGCTAAGCTGGGTTAAGCTTCAACCAGCTTGCTCTCTCATTCAAGAATCTATAATAGTCAGGCAGTGGAAAAGCAGAGATGGTGCACAAACTAGAGAGATCTGCTGATCAACAGAAGCAGACTGTTTCCTCAGCATCCTGGAACTTTAAGCAGTGTTCTGTTCTACTTGGAGTTCCCTAAGGGCTGATGACTTCATGCCCAGGTATATTACATTGCTGTAGTCTAGATGGGACATGGCAATGCCCTGAATGCCCTTTAGTGCCTTGGGTATAATATAGCAGGATGGAAGAGAGTCTGCTTTCTACCATCTCCATTTGACAAGGAAAGCGTAACTCGCAGCTACTGCTATGTAAACGCTTAGGGACAGAAAGGCCACCAGGAGCACTCTTAAACTATGGACTGAATTGACCCATTGTAAGCGTGTACCCTCGGCCAAAGGAGACAGCATCTACGCTGTAAACTCTGCCCTCCAGCACAACCTCTCTTGCTCAGGTTCACCTTTGCCCCATCTGTTCTTCATCCATGAACGGATCTTATACAAGCACTGGATTATCTTGGTGGTACTAGCATGGCTGAATGTGATACAAGATAGGCAGAGCTGTAGCACTTGAGTTCATATCATCCTGCCAGTTTACTTAGTGACTGCATGTAGATGTTTGGCCACACTTGTGCATGGATCCAGTGGCAGGATCAGGGTCTTTGTTGTTGCAATGATTGCACAAGACAGCTATCCAACCATCAGTCCAAAGAAGAAGAAGCAGGGACAGATTTGTAAAAGTGTTCAGGTGCCTAGAGATTCAGATAGGCACTTCAATGGGATCTGCAAAAGCAACTGGGAGCTGAGGTGCCTATCTGCATCTTTAGGCACCTGAACACCTTTAAATACCGCGCCTGTAGTGAATATATCTGCAGATAATGATTCTCAACCTTTTTTATCCCAACACAGCTTTTCCATAACCTCCTGCCCCCACATCTAGCTGGGACTTCCCTGCTCCCACTCCATTTAGTAATATAAAAAGGGCAGAGCACTCACAAACCCTACATGAAGAACCTCTGCTGTAGATTAATTAACAGATAAAAACTTGTAGCCCTTAAGTTTTGACATAAAATGATCTAGGTGTCTGTTCTTACATATAGCTTTTGTTAATAAAAGAACAGGATTTCTAAACAGCATGATTGTATTTAATCCAATTTTGTGTACCATAATTAAAACATAGAAAAGGAAAACTAGATATTTCAAAGGAATGGAGGAAACACTTGATCTTTATTAGGAAGTGTTATTGTATTTACCCCATTTTGTTAGTTAAGGGAATATGCATTTTATATTAATCTAATTAAAGAAACGGAGCTGGGAAGGAGAAAAAGATGCAGTTGACAAAAATATTTATCATTGTTAATTTGAAACATCCTAGAAAAATCTGAGACTTTGTTTTTACATTACTGTTTAAAAACTCGAGCAACCAGATAGTTACTGTACTCAGTTATTTTTGAAGTTCAAGAATGATGCCTCAACATAAAGTGGACAAAGATTTATGTTCTTCCGTTGATGAATGAGAAACAGATATTGAGGTTTGCATCAGCAGTAGAACACACTTGTTTGTTCATAATCCAGAAAGCCTAACAGGATATTTTAGTTAAGATTATTAATACAAAAACAGGACAAGATTTTAAACCTGCCCTACAGCATAAACATTGAATCTGCATGAAGCCAGAATATTAACACTTAGCATTTTAGTCTTTAAGGGTATTTAGAAATCTTAGGCATTACAATGACACTGTAAGGCAGTTAAAGTGTAGATTTTTAAAACTAACTTATTTCCATGTGCATTAGTTGTGACTGGGTATTCAAAATCATGTATCTGTGTATACAAATGGAGGGTTATGTACATAACTGCTGATTTGCATGCAGCTTTTACTACATGCAATTTTGCTGGTCAAGCCCCAATGACTGGCCTAAGGCCTCACAGCAAGTCAGTGTCAGTGCAAAGATTGAATTCAGGAGTTCCTGACTCCCACTTCAGCATTCAGCGCATGCGTTTTTCTTGCATTGAAAGAAATTTGGATAGATTTAACCGCTTTACCCAACTTCTGCTACTTCATGCAGAGTGTGTTTCATATGTGACTCTTTGGGATTAAATTATATATTCCTCTATCTTATTTACAATTCAAATACATTTTATTTAGTGTCTTACCCTATTGTTGGGTTGATGTTAGGGTCAAAGCTGTCTTCTACAAATCGCCACACAATACTTGATTTGCCTACACCAGTATCCTGAAAAATAACATAGCAGTTACACCAATGAGAATTTAGCTACCATAAACACTTAGGCACATTTAAGGCTAGTCTACACTAGCAACTACATTGGCTTGTGTAGTCACGGCAGAGCGACTTCCACGGGGGGTGGGGCGCAGCTCCCAGCGCTGGTGCACTGTCTACACTGGTGCTTTACAGCGCTGAAACTTGCTGCAAGTGCTTGTGTTTTTTCACACCCCCGAGAGAGAAAGTTGCAGCACTGTAAAGTGCCAGTGTAGACAAGCCCTTAAACCACAATCCCGCAATAAGCTCCTTATGGAAAGACTGATCCCAGTTCCTATAGAGAGCATCACTGAAGTCGGTGCGGGTCCAGTCAAGTGGAACAACTCTTAGGATCAGGGTCTTAGTAATCAAAATATTTCAGTGCAGCAAAATTGAAAAACTGAAGAGCGAAAAAACAACATTTATGTTGAAAACAGGAGATAGCTCTGTTAAAGATACATTATCCCAAAACAGATATAAAAGATATTTGATAACTTTGTATAAGACTTAAACAAAAAGCTATTATGTTCATCTCTTGAAATAGATTGTTCTGTATGCTCCCCTCCCACCACGCCTCCCCCACCAAAAAGTCTGCATAAGTGCTTGTTTTGAATTAGGGATATTTGTACAGGAGATCGAGAAAGCTGCTGCTTTATACCTCAACTGTTAAAGTGTATATCTGTAGCTGAATAAGGTAATTAACACATTCAAGTAGATCAAGGGTGTCACACTCTTACAAGCATTACAAATGCATTTCAGCCTCTGAGTCATTGAGTCCCGCCCTATTAATGAAAGATCTTAAACATCCTCTGAGACATACCTGAAACTAATACATTTTTTTCATCTCATAGCTGCGTGGAGCAAGAGAGGAGGAATTCTAAGGTGACAAACCACAGTTTAAAATAGTGCCAAACACATTAGAAATTTAACACTAGGTTGTGTGTGTTTTGAATAGTAACTACGACAACTCAAGCTTAATAAAAGAAAGAAACAAAAGGCATGCTTCAAGTTGCATCTACTTGCAGCACTAAGTTAAGATGTCTGATTGCTCACATGCCTTTAAACACAACATAGCTGAACCACTTCACAATCTTCAGATGAGAGAATCAGGTAATCTATACCCCAAATTTAAAGATTTGAAAAAGATAGTTTACCAAACCTAATATTAAGAAATGTTTGAATAAAACAAGCTTGCTTTCATTTAAGCTTGTTTTCTGTAGTGTTTGTAGCGCAGATTATATTTTTTTTATTAAAGCTAATGTTAAAAAAATTATATAATACACAGGTTAAGAAAAGAGTATCTGTACATCTGGGGATAGAGTTTAGATTATCCACAAATACTGAGTTTATTTTTAAAGTCATAAGATACATATAGTGCATAATCAGCAATATACTACAGTACTAATCTGTACAAAATTTAAGTTTGTGCTAATCGTCTCGAGGGTTCTCCTTTTTTGGGAGAGGAGAGAGGAATTCAAAAATACACTATTCTTGTCACTTACATATTTTAGTGTTTAACAGAAAGTTATAAAGAAGAGAAAGGGAGATGAAAGTAATTTCCTGGCTGAGGCATTTAGAAGGGGAAATTTTCTTAGTTACTCTCTTACTACCCCTTTTCCCACTCCACAAAGATTTCACAGGTAGAGTTTGACGTAAACAAAGGATAACATATTTAGGAAGGTTTCAGAGTAACAGCCGTGTTAGTCTGTATTCGCAAAAAGAAAAGGAGTACTTGTGGCACCTTAGAGACTAACCAATTTATTTGAGCATAAGCTCACAAAAGCTTATGCTCAAATAAATTGGTTAGTCTCTAAGGTTCCACAAGTACTCCTTTTCATATTTAGGAAGCAATCGTGCCAACTATCTTCCCCCAAATACCGGATATACAAAATTAGGGAATATACACCAATTTTCCAGGGAGAGGGAACAAGACAATCTAGAACCAGGAAATACATAGTCCAACCTGTCAAATTTCGTTGTTTTTTTGTTTGTGTTTGTTTTTTAAGCAGACAAAACTCCCAATAGAATGAGTCCAGGAAAAAGCTCCAATTGACTTCAGTTGGATTTGGTTTGGAGGACCTTTGATTGGGAGCACTCTCATTTTGGAGCTAAGAATTTTTAAAAACGTCTGTCTTTTGAGATGAAGATTTTGCCGTATATATTTCTAAACAAGATTTAAAGTCTCACCCACGTTTGTTTTGAAGTCTCCTTCATCCATTATCTAGTATTTGGAGATTGCTTTTGAAGCCTGAAAATGGCATTAAATGTCTGATATCAAACTACATAAATACGAGGGCTAAATATTATTCAAATGATCAAAGCCTTGGACAGCACAAGGGGGATGGGAGCCGAGCAGTTTCAACACAGGACCATTTTTTTAAATAGGGGAGCCTTGAAAATAAAAGTGTGTGTTACTTTGTGTCTCAAACACAGAAAACAAAAATTCTTCCTAGAGAGAAAGGCTTTACTAGCTGTTGTGGAGCACACAAACAGATGATGCAGAAATCGACACGAGCACTGGAAAGAGACAAAAATATCCTCTCACCACAGGAAAAACACCGCCACAAACCACCCTCGCTTTAAAGCAGTTTTAAGGGCTTTCGTGATCATACAGGGCAGAAATCCCCCCTCACCTTTCAAATGAATCCCTCTGTGAGGGAAACTCCCCCCTCCTTCATCCCCTCCCCCATTCACCAAGGCCGCACCAGGGGAGGGGCTATACAGCAGCCCCCCCTTCCCTATCACCCCAGATACACCCAGCAGGTGACTTACCCCCAGCAAGCAAACTTTCAGCTCCCTCAGAGCCATGGCCAGGGAGGCTGCTGCCTTAAAGAGAACCAGAGGCGCAGCCCAGCGTCACCATAGCCCCCACCCTGAACACAGGCAGGCGGGTCTCCCGAGGAGACAGAGGGCTCCCTGCTACTTCCCCCCCAGTCACTGCTTACAGGTAACCCCCGCTTCTCAGGCGCCACACACCAGACGCCATCTTGGGCAGCCCATACGAGTCACCTGACTACCCCCCCTCCCTCCAGGGGCACACTTTTTTAAAGGCTGTAATTTTCCTGTCTCCTGGGGCTGCCTAGGCGCTTGGGGGGCTACCTGCTTCCAGGGCAGCATTTGTTTATTAAAATCTAGTGGCGGGGGGGCGAGTTGGGGTTCAGCCGGGGTCAAGCAGCGCAGGCAGCTCCGCCCTCTGCCCCCCCCCCCCTTCCCCATGTCCATTCCAAGATGGCTGGTAAGCAGCTCTCGCTCCTCTCCTTCCTGCTCCGTGTGGGGTGTGCGGGTGTGTTGGGGTGTGCGGGTGACTAACGCCGAACTGCTGTGTAACTTCGTGCGTGCCTCTTTCCTCCTCTGTCTCTCGTCCCTCCAGAGAGCCTTGTGAAACCAACCCCCCGTGTCTCTCTCTTTTGTTTTTGTTTGTAGGGATCCCTTTGTATTTTGTGGATTTGCAGGATGACTTAGATGATTGTGAGTAACTGTTTTTACTTGTTTTACTCATTCACCCACATGCTCCTTTCTGCACCGCCCCACCCCATTTCCCTCCCCACGCTTTCATCCAGATTAGGGTGAAAGGAAGAGGCTTGTGAGGCTCATTTTACTGATAGGTGAAAGATCAGAGAGGGCTTGGGTTTTCTTATCTAACACACGGACACACACGCAGTCTTGAATTTTCATGTTGCTGCTGGCAGAGGGGTCTCTGATACAGTAATTTTTGTGTTTTTATGCTAAATTTTTAGGGCGCCTTATGCCACCTAACTGTTGTGATTTGATTTTTTTTTAAAAATGCTCATTGACTCAGTAAAATCCTTTATTGTAAGAAGGGAAAGGGACTGGGGGCTTTAAAACTCTTTATAAAATGATAGGTTATTTTATTTTAAATATCTCACTAAAACACACTACAGAAAGCTGTGGGTACAGGAGGGAGAGAATTAACCCTAAATGAAGGAGGCTTGTCAGATCTGGATACATGGGATGGACACCTGAATAACAGGGGAAAAGGGGACAAGTTAATTCAGAACTGTCATAAGCTATGATATTTTGAGGGATGTTTCTAAATTGTTTTCATAATTTTTTGCATGTCTAATTGTAACCCCAAAATGTCAATCTTTCATCATACACAGAAGATATAAGGTATTTCTTGCTTAGCAAAAAGCCTAGCACGCATTTGGGTGTTGCAGAAATAATACTTTAAAAACTGAAATGCAGTTAATTGCCAGAGAAGGAGCCTACATTTAGGTCTGTGTTGTTTATAAAGTTGAGAGATGAAGTAGGCGAGGTAATATTTTTCTCTCCCACCAAAAGAAGTTAGTCCAGTAACAAGCTTTCAATCTTATACAGAGCTTTTCTTCATTTCAGGTTTATAAAGTTGACATTAGTTCTGTTGCTTGCAAAGGACGTTCCTAGCAGTTGGCCTAAGACAAGGACTTTTTGTTGTGATCACTTGAATGAGTGAGATTTTTAAATGATTAATTGAAACACACAGGACAACAATTTTTTACAAGGTGGTTATTTGTTTTGCGTTTCTTATGCCATTATGAGAGTTACAGAGATACGGAAAAAAGTATGATCGCTTTCTGTGATCTAGACTCATAGTCTCAAGTGCTAGTGAAGAATATTAAGGAGATCATGTTCAACCTGTTACTGTAATACTCCTCCCTTCACCCAGTTTTCTACAGACTTCTCACTATCCTACTGAGGTCTGTCTCGATGAGGTTGCAGGTCTCATACATTCTCTCTTTAGCATCTCTCACTGTGACTTTTTAAAACATGTGATTACATTACTTTCCAGAACTGCCACTGATTTGTTTGGAAGGAAACTTCAATCATCGATTAATTTTGAGTCTGCTTTTAAAAACATCTCCTCTACTCATGGCAGATTTTTACAGAATGCTTCATTGTGACATTTAAAATCTCCCTCCAAATTTTTTGTACCCTCCCTTATTTAGGCCCTGGTTATGCAGTGAGCTCTGCACAGCAGATTCTTGTGTCTATGTAAAGCATTCTTGAAGGATTGGGGCCTCATGTCCCAATCCTGCAAAGGGATGTGCATGTCAGAAGCTTCATTGTCAATAGGACAACTCATACTTAAAGTTGAGGACATACATGTCTTGAGTACATATGTGTTTAGTGGCTTGAGGGCCACAGACTCCTACAGTGTGTTTACATTGTAATAAAACACTGTGGTGGGGCTGTGTCAACTGATTCGAACTGTGGGGAGAGGGGGCGCTCAGGCTGCGGGGCTATAATATTGCAGTGTAGACATTCTGGTTGGGCTTGAGGCCCAGCTTTTGGACCCCAGTGTGGTACTAACTGGCACTTTGGATGGCAATTTGAGTTTATCATTTGAAAAAAAAAATTGTGAGTGTTTTTAAAGTTGTTGCTTTTGAGGGACCTGTTCTGTATTGCTTAGACAATCCTGATTTGTGGGGGGGATGGCAGTTCAGAGACTGGGCTATAAAAATTGTCTTAAAGCTAATTGAAAATTATATGGAATCGCTCTTTAAAGTAGTGAAATTTTGCAGGTCTGGATTTGTAGGGTTATGCTTGTATTTTGCACTTCAGTTCATACATTTGTCTCTCTGGGATATTGGTTTTAAACAGAGGGCTATTGCTTGCTAAGTTTGTGCCATGACCTCAAACAACACCAAGTACCTTTGTTGAGCAGAGGATTTAAATTGGGAGCAGATTGGCTAATACACTTCTGTGTGCCCACACTGGATTTGAAAGAAGCTTCTCAAAGCCCAGTACATCCCACCTTAAAGTTCCATTAATAACAAGGGGAGCCAAAATAGCTGGATCTGCAGTTTAAACCCATTAGTAGAGTTGAAAATCTGTTCTATTTTGCTTTTCTCTGCCACAATTTAAATAAATAAATAAATAAACCCCCTTATAATCCAACCAGAAAATAGTCTGTCTATGTCTTGCCAACTAATTCTTCCCCCTTCGATTGGAAAAAGTGAAAGATGCCTGTCTGCCAGCTGAACTCTTCTGTTTTCAGTGCAAGCACCGTACAAGCAACAGTCCAAACCTCCCACGGTGTCCTGCCAATGTGCCTGGACTGACTTGGAGGGTACCATCTCCAAGGGTGAAAGGGCAGTTCATTCTCCATGGCCAGTGAGTCCTTGGCTTCTTTGCCAAGGCTATCAGCAGAAGTGTCATTTGTCCTGGTAACTTGACTAAAATAGTTTTATGATTGTAAGCCAACCTTCTGGCTTGGGGGATGAAGCTCAAGTTTGCCTCATCTGAGGATTTTTTTTATCATTTTGCAGTTTTGAATCTAGAATGGTGATCCAATAATGGAAAAAGTGTGCTTTGCATATGTCTATTTAATCATATCTATATGTACCACTATCAGTTTCACATTGAGATAGACCTAATGCAACATGTTGATTTATCACTACTATGGCATGGACAGACGGAGACAAATGTCTGACTTGGAGTATTGTTAATGACACCTGTTTGCATTTTTAATTCAACATCAAGTTCAAAACTAGAGTATGAACTGCTCCTAGTTGGTGTGAAAGAGCACCTAGAATTAAGATGCAAAATCTGAGAACTCAGTGTGTGGTCTTGATAGTTTGTTGTTTTTATTTACAGAAGGTCTCAGAAGCCCCAGTCTATATCAGTTGTGCTAGGTGCAATTGTGCTAGGTGCTGCAATTAGTCTCAAAGGGCATGTCTACACTGCAATTGGGAGCTTGCTTCACACTGCAGGTAGATGGGAGCTTTGTTTGAGCTAATAGCAATGTGGGCATGGTAGAACGGGTGGCAGCTTGGGCTAGCCTAGCCACCTGAGTGCAAACCTGCCCAACCCTCTTGGTATGTACTTGGATGGCTAGCTTGAGCCACTGCCCGTTCCATGTGACCACACTGCTATTTATAGCTCAGTGGCTTGAACAGAGCTAGCACGTATCTCTCTACCTGCATTGAGAAGCATGCTCCCAGTTGCAGTGTGGACATACCCTAAGGAAAAGGTTATGGAGCATTTTAAGCAACTCATTGCAGTAAATCACTAAAACTAGATCTATGGTGTCTGAAGGAAAGAAAGCATTAAATAGTGGAGATATTGGTGAGGAGATGTAATGTGCTACAACTAATTTTTATTAAAACAATCAAACAAAAAGAGCCAGAAGAGATCCTGGGAATTATGGAATGGGAAATCTCCCCTAAATTCCAGGGGAGATGATTGAGAAACTAATTGTGGATAGTGTGATACTGCACTTGAATAAATATTAACTGAGGGTCAAACCAATACTGACTTTGTAAGATACTTTTTCATTCCCCACTGTAAAAGCTGTCAAACCTGTATACAATTCTTTAAGAAGATTAATAAAATAATAAATGAAGCTGATTCTATAGGGTTTTATTTAAAAACTCCTTTTGTAAGACTAAAGAAAATACTGGTTAAGAAATGAAGTTTTATGGTGGATTTAAAAACTGAGTAGGTGAGAAAAATGTAGGGAATGACTGTTCTTTGCTCTTTTGAGAGATTAATAGTTCTGTAGGGGTGGGTATTGGTATTAATATATTTATTAGTGATTGGGTGGGGAAAATGGGCAATGAGATGGTGGTATTTGCTGATGTCATTAAATTGTTTGGATATGGCAGGATATGAGATTTAAGTACCTTTGGGACGGTCACATGATATATTAAATTCAACTTCTCTGGTGCACATTGGCTACACTAGTTAAATTTCCTATACACTGATGGATTCTGAACTTGTCCACTTGATCTTCTAAGTGGGAAAATATGCTAGGCCTCTCAGTGGATAGTTTAATGGAACTGTGAGCCCTGTGTGTGTCAGCAATGGTGAAAGCATATTGGGTGCATTAGAAATAATAGTTCATGATTTTCTGTATTTTCTTGTAAACATGCTTACAATATATCCAGAGTACTGTGTGCACTTTTGGTTTCCTCACTTTAGGAAAGAGAGTTGAGATTAAAATGGTCCAGAGAAGGTCAGTGAAGATGGTTAGAGTTATGGTGGAATTTATTTGGTATGAGTTGAGAGGCTGCTAAAACTAGGATTATTTAACTCTTTACATTCTGTATGTAACAAAAGCAGTGTGTTCTGTAGCTGCTCTTCAGGGCCCAGATCGTGCAAGCACTTAAGCATGTGCTTAACTTTAGTAATTTGAGTAAAGTGAAGTATGTGCATACATATTTACAAGCTAGTGCAGTAAACTTCAGAACATAGAACCATGGTTGGTTGGTTGGTTTGTTTGTTGCAATCAGAGTTACAGGGAATTCTACTGCAATAGTCAATATTATGAAGGTTATAGTGGCAACTGGTCAGTTCCTTCATTTTAATGTGGTTTTCTAATACGAGAACAAAGGGGTACTTGATAAAATTAATGGCTGATAAATTTAGTATGAATTAAAATAAATATTACTTCACGTGACATGTTAGTTTAAAGAATTCACTGCTGTAGAAATATGTTTAATATGTCTGGATTTTAAAAAGAACAACCTTTATTATCAATAGTATTTCTCATTATAGCAGGTCAGACAAGAGTAATCAAATTTCATGCTTCAGTATGTAAACTGATTGCTGCAGAGTCAGGAAGGAACTCCAAGCACCTTCCACACAGGGCATAACTTACTCAGAGCTTTTTGTGATGGCATCAGAGTTTGGCTACTGTTAGTTAGGATATTAGACATGATGGAGCACTAGTCTTATTGAGAATGGCATATCTTATGATCTTAAATTGATCTGATGTTTGCTACACTAACCTGGAAAGTCTGTTTCACCACTTTCAATCCTTCTTTGGTCTGAGTAATGTGTTTTTTGATTGTTTTGTTTTTTTTGTTTAATGCAGATACAAATCGCAAACCTATAAAAGGATACTTATCTGTAGGCTGGTATTGCTTCTAAAATAATTAGTAATGCCACCTGCAAGAAGCAGTAATGGCTAGTTAAGTGGAAGTACATTTTAGTTTCCAGGTTATAGGTCACCTGTGTACAGTAGTATATCTCTGTGTTGCTATACTGCCCCCTCAAATGCCATATCTGTAAAAGATAGTTGTGAAGTAGTTCGATGATTTAAATATCAACAGAAAAAATACTCAGACCCTTATTTAAAAAAAAAACACAAACCCAATAAATATTAGCATGCCTAATTTGCGTGTACAGTTATCTGGCTGTGGGTGCGTTTGTGGTAGCTGAATGTGCACAAGTAAAATTGAAAAATTGGGCCTTCACGTTAATCCCAGTTTTCTTCTGCTTTGCTTTGTGTGCATGATTCAGCCCTTACTCAGACTCTTGTTCGAATATTTTCCTGTGAAACTTCATATTGCAGTAGAAGAGGCCAACTAGCTTTCTATTTTTTTTTAAGAGACTATGATATCAAATTCTGTCATCAGCTGTGTGTGCACCATTCCCTTTGAAGTAAATTAGCTGTGTGCCTATCTAAAGGCAGAATTTGACCCTACGTATGAAGGACATCCTGTGTCTGAAACCAACTTTTTTGTTGTTTTAAATTTAGTTTTATCTCTTGGCAGGAAGTCTACAGTATGCTCCAAGAGCCCTAATTTATAATGATGATACTAGAGGGGCATGGGCCCCTTTCTGTAGTACGCAAATGTTGTCCAGTATTACTGATGGATACCTCTCTGTGAGGTTGGGGAAAAAAGACACCCTTCTCTAGGATGCATATTGTGGGGGAATGGGGGTGGGGAGGGGAGAGAAAGAGTAAAAAGCAAATTTGGCATTTCGCAGTGACTTCACATTTTGTTGTTATTTCATATTACTCTGAAAATAGCTATCTACATAGTTTTAACATTTGCTGATTGATTCTCCAAATAATATACCCATCCATATCAGTCTAGTATTTATATACACTGCAGTATCACTCTAACACTGTCATTGGTAGTAGCGAATTTTAATGTGGTTCAGAACCAAAGTTTGTTATATCAAGGCACATGTTAAGAAGATCTTTGGAGAAAGTGTTGACCTTATTAAACCTAATGCTGTAATAAATGAAGGATGAGAACCAGAAGTGAAGGTGTTTATCTTTATTAAATGCAAGCATTTGAACCCTGTGAAGAGTGTTGTATCCGATAGCTTGGAGAGTGTAAATGACAGTGTAGATATAATTTTTTTAATGTACTGGCAAATCCAAATTTGAATATGAATAGACAGGTATAACAAATATTTAATGAATATAAAGCAGTCTTGTGCAATTTGTAACATCCCATTTGGAGGGATTTTAATTATTGGCATGTCAGCTATTGGGAAGGTACTCTTCTTAAACAAAATACTTTAAGATAAAGCTTTACTTCTTCAAAGCACTTTACATAAATCAGTTAATCTTCACAATGTCCCAGTGAGGCAGATTAAGTATTATTCTTCCCATTTTACAGAGCAGGAAACTGAGAAGTGATAAAAGATCCTCTCTGGCTCACTTTGAAGTATGTTGCAGAAGTTCCATTGATTTCACTTGGAGTAGGACTGGGTCCAATGTGAATATCCCACCCCAAAGTCCATTGATGGAGTCTGTCAGAGCCAGGAGATGCTAGATCACAATCCATTAGACTATGCATGCATCAATTTAAAATTAAAGCGTAACAGAATATACCTAATCAATAAGTACAGTAAATAACTGATTACTTGGTATTTTTATTGTGTTGTCTTAAGAGCTGCTTAATTTTATATATACAACAGTAACATTTAGCATTTCTTGCTCTTTGAAAGTTTCCACTAGTTTGAGAGACTTCCTTAGATGTATAGTGAGGAATTCTGGTGCAACCAATACCAATGTTGTAATTATGATCACAGTAATTACGTAGATTATACTATATTTGTGGGCTCTGTGTACAGTTTCCGCACCTGTTGACATCATTTTACTAAGATTTAAAGTTCAAGGGACAAAGTCGAAGGTATAGCTGAATGGAGGTCATCTTTATTATACTATATGCAGCTTAGTTTGCTGTTAAAGTTTATTTCTTTAAGGACAGAGGTTAGAAATATCTTATCCAGTGGATCAAATTATATCTATTATTTATGCGTGGTCTGTAATGTTTACAGGACTAGAAACCAGTGACAACAGATGTGGTGAAGGGCAAATACTGGCAGAGTACTGTTTGGGTAACAACATTGTTAGCAGTCTGAAATCACAAGAAAATCCCACTTGCATGGAGATGTTTATGTATCTTCAGAGGAAAACTCCCAAATGTGCCCACATAGTAGGGGAAAATTACTAGTACTTATTACAGAAATTCTGATCCACCCTGCATTGCCTGCCTGAAAATAAAATGAGAAACAAGGTGGGTGAGGTAATATCTTTTATTGGACCAACTTCTGTTGGTGAGAGAGACAAGAAGTCGATCCAATAAAAGATATTACTTCACCCACCTTGTGTCTCTGATATCGTGGGACAGTCATGGCTACAACAACACTGCATACAACAATGAAAATAAATGGTAACTTTCCCACTCTATCATTATACCAGCCACTCCTATGTGATTTGTTTAAAATTATCCAAATTAGTGTTTCAACCCCTTGCATTCAAAAAGTGTTAAGCTTCAAAAAATCACAAGATTAACTTTATAATCACGAGGGTTTTTTTTAAATGAATGTTGGGTTTTGTATTTGCCTTCTGTGTTTGAGCCTTTACCCTTTGTTTTCAAGCTTTTCTCTACAATCACAAGGGCTAGAAACTTTTTTAAAATGAAAGATAAGATTCTCATGTAACTAATCGCATGATTCCAGGAGCTATGTCTTCAAGAATTACACTACATATCACACGATTCACAATAAATTTGCAGAACTCCCCCCTTCACCTCCCGCCCCCCGGATAACTGATTTTGGCTTGGGTGCTAGAGTCAAATCAGCCGTATTTTTATAGACATGGGATATACACCCCAGATAAAATTCTTTCTTCCCAGAAGACCAAAACAGTTTGCTAGGTTCTTGTGATATGTGTATCCCTAAAATGTCAACACTTGGTCAAAATTTAAACAAATATTCATTTTTTTCAAGACAAAATCAGGGTTTTTTTTTTTCTTTTTTCTGAAATGTGTTTAAGAAAAAAAGCCATTATAAAACCTAATATTCATATAAATATCTTCATGGCTTAAAGAAAAATGAAAAGTATTTTTGTTTGAATGTAAACATTCACTTACAGGGTTTGGGATGTAAACTCTGTAGTACTGAGCATGAGAATCTGAAAGTGAAACTGAATAGTCTTCACTGCTGAAGCTGAGGGGCAAAATGTAAGCAAACAGCAGAAACTGAAAAGTAAGATTATTTTTTTCATTTTTAATAATCTAAGGAATTATTAGTAACAGGTAAAGACAAGTTTCTTAGATATTATCTGACAGTACTTACTGAATAGCACTCAGGAACGCACACAAATATTGAGAGCTTTAAGGCAGCGCTATTTCCAAAAAAACATAAAAAGCTTATAGAAATTGATTCTGGATTTAATTGTCCGTGTAATCACAATCACATTTTTGGTGAATCGCTGTTTCAAAAAGATGATTATGTAACTCGAGTCTTTGGGTGTGTTTACACAAAAGAGCTTTTTGCTGGCATAGCTACTCCAGCAAAGTCCCCTAGTGGATATTCAACATATACCAGCAAAAGCAGTTCTGTGGGTGTAGTTACACCACCTCCCTGAATGACACTGTGTTCAAAAGCACTCTTCTCTTGGAATCTTTGAGTATACATCTGGGATTTTGCTAACATAGCTATGTTGGTTGGGTGTGTATCATTTCCCCCATCCCCCACTCCTAGCTGACATAGCTATTTTGGCAAAACTTTACAGCATAGAATAAGCCTTAAGAGGGAACTTCACTTACATGAAGGAGTTTTGCATTTTCCAAATACAAACCAGACAGGGCTGAGGCTTTCAAACCATCGATAGGAGTTTGATGCACAGCTCTCATTAATTGCAGTGGGAAATGTGTCTAGGTGGCTTTGGAAATCTCAATCTATATTACGTATAAGGGACAAATCATGACTTTTGCAGTCATTGTTAAAATTCCCATTTACTTCAATCAGACTGACTTCCCTTATGGATTCATCCTTAAAGCTTAGTTGTTGAAGTACATGGGGGTGTGGTCACTGACCTCTCTAAGTGAAGAGTTGGATTCTGTCTGAGCAGTTCTCGGCACTGTACTGATAGTTGGCGCTGTTATGCAGAATATTTCTAAAAGGGATGCTGCCAAGGAGATGTATTTAATGCTGTGATTTCTTCTCTAACTGACATGTTTTTTGTTTTTGTTTTTAAAGTTGGGTTTGAAGACTATGGACCAGATTGTGATAGCATGAGGATAACTGCATTCTTGGACATTCCGGGACAGGATAACTTGACTCCGCTTGCTCGTTTGGAAAAATATGCTTTTAGTGAGAATATATTTAATCGGTAAGGACATGACAATTAGACTAATATTCTTAAAGGTGAGGCTAGAAATTTCTGCATTGTTACTTTATTCCCCATAGTTTTCTAGTCATTATGTTAATATTTTTTTATTTAATTCTGAATCTTATTATGGATTTTAAATGAAGAATAAAATATTATGATACTATACCTCTTGTCCATTTTTTAAATGCATATTTGTTATGGTTTTTATTGCAGTAGAAACAGGATTATTGCTGTACATAATTTCTACAAGGGCCCAGTTTTCAGTTTTGGTCACCTTAATAGGACATCTAAATCCCACAGTTCTACACTTGGTTTGGGATGTAGCCGTACTGCATACCTGTTCTGTATGCCTGAACATTTAAAAAGAAGATTGGCCATCCTTTTAAGGTGCAGAATGCTGCACTTAAGAGGGAAAAATTAAATGTACAAATACAAATTGGGGAATAACTGTCTAGAGGGAAGCATTGCTGAAAAGGATCTGGCGGTGATAGTGAACCACAGAGTGAATGTGAGCCAACAATATGATGCATTTGCAAAAAAGCGAATACCATTCTGGGGTATATGTATGACCACAAGAGGCAGTTGTCCTACTCTACTTGACACTGGTGGCCTCAGCTCGAGTATTTATCCAGTTTTGGGCACCACACCTGAAGAAAGATGTGATCAAATTGGAGAGAGTCCAGAAGAGAGCAACAGAAATGCTGAAAGATTTAGAAAACCTGACCGATGAGGACAGGCTAAAGCAAACTGGGTACATTTAGAGAAAAGAAGACTGAAGGAGGACCTGAGAAGTTTCGAATATGTTAAGGCTATTACAAAGAGGACGGTAATCAATTGTTCTCCCAGTATAGGTAGTTAGATCTATTAGGAAAAACTTGCTAACTATAAGATAGTTAAGTGGTGAAATAGGTGCAATCCTCATCATTGGTGATTTTTAAGAACAGGTTAGACAAATGCCTGTCAGGGATAGTCTATAAATATTGGCCTGCCTCAGTGCAGGGGACTGGACTAGATGACCTTTTGAAATCCCTTCGAGCCCTGCATTTTTATGATATTCTCCCCTGCCCCTTCCCCTCTCTTTTCCCCCCCCCCCCCTCCAGCTGTCAGCAGGATGTTAAAGTGCACGTTATGTTGTCCCTTCGCAGACAGATTATTGCCAGAGGTCTACTTGATGTCTTTCGAGATTTCAGTAATAATGAAGAAGATTTCTTGACAGTAATGGAGATAGTGGTCAGACTGTCCGAAGATGCAGGTTTGAGATTCAATTTCTTAATTTTTTAAAACTTACTACTGCTTGGTTTGGATTGACAAATACTGTGTAAGGGTTTGTTGAGCAGGAGAGACAGGTCTATGTACCGTGAACACCTTGTGACCTACTTTTTATTCAGCTCTCCACTCTATCTTTGTGTATGTGATATATGCTCTCTTTGGAGAGGTGCGAGATCTGTTAGTGACTGAAGGACATGGCTTCTGGCAGCAGTTCCACCATGCAACACTTAGCAGCCAGGTGTATCAATGAACTCTTAGTTTAGAAATATACACATTTTGGAGTATATCTTTGATCTGTCTGGCTCTTCAGAGGAGGAGGAAGAAGGAATGTAAATGTGTTAAAGCACAGGGTAGATGGAGCAAAACACACTTGTTTAATGTACCTTATGTATTTTATATGACACCCATTACCGTGGAGTCTGAATATCTCACAGTCTTTAATGTATTTATCCCATAACATCCCAGAGGTAAAAAGTGCTGTTTATCACCATCTTGCACATGGGGAACTAAGACCTGGAGACGCTAAGAGACTTGGCCAAGGTCACACAGGAAGGCTTGGACACAGCGGGGACTTGAATCAAGGTTTCCCAAGTTGTAATCCAGTGACCTAGCCACTGGACAATTCTTCTTCTCTGGAAGTCGTTACTGCTTTGCTATATGGGAGCCATAGCGATTGGAACACTAACTTCTGTGTTTTTGCTTATTGCTCTATGGGCTCTGTCTTAAAGTCAGCTCCTGACTTAAAAAATCAGAAGGCAAAGTCTGTACATAGAAAAAGTACAAACATAAAAACTTAAGCCAAAAATTTCAAATCTTCCGTCTAGTTAGTCACCAGGGCTAGGATTTTCCAAGGTACTAAGGGATTTAGGTACCCAGATCCCATTAAAATTCTGTGGGAGTTGGGTGCTTGACTCCCTTAGGTTCCTTTGAAAATCCTGCCCCTAAAACTATATTTTCATTTAAATTAGCGATGAGTACTTACAAATTCCACTGAATTCAGCAGGCGCAGCAGGTTTTCAGGACCTCTAAAAACCAGGCCACTTAATGCAGGTGCCTAAGAATAGGTCTGGGTGCTTAACTTTAAGCACCCAGGATTGAAAAAAGTTATTTCCCAAAACATTTCTATACTTACTAAGAGTAGTTAGGGTAAAAATATATGTAACCCTCCCCCATAAGCCCACCCACACTTTGCTCTACTGTGTATATTATTGTGGACAAGTTAACATGGATTGAAGAATTTAGTATTTGAAAATGATGTTTCCTGATGTTTGTGGGGGGTTGGTTTAACATATGCATTAACATACGGTTTTGGGAGTGTGTTTTGGTCACATATAATTTATGTATATTTAATATGACAACTTCTGTATGTGATTGCTTTCTTTGGGTTATCATGTGCTGAGTTGATGCCTGAACTAGTTAACTGTTTAAAGTTTCGTTTCTATGATATTTTTCTGCTTGTTTCTTTTAAACCTATCTGTCTTAAAAACAATTGAAAAATGTTAATTGCAATGAGGGAGAAATAGCTTTTAAAATACATGTCTCTAACTTGTCAGTAGTTACATGATTAATATGGCAAAGTTTAACTATTAATTAGTGATTGATTGCTTTCTCTATTGTTCTATGAGGGACTAAAAAATGTTGCCCCTTGGCATGCCTAAGGTAAGAAAATAAAGCACAGGTCCCCAACCTCTGGGATGTACGCTGTCTGGGACACTGGTGCAAAAATGCAGAAAACATCTAAGTACTTTTCTATATCCCAGTTGTGACTTTTAATGTTATTTTTATTATTAAACTACACCTAGGAATGTACAGGATGCTTTTCAAAAGATGAAAAAAATCCAATGAACCTTAGCAAAACACAGGAAAACGGTGTGAAAAATAACGTGTATATCCCTTTTCCTTTTGACTACTAGCTACTTCCACACGCATTGGCTCATAGATAAATGAGGTACTAGTATGCAGAAGCTGTAAGGAAATTAGTTATAATGCATGAAAAGGGCCAGATTCTCAAGAAAGATAGCTATCCATTTGTTTAAAAATATGGCTCTAAGTGTCTTGGGCTGATGGGAGGTTATATTTGAGACCGTTTGATTTCTCAGCTGACCTTTAAACACAGATATTCTAAATAGTGACATTTCAAAAAACAGGATTTCTTTTTTTTTGCTTTTCATAGTTTCACAAGAGGAAATGCTACTTGTTGAATGTATCTGGTTCTAACTTCAAACTTACTAAAGCCGTTTTGATTTTCTCTATGCTGTCAGAGCCTACTGTACGGACGGAACTGATGGAACAAATACCTCCCATTGCCATTTTTCTGCAAGAAAGTCGACCAAACTTCCCAACAGCATTTTCTGACTACCTTATGCCCATTGTAGTGAGATACCTCACAGACCCTAACAACCAGGTAGGAAATCTCAGACTGTAAAAGTTGTATAGTTAATTCAATCTGGCATGTGGACCGTTCACAATAGGGAGGAGTTATACATTAATTTCTATTAGTAATAATAATACTTAGATCTTATATAGCACTTTGTACATAGATCTGAAAAGCACTTTACAAGGGACATCTGTATCATTCCCATTTTACAGATGGAGGAACTGAGACATAGAGACTGGAAATGACTTTCCTAAGGTCACCCAGCAGGTCAATGATAGAGTCAGGAATAGAATCCAAGTCTCCTGAGTCCCAGTCCAGCGCTCCAACCAGTAGGCTAGTACCCAAAGTTGGGTTAAAAGTCCCTTTAAAATCCTCAAGTTTTTCTGTTTATTACTAAGAATATCTTAGTTTTATTAAAACTGATTAGCTTTTCACTGTTTCCTCGACTTTTTGCACTCCATTCAGCGAGAACAGATATTGACTTCACTTTTATGGTTCTCATAAAATACTGCATTTACAGTGTATTTTTTCTAATCTTTTCTTTTGCATGTTACTAGGTTAGAAAAGCAAGTCAGGAAGCACTGCTGATACTGCTAGAACAAGAACTCATTGCTCAAAATGATATTGAAAATAAGGTGTGTCCTATTCTGTTGGACCTCTCTGCTCCAGACAGTGACGATGAGTACAAAGTGGAAGCAGTGAATGTAAGTGGCAGTGAAGAAGATTTTTTTGTTTTAAAATTGTATCCCCTATTTGGATGCTTTTTTTTTTTTTTTTTTTTTTTAATTGGTGTATACGTTGGTCCGTGCAAGGATCTGGGAGATGAACTTCATATTCAAACTTTTAACTTGCTAATTAAGTAAACTAGTTAACTGGAAGGTTAGTTTTAATTCTGCCTGTACTGTCACTTACCTATTTCTCAGTTGTCCAGTTACAAATGATCTTTCTGTAAAGGACTGACCAGTTTCCCAGCCCCTTTCCAGTGTCTCAATATGCATGTCTGCCTGTGAGATTTAAACAGACACACACACCCCCTAAAAAAACAAAACAAAACTAGTGAATGAAAATTACACTAACTTAAGTTCTGGAATATGCTGTCTTTCAGTCTCGGCCAGTGCTGGTAAAACATTTCTAGATCAAGGAATGTGAGTTGATCAAAGTCCTCTTTTGTAAACCTTCTGGAATGGAATTAATTCCTGATATAACGGAAAAAAAAACCCCTTAGAATTATGATTAAAACAGAGATGCAAGATGGTATTGGCCATTATTTTGAGAAGTTAGAAACCAGTGTTAAAATCCTCTCTAAGCTTGGAATGCCAGCTTCAGATATGGTAAGCCATTCAGGCTTGAACTTATGGGGTCATTAGTAACTTGTAGTATTGGGCCCCTTGGGGCCCCAAACTTTCATTATTGTCATCAACGCGAGTTGTGCCATTAACTTGAATGGGAGCAGGTTTGGGCTCTTAAACACTAATTTGGATCTCTTATAAGGAACCTCGTCTAGTTCATAAGAGATCACCAGCTAAAGTTGAAGAGGTGAAGAAAGCAAGATGGTAATGAGAACAATGTCACAGTAAGGTTTTTCGGTCTGCCAAAGATAGAAGCACTTTGTGAACCAATTCAAATAACTTTTCAGCTAGTAAATTTTCTGGGCCTAGTACATGTGGTCAGACAGAAGAAAATTCCGAGCCCTGCATGAGTGAAGTTTTTGAGGAATCCTTTGGACCCTCCTGCTTTTGAGACTTATTTATAACTCTTCTTGGAAAAATCTTTTTTTTTTTTTTCCTGCTTGTAAATGTTGTTACACCCACCTTGTATAGCTTTCAGTCATACAGTTAGTCAGACTTTCCAAATCTTATTTTCCTAAGTCATTTTCAAGAATAGGCATCATCGTGGTGTTGACAAACCATTTCACTTGAGACCCTGTGCGGCTCCATCTCCACTCTGAACTAGGGGGAGTGATCTTCCGGCTTGTGTGCACAGACTCACGCTAGCTCATAGCACTCTAGCCGCGGTAGCAGGCAAAGCAGCAGTGGAGGCTTGACTTAGCCATGCAGAGTACAAACCCACCTGAAAGCAGTGCTATGTACTCCGCACGGCTAAGCCATGCCACAGCTGCCGCTACTTGTGCTACTGTGGCCACACTGTTATTTATACTCACATTAGCTCGATGAGAGCTAGTGTGAGTATGTGTAAGTGAGCAGGAGAATCGCACCCTAGCTCGTAGTATAGACGTAGCCTAATGGTGTGTCTGCACTGCCATGGGAGGTGTCATTCCAGCACGTATAGGTGTAACCGAGCTAGCTCTAATTTCGCTCGCTCGGGTACCAATAGTGGTAAAGCTGGGGCAGCGCAGGCTTCAGCATGGACTAGTTGCCTGAATACATACCCAGGGTCCCAGGAGGGATTGTACAGCCTGTGCGGTTGTCGCTTCACTGCAGTTGGTATCCAAGCTAATTAGATTAAAGCTGGCTAGAGTATGGATACACATGCTGCAGTTGCACGCGTACCTCTCCCCCTTTCTCCCCCCCTCCCCCCCCCCCAACTGCTTTATGGACATATCCTTAAAGAGAGACTGTCAAACAGCACAGCTTCAAAATTACCTATATGGAAATTATAATGCAGTTGGCTTAACTGTCTGTGATGGAATTACTAATAGTTTCCTTAAACAAAGGGATATTTTTTCTGTATATAATGTTCTTGGTATGTAATGCTCCAATAGGAACTCTGTTATAAACTTGTGCCCCTTCCTCTGACTGCAGCATCAGTTAATCTACAGTCCCAGAGTAGTGCTGACATCACAGTGTTAATGCACAAACAAGCAAGCAAGTAAGCAAGCAACAAAAGCTATGTTAATTACAAGTGCAATTAAATTCATAGGGAAAAATCAGTGTTCTCCATATTTGGGAAAAGATCAGAATCCGAGTTTATATTTTCAAAGTGCTAAAAGATTGTTAGAAACTGAGAGCAAATAAAATCAAAACACTTGGCAGCATCCCTTAAATTGTTGCAAAGGTCATAATTTCCCCCCGTGATCTCTTTCTGAAGTCTTCAGATTTCTACCCTGGTTCTTGTTAACTTTATAGAGAGTATGAATGATGATTAAAGTCTTAGGTCTCAAGTGTCTTGATGAAAAAGCAGATTCTGTTCACTTACAAGAAATCAAATTTGGGTTCAGCAGGGACCTCTGACACTTGACCTCTAAAATAGCTTTACCAGCTAGATTCCCCTTCCTTGCCTGGGAGTTGGTTATTACTCAGACTTCCAGGGTGACATCTGAATACCAGATGTCTTTTTGAAGGATTGACAGTTCCATTTAAAAAGTGGGATTGTACGGTATTCTTCCTTAGTTTTTATTTGGCATTCTATCACAAAGATGGAATATTCTTAGGAGTGGTACTTGTTTTTGTAGAGGTAGAAAGTATATCTTTTTTGAAAATATTAAAATGTAGAGTTCTATTCAGTCAGTAATATTTGTATCAGTATGCGATCCTTGCTCTGTGGGACACTGACCTAATCAATGAAAAGGCATGTGGAAGCCAGTAAGCCCTCCCTCTCTCTCTCGTCACAAATTTGGGACTCCTCGTGCACTGCAGTGAAAAGACAGCTGAAAGAGTGTATATGGCTAAAGTAATTAAATGCTACAGGTAACATAGTTTGTGGTGACCTTTGAAATTGACAACTTCACACAGAAGCTTGAATTAATGAGGGTTTTTTTAAGCAGTTAGTTTATAAACTAACAGCTAACTGAATCTGAATTCCATCGAGTTGTGCACTAGCTAACCTATATAACCATGTTGTCTTAATCATTGTTACCATTGTCCGTCCTTCCCTTTGTCTGTCCTGTGGTTGGACAAACTCACTTTTTTTTTTTTTTGTCTTCAGTTTAGGCCCTGTTCCTGCAAAGAGCTGTGTACATGCTTAACTTTAAACACCTGAGTTGACTAATTGAAGCCAAGGAGACTACTTGCATTCTTAAAGTTAAGCATGTGCTACAGTTTTTTCAGGATTGTGGGTTTTGGACAGCATCTACCACAGGGGGGCTTCAATCCTGGTATGGTCCTCCAACACTGCTGTCACATATATTTAAATGTAATCCACACTATGAAATAGCTTGAGAATCCTTGGATTAAACCATATATAAATTGTTGATTTCTGTAACTCATACTACGCAATTTAAAAAAATAAAATCTCAATCTTCTAATACAGAAATGTTATGCATAACAGTATGGTGTCCGTGGATTTTGTAGTTTTAATAACTCCTGGCAAGCAAAAACAATGTCAATTTAACTCATACAATAATTGTATTTTAAAGTAGTAGTTTGTCTTTTGCTTTCAGAACTATTCTTTTTAGAAAGAAAACTTGAAGTAAAAGTGCTTGGTGACTATTACATTAATGTTTTCCCCCCTCCCTTCTGTGTTATAGATAATTTGTAAAATGGCTTCTATGCTGAGCAAAACTATTATTGAACGTATGCTACTTCCCCGTTTCTGCGAGCTGTGTGGTGACGGGAAACTCTTCCAAGTCCGTAAGGTTGGTATGACTTGTTTCAAAACTGAAAGACTTCAAGTACATTCTACAGTATTTTTAACATCTACATCAAATTATCTTTAAGCAAAGTAGTGATAGGAATATAATTTCAGACTTTAACAGTGCCTCTGATTTTCCTTTTTCAATGTAAAGGAATTTCCTTGTTTGTTTGAATTGTGTGTTCTATCTTTAAAATATAATGCTCATGAATATGAGGTACCCACGCCCCTAGCTTGAGCCAAATATAGGCCTTGATTCAGCAAACCATGTAAGCGTGTGCTTGAAATTAAGCCAGTCAGGGCCATAGTGAAGATAGTTTTGTCAATACACTTAAGTACTGACCTGCGCACGCTTTTTTTTTTCTTCTCCATTTTTGACAGCCTCTGCTCACATCTTTAAAATATTCAGGTGGCGAGCCCCTGCGGTCCATTCAGCGTCCATTGAAGTTGATGAGATTCCTCACTGATGCAGAGGTCCAACCTAGGGGTATCATTGATTTCAACGGTGCTGTGTATGTACCACAGGGGGCTGCCCTAATCAATCTCTTGTTCAGGACTGGTTTCAGAGTAACAGCCGTGTTAGTCTGTATTCGTAAAAAGAAAAAAGAAAAGGAGTACTTGTGGCACCTTAGAGACTAACCAGTTTATTTGAGCATGAGCTTTCGTGAGCTACAGCTTACTTCATCGGATGCATAGCATATCGTGGAAACTGCAGAAGACATTATATACACACAGAGACCATGAAACAAAACTTCCTCCCACCCTACTCTCCTGCTGGTAACAGCTTATCTAAAGTGATCATCAAGTAGGGCCATTTCCAGCACAAATCCAGGTTTTCTCACCCTTCCCCCCCCCCCCCCCCACATACAAACTCACTCTCCTGCTGGTAATAGCCCATCCCTCTTTGAAACCTCTCTTTATAATATATTATTATAGGACTGAGGCCTTAGCCTACTGACAAATTTAAATTCTGTAAATACTATGTATTGTAAAAGACATGCCAACTATTGAATCCAGATTTGATTCTTAGGAGTGAACAATAAGGGGTAAAATTCTTGACTCTAGTCAGTAGCAAAACTCTCATTCATTTCAGTGGGGCCAGGAGTTCACCCATAACTTTTATTGTTATGGTTTTTTTAGGTTTGTGCAGCTAGCTTTGGCGATATTTGTAATGCAGTTGGACAAGAAGCCACAGAGAGATTTTTGGTATGTAAAATTTAGAGATATACAAAAAGATTTGTATTTTGCTTGAGCTTTCATATCTGCTTTTACAACTGAAATGTTTTAACAAGGAAATTACCGATAGTAACATTTAGTTTTCTTTGAGACAAAAGACAAACTTTTGGATAACTCTTTCTTAAATTTAAACCTGATTCACTGGTTTAGTTGCCATTGGTGGCAAAAGTTTGTTTTTTAAAAGAGACTTTTCAATTTATTTTTTAAGACACTGTTTATGCAATAAAGGAGGGTTCTTTTCAGTGAATTTATTAAATTATCAGGAAACAATCAATTTGAAATCTCAACAATGGTAAAAAATTGAGTTAAAATAATTTCATGATTTATATCTATTCATGAGTGCTCTGGCAACTTTTGTAGTTTTATATTAAAGTTTATTATATTTTAAATGTTTATTTTCTTTCTCATCCTGATATTGTATAAAAGATGCACCCAAACAGTAGGCTTAACTTACAATATTCACTTTTCTTTAGGTGATAGTGAGTAGTTTTTAGGTGTCAGTGCAGGAGCTAGCTGTACTTATTGCAAGTGAGAGTCCTGATAAAACACCACAGTTTGTGCCTCTAATATTGTGTCTATATTGCTTTTAGTGAAAGGCAAGGAAAAATCAATTTTGATTTGAGTATGATTGCTGTACAGATATGTATAAAATAGCATTTTAACAGAAACACAGAGGTGTTTGCAAGAGTCTAATTAAAACAGATTACTTTCTTCTGCGAATAGTTGGCTATTTTCCCTTTGCTAGACTTGTTAAATAAAATCCCAGAAACTTGTGAGAGTGTGAGAGAGGAAAAAAAAACAAAGGGTAGTGGTGGTGGTGGGGTGTTCTTAAGCTAAACCCAGTAGTTGACTTGAATGCTCCTGAGGCAGTAATTCCAAATGAGGAGCTGGTCTGGTACTGAATAGGAAGATCGTGTGTTTTGCAAGTTAACAGTTTTATGCCTCACCTCCAACATACTTTTTTTTTTTTTTTTTTTTTATAAGCACAGGTAAAAGCACAAGAGTATTTTTAAAGTGATCTGAGTTTTCTGTTCCCATCCCTCGACCCTCCCCAGACAGGAAAGAATTAGTTTCCCATGCTTAATAAGTTATCCTTACACCAAGATATGTTCGCAGAAAAGAAAGCCTATTACTAATTTTCCTTATGCCCCTCCCCGTAATTTAAATGTTAGCAAGACACAACTGAGATGAATGGGGGAGGGAAATTTTAATTCTTCAATAATTAATATAATTATAATTATTTTTCTTCTAAGTCACTACTTTCACATCCTTTTTCACCCATTGCACATAAACTATTACCAACTGCTTTTTCCAAGTAATTAAACCAACAGAAAGTGGTATCTTGTACTGCAGCTTTAATACCTGTTTGATTAGCTATAGTTTCATTCATTTTTGACAGATTCCAAAGTTTTTTGAACTCTGCTCTGATAGTGTTTGGGGAATGCGAAAAGCTTGTGCTGAATGCTTTATGGCTGTTTCTTACACCACATCCCCAGAAGTTCGCAGAAGCAAGCTGTCCCCTCTCTTTATCAATCTTATCAGTGACCCCTGCAGATGGGTAAGTAGATGGGGAGGTACCTCTGACCTAAAAGAAATTCATGAAGGCAAGCTACCTTTTTCAATTACAAGGACTTTTAAGTGGCCAAACCAGGGGCTTAATAGCAAAGGTAGGTCTCCTGTATAGGCACACATGTTAATTCTCAGTCTTGGTCCCTGAAATGGAGGACACTGAGGGCAGTATGGATGCAACATGCATATGCTTCCTTAAGGCACACATGCATACCCTGTAAAATTAGAGGACAGATTAAAATCCAATTACATGGGCTGTACAGTCACCACCAAAATCTGATAGCTGGATATGTTAGGATCATGGGTATGTGGTCTGCTCTTTTTAGTTTCCATATACACTTTAGAAATGTAAAATTCATGCTTAGAAGTTGGGTGTCATTCTGGACCTTCTAAATTTTGGCCCGTCAAATGTGGGGATGGTCCTTTAAATTTTTTTTGAAAATGTCGTAATGGAGATTACATTTAACACTGTGTAAGAATAAAGAAGCATTTTCATTGTCACGATACTGGGTGCACAGGGTTTTTGGACCATGTCTATGAAACAGTTGTGATTTGACTTGAACTTTGTAGTGAAAAGTTAAATAAGTCAGATGAATTATATTTACTAACACATTTTGCTTCTGAAATCCCCTTACTCTGATGTCTTGCTTTTTCCTGATTAAACTCTAGTAGTAAAATGTAATAAACGAAGCCAGGACTGGCTTAATAGCATACTCTGAAAAACTTAGATAATAGCAAAGTATAACCTTGTACATTACTATTTAATATAGTAAGAGCTAAATTTGAGCCACATTTCATATTTCATTATTAACAATTTGCCAAAAGGCAGCATGGCTACAAAATACGTCACATGTTTATTTTTGTACTGTGCCAGGTTCGCCAAGCTGCTTTTCAGTCTCTAGGCCCGTTTATTTCTACCTTCGCAAACCCTTCTAGTGCTGGCCTTTATATTCGGGAGGATGGGACCCTCAGTATCCGACAATCAGCACAGGATGTGACTTCCAGTTCCTGCCAACCAGGCAACAATGCAAATATCACATCTGCCAGTACGAACATTGTATCCTCCAGGTAAAGCTATGGTTGAAGTGCGAAAGGGGAGAGGAAAACTGACAAAACATTTTTTCCTCCACAATCTTTGAGTTAAGTCTAGTTTTAGTTGATATGATCTTGTGTTTAATATATGTGACTAAAAATAAGACCTTTGGTAACGCAGATGTAGTTTCAATAATGGTGTAAAATGTGGGCTACACATAGGTCTGATGAATTGCCACATGATTTAATCTAGCTACTTTAATGTTTCACCAGTAATTTTTTGGAGGGCAAGGGGAGAGAGGAGGGTTAAATATATTGAAACTAGAGGTGAAACAAGTAGTTCTAAAGCAGGATTTGTCCTCAAGTAGAATAGCTACACCTATTGTAATTGCTCTTGCTGCCTTATCTACAGTGTGTGTCTTTTAACTGAAAAGTATTGTTTTAGGGTCTTTACCTTTCATTTTCCTAATGCTATGTCTCTGTTCTCAGTTCAGAACAACCAATAGAAATTAAATTGGAATCGTCAACTGATGGGACTTCAGCCAACCCCTTGATCTGTGTTGAAAGCCCAAGGACAGACCTACTGAAAGGAAGTTCGAACAGTTGTGGTAGTCCTGGAGAGGCTCTGACTAGATTGTCCCAGAATGACAAAACCACTGCTTGTGTGATAGAAGGCATTAAAGACTGTCATGTGAGCAATTGCCAGGGAGTGAACTCAAGGTTCCAGTCTGCTGAGGATGTCTTTAATACTTTCCTGTACTGGCGCCCTCCACTCCCTGATATAAGCCAGGACTTGGAGCTGCTTCAGTCCAAGACTGAGAAGCATGAAGAAGGCTGCTCTATGTCAAAGGCGATGTGTAATAACTGTGTTGCCAGTAGTGAAATAAAAAAAGTGCTGGAAAGCTTGCAGGAGCACATGGATGATCCAGATGTTCAAGGTAAAAGCCTACAATAGTAGTGATGTATGGAGGTATAGTTTCTGATCCCTCCCTACATGAGGCTTCCCACACCCTTCAAAGCTCCTTATTGCAGCAACCCTCTCTTGCCTACAGTTTCTCAACCCGTGGGTCAGGACCCAAATTCGGGTTGCCAGAATGTTTCAGGGAGTTGCGTGTCAGTTCTGTGGCTCCTGTCCCAGAGGGCTGCCTGGGCTCGCCTCCCTGCTCCAGGCACTGCAACCTCTGGAGTCCCAGCACCACTCAGGTTTGGCCCAGACGTTACGATGACAGATGTCCGGGTAGGCCAAATTTGAGTGATTGGCACTGCAACCCGCTGAGCCAGGTCACAACTCGACTCTCATTTGATCCAGTCAGCCTGGGAGTGGTAAACCAGAGAGATGCTGCAACCCTGGAGGTTGCAGTGCTCGCAGTGGAGAGCCACATCCAGCCAGCCCAACAGCATAGGAGCCACCGCTGTGGGTTGAGTGCCTGGCAAGACCCAACCACCCTGGGAGGGCAGGATCCAACCAATACCATCCCAGGGCCCCCACCCACAGACTATTTACTGAGTCACAACAGGCCATAAACATTTTCAAATGGGTCCTGAGCCCCAAAAGATTGAGAACCACTGGAAAAAGTGAGTGGTGGGGATGGAAGGCACAATAAAAATATAAGAACAGGAAACTCAAAGGAGGAGAAAGCTTAATGACTAGGAAAAGAGCAAGAGGTGAAGTGGAACTGAAGCATAGGAATTGGCATCAGAGTGGGGAGTCGCATGGCTGACACATACAACAGAAAATAAAGAAAAGGGTTTGGGCTACTAAGAAACAGTGAAGGAGTTAGACAGGTAAATCTGTATCTTTTCCATCATACCCTCTACTGTAATGTCCTTGCTTTTCATCATTCCTCAGCCAGGCAACCTTCTTCCCTTTCAGAATAAAGATGTGTGAATGCTCATTTCTCTTCCTTCCTAGCCAAGCTGCCAAAACCCTCTAATATACCTCTACGTGACCTGATCCTCTTCTCTTTTTTGTTACAGTCATCTCATCTCTTCCTGTCTACTCTTAAATGGGTTGTTTTGATCCATTCCTGAAAGACAGTTCACTAGAGAGACATTCACTAAATACTTCCTCTTGCTTATATATGATCAGAAATGGCTTCATCTATGTGTATGTGATATTTTAGGAATCACCCAAACTGGTAAGGGGTTCTGTCACTGCCTGCCCTGTAACTTTGGGGTGACTTAATGCTGTGCTGCTGTGGCTCAGATCCCTGCTAACCGGTAGGTTGCCATAAGGACAAGGTCTCACCCTGGCTTCCACCAGCTTCCACCAGTGACAGCAGGGCGACACCAACAGTCCTTCCAGTCCCAAGTCTCGCCTAATCCATCCTCCCCAACTTCTTAACTACCAGAGTCTCTGACTTTTTCCCTCTGGTTCATCACCCCCGAAGGTATGAAACCAGCCACCCAGTTATCAGCTCACTTTGGTGCACATATACTCCATACGGGTTGCACAACAGAGATCTGCTTGGGGTAAAAAATTCAAAGGTGAAATAGTAAGGGAGAACAAACATACAAGTTACACAATAAACAAACACAAAATGCAACTTCTGGCATTTACACTTGTATGGTAGATAAAATTCCTTTTCTATTACAAGTTACCTATTGCCTTTAAACAGTTTCCCAGCATACCCCATAACTGCAGGGGGGATCCAGAGTTTCACAGGCAGCCTCCTGTCTAGAGGCTGGCTTTCAGTTTCTGGATGAAGGCCTCAGTTTCAAGCTTCCTTTCTAAAAGTAGTGCTGCCCCCAGGCCCTACTCTCCTCCATGTTAAATTGTTTTAGGATAGTGAAATAGGACATGATCCAGGGTTCCTTGCCAACAGAGATGATCAGAGGTCTGTCCAGAGAATGGAAACAGATACTTATATGCTTCTGCTGGAAACAGTAATACTGCCTCTAAATCTATGCTTACAGCTTATCTGAAAGGTTTTGCTGAAGTTAATTCTAGACCTTTTTTGCAAAGGTAAATAATTCCTCTCATGTTTCTATGCATTTCATTGTGGGTTTTTTTTTGTTTGTTTTTTGTTTTTTAAATCTCTCCGTATAAATAATTGTAGTGTTAATACTCCTTTAAAATGAAGCCCAGAAAGGAAACTAAGGACCTGTATACACTATGCTGGTGAGGGATACTAGAGGGATGTGTTTTGTAGAGCACTCTAATGTGTTGTGCGCTAGCTGCCCTGTGTAGAGCCTGATGGTGTGCTCTAAAAAAGTACCTGGTTCATGTTGTCCCTCTTTACACAGGACTACATTAATGTGAACTAGTTATCTTTCAGAGTGCATCATCAGGGGCTACGCAGGGCAGTTAGAGGGCAGCCTCTTAGTGCTCTTTACAGATCACATCCATCTGGTGCACTTTGCCAAGCTGTGTAGACAAGCCCCAAATGTGCCCCCAATCCCTTTACTTTATACAGCCCAGGTTCAAGTATTGTCCGCTGCGCTCAGAGCTGCTCAGTTTGATTCCATCAATGATTATGAGACCAAACACACAGAGGAGAGCAATGGCAAACTTCAGAATGAATTGTCCACTTTTGAAGCCAGCCATGCCACTATGGAGAAGAACAGTTTGTCCTCTTCATCATTCCAGGACGATGTGAGCAACCAATCCATGACCAGTATACTGAAAAGCAAAGTAAGTATAAACTCATCCTCTGGATGAACGAGTAAGCTTTTAAGGTACGGACAATGTCTACCTCTGTTTGCACAGCACTTAGCACAGCAGTGCCCTGTTCTTGACTGGGGGCCCTAGACACTACTGTAGTATAATTTATTATATCCCACTTATAATGTAAAACAAAATTTAAAGTTTTTCAAGAAGCTTATTTCTATTTAGGTTCAGGTGAGCCAGGAAATAGAAAGCTTTAAGTGGCCTTACAGGATCTTCATAGAAAACAAACCTAGAAAAATCTTTCCTGTTTCTGAAGCAAATATAAGTCATTTGTCCCCAGACAAGGGACTAAATCAACCAGTGACAACACACATTCTTCCTGATTGCCATTTTACAATATTCTTAATGTGTATGTAGGCTAATAGGAAAACTTTTTCACAGTGCTTGTAATTTTGTCTTTATGATAGAGCTAATCATAGGAAGATACTAAAACCCTGCTTGTCCCCTAAAATAACACATTCAATGCTACCACATGTTTTGTAAGTACAACTTGATGTTCGCCTTTAATTCCTCCACAATACAGGAGTAAATATTTTAATCACCAGCTTTTTATTAGGAATTCAGAAGGGGGTGTACTTCACAAATTGACACATTTATCTTGGATTGGAGTTCACCAGAACAGTTTCTTCACTGGTCTGTGGGAAAATAAAAGCAATATCTTTAGGGGAAATACAGGAGAAATAGAGTTTCCGGGACTGTACTCCAAAATGAATAAAACTTTTATCAGTGTGTTATTTTTTCTGAAGCAAATATATTGAGCTGCTTTGTCAACATCTGCTACATTTGCAGAGAGAGTAGAACCTTTAGAGAATAAATAAGAAACTACCTTCCAGTATCTGAAGGATGTTGGGTTCATTACAATTAAAATTAATAATTTATATACCTTTTAAAGTATTGAAAATATTAGTTGCTCAATCTGAACATGGTTCTGAATTCAGAGTGTGAGCATGAAGGCAGAGGAGTTATTTCAACATTGACCTTTTTACTGAAATCAAAATATTCTGGCTAGTGTCCCGTGGACATTTTAACAATCATAAAATTTGGTTAAAGAAAGTCCTTTGGGGTAATATTTGTTTCGTTGCCATAGTGGGTCAATAACTAGATGTGCAGTATCTGTTAATCATAGTGATTGTTCTTGATCTGACTTGCTATTCGTGAAGCTGAAAACTGATCCTTTCTTGATTAAGACATTGCATAGAATTCATTTTGTTGTGGTTGATTCTTATACGGCCAAATTCTGCTTGCATTACTCACATAAGTAATCATCTTGACTTGGCTACTTACATGAGTGGTGTGAGCATGATTTGGCCCTCAAAGACCCGCTCTGTGTCTGAGTTGTGTTGCTCTTCAGTGTAATGCTTTGAGATATACTAAACAGTAGTTCTATAATGAAAGAAAGAAAAACTAACTATTTTAATCATAAATACTACATCCTTTTACAGGAGTCAGAGGAACAACACAATGGGACCACTGAATTTTTAAAGAAAGAACAACATCATATTCCACCCATTGAAGATGAGAAATCGAAATTACAGGTGATTTAAAATATTAATTCATGAGGCTTTACCCTCAACTCTGTGGCGTTTACAAATTATCACATTACAGACAAAGAAACACCTGTCCAATCAATTCCAAAATTTCAGAAAATGTTCTAGGCATTAATGAGTAGAACTCTATTGATTTTGATAAAATAATTAATGGAAATCCAGGCTTTTCCTTTTCCAGTCAGGTCCACAGAGTGCATATTTGGTGCTGCAGAGGGATCTCTCTCTGGTGTCCCCAGCTGCTGCCTACATATCACAGGCAGCAGCTTAATATGCTGCTCTCACTGTGTGTACAGATTGATCTACAAGCTACAATTTTGTTTTTAAATTGCCAGAGAAGTTTATATAAACAGAACTGCATTGGAAGATCTAGCTGTTAGATCTAGCTGCATAAAATAACTTGATGCAGCACCCAAAATGATGATGATCAGTAATAAAAATAGACCTTTGCTGTCTTCCTGATTTGATACATAGACTGTTGCCTACTGCTTTGTCTAAACCGGATGACAAGCCACCCATGGTAGTGACTCGTGCTGTAGTTTGTTGCGCTAGCCTGATGTAGGGTGTGGAGTGTTCAGTCATTTGTTATTCTGTCCTGGCATGTGCCCCTTGTGCACCTGCCACCTAGTTAGAGGCAAGAGAGAATGCTGTGCTAGAGCAGCTGTCTTTCCGTACCGATATCTTCCTCTTTTTTAATTTATTAATGTTAATAATTTACTATCTTTATCTGTAGGATATCATACCTCAACCTTTATTAGACCAGTACTTGTCAATGACTGACCCCGCTCGAGCCCAGACTGTTGACACTGAAATAGCAAAACACTGTGCATATAGTCTCCCAGGGGTGGCCTTAACTCTGGGCCGGCAAAACTGGCATTGTTTGAAAGATACGTACGAGACCTTGGCAGCAGATGTACAGGTAAAACTGCATTTTCAAATAAGCATTCAGAATTCTAAGCAAATTATACAAATTAGAAATATAAGCAAACTATGCTGTAGTTTACAAGAAATAATATCTAAAATTGACAGTGAATAAAATGTTATGATAAATCTGGAATGTTGTGCTGGATGCACTTTTTTTTTTATTTAAGAAAGGAGACTTTATAAATGACACACATGCTACGCAGCACCTGGTTTTCGTGTAACGAATTATGCTTTTTCTGCCCGTACCCTTCAAAATATAAGTGTACTTCTATTTAAGAGTTGCTCAAGAATATAGTGTTTAATCTAGATTGGTTTTTCTTAACTATGGACAGTGGAAGGTCCGTCGGACGCTAGCTTTTTCCATACACGAGCTGGCTGTTATTTTAGGGGATCAACTAACAGCAGCTGATCTGGTGCCGATCTTCAATGGATTCTTAAAAGATCTGGATGAAGTGCGCATTGGAGTTCTTAAACATCTCTATGACTTCCTTAAGGTAGGAGATTATATAGCAGTTTAAATTTCTGCTTTAATTTTATTAGGCACGTGCAAACCTCCATTTTTTTCATGCAGCAATTGCCTCAGAAGCTTTTTGTGGATTCAGATGTATAACGTAATTGTTTTTTGGGTTTGGGATTCTTTGCAGAGAAGTTAAGTTTTTAATTTAATTTAATTTTAATTAAAGATCTTCCACTTTCCCCTCTGACTTTGTTTGCTTGCTTTTGTAAACTGTTGTAGTGGAATTGGTGTTCAGAGCAATCTAAGTGGCCTACGATTAATTGAGGAATGAAAAAAGGGTATCAGGTCATCAAGTCCATCCTCAGGGTCCATTGCAAGAAGTGCCGAAGTAGCCCGTGGCATACGTAGCTACCCCAACTGGGTGTGCATTACTTTCAGAATCTGGGCTTTAGTTTTCTGGAGGAAAAAGCAGATTCCCTGTGAACTGTAATCTGATTTTAAGAGTTCTTTCTATCAGGAAAATACAAATAAACAGGAGTGACAGGAGAGTAAAGAATAGAAGAATAACCCTGAAAGAAGTGAAAAGTGTTTTTTAAAGCTTCAAACTGTAGTTTCAAACTGCTGGATTCATCAGTTGTATTTACTAATCAGTTGTTTGTGGAACAACATTTCCTGTAGTTGCTTCATGCAGACAAAAGGCGCGAATACCTTTACCAGCTTCAAGAATTTGTCGTGACTGATAACAGCAGGAATTGGAGGTTTCGTTACGAGCTGGCAGAGTAAGTAAAACTTGTTAATGTGTGGTTCCATTACCTTTCATGGTAATGTTCAGAATTGTAACACACCCTGAATGTGAGCAAATGGCAGTAGCTTTCCATTTAAGGGGATATGGAGACTATTTTTAGGTTAAAATTTGAACTACATTAAGGCCAGAAAATCTTGTACAGTAGCAACAATTTAGGTTACACCATATTGTCCCACCAGTGAGCCTTAGCCCAACCTTTAGGGATCATCTGTTAGACAGAGGATAGAGCAGTATCCATTATCATTCACCTCTGCTGAGGCAGCCAGCCAAAGGTGCCAGTTATAGTGATGGATTTGTGATGTGGACTCTGTCCATTAGGAACTGTACCACCAACTTATTTCACATAGGTCCCTATCTCGCTGAACCATGCTCTGACAGCATTTCTCATTGATGGCAAATAGTAGGGTTACTCACTACTTCTATGTAGTTAAATATGAGTGGGGAGGTAATTTTACACCTGTATGTAGCATTGGTAGACATTTTAGAGTATTGCTTAAAGTCTAGTGTCCACAATTTAAAAAGAATGCTGAAAATTAGAGTGGGTGCAGAAAAGAGCCACAAAAGTGACTCAAGGGCTGACGAAAATGCATTTACAGTGAGAGACTTAGGGTTCAATCTGTTTAAATTATTAAAAAGAAGATTGAGAGGTGACTTGTCCCCAGAGTAAAAGTATCTTCACAAAGAGAAAATACCAGGTAATAAAGGACCGTTTGATCAAGTGAGAAGGACATAGCAAGAACAGGTGCCTAGATGCTGAAGCTAAACAAATTCAAATTAGAAATAAGACACACATTTTTAACAGTGAGGGTGATTAACCATTGCAGCAAGCAACCAAGGCAAATGGTGGATTCTTCCTCTTTTGATGCCTTTGAGTCAAGGCTAGATGCCCTTCTGGAAGATATTATTTATTAATCATGTTTTCTATGGTAGGGCCAGCCAAGAATGGTCCTTTTTGCAATAGACCTATATAGAGCAGCAGGCGGAGTCAAATGCAGGTTATTGGGCTTGAGACAGAAGTAACTGAGTGAAACTTAATGGCCTATTGTGTATAGGAAGTCAGACTAGATTGTCAAAGGTTCCCTTACAGTCTTAAAATCTATAAAACTCTGGCAGATTATATTAATGCTCATTCAGTTGTATATCTGATCCTATTCAGTTGTGGTGCTTATGTATAAATCAACAAAATGTGTATGACATTGGTTTTTCCATTGTACAATTAGTTGACTCATTTTGGTGTTTTCACCCAAGTGGGAGTAGAATGGGGATGGACTAGTGACTGGTAATGGTTCTAGTAATGGTGGCCTGTTTCAGTATGATTTAGGATCTAAATGGCTAGCCTGTAGACATACGCATTCCTGGATTGATGTTTCAGGCTACTTAAACTCTTTTCATAAAGCATTTTAATGCATACAATTAAAATACTTTTCTTCACAGTAATCTTAATTCAGTATGCTTTATTTGGTCTGTTGAGGTTTTAACCCCCATACTGGACTGCTGGTGTAATGTTATCCTTGTATTATAAACCCAGTGAAGAAAACTGCAGTGAATGTTGTGTAAGTTCCCTGACATCTAGTGGGAGAACTTTGTAACGTCGGTATGATTTTTTTTTTGCTGTGATTGGCAGAATTTCACCAGCTGCTTGTTGTTGTTATGGCTGTGATATGTTATGTTCAGTTTCCTACAGATGATGCAACTTAAGTAGGCGATCTTTACGTATTCACTGCAGTAATTTAAATATTTCTCATCTTAACTTCCTAAGAGTATGTGTGATTATGTTCTGCAGTTGAGAAGAAATTTCCCATCATAGCATAAAAATTTCAAAATTCCTCAACATTTTCATCTAAGAATAATAAATTTTAAAGTATTAGTGAAGAAGGGATGAGGGGGAAAGTAAGATAAGGAATTTGAGAATCCCTAAGTAACTTACTTTGCAGTTTCTGATAATTCCCTTATACACCTGCAGTTTATGTGAAATCTCATCACTGAAGCTGCATTTTTATACATTTAACTTTATTGAAATGTAGTAGTTCTGAAACGTGCACTTCATGTATAAATTTTAGTCTGGTTGGGAGACTAAACAGAAGAACAAAATCCCCAAGCTTTGCATAATAAAAAATGATTGTTCTCCCAGATTTTCAACAACTTTGTTCATGAAACCAAAATGATTTTCCTCCATCTTCAGCAGGAAGGCCATAAAGAAAAAGAGAGGAATGTTTTGACTCAATGATCCCTTGTGTTTCAGACAGCTGATCCTGATATTAGAACTCTACAACCCCAATGATGTGTATGACTACTTAAGGCACATTGCGTTAACTCTCTGCTCCGATAAAGTATCAGAAGTCAGGTGGATCTCCTTCAAACTGGTAAAGGATTTTACTTTTTCTTGCAAAAAAGATTTATGAAAAATGTATTTAATAGCAACACATTGACTTGAAAAGTTTATTGAAATTATATGGTAACAACAGATATTAGGAACACAAATATGTTTCAACTAGACCTGGTCAAAAAATGAAGAGACAATTTTTCATGAAGTATTGTGAAGTAGTTTCTGTGCTCCAAATGGTGTTTTTTTGTTTGTTTGTTTTGTTTTTTTAATTTCAGTTGTCAAGAAATGACTGCAGGGAGGAAAAAGAGACGTTGAAAGGAAGAAAAAAAATCCCCAAAACGATAAATGAAAAATTTCAAAAAAATCTGTTTTTGAAAAAAAAAATTGAAATATTTTTTTAAAATTTACAAATTTTGAAAAAAGTAGTTTTTTCATTTAAAAAAAAATCTTGTTTCAAAAAAAAAAATTGGACCAGCTTTAGTTTCAACATCTTCCATGTATGCTCAATTTTTTTCTTGGCACAATAGAATTATACATGCACTTTTGCAGAGACAAAAGTGGTGTGGAGAAAGTAAATAAGGAAGTGTTATTTACTCCTTCTCATAACACAAGAATTAGGGGGTCACCAAATGAAATTAATATGCAGCAGGTTTAAAACAAACTAAAGGAAGTATTTCTTCACACAACGCACAGTCAACCTGTGGAACTTTTTGCCAGAGGATGTTGTGAGGGCCAAAACTATAACAGGGTTCAAAAAAGAACTAGATAAATTCATGGAGGATAGGTCCATCAATGGCTATTAGCCAGGATGGACAGGGATGGTGTCCCTAGCCTCTGTTTTCCAGAAGGTGGGAATGAGCGACAGGGAATGGATCACTTGATGATTACCTGTTCTGTTCATTCCCTCTGGGGCACCTGGCATTGGCCACTGTCAGAGTACAGGATACTGGGCTAGATGGACCTTTGGTCTGACCAAGTATGGCCATTCTTATGACAAAAGGTGAAGTCCTGGCCCCACCTGAAGTCAGTAACAAAACTCCAATTGACTTCAATGAGGTTGGGATTTCATGCAAACTTTTTCAGGTGCATTTTTGCAAAGGCAAAAATCAGAGGCTCCCGAGCAACATGGCTTAAAAAATTCTTGCTCACAGTCTGTTACATTAGAACTCTGTTTGTTTGTGTTTTTTAAATTGTGGCTCAATAAAAGTTTACAGAATGGGCTGGGCATTGGGTATATTGAGTAAATACTAATTTTACAAATCTGTAAGCCTGCTAAATACATGGTTAACCAACAGAACTTTTTTTTTTAAAGACATATTTCAAGATAAAGGGGGAATTTTAATGTATGTACGCAGGTCTGCATGGACTTTTATTTTTAAACTTACTGATAAGACTGTATAAAAGAGATTAAGGAAAACCTAGTTCTTTTTTTTAAGTCAGCCTAACTCGTATGTACAGAATGACGGGAATACACAATGAAATCCTGACTACTTACTATAATCTGATGTGCTGTAGCCCTGATAGTATGTAATGTTGCACATCGTGTGGTGGTGAAGTATTAAACTGCACTTGGAAGATGTGCCTGCTTTGAGAGGAAAGCTGAACTCTGAATTTCCCTCTTTTCTTCCTTTCTGTCATAGTGTTAATGGTAATTTTCTTTGTGAATGATCCACATATGAGTAACTGCTGTTTTCTTTGTCTTCCTCAAAACTAAGATTGTCATACGTAATCGTAACTATTCAGGAGATAGCAGCACCATTCTCTTGAATTTATTTCTAATGACTTATTTGAACCCATTTTGTGTCAGATCTTTTCTGTTAAATATATATGCCTTCAGTAGAGAAGGACATGCTAGTAATCTGATACATGAAAAAGTAGACAAATGATCTTACTGTTCACTGTTCTTTCCTGTAAGTTGGTTTTATGCTAGAATATAGTTTTGTTTAACAGTATTTAGTAAGTAGAGAACTTGTCTACATGCTGGCACCACAGACGACATCACAGGATCTGCTCTTTGCTGCTTTGGTCCTCCACGGAAAGGTGGTGGTGGTGGTATTATTTAGTATTTATTATTAGCAAGGATATCGCTGAGAACACCACAAAGTGGTAGTGTAACATTTCTTTTAAAACCAGTGTTTGAGTGAGACCATAGCAAAGTAGACAATTGGGTCAGTAAAGAAGCTTAAAAATGGCCTCTTCTCTCAACCTTTGCATTTCAGAGCTGTGCTAAGTAAAGCTTTTGTCAAAACAAACAACACTATAGTTTAATGATACCTATAGTTCTGCAGAGGTTTTGGCATTCTTAAGTAGTAGTCTTCAAGTAAAGTGATGCCACTTAAATGCTAGTATTCACAGTCTAAATCTGCCCTCTGATCTTTTCACAGGTTGTGGCAATACTACTGAAGTTCTATGCAAATAATGCAAGTGCGTTGGGATTAAATTTCATTAATGAGCTTGTAGCAAGGTTCCGTCATTGTTCCAAGTGGATTGGAAGACAAGCTTTTGCCTTCATTTGTCAGGTTAGATTGCCTTTTTACATGTATGGGTGTATCTACAAATTGAGAGGATTCATAATGCTGGCAGGAATGGCTTTCAGAATTGGTAAAGGAATACAGAGCCATTCACCTCCAGAGTATTTAAGAACTATTCCAAATCACTAATGAGTGAAAGTCGTCATCTTCTCAGGGTGGTTCAGTGGCTTGTGTGAACTGACATGTCCAAATCACAAAAGCAAACCTCAGAAGTAGCACCCTCCCTTGTCAGGAGTCTTGGCAACAAAGCAAAATATAGATGAGACTGAAAACAAGCTGTGTTTTGTGAAATCCACCTAGACTACTGGCAGGATCGTGCTTAGACAGGGACTATACAGTTCACGTGTGCTCTTTGAATTAGTGGTGGTTGCCCGGTGCCCAGAGTTGGTGGAGAGCAGGTATGTCTCTAAAGTGACTAAACTTGTTTGCTACCGAGAGGAGGAGGAGGGGAAGTGGCCATTGACTGCCCTACTCTTCAGTTTGGTGGTCAATACTAGTCCGTGAAAAGGCCATACATCATTTTCTTTTAGCCAGGGAAATGATTCATACTAGTAGTTAGTTGTAAGGCAGTGGGAAGAGGAGAGGCAAAGCCAAGGTGTTAATGATTCCCAGAATAAAAATTGTAAGTAAGTCCACTGCCTTCGTTGGGCCAACTTTAAATGAATCCTGACATCCTAAATTCATATCTACACAGGGTAGAAGGACCAAATGATACTTATCCTTGAGTGAATCAATCAGATACTTTGCTTGTTGTGTCCTTCCAAAAACTTCCAGGGGAAGGAAGGGCCATTAAAAGAAAAAATATATTCAAGTAACCTCCCCTTGTGAATGTAAATTTAGGCTGCGTGTGTGGAACAATATACATTTGAGAGTTAGGAATACATCTGAAATAGACAGCCAGATAACTAACATTTTTTAAATACAAGCTAAACTTGAGGCAAGTTGGAAAGGAATCGGAGATAATTTTTTTTGTTAAAGATACACTGATTGCTTTATCTTGCTTTATCTTCTGTTCTGCTCTTACCTCCACAGGCCGTAGTAGAAGAAGAGTGTATGCCTGTTGACCATTTTGTCGAACACTTACTTCCCAGTCTTTTAAGTCTTGCTTCTGATCCTGTGCCAAACGTAAGGGTTCTGTTAGCCAAGGCTTTAAGGCAAACGCTGTTGGAGAAAGGTATGCTAAACTAATTCCTTTGATGTAAGAACTAATTTCTCATTAATTCAGTCATTTCTGTAACACCGCAGCTTTTCACAAATTGGCTTGCTCAGCTGATAAAAAGAATGTTCAGATTTACGATATAACGATATAACAAAGGCAGAAACTAGTACACTATAATTTTGGGATCCTACATTTAAATTCAGCCTGTGCAGTGCTTGATATCAGTTAGTTTGCAAAAAGAACGCAGGCTTCTTTTTCCTTTCAAAAAGTTTTTTTTTTCTGCTAGCATTAAAAGGCTACTGTATATCCTCTGTGGTTTGTCACCCTTTTGTGATTTTGACATAATACAACAGATGTGATATTCTATTCAATGGAAGGCAGTTGAATGCCTATTTATAGTGGGAAAGTCACATAGCATGTTATATAAATTATTTAAGGCAGGAGTTCTCAAACTTCATTGCACCGCGACTCCCTTTTGACAACAAAAATTACTATATGACTGCAGGACAGGGGACCAAAGCCTGAGCCCACCTGAGTCCCACTGCCCCAGGGGGCAGGACAGAGCCAAAGCCCTGAGCCCCACCACCCCAGGTGGGAAAGGGGTTAAAGCCGAAGCCCAAAGGCTTCAGCCCCAGCCAGGGGCCCTGTAACCTGAGCCCAACCGTCCAGGGCTATATCCCTTGGGCTTCGGCCCTGGGCAGTGGGGTTTGGGCTTTGGCCCTGAGCCCCTGCAAGTCTAAGCGAGCCCTGGCGGCACCATTAAAATGTGGTTGTGACCCACAGTTTGAGAAGCACTGACTGAAGGCTAAGAAGAGACATCAGTAAATTATAGGTCCAAAGAGGAGATGCTTTTGAGAAATTCAGAGGATCAAAATAAATGAAAGGAATTGTAATCGGATGTTTAAAAGGTTCTGCACAAACTCCGTTTGCTATATTCATCAGCTATTTCTCAATTCTAGAGAATGAATAGTATAACAGCCTTGTTTGCAAATATGGTCACTCATCCACTCATATGCATATTCCTGTATTTTGTTTTTCAAAACATCCAGGCCACCTCTGATATATGCCTTTTTATAAAGGGAGTCACCCTTCTCCATTCCTCACCAGAATCAGTTATGTCAATGGGAGTATTTTGATAGTACTAAAAAAAAAAAAAACATGGCAGCCTGCCAATTTTCCTTTCTTGCTGGTACGTTTCCACTTGGGGGCCAGCAAAAGCAGAGAACCACTTATAGAAATATTGAGTATTCAGCATAGAGCTCTCCCTTTGCCAAGTCCTAAGCGAAAGAAATTAAGAAAAAAACACAGCCTTCTTTCTCAACTTCCGTGGACTTGCTTTAGCTTCCCCAGGGAGGCTAGCCTCGAAGTTAGACATACTTCTCTGGATGAGGGAAGACCCTAACACTAATCCCACCATGTCCGTTGTGTGATCTGCAACTTTAAATTTAAAAAAAAAAAAAAAAGCAAAGCTTCATTCTCTCTCTTCTGGCAAAGGGTAAGAATAATTTTGTGATGTGCCTGAAGTGTACAGTACAGCACAACTCTGAATAAAACTGTTTTTCCCCCCCCTCGCCTTTTTTCCCCCTTCTTGTTCTAGCTTATTTTAAAAGTGTTGGCAACCCTCATCTAGAAGCTGTGGAAGAGACTGTTCTAGCTTTACAGTCGGACAGAGACCAAGATGTGTCTTTTTTTGCCACTGTAAAACCAAAACTGAACAATATGGACATGACTTCCCTTGAAAAACAAAACTAAACTGTTCATCTACTACAAACCCTGAACATCAAAATGGTGACACACTTCATGTTCTTGGAGGAACATGGAACCAAGCAATTTATTGCCTCCCTGGTCTGAGAGAAAAGGGCTTGTTGAAAATGCCATTATCTTCATTCAGTGACCACTTTTATATCTACAGCTGTGCATCAGATGGGATGACTACATTCAAACGTTTGTTCTTTTCCTTGTAAACATGGATTGTAACTCATCTCTACAAAAGGTCCAGTGTTGTAAATATCCTCTTACGAAGTTGCACACATACAGCATTTCAGTATCATCCGTTACAGTAATATATTTTTAAATACTGTATTTTAAAAAAATCCAGTAATAAAGCAGTTTGCTAGAAACCCCTCTAAGCTTGTAAGTTTAAAAACCTGAAGTTAGTAAGCTTGTGTGTAGATGCTTTCCCCCATTTTATTGTGGTTTTTATATTTTTTGTTTATAGTACTGCATTTTATTATTTACCTGAAAAAAATGTATATATGTGAATAGCTCCTGAAACTTGGCAAAAGAATTCAAAAAATTTGAATCCCACACCAGTGAGACTCATATAAGCCATTTTACATTATACAACACAGGTGGCTTGTTGGAACTAAAGCATGGCTTACTTCTACTTTTAACGTACATGTGATGTTTTTTAAAATCAGGGCTTGACTTTCTCTGTATATTGGGGCAGTTTTTATTACTTTGTCTTTTGTAAACTGTATTATTATTATTTAACATTTTTTCTCACTTCCTGCTGTTAATCCTTGGTCTCCTTTTCTCACTGCTAGTACTGATGGGTGTGTAATATACCTGGACTGTTAACTTCCCAAACTGGAAATTGCTAATTCTGCCCTAGCAAAGTTCATTTCATTCAAGGAACTCAAAGGTCACAGATTAGAGGTTACTTCTTATTGCAGAGACTTCATGTATAAATGCTCTGCAAAGTGTGTAAGTAGGGATGCATGTGTATGGGAGTGCATCACATACGTACACACACACACCTGTGACTTGAAAAACACTGTATCTAGTTCAGCATTCAGATCCCTGGGAATCTGTCTCTCTGTACTGTAATGACAGAGAAAAATTCTTATGTTGTGGTCTCTGTATGTTTCCATATAGTGCAGATTTCCAGAGTACAAAAGTTGACCTATTTTACTTTACAAATTCGGTTTGTAGTCTTGTAGCTGTTGTCATGATTCTTTGGATTGGATGTAAACAAAAAATGAAATGTGAAAAACCAAGATTACATTAACTTGACAGTATATTGGATTCTTCTCATATCTAAACAGGAACTTCGGTAGAAAAAAGTAGGATGAAATCCTCTTCACTAAACCTGGCAGTTTTGCAAAATAGTCACTTAAGCTAAAGAACTGATTCTCTTTGTTGGGCCCTGCTTATTTCAGCTCTGCCTTCCCGTGTACAAAGACTTGAACTAACATAGGACCTGATCCAAAACCTATTGAAGACCATGGGCTTTGACTCAGAACAGCAGCCTTGCAGTATATATACTGCATTATGGGGAAATGGATCTCATTTAATGACAAGTAAATTACTGTGTCCAGCATTTGCTTAATGTGTGAACAGACCAGTAAAAGAATAGTTCCTTCCACGTTATTTCATTGTTATAACATGAATTACTTATATCGTCTGGGAGTTAAAAATACTCCTCTCTTAAAACTGGATTGTCAGCCTCATAGCAAGTAGCTTTCCCAGCCTGATATGTGTATGTTTTTTGAGTGTTTAATTTTGTATAAATATTTACCAAACTAGTTTTGCGTTATAATGTATAGTATTTGTAATAAATCGTTTGCTTGCAAGACCATAAGATGCTTTTAGAAACTATAGGCGGAAATATATTGTTGCTATTTCAGAAAACAGTTTAAAATCTGTAAATTCCACAATTTCCACCCTTAATTTTTTTATATAATTTAAAACAAATGCCTCTTCAATGCAAACCAATTTTTTATGACTGCAATTTCTCAGCAAAAAAAATGCAAGTTAGTTTTTTTGTAGTTTTAATATCTTTTTCTAATGCTAACATTATACTAATATTTTTTAAACAGTTCAAATTTTCTAAGATTGTTCTGACCAGGTTTTATTTTTGTTGACTATTAACAGGTCGTTAAATTTCTCAGCACTGATCATAAAGTTTTTAAGTGTACATAGATATGTTTTAAACGTACTGTATATAAACTGGTTACTTTGAACATTAATACAACCCAGCTTTCTGTTTCCATAATCGTCTTAAAAAGTTACCTTGTCCTGCAATAACTTACGGGAAAATACAAACTTCTGTGTGTTTATGGAAAGTTGGGATAGTTTTTCATGATGGTATTCTTAGAATCACTTGTAAACCACCAACTAAGGTCACTAAACGCCATAACAAAAATTTGTGTTAAATCTTTTTTTGGCACCTTTCTAACTCCAGAAATTCACGTCCATTTTAAATGATGTGATTTTTGGGTTGTGTTTTTTTTGTTTTGTTTTGTTTTTTTTAGTAGAGCTTTTAAAAATTCATTAAAACTCGATAGTTGCATGCACTAGAGGGGACAACAGATCTTCCTTTAACTTCAGACAACATGCAGTTCTATTAAACTGGCTCACTTTTTCCAAGGTGTGCATTTTGTTTTCATTTTATACTGGAAATATGACTTCAGCATGACTAAAGACTGCACTTTACCACTCACACTAGACAGATGGTTGCAATGAAGATTAAAGCTGTGTATTCTCTGGGCTGTTTAAATTATGCAAAAACTGTATTTTTAAAAGCCAAATGGAGCAAAGTGAGGTAGTCAGTCCACTTTTGCAAAAGCAGCAAGAATATCACTCTAAAACACTTTTGGCTAAGGGATATGAGAATAACATTAGTGGTGCAATATTGCTTGGATGCTGTAGAAAATTATCAGGCACTTGTAATCCAAAGCATGTTAGTCATGTTGCTTAGAATTCAGACTCACTGTATCCACTATATATGATACACTCTTGGCAACTAACAGGATTCTGCCCTAGTGGCAGCTGTCATCTATAAACGGTGTTGTTTAGAGCCCAAATAAGTGGAGACACTCTGGAAGTGCCACTGATTTGCCAGAATATAGAAGCTATGTAACTTCCTATTGTATTTATCTCAATAAATCTCATGACTGTTTTATGAAATGTCTGTGGTAATTGACTCCTGTCATAAGTAGCGTATACAATTTGTTTTCTTCACCTGCTTAAAATACAAGTTCAGTACTTGGGGTTATAAAGTGGTAATTACGTGGTTAAAAATAAACCACGAACAGCTATAGACTAACAAGGAAAACAGGAATATAAAATAACCTAGTGCATGCGTGCAACATGGCAAAGTTAATGTTGCTGTAGGAGCCTTAATAATGGAATTTCCTCACTTTTCTGTGCTTGGTTTCTTAATGTTGCATCAGTGCTAAGTTTTCCATATAAGAGACTAGGGGCCTGGGGGAGTGGGGAAGGAAAAAGGATGTCACAGGGTCCATTCACTGCTAGGGGCACCTCCTCCTGGCCCATCTGGGGTTTAGCTCCTTCCAGGTGCTGCCCCCTCCTCCGGTGGTCCCTCGGCCCAGCTTCTTCTATCATCCTTCAGCCCCTCTTGCTCCAGGAACTGCAGCTGCCTCTCTGCGACTTGGCCTTCTGGCCAGGTCACTGTGTGTGTTTCCCTCTTCAAGGGCATCAAAGTTTTTCCTCAATGCCAGTCTCAGGCAGTCTTCCCATTCATTCCCCCATGCTGCCACTTCCTCTGTGGCTGGCAGGGGAACCTGGGCCTGCCCTCTACTCTGGGTTCCAGCTCAGGGACCCTCTAATGAGCAGCCAAGGTCTGTTCTCTCCTGGACCTTCCTACCTTTCCCTGAGCCCAGGCACTTCTTGTTTTGATCCACCTGAGCCTCATCCTGCTTCCTGGCTCCTCCTCCAGGTGCAGCTTGGGGAGTTAATTGGCCCACCTAGCCACCTTAACCCTTCCAGGGCCTGTGGGGGTGGATACCCCATCACAGGGGGGAAGCTGGTTATTAATTTTCACCCATCTCTGTGCTGCTCTCTCCCTCTCAAGGTCTGTCATCCTTTCTCCTCTTTTTCACCTCCCCTAGATCCCTGTACCTTCTCATAAGTGAGTTGAGTAGTCCCATACTTCTCCCCAGCTCTTACTTACCTCTCCTGACCCCAACCACCTCTGTACCTGTCTCCCCTTCTCAAGGTGCTCTCCTGCACTCCTTCCCCAGCTCTTCCCTGGATTTGTACGCACAGTTCCCTTTTGTCCTCTTTTGGGTTCCTCACCTAATGTGCTCCTATGCCCAGCCTCAAGGTCCCTCTGTGTCTATTCCCCACTCCTGCCTTCACCAAAGAGCAACTCTTCTTCCCCTCTCCTCCCTCACATTCCTCCACATTATCATAAATGATAAATCTCAACATGTCACCCCCACCCTCTAGGAGGAAGGAGGAAACGAAGCTGCGGCTGGTGTCTGGGACTCCTCCCCAACTGTCTCAACTGCTGCCCTTTGAGGTTCCGGTCTTCGTTCTGTTCTGAGCAGGAAGGACCCCAGTCCTGCAGAGCAGAGACTTGGGGCTTGTCTACGCTGGCACGTTTTTGCACTGTAAAGCAGCTTTTTGCACTCAAACTGTGGAGGTGTACACACTGCCCAGCCACTTTGTGTGCAGAAAACCCACCTCGACGGGAGTCCTAAGGCTATTTGCACAGAGGCTCCAGCGCTCTGTTGCCAGTGTAGACACTTGATTGCTTTCTGCGCTGTAATTGGCCTCCAGAGTCATCCTATAATGCCTCAAGTGATCGCTCTACTCATTGTTTTGAACTCAGCTGCCCTGGAGACATGTGCCCCCAGCCCCCCTTTCAAAGCACCTTTTCTGACAACCGTTGTGTGCTGTGCTGATCTGCTCCGGGACACAAAGCAGACCATTAATGTGGAGTGTTTGTGCTGTGTGTGTGTGCGTGTGTGCTTCCTGCCACTGTACGTGCAAGACCGCATGCTGACATACTCTGTCCCCCAAAACACACACTCACTCTCCCCCCCACACACACACACTCACTCTGCCCCCCCCCCCCCCCAGTTGAAAAGCAGCTGGCAATGTTGTAGGATGCCCATGGAACAATGGGATTGGCAAACCTGCATCATGTGATGCTGTGCCTGCCCTATGAGGCATTGCAAACACTTCCCAAAGCACCCTCCAGCCAGCTGCACAGTGGGATAGCTACCATAATGCACTGCTGTCTTTGCCATTGCAAGAGCTGCTAATGTGAATAAGCTCCAGCATCACAAGGAGCACAGTGTGGACACGCAACAGCCATTTAATTCCAGCTTTTTAATAAAAGTGGTATAACTTGTGGCACAGAAACTTGCTAGTGTAGACATACCCTTAGATGCAGCCTTCACCCTGCTCCCTAGTGAACATCTTCGTACAAAAAGAAGGAAAGGAGTTAGCTGAGTTACTGCTTCCAGCAGGCTCACTCCCTTTCCCCTTCCCTGGCTGCCCTCCAGCCAACTAAAAGCTCTTGTCACCCTTGGTGAAAGTTGAGGGGGTTGAGACTGAGCGAACAGGCCCCCCTTTAAAATCACTGCATGTGCACTGATAGCTCCTCTGAACATATGTACTATGATGACACACCCATGCCACTGTGAGTGCTACGTGACATCATACTTAAGCTGCCTACCTAGCTATTATGTCACGTGTATGGTGTACGTCTGAGCCACATCCTTCATGCTGCCCAGATGTACTATGACATGCTAATGCTGCCCAGGTAACTTCACCTGGAGGGTGTTTAAGAGCAATGGCCATCGGCAGGAGGAGGAAGTGGCCACCACCAGGTCCAACCACAACCCTTAGGTAGTACTATGTTTTGGTTCAACCCAAGCTCCGAGCGGGGAAAGACCCACAAAGTGGCCCCGAACAGCAGCTTGCCCCCCCGGCTATTCAGCATCAAACTCCACCTGTCTGAAACTAGTGAGACCTTCCAGTTACCCACGTGCTACAGCGACTTGACTGTGTTGAAGCTGAAGCACCATCTGGAGCTGCTGACTGGTATCCCCCTGCATTTCCAACGCCTCCAGTACCTGGATGAAGGTGGGGACTTCTACCATCCTGGGGGTCTTCAGCCTGGGTTCCTTGCCACATCGGGCGTCCCCAGTACCTGCTTTAAGGTCAGGGGCCACCCCTGCCAATTCCAGTGACATTAGTAGCCAGATGAAGATCCCAGACCTTCTTTCCTTTTTCCTACTCCATTCCTGGAACCTATCTCTTGTTTCAACCCTTAGTATTCCCTCCTCCAGCCCTGGGATCCCCTGCAGGGCTTGGAAACCCCACTCACCCATGGCTGCTTGGGAGCTTTCCCCGATGGGTGCCAGGGCTGAGCTCTCAAGTTTCGCAGAATTTAACCTTTCACTATTTTTTTTAATTGCTTAGTGCTTAAGGCTGTGGTGAAACCCTTCCACTGTGAACATAGTGCAAACTGAAGCAGGGCCCTCTTCTTGAGTCTGCAGAAAGGCAGCTCAGAGCTTTGCCAAGCTGCAGCAGAGTGAAACTAACAAGATTTCTGGTCAGTTTCCCTGCTGCTCTTTAGAACCCAGTGATAAATGTCCAGAGTTACTTTTGCTGCTGGACTTCATATTTTTGGAGAGTTTATATAAATGTCTGTCAGGGATCCCTTTCTCAAAACCCACCTATACCTTACCACGTATTTCCTTTTCTCCCAGACCCCTTTGTTTTTAGAATAAAAAACAAACAGTTGTGTGCAACACACGTGCACCAGACACACACATGCTCTGTATATATTTTGATTGTATCCCCCTTTACCTTTTACCCTCCCCCAACCATTCCACCTTTCATATTTTACGTGTCGTCTTAGGCCGTGATCCTTCAATGAGCTCTGTGTTGAAATGGGTCTACTCACATGGAGCTTTTTGCAGAATCGGGACTTTGGATTATAAACTATTCCAGGCAGGGAGCCTGTGTTTATGTTTGCACAGCACTTACGCAATAGAACTTTGATCCTGGATGGTGCATCTGGGTGCTATTGCGACCTATTTCTTAAACAATAAATGAGAGAACAGCAAAACCAGATCAAAGTTCTGTTTACTAGAGAAAAACCAAGAGATTTTCAAATGGATGATATCCACCATATAATGGTCTCGTAGCGAGGGAATCTCTTCAGTTGATGTGCATATTCATTTCTCTCTTAATAACCCAGTCCTTTGCAAATGCTATCTTGACTTGTCGTTTTTCATTCCCTCCAGTAGATCTGCCAGATGAGTCTACGTTTAAATACAATGATATTGTCCCTGGCGGAACAATTACTATACGCATCTGGCGACAAGATGGCTGGGGGCTTCTCGTGGCAGCTGCTGCTGGAGGAGATATTACCCAGGTTGATTCCATAGCTTTTGTAAATGATGGGTCTGCTTTGTGCAAACACTGTAAAAGGGGGATTGTTAAAAGATTCGTGTACTAGGTGAATATCTTCAGAGAGCAGCAAGTAGTGGGGAGGCTGTATCTGGGGTCCTAGGTCAAAAACCAATGGGGTGATCTTAAACACCTGCTAGTAGTAAAACCCAATGAAAGGTTGACCGCAGTAATACACCAGGACTTCAGTATGTCCGTCCATTTCTGAGGGAAGTTTATGGACAACTGGGAATCCAAAGAGGATGAACAGCTTTGTGAAGGAGGGAAGAAGTTCAGGGGAGAAGATCTTTGATGCTGTTGGTTCACTTTAGCAGCCAGCCCGCTTCTTTTGTTAAGCTATGGCCTTAGTTGTAGTGGGCTTCCTTTTGTCACCACTACAGTTTGGCTTTATTTTTGGTAGTGGTATTTTCCAATTCTTTTTCCTGCCCACAGTCAGACTACTGTTTGATCAATATACTGCCACATGGGAGAGTCTTTATTTTTCTCATTGCAAATTGCCACTATTTTAAATATCTCTTCTCTTCAGACACTTTTTACCACCATGCTTTTCCTGTGGGCAGCAATAATAATAATACTTGGTATTTACATAGCACTTTTCATCCATATATCTCCAAGTGCTTTAAAAAGGTGATTAAACCTTTATTATCACAGTTATAGCTAGGGAAACTGAGGCACACAGGCTATGTGAGTTGCTGAAAGTCATGTGAGTCAATGGCAGAGCTATGAATATAACCTCTCTCATGTGGTCCTTTATCCACTGACTCCTGAGTAAGGACAGTAGGCTAAGGACTCCTTCAAAGCTCATGAAGCTTCCAAAATCAATGGAAGGGAGGGACTGATGTAGCAAAATCTGCACCTTCTCCACAATTCCTGGGAGTTCCATTGGTCTGCAGTCATACTATCTTGAGCTGTGATCTTTGACTAGCTAAGTAGGCTTTGGCTGGGTCAGTTCTGAGATGGGAGATCTCTGTGGAACACATGGTCTTCAGTGATTCAGAAGATGGCATTCTTCTCTCTGGGCTTAGTACTGAACCAGGGTCTAAATTAGAGGGTAATGTGCTGTAAACTCAAGGTCCTGACTAGCTGTGGTCATGAAATATCCCATGGCATGTTAGAAGGGCTCTTTACCCAGTTGTCTTGGCTAATTACATTCTGCTTATCTCCATTTCCACAACTGTTTGACATGGATACAGAGGTGTACTTCACTTCCTGTCCTACACTGTTGTGTAATGTTGCAATACACTGGTAAGCAGCTGCTATGTTTTGAGCCAGAGGCGGCTGTATTTCACTGTTAAGTAAAGTGAAGTTGGTTATAGTGTATATGTCAGTTTGAAGGCCTGATTCTATGTTCCTTGTGCACCCAAAATTCCTACTGATCCTGTATTGGCTGGGTGGGCAACATAGGAGTGGGCCACAAATGCTATGGTGTCTTTTGAGATGAAACATGCAGTGTATTATTTAATACATTATACTTTCAGCTGGTCAAAAAAAATTCTGTTTAAAACTTTTTTTCGACCAAAAATTGGGTTTTCAACTCAACGACCCTGAGAGTGCCATGATACATTACCTCCCTTCACCAAGAGGAGCGATGATGGTGTATCATGGGAGATGTAATCCGACCAGGGAATCCAGCCTATTGAGGAGAATGGGAGCATGAGGCACCTAAATTACATCTCTCATGAGACACCACGGCAGCATTTCAGAATTGAAATATTTTGGCTTTTGATTTTTCACCAAAAACTCTAAAGCTTTCTATGGAGGTGGATGGGAGGGGAAATCTTTTCTGATCCGCTGTAATTATAATTCTACCTACCAGAAGACCTGAATACCCAAAGTCTCTTCTAGATCTTGGTTTTGTTTGTTTTTTTTCTGGTTCCAGTGCACAGGCAGCTGCCTAGCCAAGGGTCACTTTAAGTTTAGAATGTAAGAGCCTGTAGTTTGAGTCTTTATAGGTATCTACACACTTTTAATATTGAAATTGATTGATTGAATAATCAGTCAGTATTTGTGTGATGTTCTCGTTTATTTCGCCAGCTGCTACGTTTAGGAGTTACAAAGGGCTCCACATGCAGCACTCCAAATTCACAGATACTGGGACCAGAAGAGAAAAAGAAATGGATCGCGCACCGAGCATTTGTGGCATTGTACATTGCCAGCCACAGAGGCCACATTGCAGCTGTAGAATTTCTTCTGGAAAATGGTAATATTCATTAATTTTCAAGGGGTCCTTATGATCATCTAGACAGATTTCCTGCATAAGTAGAATTTTCCCCAGTGATTCCTGAATCAAGCCAAGTGACTTGCGCTTGAACTAAAGCGGGCTACTTTTTGAAAGGCATTCAGTTGGGAGGAAGAATCCATCCCAGCCCTTGGTAAGCTGTTCCTATAGTTCATGACACTCAGGGTTTAAAAATAGGCATCAGATTTCCAATTTGGATTTTTCTGACTTCAGCTTCCAGCCACTGAATTTTGTCATTATTTATCATATTTATTCCCATAACACCTGTAGTTACTTTGAGCTTTTGGGTGGCTTCACCAGCCAGGGAAGGGGGAAAAAAGCACCCAAAATTATCCGTTGAAGGCCTGTCCTCAGGGCTTGCTTGGTCACACATAAAAGCAAACCAACTGAAAACCACTAGGTAATAACCCCAGGAGATTTCCCCTGTTGGCAGCCAGCCAGGAGGAGAGAGACACCCTTCCCTTTAGACCCACCTTCCCCTCCCTTTTATACTCTGCCTGAAGCAGCCATGTGACCAGCTGGGACCTGTTAAGTTTGCAGTCTGCAGTACCTTTACATTGTTGTTCTTATTTGCTTAAAATCTGGTATCCTCCCGCCCCCGCCCCCGGCCCGCTCATTTTCTTTGGAGAACCTGCTAATAGAGACTAAAGAAATGATTTGTTTTTCTACCATCTAACCCATATATATCTTCACCGCCCAGCAGGTCCTATGAAAATTGACAATGAAAATAAGACCAACCAGGGCAGCCCCCTGTAGGGCATATGGAAGATGCTGCACGTGTGCTCTTTTTGTGATGGGCTCCCTGGAGTCCTCTTAAGGTGACTCCAAGGCTATTGACTGGCTCCTCAAGACTATTTAGCTGTGTTTTTCCCCGCTTACTAAACCCAGTCTTCCTTGTCTTGCCCACAGGCAATCAATATATGGGAAATCACACACTCAGCCATGTGCTTTGAAAAGCCAGATGTTTCGTCTCAGGTTGTTTCCATGCTGAGCAAAAGCCGGGCCAGTCAAACACCATTTTTGTATTTTATTATATCTTTATATGATAGTAGGAGTCTGATCCAAAGTGCATTGGAAAAAAATGAGATTCTTTCTATTGGCCTCCCTGGGGTTTGCAGGGTGTATGCCAGCATAATGAGCCTTTCTACTTCAGCTGCCAGTGTGCACTGTGATCCAACCCCTACACTTGCTCATCTGTACTGCATGAGTATTACTCCATCACTGTTTTGCTTCTGGTGAGGTAATCTCCATCATTAAGAGCTGTGCTCAGATCCCAGAGTCTGTTGCTTTAAACTTCAATAAATACTTGACCCCCCACTGAAGTCAGGCTAGGAATTGCATAGAATCATAGAAGATTAGGGTTGGAAGAGACCTCAGGAGGTCATCTAGTCCAACTCCCTACTCAAAGCAGCACCAACCCCAACTAAATCATCCCAGCCAGGGCTTTGTCAAGCCGGGCCTTAAAAATCTCTAAGGATGGAGATTCCACCACCTCCCTAGATAATCCATTCCAGGACTTCACCACCCTCCTAATGAAATAGTTTTTCCTAATATCCAACCTAGACCTCCCCCACTGCAACTTGAGACCATTAGTCCTTGTTCTGTCATCTGCCACCACTGAGAACAGCTTAGCTCCATCCTCTTTGGAACCCCGCTTGAGGTAGTAAAGGCTGCTATCAAAGTCCCCCTCACTCTTCTTTTCCGCAGACTAAACAAGCCCAGTTCCCTCAGCCTCTCCTCATAAGTCATGTGCCCCAGTCCCCTAATCATTTCCGTTGCCCTCTGCTGGACTCTTTCCAATTTGTCCACATCCTTTCTGTAGTGGGGGGCACAAAACTGGATGCAATATTCCAGATGTGGCCTCAACAGTGCTGAATAGAGGGGAATAATCACTTCCCTCGATCTGCTGGCAATGCTCCTACTAATGCAACCCAATATGCCGTTAGCGTTCTTGGCAACAAGGGCGCACTGTTGACTCATCCAGCTTCTCGTCCACTGTAATCCCCAGGTCTTTTGCTACAGAACTGCCGCTTAGCCAGTCGGTTCCCAGCCTGTAGCAATGCATGGGATTCTTCCATCCTAAGTGCAGGACTCGGGTGCGGGAATTTGTCGAGTGCGGGAATTTGTGCCTACCATGAAACATTTGCCTTACACATTTTACTATCATGAATCTTATAAATGATACATTGATTCAGTTGGGAAAATGGGGTTCTTTACATTAAAGAGACATTAATACAGTTTAACCTTGAGTATTAATAAATGGCTCTGAAGAGCATCTCCTGATGTTTTTATAACATGCCCTCAGCTGTCGCTATTCAGGCTGTAATTCCATCAAGAGGTTCTGGTGATCCCATGTAACACAAGAGCAAAGCATGAGTAGTTTACTCATGTCACCAGAATCCCCTAAATGGAAGGACGTTTCTTTATCATCACTGGCACGTCTTACTGAGGAGTTGCTTAGTGGTGAGGAAAAAGATCCAGCAATGCTCTTCCGCTCTGAGGTTCTCACACCCAACCTTGGTAAAGATTATCATCCTCCTCACGGATGTTCCCTTCCTGATTATCATCCTCCTCACGGTTTTTCAGCCACCAGGAGTTTCAGAAACTAATCTGGTTAAATAATAATCCTTCATGTGCCCTACATGAAGCAAGGGCAGACTTGGGTGCCCGGAACAGAATAGGTGTGTATCAGTTCTCAGACATGATGCTACCCAGAGCCAAGGAAGAGAGAGCATTTGGCCTGTAGATTTGTTAATTTAAATAAGGGTGATTAATTCAAGATCCTTTCTTAAGGAGGATTTAATTTTCACCTTCCTTGAACATGCCAGGGGATGTGCATTCTCCTCTTCTGGCTTATTGGGTTCTGAGTATGCGTTATCTTCTCCGCAGGTGCAGATTTGCATGCTAAAACACCACTGGGGAGGACTGCTCTTCACGCTGCTGCTGTCATGGGCCAATGTGACTGCATTGATCTGCTTCTTAGCTGGGGGGCACAAACTTCTGACCCAGACAATGAGGGACAAAGTGCAGTAAGCCTAGCCCGCCTCTGGGGCCAGAAGCAGAGCGAACGTAGGCTGTTCCATTTCCAGTGGCAGCAGAGATAAACTGGAACCATGTCACTCTCACCAAGTTGGAGCTTACATCAGAAGATGGATTCCAGGACACAGAGTTCTCAGTCACGTGCTAAAATATACATGGGCTAATTTATTTAGTGCTGGTCAGTTTCAGGGGACAGTCAATAATTCTCCCGGAAAGCCACACTTTAAATATTGGGGAGAAAAATCCGTGTAGTTCAGGTACTAAATGAGCTCTTGTGTTGGTGATGCTGCAGCCTTGATGACAGAAGCCTTGACAGCACAGCTCCCAGACACGCTCTTAATTTGTAGGTTATAGGGATCTGGAAAATTGTTACATAGCCATTTCAGCCATTTAATCAATACACTTAGTAGTGAGAGCTCAGACCTGCCTGTGAACTCTCCTTGGAATGCTCAGTGTTGGGGTAATTTTCTGATGGTTGGCACTAGGTTGTGACAGTGTTGTCTAATGGGTAGATCGGGGGCTACAAATTAGGACTCCTAGGTTATTAATTCCGTTTTCCTGCTGACTTGCTATGTAATGTAGGGCGGGTCACTTAAAGCTTGCTTTATTCAGACGTGGGGGTTCTATTCCCATGACTGTATGTAAATCAGGTGTGCAGGCAAGTGGCTAATTATGGTCACTGGTAGGTGCAATCAGGATAATTATGCATGGAAATTAGACAGTCCATTGGGTCCCCAGCTTTTTAAACAATTAGGCCTGGAGGAGGGTGGCTTTTCAAAAGCACCTAAGGGAATGATGTACCCAGCTCCCATTGACTTTCAAGAGGTGCTGGGCAACTAACTTGGATGCATTAAGAAAATCCCACTTTACTTTTTTGGGGTCCCATTTTCAAGGACCCACTCCCAGATCTTCCAAGAGCTCTGCTCCCATTTAGGCACCTAAATGAGGGGCAGATTTTCAAAAGCGCTCATCCCCCAGCAGCTCCCATTGAAAACCTGCCCTTCGGGGTCACCAAACAGCTCCAGACCTAGCAGCTTCCGATTAGGCAACAAACGTGGTTTTCGGTGAGAGCTGAGCACTTCTGAAAATCTGGCTCACTGCTTGTTTGCTTGGTCAGCTCTATTCATACCCAGGGTGCTTTATAAATGGTAACAAAGAGATTCATTCTCAGTTCCTTGTGTCCAAGCAAAGTTTTCTTAATTTGCTAAAGGGATAGCACAAAAATTTCCAATTTAAATAGCACGTGAGTGGATTTCAGCGTCAATATCTAGGTGGTTGTGGCTGTACTGTCGGACTTTGAGTTGACTCCAGAGTTTGTACCCAGCTCCGCCACAGATTTTACTGCATGTCCTTGCCAAGTTATTTGGGGTGGGATCCATGAAGGGACTGGGATTTGCAACTCAAAGCATCATCATCACCCTCACTTTTAGGCAACTAGTAAATCACAGAAACAACACTGTGATCCACAAAGCCGAGTTAGGTGCCTTGGCTCCCTGTACCAAGATTAGGGAGCTCTCTGCTACAGGCAGCAGAGGCATTCTCTGTCTGGCCCAATGACTGTTCACTATGGCTAACACTAAACTACCCTGGGTTCAGTCCCCCTGCTCCAATCACTGGTTCATTATTTATCCACAGGGGAACAATGGAGGGAGTCCCACATCAGCTCAGTTGTTAGAGCACCCTCCTGAGAAGTGAGAGAGGGAGGAGTTGAACCTGGGCCTCTCACCTCCCAGGTGAGTGCTCTAACCACTGGTCTAGCAGTTTCAAGGTGGGTGGTGCTGGCCCCACCTCCTCCTCTGGATTTTGAACGGGGCTTGATCTGGTAGGTGTGCTCAGAAGGCAGCCTACTGGATCAGTCCTGCACACAAGTTAGGTGACCAAATGTCTGTCTTTCCCTGATTCATGGATCGCTCTGGGGCTTAGTCATCCAGACGCATGAAGTGAGGCAGCAGGCTGCAATGCTCAGAGGCAGGAACATAGAATCATAGAATATCAGGGTTGGAAGGGACCTCAGGAGGTCGTCTAGTCCAACCCCCTGCTCAAAACAGGACCAATCCCCAATTTTTGCCCCAGATCCCTAAATGGCCCCCTCAAAGATTGAACTCACAACCCTGGGTTTAGCTGGCCAATACTCAAACCACTGAGCTATCCCTCCCCCCCCAAAGGTGCCTGGGTAACTTTTTAGATTGTAAATGTAGGCACTGAGGGTTTGTCTACACTGCGATAAAAAACCCTACAACATCAAGTCTCAGTAGACTCGGGCTATGGGGCTATAAAATAGCCATGTAGATGTTTGGGCTGGAGGCTGGACTCTGAAACCCTCCCCAGCCTTGTGGGGTCTCAGAGCCTGGGCTCCAGCCCAAGCCCAAACATCTATGCTGCTATTTTCTAGCCCCACAGCCTGAGCCCTGCAGCCCGGGCCAGCTGTGGCTGTGCTGTGTCTTTTATTGCAGCAGTAACACACCCCATGCATCTTTAGGTGCCTCCAGGGTTTGGCTGGAGTTTTGTGGTTCACAGGGAACCCCAAAATGGGACTTAGATGCCCAAGTCTAGGGGGTTAGGGGCCTTAGCATTTCTGTGGCTCCTACCCCAGAGTCTGATTTCTCAAAGACACGGAGCTCTGGCACATTTCATCGATTTCAGAACCTGTTGTGCCCGCTCGTTCCCTCTAAACATCAGGCCCTAAACCTTTCTGTACCATACTCACCCCCTCTGTCAAACAGGGGTACTACTTCTCACCTACTTCACAAGACTCTGTGAGGCTTAAATAATGAATGTCTATAAGGCGCTTTAAAAAGCTGTGGGTAAAAGGCAGTGTGTGAGAACAAAGCAGCATTACTGTGCTGTAGACACAAGATGGTGATATGATCTCTTGATCTTTCACACTCACGTGTGCGGGCTTGCTTCCCCCTTGCCTCGTCCTTCCGTCCCAGGGGTGGACCACACTACAAATACGCTGTGGATGGACAGATGCACGGAGAAACCGAACTTATTATACAGCTGAGAGATGTACTTCCAATTTCCAATGCAACTACATCAGCTCAGTTTTACTTTATAAACTCAAAAGGTTCCCCCTCCCCCCACATTTAAAATGTGTTTCAACCTCAAGGAAAAACTCCAGGTTTTCTTCAATCCTATTAATAAAAGTTGTACAACAGAAATTGCACGATTCGGAATTAGGTGGTCATTCTTAAAATTCACAGCAGAGGGCACTCTGGGATCAGACATAATGATACAATAGGTCACACTCCTATTTAGAAACAGGATTATTAGTAAAGCCTGTGTTTTCATAGACTCAGAGAATCATAGGACTGGAAGGGACCTCGAGAGGTCATCTAGTCCAGTCCCCACCACTCATGGCAGGACTAAGTATTATCTAGAGACCCTCCCTGACAGGTGTTTGTCTAACCTGCTTTTAAAAATCTCCAGTGATGGAGCTTCCAAACCTCCCTGGGCAATTTATTCCAGTATTTTGGGTGCAAAGACATCCCTAGTATTACATTTGAAATATCAGGGAAGACTTTGATGTTTAAGGAAGCAGACACACTGTTGGTGTAATATTTTTTGCCATTCATGTTGGGGAAAAACAACTCTTTTTTCCTTCCTTCATTTATGATTCAGGTATATTTTTATTATTCCTGTCTATTGTAAAACAGAACATATGCTGAGTTTGGGGGAGACTTTCAAAGGCAGCCAGCTCCCATTGACTTTCTGGACCTCACTGACATATGTGCCTGTGAAAATGCTATGCGATAAGTTCACATTCTTCCTGTGTTGTTGCTCTCGTGCAACAGTAAATGAGGGTTCAGATTTTTAAAACACTGGGTGCATAATTTGTACATGGAGTTACCTTGATTCTGGTAAACATTCCATATTGCTTACACCGACCAAGCATAGTTCTAACAATCTGAGCACAGATTTCGACAATCCAAGGGCTCCAAAGTAACTGTTCACCGATGTTCTGCTCTTGAAAACAAAAAAATAATTTTAGTAGGAAGTGAGATGGTTTTCTGGAGACCTTTCTCTGTTCACTCTGTTGCTTCAGACTTTACGGTTTAAAAATGCAGTTGTTGTAAAATGGCTGCTGACTGGGAATGTTGTATGACTGACAGTCAATGGCGCTGATACAAAAGATGGTGCTGCTGGCATTTTGTTGAGCAGTTGCATATTCTAAGGAAGAATATACAGCTGGTGTCTCTGGAAGTCCTTTATCCTTCCCTTCTTTTATCTGCATGGACTGTCGTTTAATCTACACCCAAGAGCCTAGAAACATGCAGAGGATTTGGATCTGCTCCTGAACCGTTTGTGGTCTGAGGAATGGTAGCAGGTGCATTCACCTTTGGTATCAGGAAAGACCAAACGGGGCTGCTGAATCCACAGAATTATCAGCGCCTTTTGCTGGTTTTTTTTAATCTATGGGAAAGAACAAAAATTCTAGCTCAGTGTGGATGAAGGGAACATGTTGCTTGTTTGAAAATTGGGTAGCGAACCATGCCACGATGCTTATCGACACATTAAAAAGAGCATCTCGAGGGGTAGAAATCACTCGAAAGAAAGTGTGTTCTAGTGACTAGTGAAGGGGCTGGGAGTCTAGGTTTCCTGGTTGCTGTTCTTAGTTCTGCCACTGTTTGATTACACGATGTCAACCACCTGTTCTTGGGTCTGATTTACAAACATCAATGTGATAATATATAAAAATATACAAATGCATTGAGTGCGCGTGGTACAGCTGTGTACACAAGCTGGTTACCTGTGCAAATGGCAAAGTATATCTCTAACTGGCCATTTATACATGCAAATAACTGATTTGCTAGTGCAGTTATGGTATCAATGTGCAAATCTGACGTGCAAATACACATGTATTTTTTCATGCATTCCTTAACCTCTCTCTCCCTTTCTGTAAAGTGGGGATAGTAATGCTGATTTACCCTGCAGGGCTCTTGCGAAGCCTCATTAAAATTTGAAAAATGCTTTGAGATCCTGGGAGAAATGATGTTCTAGAAGGGAAAAGTGAGATGATTATGAACAAGAGGCTGCACTAAAAAAGCCCAAGCCCTAAAACACAGGGTTAGGACAAATGCAATGTCTGCTTTTGCTTCACAATATTAAGAAATATGAAGCAGCTGGTTTCTGCTGGATGTGAAAGGCAATAAGAGTGTAAGTTAATAGTAATGACAAGCACAGCAAAAACCCATCACACTTCCTCTGTGTTATCAGCTCTACTTTTCCCTGTGTGGGAAGGGCCTCTCATTCCTGGGCTGCCCTTGGCCATCACACTGAATGTTTTCACTAGAAGCTTGATAAAGCAAAGGTTCAGAGATCCTGAAACATCTGACCCCTGCTATTTAGGAATAAAGTTACCTTGAGCAGTAAATGCCTTACAAGTCTCCTAATTGTCACCCTCCATGCCATTTGTTGGTGAAATTTTGCAGTGTGTTCTGGCAGTTCCTCCATATGGGATGGTCCTAGAGGTTTCTTCTTCATTCCCATCTGCTCCAGAATTACATTTTGATCTTGCTTATATTTGTTGTGTGATCAAATTCCTCTTTTTTGTCCAAATTCCTCCTATGTGGATGGTGCAAGTTAGCAAGGTCTTTTGGCACAGTTGTTAAAATCAGTTGCTCTCTGACCTCAACAAAAGACTCTCTTAGCTAATGGCATTGCTGAGAGGCTCTTTGTCACAGCCGCACTGACAAGGTAAAGTAAGTGGGATTAGGCCTTAAGTAAACAACAATACACTGAAATACAGAAGCAAACATAGCTGAAGAACACAATGTCACTGTTGGAGCTGGAAGTTGGCTAAGCTGCATGGGTTAACCCTCCTATGGAGTACTGAGTATGGTACCATGGAGAGTGAAGCAATGTGGTAGCCTGGCTACAAAAAAGCAGGTCTCTCTCTCAGTGTGACGGTGTCGGCTCCCACTTCTCGCGAGTGCCCCCTCTCTGGCTGATACGTGCCTGCAATCTAAGTTTGGAATGGGGCAGCACCCACTTCTCACGAGCACCACCACCCCACTTCTGGTCAGATGTGAGCCTGCTTCTTTCTTTGGTCTTTCATTGGGGTGGCACCTACCTCTTGCAAGAGCCGCCCTGGCCAATGGTTCTTACATTGGGTCTTCAGCGACTCAGCCCTCCAGCTGAGTCACACACACTGTACCCCTGACCCCCTTCTGGGGAATACAGTCTCTAGTTTTTGGTCATGGTGCTGGTATGGGGCCACAGCACCAAGCCTTCCTTCCTGGAGAAACTGCCTTCTTTAACGGCTCAAAAGGGCCCATCTCTGTGCCCTCAGTTGGTATGTTCTTTTTGGCAGCCCTCCTGGGCTCAGTCTTTAACCAGACCAGCAAGGCCCATCATGGTATTCTCGCCTGGTCTGGCTAGGTCTGGGCTCAGTGTGCCCTCACTGACCCGTCCATGGTTCTGCTGCTCTTCCAGTCAGCCAGGCACCCAGTGCTTCCTCTTCAAGCTCCAGGCAGCAACTAACTGCTCAGCCGCAGTTGCTTTCTGTCCCCTGATTGGTCACTCCAGCAGCCCCTCTGATTGGCTACTCCCCTGCAGCCACTCTAGGCTGCCTGGAGGACTTCTTCTCTGCTCTTTCTGGGGTGGGGTGAGGCAGGCGCCACAACATAGTCCACCCCACCATACTCACTTTCATCATGAATATAGGACATATTTAGATGCAGAGGTCCAAATCCTCCTTTCTGTAGAGGCCCCTTTAAAATTCTCTGGTGGCATAAAAGGGGCTGTACCGCTGGTGCATCTGGGCATGGGGAAGTACTCCCAGGATAGGAGGAATCCCAGTGTGGCATAGCAGCTCTACATCAAGTTTCTACTTATGTGCTCTTGCAAAGAAGGCATGGCCAGGGGGAATGGCCAGAGCTCTGGCACCAACTCGCTCCTGTGTAGCTTGGACAGACCAGAGAAAGTCCAGTTAGGAAAGTAATGAAGTCAATATGACTCGTAATTCCATATAATCTAAAACAACCTCTTCTCTATACAGTCATATGTCTTTCTGTTTGTCTCACCCGTTCCCATCTGTAGTGTTGCCCACTTACCTCTGACATCACAATCGCACCTCTCTGCAGTGACCTGTTCCACAGGAGATTTGTTTCCGGTGGTCACAATCCCCCCTCTGCCCCCCCAATCAGCAGTGAACTCTATGGTGCCTAGGGCAGCAGCAGCTGTGGGGATAGGAAAAGCAGGACAAGGTTCCTTTGGATTTTACAGGTCTAGCCACCTGTTAATTTTTTTTTACTGATACCAGCTAGCAAAGGTACCAAGCTATGACACGCTTGGTTGATATCAGTGCATGGACACACTTTTTCAAGGACTGTACCAGAGACAATTAAACATAGCAGTAAGACCCTGATACCGCCACCAAAATCTCTTGACCTATTCAACTATAATAAGCCGAGAAGAGTGGAAACCAGGCACACATGAGTGGAGGAAGGTAGATCTCCAGAAATAGTTTTATTAAAAGGTAATTGAGGCTAACCACATCACCTCCTTTTCCTTTGGTTGCAGTAGAAATACTGCCTGCCTCAGCCAACCCAACAGCCTCCCATAAGGCTACTGATCATGATATGTATCGGGCAGATTTACATGCGAGCATCTGTAAATGGAAGTGACAGTAGAAATCAGCTGACTTCCTCCATTCATATGTCAATAACTTAGAGGATTAAATAAAATGAAGTAGTGATATTAAAGCAGAGGATCTGTGTGACTAGAGGCTCATAAGACTTTTTCTATGGTCTGCCACATCTACAACCACTCTAGGTTCAGTTATACATTAAGGCTTTTTGACTTACACGTGGAAAGCTTTGTTCACTAATTTGCAAAACCTCTAGTTCCTTATAGCACTTGCTCTCCAAACTCCCAGCCAGTTTGTGACACAAAAAGGCCTTTCTTCATTTCCTCATTGCCTGTGCTTTTCTACTTTTTTTGGGGGGGGAACTCAGTAATCATAACTAACAGTTAACTAATCATTCAAATACACCCTTCTTCTCTCTGCAAGCTCCTTTTCACAATAGCCAGCTTTGGATCAGGTCTTAACACAGCCTTGTTGGGAGAGACTCCCGGCATTTGCATGGTGGTCAGTGGTTTTGGATTATAGTGAGAATGGATCGAAAGATTCTTCATTGAGAATGTAATCCAAAAGCCCTAATTACCATGCAAATCCTTGGACCATCTCTCAAAGAGGCTGTGTGTAATGCCTGATGCAAAGTTGGTTGAAGTCAGTAGGAATCTTTCCATTGACTTCTGGAGGCTTTGGATCTCTGGCTCATAGTGACCAAGTCACTGCTCAGGTGAAATACAGACTACAACAACAGCCACTCAGGGTCATTATTAAAGCTATTCAATAATGGGATGGCCTGTATTACACAGTAGGTTGCACAAAACCATTGCAACATTTCTCCATTACATTCATTCCTTAAAATGAATCAAATGAACAAAAAATCTTAAATTCTGGAGTACAATATGGTTTTAAAAAGAAAAATCTTCCAATACATATCAGGAAAGCTCTTAGATGTTGTTTTCCTCTCACTTTGGAAAGAGAATTGTAGTTAGCTTTCAATCTTCCTGACACTGTTCATGGAGGAAGCCAAGAAAAAGCACCAGCAAAACAGAATGACTGCAATTTAGTTAATTTTATGCAAACTAGACTCGGCATTTAAGTTGGGAGCTACTGACCATAAACATAGTGATGGAGAAACCAAACATTGCATGTATGTAAATGGATGAATTATTAGAAGGATTGCAAAGATACTCCATGCACCCATATCTAATTATGAGTCTGGGAAGACACATGTGGTGAACCCAGGCTCCACTGAAGTCAATGAGGCTATGACTTTGTTCATGATAATTTAGCTCCTGGAAGAATTATTGGGGTGATCCCCAATAATCCCCAGCTGGTGTGAATTGGTGCAGCTCAGTTGAGGTCAGTGGAACTATACCCATTCACACAAGGTGAGGGCTTTTAATTTTGGAGGTAGAATACCTGGATGATTTTTTTGTTTTATTTTGTTATCAATAGACTTCTGGCTGTACTGTGACTTCAGCAGAATGGAATTGGAAATTCTGAAAAGCAGTAATAATTTTTTTCCTTAAATCTTAAGGGCTACAAGAATATCATGTCAGGTGGGAAATTCAGGAAGAGTCATGGATAGCAAATTAACTGCTTATAAACATGCCATTTGGGTTGTAGAAGAAAGGAACATAAAATCTTTAATCAGGCTACTAATAGCTTTGGGTTTAATTTTGGTCAAACACATCAAAAATGAAATGAAAAGGTGAAAGTCAGAAGTGAGGGGAGCTTGGAAGCTTATTGGAATAGCTGAGTATCTGTCAAATATTTGTGTTTCTATGTGAAGGAGGAAGAGGTCTAGACTTCTTTGGTCACTTGCTGGGATCTTGGTACCACATGGCCTTATGGTATGTTTTTATTTTATTTTTTCCCTTGCTTGCTTCTTAAAAAGTATTTGTCTCTGCTCGTGCCGCCATGTGAATTCTCTGAAATAGACCATTAGTCATTAGCCTGTGCTAAAGGAGAACAAAGAATAATGGCAAAAAATGACCGCTCATCCTAAAACAAAACAAAAGTTTTAAAGGCAGCTAGTGCATAAGATATCAGTGAGCTTTAACCATATGGGAAGTTTGAAGCCTCTCTGTTGTTTCACTATTAAGATCTCTCCAGACATAAGTGATCATTTCTGACGCCAGGTGCTAAATCTCTTAAAGAACCCAAAGGACTCATTTTAAATTTAATTTAACTCTTAAGCTAAGTCAATGACTTGTAAATTCTCAAAAATGTATTCTGTGGACAAAGAGTAAGTGCTGTAATTTTCGGGAGGAGCCGCTGGATCCTTCATAGGTAAGCAGACAATTGAATTCCTGCTTTAAGTGTGTAAGTCAGAGGAACTCAACTTGATTATGAAATCACAAGTGGTGCTTCCTTGTCTTTTGCTTATCTTCCCAAGAATAAATGTGTGTATGTTCTCTCCGTGCAGGCTCTTGGTATGACTGTAATGCAACCAGTTAATAACAACAATGGTACTGTTTGCATTTGCATCTTGAGGACCAACTCCCACAGCCTTCCTCAGGTGATGCTCCCAATGATTTCAATAGGAATTTTGCCTGAGTAGGAACTGCAGGATTTGGCCAATATTTATATTGTGTATCCACATTCCCACTTTGGACCAACAAGTTGGTGTCACTAAAAGCGTCATCTTGTTGATAGGGATGGCACTAATGTTTAAACCTGGGTGAGATTCTGGCCCCATTGAGGTCAATGGCAAAACTCCCAGTGACTTCAGTGGGGTTAGGGTTTCACCTGAAATGCAGGCTAAAGACTGTGATGGGAAGGATGATTTTGTGGTTAAGACTTGTGGTGCAAGAGCTCTGAGTTCAATTCATGGCTGTGCTGTAGATGTTCTCTATGACCGTAGACAAGTTACTTAACTTCTCTCTGCTTCAGTTTCCCATCTGTAAAATGGCAATAACATTTCCATCCATCACAGGATAAATTCACCAGTGTTTGTGAGGTGTTTGGATGCAACAGTGATGAGAGCCATACAAATACCTAGATGGAGAAGCTAATGCTAACTAGCCAGATACGGGTGTTTAGTTGTATGGAGCAAACTATGCTGGTTTCTTCCACGGTTTCCTAGGTCTCATCACAATATTTCACTATCTTCTGGTTGAGTTGTTTTTATATCCTGGGTCCTTTAAAAGTCATCATCCAGTTTGCATAGTTCCCCTCCTCCACTGGGGCACATTTCTCTGCCTTCGTATTTGGTTTCTAAATTTGCTATATTCCCTTGGCGTGGTATGTTCAAAGGGGATCGGAGTTCTGCTGTGAGGATCATGTTGGCCATTAACATTTAGAAGGGATGGCATTTTCAGAAGGAAGCTAAAAATGGTACACCTTCCAGTATGCTTTCAGCATCTCTTTTGTGTTGGTTGATGCCTACCCTAGACTTCAAATGGAGGATTAACCAAGGTTAGTGCTTTGGAGTTCCAGTTCACCATATATCATTTTCTTTGCTTTCTGCATTGTATTCCTTACTTTACATTAAATGTAAGGCTCAAATGTTGGCTTTGCTGTGTTGTAAGAAAAAAATTGAGGGAATAAGAAAACGTTGCAAAATGTGGTTGACATTGTTGTCTTGTGTATTTTGGAAGGATTCCTGCATGCACAGAAGCTGAAAAACTAACTGCCGACTTTCAGAAAGTAAATCTTAAAATCTGCCATCTCTGGTCTGGATGAAGAAAGGCAGACAGTCCACTTCCAAACCTCTGCAGTGGCATTTGTGATCTATTTTAACTTCTGTGGTTTTCCAGGTAACCAAACTACTATGAAAGTCAAGTAAAAGTCAAGGTGTAAAAACTCCTTGCTTTATATGCTGGGATATAAAGTGGAGGGGTAATCTGTAGTACAGGAGTTGTCTTATATCCCTGATGAGCGTTTGTATGCATAATTCAAGTGCATGCGTGTGTTTGAATTCCAGCCTATATTGATTGAATTGGTCTCTGATAATAAACAGGATAAATAAACCTGATGTGAGTTAAAGCAGGTACATTGATGTGTTATATGGAAAACATTTAAATTCAACACAGTGACCTTGAGCAGGATGTAATTTCAAAAGTGACTTAAACATGCTGACACACACACACACAAGGGTTGAGAGAGGAGGCGGTGGAGGAACAGAACAAACACGTTCAAAATTATTTGGATATATCGGGATTATGGGCTGATAAGTGGCTTATGCAGCTTGTCGTAAAGAAGTGTGAGGTAATAAGGCCAGGGACCAAAAGTAATCAGAGACTGCAGCCTGAGAGTGAGCACAGTGCAGAATACAGATTAGAGCATGGCAGAAAGGCACGCATGGTATTGGGGTAGGTTCTGTTTACGATGGATGACCTAACAGACACCGGGGCCTCCTCCCTTCAAGAGACCACTTCCACCACTGTGACTGCAACATGGCTGGGATTCTGTTGGTTCCTCCAAAAGGGCTTCTGCTCAGTATGACTGTTTCATGAACTGGCTTGTAGATCAGATTGTTTTAATACACCCTCCCTTGTTTGAATTCCCCTTTGTAGACTGGCGCCTTACTCTGTGAGCACTCCAATTAATTTCAAAGGAAGTATATTTGGAATAAAGCCCACTCAGAATGGGTAAGGAGGACAGAATTAGGCCTTATCTATACGTATAAAACCACCCAGGACTCCTTTTAAATTCACGTCTATGCTCTCTACATATTTGACCGTGTCAGAGATTCACCAAGGACTTTGAGTGGGTTCCTGCCAATCCAATTCTAATAGAATTTGACCCAAATTTGATTTACTCATTGGTCAAATTGATACTCGCTGTCTTCTCCAAAGGAAATGTTAACTATCTAACGAGCTGTCTCACATTCCATCACATCTGCTTGTGATTTGATAAGCTAGAACCTCATATCACTTGTCTTGTCGGAAAAATGTGAAGCCACATTTTTTCAGGCTGGCTACCTGCTATCAAGCTGGTTAATGTGAACTCAGACTAAAGTACTACTGATGGTCAGAGGCAAACCAAACAATAGTCGATGAAGTGTCTCCAGCATTTGGAGGTAGGTTACCAAGGTTATTAAAACAGTTGGTGTCTTCTATTTTTCCTTTTAAACTTATTTCTGCATATCTTAATTTTTAAACCAGTCTTCATTTCCCCCCTAAATTCTAAGTTTTTGATCTCACTTGAAATGTAGCCAAAAAGCTTTTGAAACCTCGTCAAGGAGAGAGATAATTACAGAAAAGGAGAATTTTTGTATCTCTTTCTGAATTTAAAATACATCAACTCATCTAAAGCATCCCTTCATTTTATTAAATAGCACATCAACCTTAAAATCATATTTCTAAATATCAGTTTTATACTTAGATTTTTTGCTTAACATCTTAGAAATTTACAAATCGCTTTTCATGCCAAATATTTGTAACCATCGTAGTTTATCCAGAAAAAGCCCCATATTTGATTATTTCATGTTTCTGAACCACCCTGAAATATCAGTAACATTTAGACTTCTCTTTGGCCAGTGCTTTACCAGTCCTGTGGTTTGGTGCAGCATTAGACTGAAGTCCGGGATTGTCCATGTAATCTGGGTTCAGATTTGACCGAGGAAGTGTGGCTGCATGGGTTGTGTTTGCAGGGGTGTTTCTAGCATTGGGGAACTGGAGGAAGGCTTCACTCAGAAAAAGGAGAAAATGAAACCAGAGTAAGAAAAATATTCCTTCCTTCTAGTTCATTCAGAGCTCTGTCATTAACCCAATCGTTCTTCTGGGTGAAGGAGCCATGGAAGAGCAGTGCTCAGGTGTTCCCGTGTGTGTCATTCACGTGTGCCCATTCCAACCGGGGTAAAAAGCAGCATCAGAACTTCATAGGCTAGCATAGCAGAGGACTTAGGGACATGTTAAGTGCCCTCAGTTATCCACCTCATGGGCAGCTAAGGCAAGTTGTGGACTGTCACTTTACCTAAAACTCTCACCCTTAGCTGCCAGCGGGTGGGAGGCTGCATGCCCGTCTATAGGGCAATCTGCGTGAGGATGACCCACATCTCAGAGCGTTGCACAACACTACAAAGTTCAGTTGTATAAAAAACTGAGGGCTACATTCTGATAAAAGTTACACAGGGGTAAATGTGGAGTAACTCCATTGACACAAAGCTGACTTGAGATTAGAACCAGGCCCAGAGTGTGAGGGGGTGGTGGAACACTCAGAAGATGTCTGAGACACATCTGGAAATGCTTCTATTCTGGGTCTCTTAGGGCATTTCTACCCTTCTGTTAAGTTGCTATCTGGTACACTGGCACTTCCTGAAACAACTGGGAGCACATTGTCTTGCAGAATGCACTTTAAGTGAGGGGTTATCCTGCCACACCTGCTACTGGTGTCGTATCTCTCTACATTTGCCCACCAGCCATTCTCTGTCCCTTATGTCCATCTAACTCCTGTGCCTAATAATGAGGGTGACGAAGAATTGTCTCCATGTCCTATTGCTCTGTGTTTTCGCTCGCCATCGATCCTCCATGTCGAATGGTCCTTACTTGTTGGAATCAGCGACTTTTCTCTCTGTTGTCAGTTCAGACTGTTGTCACAGAGTTAGTTAATACCCTCTAGCACTATTATTCCTTATTCACATGCACTCTTAATGTCCTTAGTCATTAAGCTGAGAAATGTTAACCTTGTCATAGCTAGTGACTGGAAGCAGAAAAGTCCATTTAGTTCTCAGGGGGAATGAATTCTAATTTTCTGCCTGTCAGAAACTGACATTTTACATATTTTCCTCCCCCTCCCCTCCTCACCCCAGTTTAGTGCTAAATTTAAATGTATGTCATAGGGAAGGACCTTTTGCTCATGCTAAACCCCCCAAAGCCTTGGGAGATATCCAAAGTGTGAGGCTCTTGACCAGTAGCTGCTGCTGGAGCTAATTTCATATGCTGAAGGGAAAGGGAGGTGAGAATGAAAAGTTGCAGATGAGAGGTCTCTGCAAAGGCCACATTAGAGTTCCATGTCAGAAAACATTGCTTTTTTTTCTTTCTTCTCCCCAGCTGAAGTGGATGAAAAACAACTCCTCAGGATTTAAAATATGAAACAAAGAAACAAATTATGTTAATCAAGCAGACTGGTATCTAATATTTGTCATTACGATGTAACACCTCTTATTTAGTGTCACAGACTATTGGAGGCCTTTGACAAGCGTGTTGGTTGAAATGAAACATGTCTAAAGATATCCAGAGTTCACTGTTCTAGGCTCAGGTAATAGCTCATGTCTTGACAAATATATATGATACCATGATGGGGTGTATACACCCCCTACAGGTCCATAAAGAGTTAACAGGAGCCTGAGAGCCCAGTTAGCCCACTTTATGGCACTCAGCAGGCCTGTCAGACTCAATTCAGTATTAGACCTAGCAGGGGAGGAGCCGGCTGGTTGTTGTAAGTTCAGAGCAGTCATGAGGGAGGACCTAGGGCTGAGGAGACACTACCTAAGGCCCAGGAGAGCAGCAAGTTGGAACTTGTCCCCTGGGTGGAGAGGCTGAAGAAGGACCCAGACATAGGGAGTAAGAGAGGAATAAGTTGCAGGAGTCAGGATTAGTGTCTATGGTGGGCCGCTAGGATGGTGCAGAACTTGAGGCAACTGTCCCTGTGGATCTTTGTCCTGATAACAGGACTGAACACAATGGGAAATTGTGAAAGAGACAGAATCTCAGACCTGCAAGGGAGGTAGTGAATTGGTTAGTGTTTTATTGTTTTGATGTCACTAGGTGAAGAGACAGGAACTGAAATAAGACCTTCAGCTAGGGAAGAAGACATTTTGATTTGCTATCTGTGTTTTAATAGTGGTGAAGGTCATTACGGTCACAGATGCCCTGGAAGGGGTGGGACTCCAGAGGGACCTAGCCATTATATGAGATTGATGACGGTGCCACAAGAGCGAGCTCCATGATGGTAAGACCACTACAGACATTTACTGGAAAGAGACACATTCATCCTGCAAAATCTCCAGTTATTTGTTGTGCTGCTTCTGTATTGTGTTGACCGTATCATCTTTAATAAGTATTATAAATTCTAGCATATTATTTTTACAGTAATGCTGAGAAGCCTGACCAAGATCAAGGTCCCATTATGGTAGGTGCTGTACTTATACCTAGTAAGAGATGCTGCCTCAAAGAGTTTGCAGTCTAAACAGTGGTTTGAGCATTGGCCTGCTAAACCCAGGGTTGTGAGTTCAATCCTTGAGGGGGCCATTTAGGGATCTGGGGCAAAAATTGGGGATGGCCCTCCTTTGAGCAGGGGGTTGGACTAGATAACCTCCTGAGGTCCCTTCCAACCCTGATATTCTATGATTCTATGAAATAGAGAAGAGGGTAAAGGATGGAACGAAGGCTAATTCTCCCCATTTTACACATAGGCAACTGAGGTAAAAGGAGCAGCAGAAGCTAGGACAGGGCTAGACAGGGCTAGGAACTGAAACCAGAACTCCTAATTCCCACTCTGCTGCTTTCACCACAAGATCGTCCTTCCTTTCCCTATTACAGCTGAAGGTGGAATTAGGATGAGGTGTCATACAGGCACTACATGTGTTTAATGAGCTGAATTCTGACCTTCTGTTAGTTAGTGCATCCAAAGGCTGGAGATAACCCACTGGATGCAAAACATTGTTAATATTTATTCCATGAACCATCCACCTCCCAGGCTTGATGTGAGATTCATCCCTTCCCCCTGGTGTTTTCACCAGCCAGGGGTTGGCTGTAGACTGGAGTGGAGATGGCAGTCCATTGTTCCATTTGTTGGGTGGCTGAGGAGGCAGTGGCTGAGTGTTTTGGCCCAGGTATGTGGCCCCTTGTGTTATCCCAATGCATCCAGGCATCGAGTGGTACTTGGCACATGATAAATGAATCGGTTAATACAATAAATAAACAAAGCCTTCAATAAAAGTGGCCTGTCAAGTTCCTTCATTATTTGGGGAAGGAGGGAGAGACTTGTATGCATATATCCTATACTCAGTATATATCCCTCTTGTGCTGCTCTATGGTAACTGGGTATAGGCTGACTACAAATGCAGACAAAATGAATTCTGCTCTTTTAGGCAAGTAGATATTCGTTCAGAGAGTAGCTGAAGGATTTTGTCTGGCTGCATTCTGTGCTAATATTTTCTAGTGGGTGGAAGTTTGGCCCAATGGGTAAGGCACTAACTTGGGACTCTAGAGGCCTGAGTTCAATTCTCTACTATGCCACTGATTTCCTGTGTGATCTTGGGTGCATCACTTAATCTTTCTTGCCTCAATTGTAAAATGAGCATAATACAACAATGTGATTTGTTAAAGACGGTGGGTTTCTCTAATATAACAGTAATGGGGGCTATGCAACATCATAACTATATAGGATATTTCTGAGAGCTGACTTTGTAGGTACTACTCACCTCTTGGATGTACAGGAAACTGCTGGTTCAGGTAAACTGCTCCAAATATGGACTCTGTGTGTGTGTGTGTGTGTGTGTGTGTGTGTGTTAATTCCTGAGTTGCATGTACAATGTTTTGATGCTGTTTGTTTTGGAAATAAGTTCTCTTGTTCACAGTTCTCTGGACATAATGATGTGTTCTAATACATGACAGGTATATGCATGCAGAATTAGCAGGGATAATACAGAAAAACAATTTATGGAATTTTATACAGTCAATTGTACATTAAACAGCTGTAATTCTATTGAGAGGGTTTGGAGTCATCATAAACTAGGAGAACCTTGCCTGGAATTGCAGCATTACATGCACAATTGCAACGTCTTTAATATTTTATGATGCTTCATTGTAATTAGAAAGGACTCCTTTTTGTCTCCATACTGTTTATTACAGTTGCCTGGTGGCCTTTCCCTCAACCCTTTCCTTCTGCCTTGCTCTTTTATCACCTCCTTATTGGTCTGCATCTCTTTCTCTCCTGCTTCCCCTTCTTTTATTTCTTTGTCTTCTGCTGCTCCTTTGCTCCTCCATCTCATCCTAAGTTTAATAGGGCCATTATGGCTTAGAGATGGCTACAAATCCATTTTCAGCCCATCTGGATAGATGTGATCCTGCTCAAAACTACAACTCTTCAAAAAAAATAAGAGCCACTGATAAATACAAGTGAGCCCAATTCAAAATCCCAGATCTAAGCATCCTTCAAACTCTGGGTCTGTTAGAAATCCAAATCCAGATCTGTGTCTTAGAAGTAGTCCCTAACTTTACAGGGAGCTGAATCAAACAACCCACAGCTGAGCAAGCACAGATTTGAGGATGTTCACAATCCAACCCGTTTCTAACCTTGTCATCAGTGGGTAGATATATTTTATTCCATGCGCCCACAGGCATCTGGCTTAGCAGAGATTGAACCCAGGCCCTTTAGTATCACAAGCACACACTCCTGCTACTTGAGCTAAAGAGAAACTTCATTAGCTGTTTGCAAGTAGCAGTCACCTAGCCTCATGTGGGCCATTCAGTAGAGGGAGACATGATCACTCACACTTAGTCACTAATTATACCTTAACAAAATGTAATAAAGTAAATGACAAATTAAAGGCCCAAGTGCAGACTCCTTATACAGAGACGTATGGGAATTTTGACTGTGTAAGCAATAAGGGTGAGCTCCATGGAGGGACTTAGGTGTTGCAATGCTGAGCACCATGGAGACGAACTTTTCGGCATCTAGAAAACCACAGGAACAATACTGTGATCTACAGAGCTGAGTTAGGTGCCTACGCTCCCTATACAATGAACAGGGAGAGACAGATGCTTATGAATGTATCCACAAAAGCCAGCATGCTAGGCGGGGAGCTGCCTAAACCAGCCAATGGGAGATGCCAACTAGAGAGGTGTGTGCTAAGCCCTGACCCTCTCTCTGAGGTAGGCACGTAAGTCTGGGCTGCAGGGAGGCACCTAGCTTTGCTATCAGCCCACGTGTGCCAACGCACTGCTTGGAGTCAGATGACTTAGGCACCAAAGGTATTTCTTGAGGGAATGAGTTTAGGTGCTGGCCTTGCCCACACAACAGTGGGGGTGGTGTGGTGCCCACAATGTAGCTTTTAGGTCAGGTGGTAGAGCACTCCATTGGGATGTGAAAGACTCAGGTTCGATTCCCCCCTTGCTGCCAGATGGTGAGGGAGAATCTGAGGAGGAGTCTCCCACCTCTCAGGAGACTGCTCTACCCACAAAGCTATGGGATATTCTGATGTGGGGCTCCCTCAGCTCCGCTGTTGAACTCTGGATAAATAATAAAAGAGTGGTTGGAGCAGGAGGACTGGACTTAGGGTCTCCAACCTCCCAGGTAGGTGCCCTAACCACGGGAATACACGGTCATTTTCTCTTTTTTTCTCTCTCTTGTGCCCAATGACTATCCCACTGTAGATAAATACATCAATAGCCATTACTAGTTTTACCTCAGATCACCATTCCACTTAACACACAGTGCGTAGATATGTTTATAGTGAAATCAAGTATAAGTTTATTTAACAAACCATAGCGATTCAAGTAATAACAAACAAAAACAAATGGTTACCTAGAAAATAAAACTGTAATACACACTCTAGAACATAGACTGCATTAACTACATACACTTATGTCTGGTAGAGTATTGCTCACCCAAACTCTTACAGCACTTTGCAGCCAGGTAGGCTGTGATTCTCCTTTCATGAGATAGACACTGTCAGCTTGCCTTCTAGGTGAAAGACCCTGTGTATTTCCTTGCACTCCAAGATATACCAGAACAATCTTTTGTCTTTTTTCATAAATAGGAACCCCTGCACCCTAATGTCTGGTTCATCTTGTAGATTTCCTTTCTTGTAGACTTCACAATCTCTTTTTTTTGCCTGTTGCTCAGTACACAAGTAGGCCTACAGTGTGGGGCTTACAATACACAAATGATCAGACAGGGAGATAGGTGTCTGTTATCTCCAGCCCGAAAGGAACATTTCTGAGGTCCTTTACCTCCTCATGAGCTGCCTTAACTCCAAGACCTTAAGAACATAATTTTTAGTATAGATACATAACTCCTTAAATATTATCCCTACATACATTGCACATGATGACCAGTGGTGGGCTACTTGCTCTCAGCAGAGACCTCACATGCCACCATTTGGTGCACTATTATGCATATATCTGAACCAGGGGGTCTGTGGGTCACAGCTACTCATGAATCTCCATTTTCTTGTGAAAATCCCAGTTAGGTTTCTAACCCACTCAGTGCTCCTACATTTAACAAAAGGGAGAAAGAACCCATCTCTATAAAGGAAATTACAGGCACAAAGTTATGCTAGTAAAATCACAGCCTTTGCTCATTTGCTTACAGTTGGTGCAGAGAGTCTCCTGTGATGTTCCAAGATTGGTTCTATGTAGCTTGCCCGTATGGTGAAATGTTCTCCCCCTAATCCCAGGGTAAGTCAGAATTTTATTTTTCTGTATTCAAAATTCCTAGATTTCAATCTATGGCTTGTTACAGGACATCTGCTTATGAGATCTCATTCACACAATTAAGAATATGGTTCTTGAAAGCACAAAACATCTGCAGTGACAATTTGGAGCAGAGCACTTACAAAAAGTGTCCTTTTTTTTTTTTTAAGAGACACTAAATATTTTGTTTTTGTTTATGAAATAAACAAAAAACTGAGCTGGCAACTGTGTGCAGTGCATCATGGGTAGCACAGACAGCGGTTGCAGCTTACATTGTAACAAAGGACATAACCATGCCTTGGCAATAGGAGGAGAATGGCTGTTTAATTTCTCCAGACAGGAACTTGCAGCTCATTGTTTTGTTTTTTGCTCCAGCTTTGAAGGATGAGAATGTTGTGTCTGATGCATTTCAGCAAGGAAAGAGTATTCACTAGCACAGTTGAGTTCATTTCGCTCCCCAGTGAGGAGTAAAAAGCATTAACCGTCTCTCACTTCACCAGGGAAGGAGGAGGGGGTGTTTTCAGCCTGCGAGAAGTGTGAAGGCATTGTCAGGTTTAGGTCAGGCTGTTGCAGGAGGCTGTGTGGTTCTCTCACTAGGACAGATTAGTTTGATGTCAGATGGCAGCCTGGAGGCAAAGCACAGAAAAAGCAAGAGACCCCAGGAATGGGGTGGGGGAGACTGGGGAAATTGCCATGTTTCCTTGTGATGCAAAGCTGTTCTCTCTGACAATGACCTTTCTGGAAAGCAGATTCAGAAAGACTGGTTTGTGTAAAGAAACCGTACCAAGGAAATTGGACTGGAGAGGAAATGGCCATGTTTCCAGTCCTTAAACTGTAATTGTAACTAAAGCTGTGGTTGTCGCTCCTTGAGCTCTTACATTTCTCCATGAGATTCCTGTTCAGATATATACCAATGCTGATGACAACAAGGCCTGATGCTACAGTCCTTACTCAGTCATACTCAAGGAAGATGACATCGGTGGGCCTATTCAAATGAGCAAGGGTTTCAGGGTGGGGACCATTCTTTGCATTCCTTTTACCATTGTGCTTTACTATTATACATATTTCCATAGTGCCTTACATCCCAAGGTCTCAGGATTAAGTGAGTCACGGCACACCCCTGTCAGGTAGATGCTGGGCACATGGGAAAATGTGAGACAAAGAGCCAAATTCAGAGTTGAGTGTAAATTGACGTAACTTACACACTCAGGGACCACAAGGTGTAAGTTACACGAATGCAAAGTACCTTAGACTGACACATCACCTCTGAAATTCACCCAGATTTTTGTACAGCTACATGACTAAGTGAGTCATGTATCAGTGGTGGCATCGAGAATAGAATCCAGGTGTCCTGGCTCCCGGGGTAAGCACAAGACCATATCCTTCTCTGGTGCTCAGTCCCTGAACTCCCTGGTTCTGAAGGTCTGTTGAGGTAATCCCCTTCCTCCTCTCCATTCTGAAGCAAGACAAAAAATCTCCTAAAATGATGGCTTTGCTCACTTCTGCTATGCTTACACAAAGGCTGTGAAGTTCATCACAGCTTGTCTGAATTCCACCAGCAGAGCTGTGCAAAATGTTCATACTTGAGCCTTGACTCAGCCAGCTCAGACTCAGTCTGAATTCAAAGTTTGCTGTGTTTTGTCCTGGCGGGGGTGTGGAAATTACAGTAAGGTGAGTAAAATCAGTTCAGCAGGGTTGGTTCAGCCCACAAAAGAGTAGGGGTCAGGCCTAAAGTTTGGATCATTATCCAAAGTTTGGTGTGAGGGTGGGAGCTGGAGCTGGGCTCTGATTCAAGACCATCTCTATTTAGAATGTTTAGAGGACCTGAATGAAGAATCCTTTGGGAAATCTGCTATATTTTCTCTATATTACGCTGCTGTATTTTATACTATGTGTTCCAGAAAGCTGACTGAATTTTTTTCTCGAAAGAATGCTGTAAAATAATGGGATTTTGATGGCAATGACTTTTCATTGTCATTGACATTTTGAAAAGAAAAAAATTCAATAAAACATACAAAACATTCAGACCTTTTCCTTTTGAAATGGTGGGGGAAATGCCAAAACAAAGCAAAACATTTCAAAGTGAAACATTTCATTTTATAATTTGTTGTTGAAAAACGGAAATGTTTGTGAAAACTTGTGAACCAAATGAAAATCGTTGGGTTTGTTTTTCCCCCCTACAAAAATCATTATCTTTTTTTGACCATCTCTAGTATTCTGGCTGTAGCCTGACCTTTTCTTTGTTATTGGTACAAGTCAGGGGTAATTAATTTAAATGATATAATATTTGGTTATCCTTAGAGGTGCTCTTTAAAAAGGATGATTTAACATATTGTTCTATACTGCACCTGGAACATCGTTCTCATTAAGAGTAGCCCATATTATGTTAGGTTACGGAGGAGAAAGCACTTTTATTCTATTTTCAGCACTATTTTCAGATGCTCTTATCTTTAAAACAAAAGATTGGGCTGTTTTCTAAACACACAGCAAACTCTTCACATATGCCATAATTAACCCCAAGTTGTGTTAAACTACTTTTGAGAGCTCAACTTCATTATGATAAAAAAAAATGGAAGTGCTAAACCATGGAAAATCTTATTGTGTCTTTCAGGTATAGTGTACTGATCTCTGCTTATCTGCTCAATCTTCTGAAGGTGAGCAGTTTCAGACAAGGAGATGCTGAGTCACATGTCTAGCTGGAGCTTTTCATGTTACAGTAAATATAGCTGCATTTGTTTAAATGATTAGACATTATAATTAACCTGCTGCATTTATTGTAATGTCTGACCCCATGTGATCCTTCTCAGAACATCTGGTGAGCCCACTGCCTGGAAATGCATTGAGACTCCTCCACTCTCAGATAGCCTGAAGTTACAGGCATAGGTGGATGGTGCGGTGGAATATTTAGGGGCTTTAAGTCACCCGTCAGTGCATAACTAGGAACTCTGGTGCTTTAGTGTCTCTTTCCAATATTGGTGGTCGGGTGATGCAAGACTAAAGTGGCATCTGGAGAGCCACCACCACCTTGGATTTGCTTTCTACAGATTTCCTCACTCCCACAAGAGCCTGCAAAACCCAGTGCTCTGTGTGAGGAGTGTCTCACTTTCAAAGGGGTAGCACTATAAATCTTGCTGCACTGAGATGAACATATAACCTGCAGTACTGTTCAGATTATACCCGTGAATTTCTAGTGGGAAATCTTTATGGAAATAAATCCTGCACTGCCGTGGATAGGAAAGATCATTCTTTAAACTCTGTATTCTGGTCTATCTGGTGCAGAGCAAGACTTCAGTCTTGTGTGAGCAGCCTGAAGCCCTAATGTAAATCTAGCTCCAATCCATCTGAATAATAATGACCCTATCCAGTGTTTTACTTTGAGACTTTAAGAACCAGATCCTTGCAGTTTCCTTATTGTTTACACAGGCTTTCTAGTTTTAAGTATTTCCCATATTGTTTACTGCTGATCATTCTCACGTACAGTGGAGTCCTCAGTGAGAGAAGACTAAAGGGGTGCAGTTTTGCCCATCTATAAATGAACCAGTTTCCGAATACCTGAGAACAAAAGAAAGGCCATACTGGGTCAGACCAATGGGCCATCTAGCCCAGTATCCTGTCTTCCGACAGTCGCAAATGCACAACTGTGCATTGTACAACAATGTCAGTTTACAGTACAGTTGAATTTAATACAGCAAGGCTCTTGAAATAGTTAATATGCTTTCAGCCATTAAAATTGATGTAACTACATGTCCTTTGCCTGGATGCTTGTAAAAAACTTGACAACAATTAGGATGCTGCTGTGCTGAGACCTTACTTATCATGCTGACCAATTGTCTACTTGTTTCCTTGTACTTTCCTATTTATTTATATCCACCTGTTGTCTCTTGTCTAATACTTAGATCAGGGGTGGCCAACCTGAGCCTGAGAAGGAGCCAGAATTTACCAATGTAGATTGCCAAAGAGTCACAGTAATATGTCAGCAGCCCCCCATCAACTCCCCCGTGCCCTGCTCCCAGTGCCTCCCACCCACCAGCAGCTCTGCCGATCAGCACTTCCTCTTCCCTCCCCACACCTCCCGATCAGCTGTTTTGTGGCGTGCAGGAGGCTCGGAGGGGGAGGAGCAAGGGCATGGCAAGCTCAGGGGAGTGGGTGGGAAGGGGGGGAGTGGGGACAGGGCCTGTGGCAGAGCCAGGGGTTGAGCAGTGAGCACCCCCCCCAGCACATTGGAAAGTTGGCGCCTGTAGCTCCAGCCCCGGAGCCGGTGCCTATACAAGGAGCCGCATATTAACTTCTGAAGAGCTGCATGTGGCTCCGGAGCCACAGGTTGGCCACCCGTGCCTTAGATTGTGATTTGGGACAGGGACAGTTCTTTTTGTTCTGTGTTTTATACAGCACCTAGCACAACGGGGTCCTGGTCCATGAGTAGGACTTCTAGGCGCTATGATAATACAAACAATAAATAATACATATGTTCCGTTTTCCAGAAACAGAAATGTCAGTTATACAATACCAGTGAGAGTTGTTTTCTAATTAAGAGTCCTCCTTGCACAGTAAGTCCATCACATATACACACACCGCAGCTGCTTATGTAGTCCTCTCCCCTCTCAAAATGTACAGCAGCACTTGACTGGTGACTGGAATTCCAGCAGTGTTACTTATTCAGAATCATCATTTGCCTTTCATCTAATCAAAATCTCTATCCTCTGATGCAGAATGCATCTTTCAAAACAAATAACAATCTCCTAAAACTAAGTCTCATACAAATCATCTTGTATTAGTGCAATTATATGTAGCAAGTGTCAATTCTAGGTTTTCCATGCATATTTTAACAGCACAAAAATGAACACCCTCTGAATGGAAGACGTACTAAGTTTTTGTGACCTAATTTTGTTGGCCTGTAAATAAAGTAACTGTGGCTTGAGGACAAGTTAATTTGATGTTAATAGGAGTATTGTATGGTAAATTGTAGCTGAGACCCATATATACAAAATGTTGCATGGCCAATTATATATCCCGAAAGATATGTGCAAGTGGAAGTGCACACCCAGTTTGTGCATGCCGTTCAAGTAATTGTGTGGGTAAACAATAGGGGTCTGCCAAGTGTGCATGAGTGTTTAGTTTGCATAACTAGTCAGAGGCCTAGATCCACAAAGGGCACTTCGCTTTGTTATGCCTTAACTCTTAGGTATCCTGCTGCCTCATGGAATTTAAAGCTCGGAGTTAAGTGTCCAGGCTCCCTGTGTGTTGTACTGGGAAAGTTAGGTGCCTAAGAAAGGGATTCACAGAAGCCAACAAGCTGATGGAGGCACTGCTTAAACTAGCCAGTAGGAGATACCCAGGAGAGGGATGGGGCCTAAGCCCTCCAAGGCAGTTAAGTGTTTAGTTTTGGGCTGGAGGGAGGCACCTTTCTCTGCTTGAGATTCTCAGCTATAAACCCTCTGTTGGAGTTAGGCTCCTAAATCAGGTCAGTCCTTTCTTGTGAAAACACAGAGACAAGCCTCCCCTGTTCTCTCCCCCTGCCCCATTATGGCCAATACCCAGTGGTTTGGGCACCTACCTGGGATATGGGAGAACTGTTCCTAAATACCTGCTCTACCTGTTGTGGAGCACAGTCCAGATCTACCACACTGCAAGAGCGTGCGCTCGCTACCAGGGTATTCTGGGTTGAGTCTCTTTCTGGGTATGTCTGTAATTGAACTGGGAGGTGTGATACCCAGCTTGCATATATGGACCCATGCTAGTTCTGCTAAAGCTAGCCCCTCAAAGTAGCAGTGTGTCCACGGTGGCTTGAGTGTGCCTATAGAGTACATACCCGGGGGTAGGGGGATTATACTCAGGGCGGCTAGCCTAAGCAGCAGCTGCCTCTGCTGCCACAGACACAGTGCTATTTTTAGGTGCTAGCTCGAACAGAGCTAGCACGGTATGTCTGTGCAAGTTGGGAGTCACCACTCCTAGCTCAAATGTATTCATACCCTCCATATTTCCCATAGAAGCCATTTCACTTTGTATGAAATCATTCATGGTTTGGGGGGCAAGGGAAGAGAGACGCAGAGAGAGATTGACTCGATAGCTCAGGGGTTAGGGCACTCCCTGGGATGTAGGAAAGTCAGATCCAGGTCCTTGCTCCAAATCACAGAGAATGGAGATTCAAACCTCAGTCTCCCACACTTCATGCGAGTGGTCAAACCGCCGGTGTATTGGGCATAATTGAACAGGCCCCGTCCCAGAAAATTCCTGGCTGTCCTTAGGTGGGGAAATGCCTGGTTTGAAAATCCTGCCAGAGCTTAGGCGTGAGCTAGGCTGCTGAGCAGGTTGGTGGTGTCTTAGGCGGCTTTGTGCATGCCCAGTTTAGGCGGGGCTTTGTGCATGCCCAATTTAGGCGGCTTTGTGCATGCCCAGTGATGGAAGCTTTGGAGGTGCCTCCAGGATCAGGCTGCAGCTGAGTGAGGGGTTTTGAGGATCTCGGTGGCATTTAAATGTTGGATTTAGGCACTTTAGGTGCTTAAGTCCTTTGGACTTCTAGCTCATGCTGACTGTACACACAAACAAGGCTTTTGGACATGCATTTAAAGAAAATGCATCTCTTTCCCCGCTTAAGAATACTGCTATTAAATGTAAGAACCTTGTCTAAAGCAATGATTAAAGGACAGGATGGCTTCAATGGTCTGTGAAAATGTTAGAAAACTAGGGAACCGCTAATATATATTCCTTGGCTAATGTGATTATTTAACTCTATTTGTGTTAGTCAAAGGCTTTGAGAAACACATTACTCAATGAAACTTTAATTGAAAAATAGCAGATTTTTATATACTCAAGTGCAATTTTAGGCTTAAAAATTAACAAACTGTGATTTTTTGTGTACATTCAAACTTTGACTCATGCAGTCCGGTGTATGTTAAAGGTGTACAAATAGAATTACATGTCTTGGGTTTTACTTCATTTTTGAGTTTAATCGTTTAAAAATCGGGGAGTTCATTGTCTTGATACTCCACTAATATGTACACTGAGTTTACTAATACTATACTGACCTTAGAAATGGTGTGCTATTTTACAGTGTGCAGTGACATTTATGTGCCCTGTTGGACTCCAATAAAGATGTTAATTTTCATAGATTACATGTCAAGTTTGAAGCAGTACAAGGTAATTTAGTACTTCTGCATTGTCTGTTTGCACTCATGGTTGCAGCAGTTGACTGGACAGTTCTCTCTAGTACAGTTACAAAAGAAATTGTATTAAATACAGAAAAGGCAAAAGAGGAATCTTGGGAAAGTAGATACAATCAGAGCAATATAAAATGATTCTTTCAAAAGTTTCATTAAACAAAAAAAAAAATCTCCACTGATTTGTGGATCAAGTAATGGTTAATTCAGATTAGATGAAGTAATTTCAATCCTGTGTATGAGTATTTGAACATCACTGTTAGGTAGGGCTCCGTGTTTGTCACGGAGGTCGCGGAAGTCATGGATTCTATGACTTTCTGCAAACTCCGTGACTTCTGCACCGGCCAGTGTCACTGACCCCAGGGCTGCCCAAGCAGCTGGTTCCAGGGGCCAGCTGCTCAGGTGGCCTGGGGGACAGTCACACCGGCCACTGCCGGAGCGGCTCCGCAGCCAGCTCCTTGGGCAGTCCTGCAGCCAGCTGCACTAGCTGCTGCTGGAATGGCCCCGGGGCCAGGGAGCGTAGGAGCAGCGGCCGGTGCGGCTAGGTCCGGGGATTGACTGAGCAGTGGTCTCGGGGGCAGCCAGAGCAGCAACTGGTTGATGGCCCTCAGCAGTGATCCTGGGGCAGGCCCCCAGAGCACCCTCCCCAGCAGCAGCCTCCCCAGACACAGGCCTAGTAGCGGCCCCCTGGGACACCTCCTGCCCCAGTAGTGACCCCTCCCCCAAGATTTAGTCAGGGATATTTAGAGTATAAGTCATGGACAGGCCACATGAATTTTTGTTTATTGCCCGTGACCTGACCATGACTTTTAGTAAAAATACCCGTGACTAAATCGTAGCCTTATAATTAGGTTACCATCAAAAGGCCTCTTAACTGAAGCAAAGTAGAACACAAATACCTATTCATGGTCTTGAGTCAGTTTTTAGGGATCAGTTATAAACTCCAGCAATTTATGGTTGGAAATTGGCAAGCTGGGAGTTATTTTGGGTTTGTAAAATGTTGTCAGTTTTGTTTTGGTTTTGCAAAATAAAAAACCCAGGAGTTGTTTGGACCTGAACCTCATTTTACACAAATCACCACAGGATATAGGGTGCCATTTCTGGTTCTTTGCTAATCAGTCAGTATTACAAAATTCAGAATACAATCTCAACAGTGTTGTCTCTCCTTTGTTTGGCTCTATCTATGCTGGCATTTAAAATAGTGCACTCTGAATTTTATGTGCCTTTTCAGCTATTAAATTATAGGTTCATTTGCAGCACAAGCATTTATCTGAAACCAGACTGGAATTAAAGGGTCAGTCTACACTTGCCTTTAAAATAAGTCTAAGAACCATTTAATGGAAAATGTGTTAAATATAATCAGAATGGGCCACTTTCCTGACAGCAATATAAACACAGCTATGGCAAGGAAGGAAGGAAGACATTGATCAAAAACACTGACTTCTAGTATGGCCCTATCTGTTCACGGAGCACTGTTTTTTCTTTTTAATGCTATGTTGTTTAGTAGCAAACTTGAAACTTCAGATAATTTCCAGAGTCTGATTTTATATTATTCCTTACTCTGGTTCTAAAGTAAATTGTCTGGGGGTGATTTCAGATATGGGTTCTCATTCTTCGGGTAATCTTTCCAAAGGATGTGAGTCACCTCTCCATTATTTGTAAAGAATATGGAGAAAGTCAAATGTTCTTTTGTGGGCATTTGGAGTGGGATGTTAACGTAAAAAATAGATGGGCTGTTGATCATCATGAGTCACTTCTTGGGAAGCAAGAAAGAAAAACAACAACTCACAAACAGCTGACCTACTGCCATTTGTCCCAGGGGGTTGCTGCTGACTCAAGAAGTAGGTATTGACAGCTGCAGGATGCATTGGAGTTTTGATAGCAATACTACAAATGGAGGATTTTTGGGGTGGGGAGAAGTCACCTGTGTTAATTTCTGGGATTTTTTAAATCTTCCTTTAATTTCAAATATCTTCACAAGTTAAAAAACCTGCAAACGGCTGTAAATTCAAAATAATCATAAAAATATAGGGCTGGAAGGGACCTCAAGAGGTCACAAAGTCCAGCCCCCTGAACTAGGCAGGACCAAGTAAACCTAGACATTCCCTGACAGTTTTGTCCAATCTGTTCTTCAAAACCTCCAATGAAGGGATTCCACACCTCCTTTGGAAGCCTGTTCCAGTACTTAACTATTCTTATAATTAGAAAGTTGTTCCTAATATCTAATCTAAATTTCCCATGCTTCAGATTAAGTCCCTTACTTCACGTCCTACCCTCAATGGACATGGAGAACAATTGATCACCAGCTTCTTTATAGCAGCTCTTTACACAGTTGAAGATTGTTATCAGGTCCACCATCAGTTTTCTTTTTTCAAGACTAAACATGCCCAGTTTTTTAACCTTTCCTCATAGGTCACGTATCATCTCTGGCACCCTGCATCCGACTCCACTCCCATGGCTTCCTGTTCTAAGCAATATTGCTCTTCATATTAGATGAGAGGTTGCCACTGGCAAGTTACTGGAGAAAGTACGCACCAACTCAAGCCTGCTGCTGCACAATGACCTTTTTAAACCACCAGCTGCACGTTTGCCGTCACATCCCCCATTATGGTCTCATCTGCCACGCCAGGATGTTAGGGTGGAAACACTCTGGCAAGAGGAATGGATATCTGTTATAATCCCCAACCAGTCCCTCGTCACCAACCACACAATTTGCCCGTCTGGTTTTGACTTGCCCCATCGCCAGTGGTCCCTGTTGAACAGGTTCTGGACCGGGCAAGGTCTCTATGCAGCCAACCAGTATCGCCGGGGCCTTCGTGACAGCCCTTTGTGCAGCTGAGGTGCAACACAGATGATGGTGCACGTTGTTGAGGAATGCCTGCTGATTAGGTTCAGCGGTGGCCTAGAAGAGCTGCATCGTGCCACTGAAGATGCCATCGCTTGGCTAGACGACTATGCACACACTAAATAAAAGGTTTAATAACCCCAGCCTATTTATCACTTGTTTTGCCCTCCTCTGGACTCTTTCCAATTTATCCTCATCTTTCCTAAAGTGTGGTACCCAAAACCGGACACACTACTCCAGCCGAGGCCTCAACAGTGCCAAGCAGAGCAGGACAATTGCCTCCTGTGTCTTACATATGACACTTTTGTTAGTACACCCCAGAATTATATTAGCCTTTTTTGCAACTGCATCACATTGTTGGTTCATATTCAATTTGTGAGCCACTATCACCTCCAGATCCTTTTCTGCAGTACTACTGCTTAGCCAATTAAACCTCATTTTGTCGTGGTCCTTTAACAGACATTCAGCTAGATGGCATGTATTGAAGTGTTAACACAGTAAGACAGGATTCAACCCTGCAACAGCTTGTTTTCATTGGGATAGCTAAACCACTGTAGCTGCACAAGGCAAATCATAATGTTGATCCACACTGCACCAGAGTAAAGTGTGGCTTGCACTTGTGCATGGCTCAGATACAGGCTACTGATTTCAGAAATAAAGAAGCCATGCTATAATAGCCAGACTGATATGACATAAGTTTTTCCACCTTGAACAGTACAGCAGCTCATTTGTCCCTAAATGTAAACCAAACAAGTGAGACTGGCCACTGATCTCCACATTTGCTAACACCACAATGATTACTATAAAGTCATTTGTACTAAAGAGGAAACTGGTACCTGTTAGAAGCCAGTGATTTCTCAACACTGATGAGAGGGACCAGTTTGCACAGAATTATTTGAGACTCACTGAAAGAATTGATCTAATGCACAGTAAAGTCAATAGGAATAGGAAACTTTCCATTGATTTGAATGTCAGGTGGATCAGACCCTCAAATGTATCGGGTGAGGCAGAGAAACCTTGTTCAGGTTTGCATTCAGGCCTAATTTCTGTGCAGTAGCAAAGTGCTTTTAATTTTAAACCTGTGCATGTTATATTGCACTCAGCTATGCCACTGTGAGACTAATGTGCCTGTTTGATAAGTAGGACACAGGGTGCACTCTATAAGCTCTCTAAACGTCATGTGACAAGCATTTTCAATCAAAGAGTGAGTAGCTCTGTAACCTGATGGCTGTTCAGTGGGTTACTCAATGACCTGTAGGCAGTGCTAATGGGTTTGTATGATTTTTTTCTTTTTTCAAACCCACAATGTTTCTGAAAAATTAGTGTGAGGGTTTTTTGTTTGTTTTTGGTTGAAACATGAGGCATTGTCTTTGCTTATATAAAATTTACATGTTTTGTACCTTGCTGGATGGCTTCGGAGGTGTTTGAATGCTATACAATTACTTGAATTTGGCCAACTTTGTTGCTTTTGTCAGTTTATTCAACAAACTATTTCCGAGTCTCTGGCAAGCTCTAGATTATGTAAATTATTTTAATATAATTACTGTAATTCAAATACTTGAGAAGTCATTGTATTGTTATATACAGTTAAATGCTCACCAACGTACATATGGATACCTTTTTGATCAGTCATCTAAGTGGTTCTGATTTTGAAAGCAACCGCCTTGCATGCAGATAAATAGAATCGGTGTGAACTATTTATACTGATAAGGCAGCTCAACTGGGATCCACAAAATAACACAGATGTGTTCATTACACAAACTACCTATAAAGCATATACAATGTATTTAGTAATTTATGGCTTAGTGACAATTCTGACTCACCAGCACAGTCATAGATAAGTTGTAATGCAGACAACTAGAAGGGTGCTACTTAAATAATCTTCCTAGGATTCTTTACAGGAAAACTTATTGCAGAAAATAAGGTGTTTTAAATTAGGGCTGCTTTCATGGAAAAACATTCCAAAATGTGCACTAACAGTATGTATACTGTAGACTTCAATAAAACAGTAACAACTGACATGCTACATTTCTCACATACACCGCTTACCTAATATATTGCTGACACTATGCACAAACATTTACTCTCTAATATCAATTTATGCAAATCTGACATTTGTTCTACTGAATATTAACTTAGATTAAGAAAAAATGGCTCAATATGCCTATTCGTTATTTCTTAATGTCAATCAGAGGGTTCATCAGGCCACTTCAGATCCTTGTGAAAGGCACCTTTGCAGCTACTGATCTGATAATAACGTTCAAGTTCCAGTCCTGGCACAGATGATCTCCAGCCAATAAATCCTTGAGTTGTTTTAGGGATTGGAGGAGATGGGTAGACCTGAAATAAGAGTAAGTAAATAGAATTAAGTATATTTCTTGTTCATTTCTATTGTACTGCTATGCAACATGCTCTTTTGTATTCTAGTGTTGATGGAATGGACAATTTCTTTTCAAATAGCTCTTTTTTTAAAATGAAAATTGATGAATACTACTTAAAAGTTTAAATGAATTCTCTCTTTAAAGTGGTGCCAAGTATATGCTGTGCCATCCTGCATAGTACTGAATAACCTTCAACTTTTATTGAAATCAATGGAAGTTGATGAAGCTAAGGACCTTCAAGAGTTGAGCTAGCACCCTACCGCATTGAGCCCATAATACAGATGTCATAATTAAAAACCATCTAGAATATTTTGGGGGCCCATTCTACAAGCTATGTTGGAAATATTTTTAATAGCAATGGAAAATATTAAGAGGTTTTGGTTAAGTAATTGGTTTTGTTTGACCAACAGGCTTAAAAATTATTGCAATGCTTAAATCAGTATGTATCGAAGAAAATAAGTTAGTTCCAAAGGTAATAAACAAGAGGTAATCAGAAGTTAAAAGGAAAGCATTCCATTTGCCATCCAATCCTCAATTTTTATCAACATACATCTGATTTTTCAAGTTTTCTCTACTGTTGAAAGGCAACTTAAGCAAAAAGAAGAGTATGAAAATTAGCTTTAACTTCATTTGGCAGGAAAGAATTAAGTGTTTAATATATTTTAGATTATAGCTTCTCATCATTACCTTTGTTTAATAAAGTACTAGAGCCTTTGTTTGGTTTTCACTGTTAGAATCAAAATTTAAGCCGATGCTTTAATTGTTTCCCAACTATCAAATATTAAAATAATCTCTGGGTAGGTAACATTTCTAAACAAGGGAAGCAGACATTTTGGTACCAAATTGGATGTAAAATAGCTAAGAAATAATAGTTCTGAGGCCAAACACTGAAGATATTACTGACCAAGCTGGCTCTTGCATCAAGAACTACTTATCCTTTAAAGTCTGTTTCTAGCATAAAAGATGGTTATGCATCAAGTTAATCAGTAAGAAGGAAACAAAACAAAAGCCAGCATTCTCTGATCGCTGACTGCACTGCTTACTTTGGCTGAATCATCCCACTAAGGCACATTAGAAGTGCTCTCTGTTGTATCACTTTAACATCTGGGGACTTACTCAGTAGAGAAATACACAGTGAGAGAACAATGTTTCAGTTTATTCTTTTGCCAGAGTTGTTTTGCTTTGTTCTTTGGCCAAAACTGAAAAATGTTTTTGATATTGAGGTGGAGCATTTCCTTTGAAGAGATGATTTTCTATTGCCATAAATGCCACCCACTGAGCAGGATAATGGAGAAAACTATGTTCCACCTCTATTCTGCAGGAAAGAGAAGGGGAAGAGAAGGCCAGGAGATTACATATCTAACCCAGCCAAAGGAACAGACATGTTATTACTGTGCATTGCCATGAGAGAGAGCAAATGTGATAATTTCAAGTCACAGATTTAAAAAACATTAATATGGATCTTCATGTAAAAGGATGAACTGCAGCATAGATCCAACAAAAAGAAAAGGAGGACTTGTGGCACCTCAGAGACTAACAAATTTATTTGAGCATAAGCTTTCGTGAGCTACAGCTCACTTCATCGGATGCATTCAGTGGAAAATACAGTGGGGAGATTGATATACATAGAAAACATGAAACAATAGGTGTTACCATACACACTGTAACCAGAGTGATCACTTAAGGTGAGCAATTACCAGCAGGAGAGTGGTGGGGCGGGAGGGGGGGACATTTTGTAGTGATAATCAAGGTGGGCCATTTCCAGCAGTTGACAAGAGTGTCTGAGGAACAATGGGGGGTGGGGTGGGGGGGGAATAAACATGGGGAAATAGTTTTACTACACTAATTCTTGCTCTCCTTGGCTAATTCATATGTCAGAGGTCAAATCTGAAGCTCTGGCCTCTGTTTCTGAGCACACACCACTGGCTACTCATGCTAATCTTGCAGCTGAGTGCCCAACTGCTGAATTTGTCGTACACACTTTGCATGCACAAGACGGGTGCAGGTGCAATCGTGCCCACAAATTCCGGGTAGGTCCACACTGCAGCTAAGAAGTGTAATTCACAGCTCAGGCAGCTGCGTCTGCACTAGCTCTGCTTCAGCTAGCACGCTAAAAGGAGCAGTATGGTCACAGTGGCATGGTGGCAGCTTGGGTTAGCTGCCTGGGTATAACCCCCCCCAAGATCCTAGGTATGTACTCAGACAGCTCGCCCGAGCCGCCAATCATGCTGCTATGGCCCCAGTTATTTTTTGTGCACTAACTCAAGCAGAGCCTGTGAGAGTGTGTCTACCTGAGCTTCACACCTTCTAGCTGCTGTGTAGACATAGGTAAGCTTGGCTCTGACTTGAATATTTGGTCTTACAACACTGTTTAAGAATGTGAAGCATTAACAGCAGAAAGGGTGGCACTTTTTCAATTCTAACATTCTGCACTAACTTTTTCTTTAATTTTCAGTTATTTTGATTTTGGTAACAGTTTTGTTGCTTATTATTTTTGTAAATCCTTTAAAAAGATTTTTTTCCACCAGAAGGCGGGGTTTCTAATGGTACTTTCTTCCATAATATGGTATGCATCTTAATAGAGATGTCGTCTCTTGAACTAACCTCCCCTCCCATTGGCAATTGCATGACCCCCAGCTCACCTCCTGTTTCTGACTGTGTATCCTGCTCATTGGCAATTGCTTAATTGCTTACATGGCAGAGAAATATTAAGAAATTGAATGTATTGTTGGCTGTCTTTAATCTGAGCCAGCAGCAGGAAAGAAGAACAGCTAACACCATATCACAAGTCAGCTCTCAGCAGACTACCGGTGATCAGTGGATCTACTGCTATAAGGAAAAGGTTACAATAACCACACCAAAGGAGGAAGAAGAATTCACTTCCTAGTTACAGACATTGATGCAATGTTACAGCAGATTCTGTAATAGTACTGATTGAGACACAGGTGTTCATAGCCCTTTATAGATATACGAAACAGGAGCGCTTTCCCAAGGAAATGATGATATAAGGCCCTGACTTTAAGAAATCTGCCCATACGATCTTTTACTCTGGCACAGTTCTGGTCAGTTCAGTGGGGTGAAGTAAGTGTCTGTGGGGGTGGATGTCTTTGTAGGATTCGGGCTTATGGGGCTTTCAATCCTAATTCACACAAGTAGTCCCTTTGAAGTCTTGTGGGTCTCTGTAAATCCAACTATCTATTAACCTAGCAGCTCCCAAATGTCTTCTGTTGCTGCCCCCTTGAAAAGGATGGATCAGAGTCTTCTCACATCACAGGTTGGCACTGTTGCCACCATTTTTATTCTGCCCATTTTCCCTTCTGTTCTTTTCTGCCTTTTAATTTTTCCCTTCTCACGTGCTTTTATTTTTGCTTTGTTTTGTGGCTACTTGCTGCTCTTTTGGCTACTAAGCAGAAGATTGCATGAGTGGGGACATCCACTTGAAGTACAAACACTGTAAAATTGTGAATTAAACAATGTGCCAGGTTCCACTGTCAGAAACAGGTGTGTGTACAACTCCCACTGGCGTTCAGGAATATGAGTATCAATGACAAGCTATAAAACCAAATTGCTGAATCATCTGTTAGAAGATAGCCTAGTAGGAGTAGCAAGAAAATCTAATTTGTGCCACTAAGAGGGCTTAAAATAAATAAAATCCAGAAAAAAATGATTTATTTAAATAAAGACAGAGCAAGGATTCGTTTTTACAACGTTGTTGAAGTTGAAAAATGGCTCTTAAAAATGGGTTATGATAAATCTTGAAATCATTGTGAGATGGAGGTAGAGGGAAGCTTCCACTGAGCTCCTTATATATGCTACCCTCCTCCCCCACCACATTAGAAGACTGGTCTGATACTATATAAACCTTATGTTACACAGGAGGTTAAAGAGGAGGTGCTTTACCATAATAGTTGATTGTTGTACAGTGAAACCCATAGTAACAACCACATCAAAAGAGAAAATTCCCTGGCTTAAGCAAACCCTTTAAAGTATCCTCGAGGTTTCCAATACAATTTAGTCTGGCCTTTAGTGGAAGACCCGCCTCTACTAGGCGACTGACTTTTAGCACTTGGGTGGCTGCTTAGGACAGATTTAACCTACTGGTATATTGCCGTTTTTAAATCTATTGCCTAACCTTAATATATTTTTCCACTGGTGTCACAGGTCGGATTTGTAAATGTTCTGGAAGCTCTATCTTAGGCTTAGTGGGTTCTTTCTTTTCGTCTTTTATCAACTAAAAATAGAATACCAACATTAATCAAAATTAACACTTCAGGCTAAGAAATGTGTTGTCATAGCATTTTAATATCAGATATCTATACCATTCCCATCACTACGATATCTGTGCACTGTGTTCTTGGCACCCAATACAGGACTATTTATTATACAGCTTTGGAAGCTGTTCTAATGCACTTTTCAGTTTCAGAAAGAGCTTTAATTCTGAATTTAAGACAGGCTGAATCTTGCCGAACACCCTCAACTCTCACTTACTTCACTGAATTGAAGAAACCTGCAAATTTGTTTTGTGTGACAACAAACTAAAAATACATAATAAAAGTGCCAAATATATTTGTAATATACAATGTATAGTAATATATGGCATTAAACATATTGGTTAAAGCTTATATTGTGCTTTTCATCTTTACATTTCCAAGTGCTGTACAAAGGTGGACAAGCGTAATTTACCCTGTTTGTAAAGAAGGGATACTGAAGCCCAGAGAGCCAGATTTTCAAAAGTACACAGGCACCTAAAGATGTAGATGGACAATAGGACTTAGGTACCTATCCTTCTTAGGCACTTTTGAAAGTCCCATTAGGCACCTATATGCATCTCCAAGAGTTTAAGTACCTTTGAAAAGCTGGCCCAGAGAGATTAAGAGTCTTGTCCAAAGTCACACAAATCAGTGGCAGAGTTAGGGTGACCAGATGTCCTGATTTTATAGGGACAGTCCCGATTTTGGGGTCTTTTTCTTATATAAGCTCCTATTATCCCCCACCCCCGTCTTGATTTTTCACACTTGCTGTCTGGTTAGCCTACGCAGAGTTGGGAACAGAATCCACGTGCCCTGCCATCCAATCCATGCTCTAACCAATGGATCATAATATATAAACTTGCAAAGCTGCAAGCCCTTTGTTATTGCTGTTTGTGTTCACATTTTTTACAATTTGTTTTAGGTGCACTTAATCATTCTTTCAAGACATTCAGTACAGGAAAAATTATGCAGAAAGTAGTCTCACAGAGAAGATCGTGTCAGATAATCAATTAAGTGACTCACATTTTACTGAATTTAATATGCATCCTGTAATGTTTAAATATACAGGCCATGAACCTGTTCCCATTTAAACCAGTGGGAGGTTTGCCATTAAATTCAGTGGCAACATTAACCCTATTTCAGTAGAGATCATTTTAGCACATTGTAAAATTCCTTACTGAAAATTAAATTAGCTAAATCCTGGCCCTCCTTCCATTTTAAAAGCATCTCATAGACAAACAAAGGGGAAATATTCTCGTATCAGTGCATCTAGTTCCTGTCACCACCACTGAGAGTGATGTACGTCAAGAGGAACATTAGAATATGTGCAACAGACAAAGTACAACTTGTCATATTTTATTCTGAAAGAAACTAGAACTATCACCTTAAAAGAACCTCATTTGTTAGTACTCCTACAAACAGGGCTCCAAGTTATCAGTGCTTATCTACACTTATATGCTCCATTCCTGTTGTCTGCAAAAGATGAAGATTCTTTGGAGAAATACATTTTGCTTGTATGGCAGGGTGCCTTAATCAGTTCCTGCCATTCCAGCCCCAATTAGGGGGACTGGATTGGGGTTGGGTAGATAGCCTGATGCTTGCTTGGTAACAGACCACAGCTCCCTGCCTTGTTAGCAGGAGCTATAAGGCTGGGAGGAAGTGAGAGCAAAAGAGGAGGGTGGAGGCCAGGAGAGGAAGGTCCGGGTCCCGGTCTGTTGTTGTTGTTTGTTGTCGGCGGTGGCGGCCAGGTCTGTGGTAGGCTAAACTGTTGTAAAAAGCCTGTATATAGTTGGGAACTGGTGGTGGGGACTTGATCACAAATAAAGAGCACGGGGGTTGCACCAGCCTGAAGAGTCTCTGAGAAGAGGGGGAGAAGGGCCGAACTGGAGAGGCACAGTGTGCACCCTGTTACAGCTTGGCTTTCAATAATAATGATTCTAAACTGGGACATCTTAACTGAAAGTCATACCTAACTATTCTGGGTATACTATTCAAGTAAATTTCATACACAGGCTACATCAAATTTAGTTTTACCTCCTCAAAAGGTGTTGTTAAAAATCCCCATTTGATGGACCATTTCTTTGCAGCTTCAAACTCAGTTTCAACATGGTATTTCCTGAAGCAGACAGAAATTATGTTTAAAAAGACTTTCCCAGCTATTATCAAAATAAAAAAATCTAAAGTCACAAAACACAATTTACAATGATGAGAAATGTAAATTGTGAAATTGTAGTCCCCCAGCTTAAACCAAAAGTGTCTGTATTAAAAATTTAAGGCTAAAGAAGTCTGAGCCAAAGATCTTCTTATCAGGGAAAAATAAGACTGAATATGTCCCCTGCTAAATTAGATTCATATTTAGAATTCATCATCAGATGAAGTCTCAGAAACATAATCATTTGGGAATCCTGACTCAATAATACTGGCAGGTTTTGTTACAGTAGTGGCCATTAAGCCATGAAAAAACGATTGTATGAACCTGTCAATGAGAACAGACCTGATTTCATATTTTGTATGTCTCGATTAACCAGAGATACCTGTTAAAAGTGAACTACAGATAAAACTAATTTAATAAATGCACACCAAAATAACTATGACTATTGCTTAGACTTTAAGCAAAAACTCTTTTCCATTAAGAATTACTGGAGAATTTACAAAAGTGTTGATTTATTCTATTCACTGAGTGATAGTTTTTAAAGGTCCTCAACAATCAAACAACTTGATGAAATAAAAAGGTCTTACTTATAAAGGAACTTGTTATTGTATAACTCTGCTCAGAATCGCATTTACAACACTCCTTGTTGATCATTCATCTGTTTTTTTCTTACCTTAAGAAAAAGGACTTTGCTTGCTATTTTTCCCAGTTACTATTGGTACCTGCCACTCTACATCACACACATATATAAGTATATGTGAGAAAAATGGGTGTAACAAGAATCATACCAATGACCGTGGAGTGCTGAGCGTATTGATGAATGAAACACATATGTAGCCCACCTCACATTCATGTCTCATCTGCTTAGCTTTTCTGTTCAGAAGTATACTTGCTAGGGTTTTTTAAAATTAAAACAGGTATTTAATTTCATAGAGACATGAAAGCTTTTCAAGAGTTTTACATGGTATAACACTTATCAGGCAAAATCTGTCATATATATCCAGAGATGAGGGCAAATAGAGAAGGATGGGAATATTAACAAAGGCAGTGCTATATGTAATAGGCAATTTAGATAAATAAGTATTTATCAGGAAACCAGAGAGCTGGGGGAGGTCAGTGGAATCAGTGATGGGAGGAAATGAGGATTGGGATAGGGAAGGTCATTAGGATAAGGTCCTGGGAATGGGCATGAGAGGGGGCATGAGCTGTGCAATGAGTTTGAGGCTGCAGGAGGGGAGGAGTGGGTACCTGAACTGTGTCTGCAGGATTGGGCCAGGAGCCATGTGGGATGGGGTGAGCCATGTGGTAGGGTGTGTGTGCGTGAGGGTGGGGTTCTTCTGGGGGAAAGGGGTTGTGTCTAGAATTGAGGCTGGTATAGAGGCCACAGGGTGAGAGGAGAAGTTTAGGGGCTGAGGTTTTGGAGTTGGATAGAGGAGGTTGGAGGAGGAGACCCCAGCGGAGGGAGGAGATTGGGGTAGAGACCCAGGAGAGGGAGTCAAAGCAAGGGGTTGGGGGAGGAAATTCGGGTGGTGACCTGGGGTGCGGGGAGTTGGAGCGAGGGATTAGGGGGAGGATTTTTGGGTAGCGACCCAAGGAGGGGTGCAAGCCAGAGTGAAGGGGATGGGGGGTGGGAGAAGGAGATTCAGTGGTGACTCAGAGGGGGCACGTCAGAGCGAGAGGAGTGGGGGAGGCCTTACCAGATATTATCCTGAGCCACAAAGTTGAATTGCTGGGCGGGGTTGGTGCTTTTCTGTGCCATGGCTCCCCCCTGCCCCCACTAGTGCCCCCCCAGTGGCTGGGCTGAGCCCTCCGGCGGCTCCGGTACAGTCTGATGCCTGGGACTGAGCCAGCCTGGCCCTGCCCTTTGCCACCTCAGGTGTTGCTAGGAGACGGCGGCGCGTTCAGGCTTCAGGGAGGAGTGAATAAGGCCTGGCACCCGGTTCCCAGGCTACCACTGCCTCTCCCTATAACAAGCACCCTAGAGCCTGCTGCTCAAATCTCCCCTTTCCCCAGGGCCCCAACCCATAGCCATGATCCTCAATACATCTCGGCATCTTCCCTCCCCCTGCAGCACCCAACCTGCTCAGCCCTAACCCAGCTCCTCTCCTCACCCCCCACAGCATCCTGATCACGCCCAAATCCAGCTCAGCATCTTCCCTCCTCAACACACAGTGCCCCATCCCCAGTCCCCGCGCAACAGCCCTCCAAGCCCAGAGGCTGCTGATAGAGAACAGCATTTCCAAAACCGCAGGTCTCAACCCAGGAGTCACTGAGAGCTATAACCCCCACAAAAAGCCACCCCAAACCCACACACCACTGCAATCCATAGCCTCAAAGCCAGAAAGCCTGCAGTCCCCACAGAAAACCACTCTAAAGTCAGCCTTCCTATTCCAAAAACCATTGAGAGCCACCACCCCTTCCATGCCCCCAAACCACTGATAGGGCTCAGCGCCCTCCCAAAAGAAGCCTGAACCCCCAACCAGTAATCACTGTTAGTCATGACCCATCAAGGCCCACATTACCACCCTAAACTCCCAAATCATTCTTAGCACATGCCAGCCTTCCCTTTTAATTTCCCCAGAATATTGACTATCCTCTCTATCTCCCTCCTTTATGTATTTCAAAGGGAACAAAAATGTATGGCCATGCTTTTTTATTTATTATTTATATTGCAGTGGGATCTAGGAACTCCTGTCATGGACAAAGACCCCATTGTGCTAGGTGCTGTGCAAACATAGAACCAAAAGGTGAGCCCTGCCTCAAAGAATTTACAATCCAGCTAATGCAATCCATTGCCCCTGTAGTGTATATATCTTTCCACTGTTGGCAGGTACACCACCGCCACCCACCTCCTCAAAACATGGTGACCTCTGACACAGGTCTGCAAAACAATGCAATTAAGAAACATCAGGATTACTACTACTTAATTGTGGTGCTTTCTGAACGGCAATATAAATAGGTGTCCTCCAGGATCCAGCTAGTTTTTAGAAGCCTTTGGTTGTGCAAACATCCTGCATGCAACTATTAGATTTGCTAGTTATTTTCATTTGACAAATGGAATTTGATGCATCAGTCCATTGTCAAGGTGTAATCTGATAGGGTGTTTTCCCAAGTTCAATGGCCTGATTATTTATTCTGATGATCTTTCCTGCTGTTATTCTTCCCTCTCCCTGCTCCCCAACACTCTTATTAACAGACTTGTAATTTGACGTGTTCGCTATTTTACAGATGGTGTTTTTCTTCTCAACCCACCCAAGCCCTAAAATGTGCTCGTCTTTGTGAAGAGTGGCAAAAACAAAAATGAGGGACAAAGCAAAAATAGCAGAAGAGGAACCTTAAAGGTGTGTGTGGTGGGGGGAGACAATGGGGCTTTTTTGCTTCTTTATGATGTGTGAAGAAGTCCAGTAAGGATTGGTTTTGATTTTGAAGGTTTCCCCACCATTCCTTGTTTACATTAGAAAGTCTACCATGGAAAACTGTAATGATTAGAGAGTTAAATACCAAGGAAGTGAAACCAAATCATCTGAGGGGGAAAGGGGTTTAATTCAGACAATTTACACCTCTGTTTTTCACTTATTTTGTTAATAACTATTTAATGAAAACACCTGAGAGAAAAACTCACTTTTTTTTTTAAAGGATCCAGTAACATAGGCCCTTGAGATAAAGGCTAAAAAACTCTGTCTCCATTACCCAGTCATCCAATGAGTTCTTCAGCAAAAGAACAGGGAAGAGCATATTTGGTGATGATATTTCTAAGGTTTAAAAAAAAAAGGCAGAAAAAAGAAACTTTAAAAAATAAGTAGCTATGAAAACCACCTTTCTGGCTTCCTGTAGAAGAAGCGGGGGGGAACCCCCCTGCCTTTTTTTTTCTTTGCAGCTCACCTTTACAATGTTGCACAGTAAGAAATTCTTTTATGTATAAAAAGTTTACTACAGCCCTTCTTTCATGATTTGTTATACAAAATAATAGACAGTGAAATAGCACCATGTTTTTGTAGGGTGGAGATAGGTCCAGAAACCAGGTACATTAAAAAACATGGTTACAACTATAAAGAAGAAATAACTAAATGGTATGTAAAGTAGATGGGCAAATTACAGGCTGAGAATGAATTTCTGCAGTCGCTATTAGAATAAGGTTGTTGCAAATAATATGTAAACATATCTTTTTTTTTAGGATGGATTCTGCTTGGATTTAGTTCTTGGTTTTGCTGGGCCTGTGTACAGTGATCCTGTCTTGTGCAGGAGTTCTCAAACTGGTCTTTGAAGCTGCTTTTTTATTTTTTTTTTAACTGCGCGTGGCATCTCTGTCTGCATTGGTAGAAATATATGGAGTGGTTGCCTCACAGATGCTGGAATCTGCCATTGTGGCACAGTTTGCAAGATCAGTGCATTAGTTTATATGAAAGGATGCTGTCTGTTAGTTGTAGCCAGCTTTCCAGAGGATATTTTAAACTAATAATAAGTAAGCACTTTTTCTGAACCCTTCTTATATTTGTCCAATGTTTTATATTCAACCATAATCAAGTTTGCAGACCAGAACAAAATTTGGGGTGTGTTAGGGGAGTAAAAAAAAAAGACATAATCAAACTACAACATGAGTTGGAAAGAGCAGTTGGGTCTGCAGACAATGGGATTGATATTCAACATTAATAAATGTAACTTATACTTAAGGAGAGGAAATAAACTGCAGTTTTAAAAAGTTAACAGTTGCCAATAGTTACCACGGAGTGATGTGTGAGATTACTAATTTCCCCTAATATTTAGAATAGGTGATATCTGTGGGAACCATTGTATAGAAAGGACATAACCAAGTAGCCACATCCATTGTGGTAGCAATGTTTCATAATTATCTCTTAATATTGCATTTTCCATGCATACTTGCTGCAGAGAAGGAGTGGAACTGGTTTAGAAGGTTGGAAAGGGAGATATTTGTAAGAGAGGGAGAGAGGCTGGGAACAGGTATTAATACTTGGTGGTATGGGCCCCATGATGAGGGCCTTACATGCTAATTGCACTGCCTCCTCTCTCCACTGTGGAATATCAAAGCTAATTTTGATTCCATTAGGAGTCTAGTTACAGGCTGCTGAGCTGAATTCACTTTGGGCTAATGGTGCACCAGCACTGAGGCTCCCCTACTACAAGCTGAAATCACTGAGTGTTGTGTTAAGTAGTGGGGGAGCCTGAAGATATATTGCGGAGTAGTTTGCGGGGACGGCTGGCAGAGCTGAGCGGCTGGTGGAGCAGAGCAGTTTGTCGGATGCTCAGTGGTTTGTGCTATCCCAGGAATGTGAGTTCAATCCTTGAGGGGGCCATTTAGGGATCTGGGGCAACTATGGGGGATTGGTCCTGCTTTGAGCAGGGGGTTGGACTAGATGACCTCCTGAGGTCCCTTCCAACCCTGATATTCTATGAATATCTTCATCTTTTATCTTAAGAATGTGCTAAAATTTGTTTACAACTTCACTGTGTCTTTCTTGCTAATACAATATATTTGAAATAATCTGATGGAAAGCTGACGTATCCCCTGGGGCTTTAGTGAGTCTTATGTCACAAATAGCGGTGCTTCCGTAAATTCAAGGTATTATTGAATCTAAATTAGCTTCTTTTTAATAGGAAGCAAATAGTAAAATACTCTCCTATATTTTAACTGATAGACTTGGTTTAAATCTGAACATGCAAGTTTGTACCAAGGTTAAGAATTTTACAAGAATGATATTTTAATTTTTATTCAATTTGTAATAAGACCTTTCACAGATGCTGTTTATTATCTTGGTAGGAACCAACTTGCTAATATGTCCAAGGTCCAGAAAGCTAGCCAATCAATATCTGCAATGATGGATCTTAGTTCTTATTTAATAATTTTTTAACTAACTAGCCTCCAATTCCTAGATAGTTTTGGTAAATATAAAAAGGATCTTACTTCTGGTATCTGTAATGGGAAATACGTAGGCCTTTTGACAAACACAATGACTTTCCAAAATATTTTTTTTAATATTGTTTTGTTTTTTGTAGGTGTTATTTATCATGGACTACAAACTTCTACTGGAAGGTTTGAGAAAGAAAGGACTCAACATACTTTATGGTTATATGTGGGAACCCGAGAAAATATTTACAGATTGCAAAAAGTTCACTGTGTTCCAGTATATTAATATTTTTGGCCCTCTACCAATTTTTCAGTACCGTTTTTCTTCTTGCAGTTGCTTTATAAAACATTTCAACAACAAATAAAGCCAACTGGCTCTTTCCACTAATGTGCTTGAATAGTTTTCCTCCTTTTTGTCTGAAACCTGTTTTGTGCAATGAATTGTTAAAGCTTAATGTAGCTTTTTCATGCCATGCAACAGGTTTTTATTCATTCTGTAAAATGAATGCAGAGAGGGTTTAAAACTAAACTTACCAGTTTACAAGCAACATATTTGACTGTTTAATTGCCAAGTTATTTTTTTCCTAGGGCAAGGGATCTAATGGCCTTGAATACAAAAAGACTGTAAACACCTTCAGTAGTCATTTAGATGTACAAAAGAACTTTTATTTGCTTAGCAGAAAAATAAGCACCACTCTGTACACCCAAAATAGCAGTTATTATTGCTCTTTGGGGTCTCAAAAATCTTTAAACTACCTAAAATACAACAGATAGCTCACTTGCACCTAGCCGCCTGATTCTATACGGTGTCTAATTATCAATTAGTTCAGCAATTAAATTGGTTGAGTCTCCAATCACACTCAGAAAAGCTTACTCTTTGTCCTATTTAATTAGCTGCTGCTGTTTAGTCACATTTATCTCCTGGAACCCTCTTAATGTAGTCTATGCCACTTTATGGGCAAAAAATAATCTTTTAATGAAAACAATCAAAATCAGAACTTAAATTCTAATGCACAATAAAGGAATTGCTTTAATTCTCTGTCATATGGAATGAAACTTAATATTTGAATATTAATACTAAATTTAGCAAAAAAAATTCTTGTCACCATTATTGAATGGAATCAGAGTTTTCAGACATGAGAAAGCAGATGTAAAACATGACTATAGGTTTTAGGATTTTCATAATATCCACAGTTTAAAAAAAATCCTCTCTTTTACATACATTTCCCCCCTCCAAGACTGTGCAAAAGTATGAGTGTACTTGTGAACATAATTCAAAAAAGATGGGACTGATTGTCTTCAAGATCTGAAATCCATTTATAATGTTTATCCCTAAACTGACGCAAACATACTGTATTTGATGCTTTGTATATTATTCATTGGGGAAAAGAATCTGAAACTCATACACGGGAGTCTTCTGTGAGATAATCTGTTCACTGAAGTTATATGCCATGACCAGGGTTCATCTCACATGGACTCTATATAAGTAGCCCATAAGTACTATTTATGAGTGTATTCACTCCCACCCAAGTGAACTGAGATAGATGATTCTATTGTATACCTTGCACTCAAGTAGTACAGATATAGGCATAAAGTATTTTTCCTTTTATTGGACTCTAAAGTATCTATTCTGTAGTTTTCATCTTCAGTTACAAAACCGGGCTTCTTATTTATATCTAAGATTGGGTTCCCAATGTCAATATTACACCATATCATCAACTGAAGAGATTTGACAACAGTTGCTATCCTTGCCAGTAGAGACAAGAGTATTACCGTGGATGGCTTTCATCAGAGGTTAGTAATGCAAAAGAAAAGTTGTTATAAAAGGAACTTTTGAGGGTCTTTGTATTTTGCTAGCTCTTAGTCCATCAGTACTTTGAATTATTCAGGAAAAAGTGAAGTGGCAATTATAGGGCTAGATGTTTCGCCCCTGTTTTAGTTGCTTTGTGCTGCGCATGTTGGAAAACTGCCTTAAAGGGGCAGCTGAGAATCCCCTTATATAGGGGAAGCCTCGGGTGTTGTAAAGATGAGTTGTTTTACTTTCCCCACAAGTATAGGTGGTATGTTGGGAGTAGGGAGGGAGTCTGTTGAGGGCAGGTGAACACGGAACTAGAGCTCACAGTGCTCTTGTGGATCCTGGTCTGGCAGAATAGTTGCTATGAAACTTTCCCACCTGGTGCAATTTAGAGGAGCTGTTAGACCATAAATTACACTGGGGATTGTTTCAGCTCTTGGCAGATCTAGGATTGGAGCATCATAAAGGTGGCTTAGAGACATCCTCCATCCATCCCCATTTTTCATGGCAAAATTGTATGTGCTTCATGACCTACTGTGCTAACTCACATATATATTGTGAACAAAATCCTAAAATTGAAAATATATGAGAATATTTTTCATCTCTACAGCCTAGAATTGCTCAAGGTAGGAAGCATGTGTCACTAAGAAAAAGCTTTGAAGTATGTGTTTGTCTTTGACATTTTTGAAACACACAATAGTAATTCTAAAGATCTGTTACAGTATCGGAGGTATGTTTTATACAGAGAGTGGCAGGACTTATGTACAATAGTTCTCTCTCTCTCTGGCTCTATATATCATCAGTCCAGGGGTCAGACATTTTTAATTTTTTGAAGGCCTCCATTTCAAACTATGGAGTTAGGCACTTCAATGTATATATAGGCACCTAAAAAGAGGCTTGATTTTTAGAGGCATTGAACATCCCCAGCTCCCACTGAAGTCTGTGGGAGCTGTGGGTGTTTCTGAATATCAGGCGACTTATTCAAGTGCCTAAATATACATTTAAGTGTCTACTTTTAGGCAATCGCATTTCAGAGTGTTTACCATTGGCAGTTCTGTGCCTGTTGCTGTGATATTGTTTGGGTTGCTAACAGCGTAGGAGACTAAGAAAAGAGATGGTACACATAACTTCAGCCTGTTTTACTAATGTTTTAACATTACTGTTTCAATTTAGGTATCTTAAATGGTACAGTCTTCGTTATGATTACTACGATGTTTTTGAAGTAGACAAAATCCTATTGATGTTATAGACTGGTGGTTCCAATCCACTATAAGCTGCTAAGACCTGTCATGTCATGAATACATTAATTAAAGTATGGAATATCCATTTTAACAATGGTCCCCAATGGTGTTGTTGGAACCATTAGAGTTTATGGTAACATTTAGAGCTGTCACCATCCTAATGTGACTGTAATGATTCCATTGCTTTGAACAATGTTGTCTTCACTTTCTCAATGATTGACTGTTCTTTTGCTGTCCATAAAATGACACTGACAACAGCAGTCTTTTGCGGGCTTTCATGCTGCTGAAGCTGGAATAATTTTAAATTGAATTTGGACATAACTGTTGCAATTTCCATGGATACTTCAGAGGTCACATCGGCATACTAGATTTTGGCTCTTACCCCCAGGGGGGTACACATATCTATAATCTGGCTGACAGAATATCCATGTGTAGCACCCCCAAAGAAGATTATTTCTTCAAACAGCATAGGGGACTCTGCATATGTGTACCTTTGCATGAAAGCATGGCCCTTGACTCTTCAACCCTATCCCCGAACACAGTTCCCAGATCCTGTTGCAAAGAGTCTGCATAATGGTCTCACTGAGATTTGAAGGAACATGGGCAGCCAACTTCCAGCCTGTGCTTGGTGAGGATTATTTTTGTCGGTGCCTACAGGCATCACTTACAAGAATATTGCTCATACATGCTGGAGTACCTAGGCATAAGAGCATGAATTAAGGATGAAGTGAGAAGATTTAGCTATGAATTTGCTGAATTATATGGTTTGATATCAAACTCTTAATGTTATTTCAAAGTAGTTTTCTGTGTCTCATACAGTGCAAGTTTCAAATCAGGAGAGAGTTACCTTTTTTTTTTTTGGCATGTTAGTCAGGGAGTCTAAGACATTTTAATAGCTTTCATATTCCACTCTTCAAATATATTATTGCAGCACAATAGTTTCTTTGCATGAGAATTGCTTAAATGATTGAAAATGGATTGAAAAATATATTTCAGGTTTTAATTTTATGCACAGAACTTTAATGAGCAGTGCCCCTTAGAGACTTGCTGTCAGTTTAACATATTCACAATAATCTCAACACAGATGTTATTCCATCTAAATCCTTTTAGAGGGAAGAAACTAGTAATTTTTCCTTGGAGGATGTCAGAAAATATATTATTGTTGAAATTACATCTTGATCCCAGAATGCTACGTAAAATATCATTGCTAGGAAGAATAAATAGCACTTTGTTTCTGAAGTAATATGCATGTGAAACTTTTTTTTGAGTCTCCTGTAAATGTAAAAACAAGTGATCTTCATTTTGTTAGTCTCATACTGTTTTGCTTCCCTTGTAGATAATCATAGGCAGTGATGGATTTCAGCATCTAATTTTCCTCTAATTTAAGGAAACATTTGTTATTAGCTTCAGATTTTCCTACCCACAAATGGCACCTGTAGCATGGTGAAGTTATTATCAGCCCTGTCTAGATATATCTCACTGGGCATACTTTTGAGCAAGTAAATTAGAAATATTTGATAAAAGTGAAACTCAAAATTACTAATTTTTTGTTGCAAGACATTACAATATTTCCTCTGGAGCACATGAACAAATACACTTTAGTCCTGTCCTGAGCCCTGTGATGTATCAGTGTTCTCTTTCCACTCAGAACATAAGAATGGCCATACTGGGTCAGATCAATGGTCCATCTAGCCCAGTATCTTGTCTTCTGACAGTGGCCAGTGCTAAATGCTTCAGAGGGAGTGAATAGAACAGGGCAATTTTGAGTGTTCAATCCCCTGTCATCCTGTCCCAGTTTCTGGCAGTCAGAGATTTAGGGACACCTGGAGCATGGGGTTGCATCCCTGACCATCTTGGCTAATAGCCATTGATGGATCAGTCCTCCGTGAACTTGTCTAATTATTTTTTGAATGCAGTCATACTTTTGGTCTTCACAACTTCCCATGGCAATGAGTTTTACAGGTGGACTCTGTGTTGTGTGAAGAAGTACTTCCTTTTGTTTATTTTAAACATGCTGTCTGTTATTCTTATCGGGCAACCTCTGATTCTTGTATTATGTGAAGGGGTAAATAAGACTTCCTTATTCACTTTCTCCATTCAATTCACAATTTTGTTGATCTCTATCATATTCCCCCCATGTCATCTCTTTTCTAAAACAGCCAGCCTCTGTCTTTTTAATCTCTCTTCACGTGGAAGCTGTTTCATACTCCAGTCATTTTTGTTGCCCCCTCTGCACCTTTTCCAATTCTAATATGTCTTTCTGGAGACAGAGTGACCAGAACTACACAATATTCCAGGTGTGGATGTATATGAATTTATATAGTGGCATTATGATATTTTCTATTTTATTATCTATCCCTTTCTTAATGTTTCCTAACATTATTAGCATTTTTGACTTCTGCTGCACATTGAGCAGATGTTTTTAGAGAACTCTCCACAATGACTCCAAGATCTGTTTCTTGAGTCGTAGCAGCTAATTTGGACCCTGTCATTTTGTATTTATAGCTGGGATTATTTTGAATTACTTTGCACTTTGAATTTCATCTGCTATTTTCTTGCCCAGTTAGTTTAATGAGATCCCTTTGTAACTTTTCAGTCAGCTATGGACTTCACTATCTTGAGTAATTTTGTGTTGTCTGAAAATTTTGCCACCTCACTGTTCACTCCCTTTTCCAGATCATTTATCAATATGTTGAACAGCACATGTCCCAGTACAGATCCTTGAGGGACCCCGCTATTTACTGCTCTCCACTGAGAACTTACCACTTATTCCTACCCTTTGTTTCTTATCTTTTAACCAGTTATTATCCAGGGGAAGAGTTTCCATGACTGCTTACTTTGCTTAAGAGCCTTTGGTGAGGGACCTTGTCAAAGGCTTTCTGAAAGTCCAAGTACACTATATTAACTGGATAACCCTTGTACACATGCTTATTGCCACCCTCAAAGAATTCTGATAGATTGGTGAGACATCCTACTCTGATTGCTCTCTTACACATTAGTTTCTAAATATCTTCAATTATATTATATCAGTGCAACCGTATTGTCTCAGTCAGCAGGGTTGGAGAATGAAGTTGAAGTCAATGGTGCTACAAAGGTAGTACAGGACAGAATTTAGTCTTCTGAGACTGGACCAAGATATCCCTGTTTCTGGAATCTTAATATTGGTAGAACTCTTGTTGCTTCACTTTAGATGACTCACATGTTGCTGTGGGGTCAGCTTCAGTGGAGAGGCTTTATCTAACCTGTCTAATGTGTTTTAGGGCTTACTGTAGTGACCATCACTGCAGTAACAAAAGGCTAGATCAACATTAGGCATTAAAAAAGAGGCACTTAGGGATAGATCCACAAATGAACTTCAGCAACTAAGTGGGGTCCATGGTGGACTTCATGGAGTATTCTGGTCTTTACCCTTCCCTAATTCTGGGAAGCTCTCCTAGGGCTCTGTGTATATAGGCACACAATCGATTGTTAATGAATTGTTGACTGTGGAGCCCATAATGCTTCACTGTTTCTACAAATGGTCTGATGTAGATAGTGAAAAGATTGGTGGGGACAGGATAAATCCATGTTGGAGTCAAAAGGTGGGGGAGCTTTTGCCAGGGGTAAAAATAAAAGGGGCTGAGGGCGAGAGGGCACATTTTACCTTTCTCTACTAAAAGTAGAGGGAGAGCTCCCCCTCCTCCTTGGCTGTGTGGTGAAGTTCCCTCTTCTGTTTCAAACTACCAGCCAGCTTTTGGGAAAGATGAGCAGTTGCCCACAACCGTTCTCTGTGTATTGTTGAGAGTAATCAAGATTTCAAACACTGTAGTGCTATATCACCTACTTCAGCTATGATGAGGAAGCAGGATCAGCAATACCTCATGGGCAACTGTGTTAAAAGCTTCAGACAGGTCAAGAAATATGAGCATTAAGCTGAGTCCTCTATCCATTTCAATAAGGAGGTCATCCATTAGTGCTACTAAGGCTGTCTCCACAACACATCCCAGCCTGAAGCTTGGTAGTAAAGCTTCCAGATGTCAGTGGATGTCACACATTGTTGGAACTTGGCTGTCACTACTTTTTGTATGTTCTGAATCATTTTGCCTGGAAATTGGAGGTTGGAGAGGATTTCTGTATAGGATTTTGACCTTCTGAGGACAGGACAGACTATTATGCTTTCCAAGGATGTTGGCAGATTCACTTGGAAGGAAGTTTTGATTCATTTCCATTAGCAGTGGGCACAGTTTTCTTTGCTGGCTTTCTTCAGCCAGCGGGGGCCACTGGTATGTGTCACATGTAGTGGCTAGGATATTTCTCAGGATATTTTGTGCTTTTGATATTTTGTGCTTTCATCATGTGTGGACAGAGCCAACCTCAATAAGCAACAGTGCGATGGTTAATATCAGCGGATCAGGTTTTGGGTTTTCTGCCTTGTTGAGTTCATCTTGTTTATCTTTTCTGCAAAGCAGGATGAATGCTCTTCATAGCGGTCAAAATTTGAGTTTTATTACACAATCTGGGATTATTAGCTGCTCACTAAGAGGAATATAGCACTTCTAACTGATGGTTGCAGTTGTGATGGTGGAAGAAGAAAGGTTTCTATTTGCTTCATTTACTGCCATGGTGCAGTGCTAGCAGGCGGCCTTCATTGGTGGTGAATGGATTCAAAGTGCATTTTGCTTCATTTGCATTCTATGGTTTTGTTTATGCACCTCAGTTTTTGATCAACCACTGTGATTTTCATAGTTAGAGCAGGACAAAGAGGTGACTTGCATCCAAATCACTGAATTTACTGAGGCAGATATTTTCATGAGAAATGGCTGTTCCTTGCTGTTGAGAATGCTAAACGGAAACAACTGTTAACTCTACGATATAAGAATGAAACGGGTAAAAAAGTGTAAGAACATGCACAAAGGTGGCTCAGATGAAATTGTCCAAATGTGAATGTCAGTCTAAACAGAATCAATTTTTATTTAATATTAACATGGCTCAGAATCCTACTCAAATGTAAAGATAACTTGTATAATCCTACCACTAAATTTTTCAAGCCGGTGATAAAATTTTTATGAGTTGAACTTGTAAATGTAATATTTTGACATGTATTTAAATATTTAAAGAAATTTGTTCTAGATACTCAAATATAAAATATTCTTATGCATTTTTAAAGAGCAAAGAGTACAATAATTTGCTGCTGTCATCTGAGGTTGTTTTAAGTGTGCATTAATGACCTCTAGGATATACATCACAAGCTTCATGCTCACTAAATTATAGAGCTTGGGAGCTTTGCCATTATTGGTCAGGCTCTGTTTTTTTTTTTGTTTACATGAATTTTTAAGCATGTCATTGACAAGATTTGTAGATCTGAACGTTAGACAAGAATGAAGGCTATACCTGCAGCTCATGGTGGCATAGTTACTATTTCTAATCACATCTAAAAACACTTGTTTCAGAGAGAGACTACCAAAAAATGTGGCAATTTTTAGTTGCTTTCCAAAAATTATTTGTATTAACTTGGGTAAGATGAAGCATTTTAGGTCATAGATAAACTGTTGATAAAAATCACAAATGGTAAGGTACAGGATCCTCAATATTATAACTGAATTGGGTGTTTTTGTTTTTTAAAACATGGAAATGACCATTTCAAAAGGGGTTGATTGGCTTAATTTTGTGTAACTTAATTAGTTGTGTTTGGATGCATTTTACTGTCTCTTGTAAGTTCCTTCCAGTGAATAGGTTTTAACTTTTTTGGTCTCCTTAAAGGTCCCCAACAGAGAAAACAGGATACATAATGCTTGAGTCTGTGTATTTGCTAATGAACACTGGGAAAGATAAGCACAGCCTGAGAATATCACAACATTTCCTGCTCCCCTGAGTGCTCTTGAGTATCAAAAAGTCTCCCAACATTCTCAGACACAAGTTCCCTAATTAAGTGCTTTCTCTTTAAGGCAAGAGAGAAGGTGGCTTTACTTTGTTGCAAAGTAAAGGAAGCCATGGGAAAGAAAAATAAAAATATTTATAGGAGGTTCAAAACTGCACACCAATTAGAATCATGGTCTCATTTTCTAGCATGAGATTCCCCCCTGAGAAACCAAGTTCAAAAGTAGCAGCAAAACACGATTAATCTGCACCCTATAGGAATACAGATGAGAGGAAAGTGAACCAAAACAACTGGAAGCATAAATATTCCTGTACAAGATCGAACAGAAAAGGGCTAAAGGGTTCCCTAAGGTTGAAGATAAGGTTGCTTTATGCTCCTCCTACACAGTCCCCTAGTATATAGATAAAATTGATACACTGCAACGGGAAGGAAAGCTTAGTTGTTTCTGGGATCATTCTGCAGAGCATTTCTTATTAACGCTTATAATATCAGACTATTGGCCATATTCTTCTCTGCTATTTCACTGTAAAGCTGAATAGAATAGAATTTTTCCTTAGAAACTTAGATAAGCTCCCATGTGTTAAGCTCAGTGGAGTCAAATCTAGAATAAGGTAGTCATGTATACATCTCTGCATCTAAGTTAGGACAAGCAATCCCTTTGTTGTGGTGTTAGCCACTGGTATTCATGAAAATGTTATAGGTCTGGGACATCCTTAGGTTTGTGAGTCTGCTGAGGCTTAGTAGTGGAGTTGACCGCTTATGACAGAATGCATGCCTTTGTCAACACCTTACACACTATTGTAATAATCTTTGTACAAAATATACTTTGTGAGGTATCACTTGAAAACTCATAATTTGCTGGTCATTATTGTCCTGACAAAATGTGTGTGGTGACTTTGTATGTGAACTGATAAGTTTCCACTGTATGGTGTTATTAACACATTCCAAACTAAGGTTGGCAAATAGGTGGGTCTCAAACAATGGAATGTGTGCTCTGTTTAATTTGCATTTAAGCAATACACAGAGTCATCATGTAGGAGGGGAAACAAAAGAAGCTCCAACAAGAAAAAGCAGCAGAGAACATCCTCTGTGTCTCTTGAATGTCAACTGGAAATGTTTTCCAAAAGGGGGACTGACACTATAAAAAGGAGGGACAAACACCCCAAGGCAACCCTCCTCTCCCTCTCTTTGCCATTGATTCACTGCACCAGAAAGGACAAAGAAAGCAGCCATTGAACTGGGGTCCTGACCTATGAAGTTTGGTCAGCGAGACTGCTGAAAGCGTGTGGTGAGAAAACTTTGCTTTGAGTTTAACATAGTTAAGTTGGGCACCAGTTGTATTTTATCTTTATTTTTCTCGTAACCCTTTCTGACTTTTATGCCTCATTACTTGTACTCACTTAAAACCTATCTCTTTGTACTTAATATAATTGTTTTATCTAATCCACTAATTGAAGTGTTTGGGAAACTCCATTTGGTGTGGCAAGTTATGTGCGTATTAGTATTATTAAAATGTCATGCACGTCGCAGTAAATACAGCTTTGTGGTTCCATCCTGCAAGGTGCTGAAGTGCCCTCACCTGCCGTCGCAGCTTCAAGAACCTGAATGCTGTTGAAAAGCATAGACCAGTCTGTGACATCCTGCACTACGATGTACTGTAAAAGATGGTTGTCATTGCAACAATAGTCTTGATATTAGAGCCTCGGGGGCTCTTAAGATGAGGCCATGCACAGAGAATAAAATTCATTTCCTCAGTGGAATACAAAGAGGAAGAAAATGCATTCCCCTGCAATGTGGCTTTTACTGTAGCTGTGGAGGGTCATGGGACTTAAAATATTTACACTGCCAAATGTATGAAATCCTAGACATGTCAGTATTTAGACGTACGTTCCATATGTGGTGTTGCTATAGCGAAGAATTATCTTAATGGACAATTATTGTATGCTGCCTGCATAAATAATTTTACCAACAATTTCTGGCAAATGTAAGCCTCTGTTATTGGATTTAAACTCATTTTGCTTCTTCCCCCCCCCACCCCCCCCGCCCCCATCCTGTATTTCAGTAATGGATACTTTTAACCCGTTTTTTATAGAAGGAGCAATTCCAAATGTAGCAAAGGTTACTGGCATCAATTATTGCCACCAAGATTACCCACCTTTCATATTTCAGTCTGATTTGCTATTCCTTATGTAAATTGCCCCTTTAAACATAACCTGAGCTAGTCCATTTTCTTCCCAGGATTGTTTGAGAACCTGTCATACGATGTGCTGTATAAAGATATATGTTAGAAAAAGGCAAATGATGGAGCATCATAATGTAGTTGTAAGTTTTGGTATAATAGATCTCATTACTATTAACCCATCTGAGCTATATAACATGTAATTTAATATATATAATTTAATGAAAGCCTCCATCACTTCTCAGTAGCATGTTAAATGTTACAAATTCAGGGAGGTTTTCACATAAAAGTAATTGGAAATAAAGCTTATAAGAACAGAAAGAAAGTTTACTCTTCCTCTTTATAGTGAAAACAAATGTGTTTTTCTCTAGACTCTGCCAAGACTGTGTTTTAATGATTTAACAGATGGAGTTGGCACATGTGAACCTGGAAGATGCATCTGTCTGATTTTTCCAGTCTGAGGATTTTTTTAACTGCATTAATAGCACAGATGATGGTAAAATATCACCTCCCCAGGCTGCTTTGCTCTCCTAACACATAATGTCTTTTAAGAAAAAAAGTGATAGAAGACTGGGGTGAGGAAAAGGCCAGGGAAATGAGGATTTGAAAAGTTTAATATTTTCTGTCTTCACTGCACCAGGCTTTTAAAACTCTTGCTTTGATGAATTCTGTGCATGTGACTTGTGTGCATGTGTGTGTGCTGAAGCTGAAATGCTACCCAGGCAGCCTTATCTGCGATCTTACAGCTCTGTTAATTACTTGCTCTAAATAAACAAACACAATTTGAAATAAGGAGACCAAAGAAGAACCAGCCTTTCAGCTTTTCAGTTTTAAGTGAGTGTGATTTGAAATGTTGAATGTGCAGTATGGTCGTTCTACTATTTTTAGGAGCTTATCTTGCAAAGGCATGCTTAATATTAGATATGTGAGTTGTATCATTGTCTTCTGAGTCATTACTATGCATGCATGTAAAGCACCTGTGTAAGTGTTTGACTTCAGTTTTCTCAGTCCTTGTTCAAACTTCCTAGTGAAGCCAACTTGGATGTCTACCTGAGGGCTTAGCTGCACTAAAAATGCTGCAGCAGCACAGCTGCACCACCATAATGCTTCAGTGTAACCACTCGACGGGAGGGATTCTCCCATAGATGTAGGTAATCCACCTCCCCGAGAGGCAGTAGTTAAGTTGACAGAAGTCTTCCATCAACCGAGCACTATGTGGGGACTGAGGTCAGCTTCACTACACCACTTAGGGGGTGTGTGTGTGTGTGTGTGTGTGTGGATTTTTCACACCCCTGATCAACCTGGTTAAACTGACCTAATTTTCTAGTGTAGACCAGGCCTGAGTAAGAACAGCAGGAATTCACTCTTGATTCTATCCTGCTGCCATTTTACAACAGTTATGTTAAGTACAGGTCAATGGATTGATAGTTCTAAGCCTGTGAATTATATAATACCAATTTAATTTGTGTAAGGATTTAAAATAATTTTAATATTTTGTATTTCTGCTATAATACTATACTATAATAATAATAATAATTAATTAATAATGATAAATATTCCAGTAGTGCCTAAGATCCAATTGATAGGGCCCATTGTGCTAAGTGCTGTAAAACTCTTACTAAGAGTGAGTCCCTGTCCCAAAGAGTTTACAGTTCAACAGCCAGACTATAAAGTCCTTAGCCACGTTGGTTAGCATGCAGTCCATCCGGTTTCAGTAAGTTTAGTCTCATGAGTAAATGCTTGCCAGGGTGAGCAAGGGCTCTATAGTCTGCTCCTAAATAAAAATGTTAGTGAAAATTAATTTCCAGGAGGCTATGGATCTTCCCGTGCTTGCTTTAATAGAACTGGGCCTTTTAATTAATTTCAGTTTTACTTTACTAGTTTTGAGAAAAGAGAAAATGAAAAATGGAGCAGCTCTCACTGCTTGTGGATTCATCATAGAGAAACTCAGGAGCAAAACCAGTCTGGACTGAGCAGCGGAAAGAGCATTAATGATATTGATGGTATGTTAAAATTAAAAAATACTGCAATGAAGAAGAACTTGTTTCCCTATGAACAGCACTCTCTCTCTCTCTCATCCGCTGCAAAGCAAAACAAAATGTATCAAGCTACCCCGTGCACCTGCTCCACAAATGCCATGATGCATGTTTAACTCTGCACATGTTACTCCTTGCACAATGACAGCACTTGAAAACCAATGCATGGTAAACATATTTTTTCATATAAATGTTTAAAATAGATTTATGCTTTCAGCCATCTTTGGATCATTGCACAGTGTGCAGCTGTGCTAACTCCCTTCTGCTCTGCCTCTCAGCTGCAAACCACAACGGGTCCAACACAATGGCCACCTTCTCTTCACCTTGCTGAGTCCAGGTTGGAAGCAGTTAGCTTTCTTTCTATTAAGGCCAAAACCAGAGGCCCTTACTCAGGCAAAACTCTTTCTGAAACGGCAGGGAGCTTGCCTAAGGAAGCAAGGAGTTGACCAGGAGCCTCATCCAAAGCCCAGTGAAGTCAGTGGTGGGCTTTGGATCAGGCCCCCTTTTTAACCACTCCCAGACACTATTAGACCATCCGCCCATACAAACATTTAAAAACATTTCTCATAAGGGGTGCAAACCTTGCTAACACACAAACATCCTGTATCAGAATCAGGAGTGTGCTACTAGAACCTAAGTTACGTAGATTCTACAGGCACACAAGTTTCCATAGATAGCAATAGGAATTTTGGATTTTCAGGAAATAAAAGACTGAACTCAAAGTTATTAAAAATATCTGCACTTAATTGTCCTGTTAAAATCCCAATCTTCAAATCAAACTTCAGTTGTTGTTAATAGGCAGATTGGAGGTTGGGACTCGGATCACTGACAGCAGTAGAAAAGTGTCCAGTTTAGTTTTATTGTAAACTCATCATGGCAAGGATTGTGGGTTTTGGGTTTTTTTTTTATTTATTTCTGTAAAGAGTCATGCAAATATTTTTGGGCTATAGAGACAATAAATAACACTAATGTATTTTGTATGGATTACAGAATGAATTGCTGTTAGTTATATTCTTTAGCTTATGAAACAATATAAAATATTTCCTTTTGAATCAATGGGAGTTCAGTGGGCTTTAAACAGTGATATATGAAGTCAATGTAGCCCTTGACATCAGTGAGCACTGAAGTAGGTTCTATGTTAGAAAAAAAAAATTGCACAAATTTTTAAAAATCTCATTCCAGTTAGGGGAAATTTCAGTAGTCTGATTTAGAATTCAGGTTGTAATGACTCGACAGTTACACAGGCTCTGTGGTCTTTATCTACATAGCTAAATAAATGACTTGGTCATTGGTAGGAACTGAACTGAGAGCGTTTTGCTCCCAGAACATAAGCCTTTACCTTGTAAGCTAAAGGAAAATGTCTACTGCTGGCGGTATTATGGTTTAGATACTCTGTAGGCAAGTCACTAGGGAAGCAACATTACGGGCACTGAGGATATGTCTATACTGCAATTGAAGGTGTGGTGCAGCTTGTGTAGGCATACCTTTGTTAGCTTTAATTTAGCTAGCATAGCTAAAAATAGCAGTGAAGATATGGCAGCAGGGGCTTCAGGACAAGCTGTAGATTCACTCCTGGAACTCTGTAAACATATGTGCATTGCTAGCCTGAACTGAAACCCTAATCAAATCTGAGATTCTATGCAGGGCAGTGGTACATATAATACACTAGATGGCCTGTTGTATGATTTAAAAAATGATATTGCAAATCCACCATATTTAATGCTTAAATTATGGCCTCTATTTAGCATTATGTAGAGCAATAATAGGGTATTTGACAAAGTCTGTTTGTTGAATCATGCTAGCTTTTTTTCTATAATAGCCATAGTAAATAAGCTAACATTTTCTGTTTGATATGAATGAGATAATCATTTGTTAAGAAAATAAGATACATGATATTCTGCAGATATAAGAAAAGAGGGATAATATCATTTGAAGCTATTGCATCATATTTCTTTGGAGTGTTGTACTAGAAATAATTAATTTCCCTAGTCTTGAATGTACATCAATTTTGACACTTCTTTATGTCATGGCTACAGGAGAGAAGGAAGCTAGAGTTAGTGGCAGCCTATTGACATGAATGGTGTTAAATTAGAGACTACAGAGTTTAGGTAAAATGGATTTATATGAACTGAATCAAATCTGATCTTTTGAAAGAAAAAAATTGAGTTATGACATAAATGTTTTTATATAACGGAACAGTCTTCAACAACCTGACCCTGTTCTCATTAAGTCCATGACAAGTCTCCAAGTGACCCTAAATTCACTGATAAAAGTTTTTGGCTTCTGTACATGTAGGGGGAAAAGAGAAATAATGGTGCTGAAGAAAGCTGAGAAGAAAGTACTGTATTGAGAAATCTGCCTTCTTCCCTTAATAATAAAGAGACATTTGTAAGGTAATGAACTTTAACAGTTCTCTTTAGACTGTTAACAGTTTGGCTGAGTTATGACATTTTAAACTTTTTAATTTCTCTTTATAGTTCCTTTGCTCTCTCATTGTGATTGGTAAAATAGAAGTTTCATTAACTGGATGTGCAGATAAACCTATCAGCTGCAGTTACTGCCCAAGTTAACAAAAGTAAAGTGTAGCAAATCATAAAGTTTTTCTATGCTTTGAATCTCACCTTCATCTTAAAACTAAGTGATGTACATGACAAAGCAGAATAAAAGAAATTCAGTCTGCTTCTAAAGGAGTGGACTCACCGCTGCGGCGCCTCCTGCTGGTCTTGGTTGGGAATTAGCTCACCAGGTTCTGGAGCGCCATATGCAGGCCAGTGATCCACCTTACTGCTGGCTCCGCATCCCTCCCGGACCCGGTGCCCCTTGTCTCCTGGATGGCTGCAACCTCCGTATCTGCCTGGCTTTCTACTAGGTCGCAGTCTGGGATTTTCCCGGCCGGAGCTCCCCAGCTCCCTTAGCCTTTCTCCAGCCCTGCTGCAATCTAGGTACTCTCTGCTCCCTGCAGCCAGGTCCCTCCCTCTCCAAAGGCTAGAGAGAGAGTGTGTTTGCTCCTGGCTCACTGCCTACTTATAAGTGTAAGGGGACTGTTGCCCCCTTACTAACATTCAGTGGGGGTGTTTTAGTTGCTAGCTCCCAGTACTAAAAAAGGGGGAAGGGTCGATGGGGACTCAGGACCCTGAAACTGACAGCCCCCAGGAACAATGGGGAGAGGCCAATGCCTGTCAGCCTGAGTGACAGGGTGGGCAGGCTAATCAGGGAGTCAGGAGGCCAAGGAGGTCCCGTCCTCCGTGTGAGCTGGATTTGCCTGGGTCAGACAGAGGGGGGGCTGAGCTAAGGAGAAAGCAGGGGCCTGAGCTGAGCTGGGGAGCAGAGCTGGGCCAGATCCAGAGGGACCAGAAAAGCAGCCCAGAGAGAGCAGACCCTGTCCTGGGAACAGAGCTGCAGTCCCAAAGCCAGAGGCACAGCCCAGAGAGAACAGACTTGCCCTGGGAGCAGAGCTGCAGCAACCAGAGCCAGAGGGGCCAGAAAAGCAGCCCAGGAAGCAGGTCAGTGCTGGGAGCAGAGTCACAGAAGCAGCCTGCAGAGCAGACCTGTCCTGGGAGCAGAGCTGCAGCAACCAGAGGCAGAGGGGCCAAGAAGCAGCCCAGGGAGCTGGAGATAGAGCAGCAGCGCTGAAACCGAGGGGCGGAGCTGGGGCTGGAGCAGTCCGGAGCTGGGTGGGATGAGCAGCTGGGGAGAGCGAGGGGGACCCTGGTCAGTGGGCCCAGCACAGGGAGATGCCTCAGCCAAGACGGTCTGCAGGCCAGGCTTGGATCATAATCCCAGCAGGGCAGGGGCGACACTGGGAAGAAGGGTCCTACCACTTAGAGCCTGAGAGCATGTGGCCACCACCAGAGCAAGTGTCCAACCCACAGCATCCCTGCAGCACAGCCAGGGCCTGAGAGGAAGGCCTGGGATTTACAAGGAAACAGACTGTGAACTGCCCGGACGTTCCAGAGACCCTGTTTGTGATGTTCCCTGCCACAGAGCGGGTTGATGTGTTTCCTTTAACCTTTCCCATTTTTCCTTATTCTTTTTAAAATTAATTGTTGATTAAATAACTTTTAACTTTTATGTAATGGTCAGTGGGTCAGAGAAGTGCCCAGTGCAGAGAGAGTACCCCGGAGTGGGGACACCCTAGCCCCTGTCCTAGGTGACCACAGCAGGGTTGGGGGTCGAGCCCCACAGGAATCCTGGGCCTAGCCTTGTTGGGGTTATGAGGACTCTGCCAGACAGGAGAGTGGAAGGGGAGTCCTCAAGGGCAGGGAGGCCACTGGGTAAAGGAAGTGGGAGCGAGGACTCAGATCCTTTCACTAGCCCACTTCACCGGGGTAGTACAGAAGCCAGGAAAGTTCCCCACAATAGCGGGACTATTTCCCCGCTTACATAAGGCCAGCTGAGCCTACTTCCCTACTCAGCCTGGGCTGCTTGCCCCAGCCCCAGACCTCCCCGGGCTGTTCTAAGCCGCTCAGGGCAGGAGTGTGTGTCTACCCCGTTACATTGCTACACTAGAGATCCAGCTATTTAAATACATATGTACCGATAATATTAAATTCTTATTGGCAGTTTATATCTATCCTAACAAGGTCAGATAAGAACAATGCTATGTTTGCTTGGGTGGTGGTGGTTTTTTGAAATTCAGAATCCAGCTCTTTTCTAGATTCACCTTTGGAAATAGTGCAGTTTGATGGTTAACTTTCTCTAGAATAGTGTTGCAGCATACCTGTACATGAAACCAACTCCCTTCCTTCTTTTGTAAGGGGCTGGTAAACGATTAAGACCCTCTCTCGCTCTTCCTGATCGAGCTTAGCGTTGCTCGTTGACGTGCGATGCTCATGAATTGTGGCGTGCCCGCTTTTTATGCAAACACGGTAAAACGAAATGAACAAAGATGATTTCTGGTTAGTCTAAATGTGCAATTGTAGCCACTTTAGGAAGCACTGACAGTGAAATGGAGCTGTTAAGTTTTATGTTTCCTTAGGTTCATTTGTTTTCATCTCCCCAAACATGGATCTTCTGCTGAAATCATGAGAGCTGCAGATGCTCAGCACCACTGAAAGTAAAGTCACCTATTTTGATGCCTAAATATGGTGCCTACATTAGGTTTAATTGTCTAAATTTGGGCATCCAATTTTGGTCTAAGTGACTTAGCTGTAGCAAGAATAACTTGGTGACAGTTAGAACCTGTGTCCAGATCTTTATTTTAGCTACAAGGTCATCATCCTCTCCAAGAAAGACCTCACTGCCTTTAGGGAGAGATTCAAGATAGCAGTTTGATCTGAGCAAGGTCCTGGCATTTTTACCTTCTGCCTCTTGCTAGCCCACAGATGTGGCACTCGAATCTTTGTTCCTTTAATAATGTTACTCATTCTGGTGCACTTAACCAGGAGAGCTTTCTTGGATAACACATACTACCCCTTGAGCATGAATGGCACAGTCTCTCCTGAATCCCTGTCTCCTACAACATGATATAACACTATCTGCTAGATTATTTTGATTCCTCTAAGATATCTTCATTTGATACTTGTCTTTAATACATTGATATAAACACTCGTGTGTATTTGGATCTGTAACTTAAAATACATAGTCCATATTCAGGGGCTATTAGGGTTAAATTGTCAACATTGAACTGAACCCATGAAATTTCTGCAAGCACATGTTGGACCTGTGGTTTTGGCATTTCTTTTTTATAGAGCACCATCAATACGCATGGTACCTTATAGACATACAAGAAGGTAAATTCCCTGCCCTGAAATGCTTAAAATCCTAACAGGTAAAAGGCAGAAGCGGGAAGGGAGAAAGGGGATGATTCAAATCCCATTAAAGTCAATAGGAATCTTTCTGCTCTCTTCAATGGGATTTGGATCAGACCCAAGCTGAGCAAAATACAGGCAAAGTGTTGAGCAGTTGTGTTTGGCCGTAACTTGCTAGTGCCTCATGAGGTGTTCTGGCAGATTCATTTCTAATGTACAATAGGGATTTTGAAAATATTATAATGTAGCTCACTATAAAGATTGTAAAGTGAGGCATGAGAAAAGGTATGGACGGTAATTACTGGAAAGCTAGCTATTGGCACATCAGGTAATTGTCACAATGGACTCGTACAAAGGTAGTAAGTCATGCAGTGGGCTGCCAGTGCTGTTTATCCAGCTGCTTCACAGACTTACCTTATGAACAGCAGACATTGTTTTTAATTGTTTGTGCTATAATGTCCATGGGAAATCCATCATTTTACTATGGCTGGTGTGGCAGATTCGTCTTCTTCCCAAGCCACAAGAGAAATGTATGGTATACCTTTCTATAATAATTCTATACATAATAAATCACGGTTTGCTGTATTTCAGCAGGTGCAGCCAGTAGAATATACTTGTAGTCTTGTATCAGGTACTAATATTTGCTTTAAAGATTCCCAGGCTATCGTGTCAACCAGTTTGGCTGGTACTAAGATCTGGGTTACCGGCCTGTAATTGCCAGGATCGCCTCTGGAGCCTTTTTTAAAAATCAGCCTTACATTAGCTATCTGCCAGTCATCTGGTACGCAGGCTGATGGTACTTCTTGATGCTTGTGCCAAGGGGCTTGGATACAACGCTGATGGGAGTCATATAAGTACTAACTTAGACAGTTTTCTTCCTGAAGCATGAGGTTCGATCGCCTTTATTGTAGCGTGCATGACTGCAGACTGGTCCTAAAATGATCTAATCCAGTTGCAGTATTTAACTCTGCAGTGCTGCCTGTATGTTGTGCACAGGAGTGCCACCTTTATTTGTTCTTGATTTACCAGCCATTCATTTCCTAGGGACCGTCCCCCTTGTACCTGGACATCTTAGATAAATAAAAATTGTACCCATCATGCCAGAAACCTGTATTTAAACTGAAAGCAGAATGTTATCAATTGTTCCTTTCTGTCTGTGATTTCTAGTCTTTGGGTGTTTTCCAGCCCCTTTGCCATTATGCAGGTACCTCAGCTTTTATTCACACCCGGCAGTGGGGCTGCTACAGTACCGCTAGCTCTTTCAGTAGAGGCTGTGGGATGCTGTCCATTTATCCATGGTACACCAGAGGAATCAATGCCAGGTCAAATCATACCCTATGCTTTTCTTGGTGCAAGGCAGAGGTGGAAATTGCTCTTTCGCCCCTTGCTTAATGTTAAGATTCGGCAGCTTGGCTTTGTATTGTGATTTCACATTGTAACCCATCAGCTGGTGCCGACATTCTAATTTGCTGTCTCCTTTGTAATAATAATCAGTTTCCCAACCCACAAACTTTTTTCTCTGCTGTCTGCTATTCTATGCTAAAGCAAAAAGTTTGAAACGATGCAGTCATGTGGTCATAATTGTGACTCTCATAATAGGTTTCAATGAAAGGTGAAGTCATGTTTAAACTAGCCATCAATCTGTTGTTTCAAGAGCAAACTAGTGATTGGAGCCAGTAGATCTTTGCAATTTGGTATTAAATGTCTATTGCATATCAGTGCCCACTGTTTCACCTTCTGTTGACTCAAATTCCCCTTTCTAGATGCTACTAAGATTAGTGTGGTAAGCCTTCATGCTTGTTTTTGCCTGCAGAGCTTCACCAATCCTGCTAGACTTCCCCATTCAAGTGCTAATTTTCCAAGGAAGGAAGAGCGAAGAAGGAAAACAACAACAACAAAACAATAACCCACCCAAGTGGCTAATTGTTCCACGCTGAGCAAAGTATCACACCAGATTGAGCATCTACATTTTTCCAGATCATTCTGGAAAACAGTCCTTTGCTTTTTCACTGAATGCAAATGCCAGCTCAACATGCATGTTTCTGGCTTTCAACCTCCTTCCTTGGTATTGGGTCCTGCTGAACTGTTTTCTTTTCAGTTGTGCTTGCTGTTGCATGCCTGAGGTTGGTGTCTGAATAGATGCTGGGGTTGTAATGCTGAGCAGACCGTGTGATTGCTAAATTTGGTGGTGGCATCACTCGCCCCATATGAGTCTGGTGTGGAGGCTGTGCTTTTTGAGTGTGGAAATAGATAGATACTAAGTGATTTTCTGTGTGACAAAATACATTACATTAATTTAACAGTGAAAAAGGCAGCGGAACTAGCAAAGAGGCTCCAGAATCATGAATTGTGGCCTAAAATCTAGACGTGCCATTGTACCTCTAAAATGCGTGCATACTTGCCTGTCTTAACGCATATACGTGTCTTGTTATGTGTGTGCAATTGCTTGTCTAAACTGTCCTATACACAACTTGGGCCTTATTTGCTTGTTATATTAGTGTCCTATCACCGTAAGGCCATCATACTCAATGGAGATCTCTCATCTTACACCTGCAGAGAATTTGACCTCTGGTATCTAAGGGGACAGCATAGCTCAGGGAATAGTTACTGAGATATGGAGCTTGTCATGACTGCTAGAGAGCACTGGTTCAGAGATGAATAAAGGTGCTGGCAAATGAAAGTAATTCATTACCACCTGATAACTGATTTTGCAAAGGTGCACAAATAACTCGCCCGATTCAGTTCTTAATGGACAGCTGTTCACATTACAAAAGCATCAGCTCAGCTGTCACCCTTGATTGTATTCTGATCAGAAAGGCCAAAAATTTGCCAGGGCATGGACTCTTAAGCTTCCTCTCTCCCTTGTAGAAAGAGAATGAAACTTTGTTTTAAATTTCCAGTGCTATTAATCCAGTGTCCTTCATGGGCTATATATTGGGCCTGGTTTTGATTTCATTTGCTTTTTCTCTTTCTTTTCAACCAACAGGTATGTTCTTTAATACCAATAACAAGGGGCATCTTAAAAACACTGATGTGAGGTAAGGTCTGTACAAAGGGGAGAAAACAAGACAGTCTTGAAATGCAGTGATGGAAATTACCCACTCTTTATGATTCAGGGCCAGCTAATGAACTAGAGAATTCCAAACCTCTCAGATGTGCTTTACCTCATACGAGAAGAAATCCACTAATACTGTCTGTTTAAAGCAAAGTCTCTCTCATAAAGTACTGAATCCTGTAATGAATGGGCAATGCTCTTCCATTAGTATTAAGATGATTATTCATTCTTTTGGGTGCTCGTTGGAGCAATATTAATTACGGTGAACACTTCTGGGAGTCATTTGGAGGAATATGAACACTTTACAGCCTTAGAAATTTTAACTCTCAATGTGTAACAAATTCAGGGCTGGATTAACCCATCATTTTTTCCTCTGGACAAATATAGGCACTACAGTTGTACCCCCTTTTTATTTAAAAGAGAGAGAGAAAGGAAAAAAGGTGATTTTTTTTGCTTAAAAATAATGCGAATTCAAAAACCATTCCTTGCCGTGTGAGAAGAAACCACTCTAAGAGCAGTTATATTAACAGGTGCTTTGCCAGCTACTGAACATTCATTACATTTTTGTAGGTATTTTTGATCTCCTTTGACATTAACATTGTTATATTAAAATGGGCAAATAAGCAAGCAGTCCATGTAAGATACTTGTTGAGTGTTTATTGCCATCTAGACTTTACATTTGGAAGGGCAGGTATTCCAGAAATCGTGAATTCGTGTGGCTGACCAGTAGACTTAGTGGAAAAGTGAGAAAATTTTCAGATATTTTCATGAAAAATGCCCCTTTTTCATTTAAAAAAAATGTAGAATTTGAAATATTTTGGGCAGCTCTGCTGACTGTCTGGAGTACTGTGTCCAGTTTTGGGCCCAACACTACAAGAAGGATGTGGAAAAATTGGAAAACGTCCAGCGGAGGGCAACAAAAATGATTAGGGGACTGGAACACATGACTTATGAGGAGAGGCTGAGGGAACTGGGTTTGTTTAGTCTGTGGAAGAGAAGAATGAGGGGGGATTTGATAGCTGCTTTCAACTACCTGAAGGGGGTTCCAGAGAGGATGGATCTAGACTGTTCTCAGTGGTAGCTGATGACAGAACGAGGAGTAATGGTCTCAAGTTGCAGTGGGGGAGGTTTAGGTTGGATATTAGGAAAAACTTTTTCACTAAGAGGGTGGTGAAGCACTGGAATGCGTTACCTAGGGAGGTGGTGGAATCTCTTTCCTTAGAAGTTTTTAAGGTCAGGCTTGACAAAGCCCTGGCTGGGATGATTTAGTTGGGGATTGGTCCCGCTTTGAGCAGGGGTCCTTTCCAACCCTGATATTCTATGACTAGGTAGCTATATTAAAATTTTATACAGAATCTCATTTTAGGTGTAAATCCTGTGAACTTGTATTTCAACTCTAACATGTTAATATTTTGGAAGTACATAATTTATACCTTTCTTTTGAGGTCTTATACTCATATTGAATTTATCACATAAATAATATGCATGCAAATGAAGAGTCTGATTTTCATGGATTTGTGTGCGAAGTTCATAGCATGTGGCCAAATATCTTTTTGGATCTTGCATCTTACATGGCAACTATGAATCTACACACACAACCCATGGTCCAGAGAGCAAGATATTTCTTATCTCATTTCAGTTTACGGTTTCCCCCTTTGCACTGAGTTACTACTGAGTCTGCTGTTTGCCTAACTTGGAAAGTCTAGCTAGGCCTTTCCTAAGTTTTTCATGTGGATTTTTGTCTGTTTTTAGTGAACTCTCCAAATTTTTTTGACCAGCATTGGATGTCATCTATATAAGGTATCCATATCATGTTTGATGAGACCTATATTAAGATGTGCAAAATGAACTTGTTGGACTAGGGCCCATCCCATCTCCCAGGGAATTCAGTGGGATTCTTTCCATGGTTAGACCCCCCCTCCCCCAGTAAGTCTTTTTCATATCTAATTGCTATGAGTATCCACTGCCACAGGCTGCAGCAAAATATGAGAACTGGCATCTCCTGAGTACCTAGATTAGATCTTTATTCTATCCAACTTGTATAGAATCTCCAACAGATAGAAAGGTGGCAAGTCAGGGTCTAAAGTCAGCTGTCACCACGAGTGGGTGAGTGACTAGACAAAACAAAAGTGGTGGACCAAGCCCGTTCTTTTCTTAAAGAATAATGTTTTCCCAAGATGAGCTTTGCAAAAATACGTATTGTTCCTCAGAAGATACCTCCTTTTAAAGTTCAGCATTTTACCAGTATGACTGTTTAAAGCACATAGACGTTCACTGAGACAAGGTGGGTGAGGCAATATCTTTTATTGGACTAACTTCTGTTGGTGACAGAGACAAGCTTTTGAACTACCCCGAGCTCTTCTTGAGGAAGCTCGAAGGCTTTACAGTCTCACGAATAGAAGTTTGTCCAGTAAAAGATATTATCTCACGCACCCTGTCTCTCTGGGACAGACACAGCTACAATAACATTGCATGCAATAGATGTTTGCTAACAGTCTCCTTAGTGTTCCAATGTCTAAAGGAATACAGTCCTAGACCTTTGTTGCATTTAATAGGCAAATACTATATAAGAATTGGCACTTGCATCAGCAAAGCCGAGATTGGAAAAAATGTCTCCCATATAGATGGACAGAACTTTTTTCATTAAAAAAAATGCAAGCAGTTTAATGTAAGTATAGAAAGGTGAAGGGTTTGCAATATTTAATGTCCAGAGTAAGATGAAAAAATTATGTGGAACTCAGGCTCAATCTCTAACTTCCAACTAAATTGTCATGATCAGATTTTATAAACGTGGCATGTGGAAGAATGCAAGTTCTCCTGCTTGTGAAAAACCACAATGAGTACTTGGGTTAGAAAATGAGGTGGGAAATTAATATTGGACATATCATAAAGCCAGAAAAATCCATATGACATTTTATACCAGCAATATTGTTAGTGCTGACTATTTTAACTTTTCCATTGTACATATCTTTCCTCTACACGTCTTCTGTGCGATAAGGTTGCAACACAAAGAATTTCTGAAATACCATACCTGTACACCAGTAATGTGTGTGTGGGGGGGAGACTATTTATAAATGAGCATGGATTTTTTAAAAAATAATCTGTTTGTTAAAAAATTTCCAATGAATAGAACAATTTGTGCAGCAGAAGCAAAAGAAAAGGTTATGCTGGTAGCACAGTGCACAAACATATTATCAGCCAATGAGAAAATGAATTATTCAGCTTCTGTTGTTTTATAAACCTCAATTATTTACCAAACAGATTAGGGTGGTGACTTGGCAAAAGCTAGTCATAAATCAAGCAATTTTATACTCAAATACAGCCCTAAGTTTTTGCATTGATTTTTTAAAAATAGTTGTCATCAGCCTTATGGTTTGAGATAATTCATATAATTCAGGAATAAAATATAGGAAATAATAAAGAATAATAAAACAGGAGAGACTGGAAAAGATAAACAGAATAATGGATGGGCCGGATGGATGGATTCCCTCCCCTCACTAACTCACAATTTTCTGAAATGATTGACTTAATCACGTTAGGGTGCGAACACCCTCAACCACTGGACCTTCTTACTCTGATTTCAAACTCTTTCTGGATTCGAAAATTCCTTTAGTATGATCCTAAAACAAAATTGCATGTATAGGGACGGGGTGGGGAGCTCTGCAAAATTCTGCAGTAAGTTTTCTACAGTAAAACTGTATGTGGTGGAAGATGTTGCTCTATCAGTTCTGTAAATTTACCACAAGGTGGTTATGTTTTCTGGAGAGCCAGATGCTGATCTTGGTAATGCTGGTGCAAATCTGGAGTAATTCCAATGAAGTCAGTGGAGATACTTGGATTTACACGGTGTAACTGAGATTTAGAATCTCTCCTCTTTCAATGCTGGTCTCTTTATGACTATGTCCATTATGTGCTAAATGGACACATCTCTCGAATGCAGCAATAAGGAAGCAACCTCTGTCATATAATGGGAGTGGGTGTACTTCTTAGCATAGGGTGAAAGAACTCAGGAGAGACAGTCGGTTTGGACTGGTAGTCAATGCTGTATCCGTTTCTAATGCTCCAAAAAAAGTTGGAACTTACTTCGCTCATTTCACTACGTAGGGCCAAGCAATTGAGCATGCTATTTGCAGGAGCTCCCATATCATGATAGGGAATATTAAGATATATAAATACACACACAGAATAAAACAAAGATGGGGCAAAATTCTGACTTGGTGTAAGAGGTATACAACTTCCAGTGGAGACGAACCTCTTACAGCTGGTCTAAATTTGGTCCAGCATGCTGTGACTATCATTATTATCATGATCATAATTATTAAATCCTATTATTGCACTTTGAAGTGTTCAGTCTGGTAGGACTATATGAACTAAAGCTGTACTGGAATGAGACTGCAATACCAGGGGAAGCCAGAGCATACACAGTGAATAGCGCCTGGGAAAATAGGGGCTTATGAATTTATTTAATCATATGTAAATTAGCATTAAAACAATGAAGAACTCACAACCAGCAAAGCAATCTGCCAGTCAAGTGATGGATGCAAACCCAGAGTTCTTCCTAGAGCATCTCTTTGTTACCTGTCGCCCCCACCTCTGGCACAAAAGAAAGGAGAAAGCTCTGTAGTGAAAGCACGATCCCCCTCCTCTTCCCAAGGTCACATCCTGCCTGGGAAATCATCTGTCAGTCACCTGGGATCCTCCCCTCTCAGACATATGTTTGGGCAGGAAGGATTGGAATGGGACAAGGGAGATCTGAGATCAGTTCTGGACTCTGCAACAGACACTCTGTGTGACCATGGGCACATTACTTAAATCTCTCTGGGCCGCAGTTCCCCACCTGTAAAATGGAGATGATAATGGATTCTTCCTCCCATCCTTGGAGTTCCTTTTCTGTTTAGATTAGTAGCTGTTCATGGTGGAGACTGTTTCCTATTATGTGTTTATACAGCATCCAGGACAACAGGGCTGTGATCTCAGCTGAGGCCTTTAAGTCCAACAGTAGTATAACATTTATTAAAGAGGAGCACCAGACTCCTAGGGCTCCAGTCCTCATTCTGGTTTCCACTGGAATAACTGATGGCCTCTTCTTCTGGCAGCCAGACCAACGGCTGCTTCAAATGTGCTAATGCCGAGTAATCATCCAGCACCAGCAGGGCCAAACTGATCACTGGGAATTTATGGGGAAGCAGCTATGCCACAGTAATGAAGAACAGAATGGAGAATAAGACTTTCCACATCTATGAAGTAAACAAGAAGTGGGGGAGGGAATGCTGTGAAAAGTGTGTGTGAGAGATTTTTTTTTTATCTGTAAACAGAACAAAGGGCTAATGAAAGAAGTAGCCAGCAAGTAGGACCATTACTTCTGGTATTTAAGACATTCCAGCATTTCATATTTGCAAAGATGCACATCCGTGTAATTCAAATATTGTAGGTTAATTGCTTATTGTATTAAATTATTTCCGATGAAAAGAAAAAAAAAATCCCTCTACAGCACATTAAGAGATGTTGCTTTGTCTTTTATTAAGATGCTAAGCAGAATCCCAGACTGCAACCAACTCCCATCGAATAGCTGCACATTCCTGAAGTCAACTTGGGAATAAGGCCAGGCTGCAAAATTACACCTTGATTGCAGAGAAGCCTTCCTTGATGTATGCATTGCCACTACAAATGAATAGTTTGTTACTCATTTACACTTGGAATGTCTTTGTCTAAACTAAGTTGAAAATCAAATATTGTTTCTACTTTGCCTGCCATGTAAATGCTGCTCAGTAGAGGCCACTGTTATACTGTGCTGGTAACTTTAAAAAGAAAAGTAGGTGCAGTATTTAAAGAAAATATATGTTGTACTTTTTTCAAATTTACCAATCAAAGCCTCAAAGAAACAGGCAGCCCCTTTTAATCTGCTCTTGATTTTTAGTCATGCATCAGTGTTTTTATTTTCAGTGTTCTCTGTTTCTTTATATTGACTGGTTAAGTCCTTTAACTTAACAAGAAAATAGTAACTATTGTGGTCGTAAAATATCATTGGCAATTGAGATATCTTGGATGCAGAGTGGATAGGATGAATAAAGGCCAGCTGATATAAATCAGTGTAGCTTCACTGACTTCCATACTGATTTACACCATCTGAGGATCTGGTTTTCTCCTCTCTCCCAACACATCCATTGATCAGTATTGGGAACTGTAGCAACAGGATGGCTTAGATTTAGGGGTTTTTTAAATGTATATTTTTCATGTGTATAACACTGAATAGAAAGAGAGAGAGTCAAATTTAGCCTTGATGCAAATGGATATAATGTGTACTAACTTCAGTGAAGTTAGCTTACAACCGGCTAAAATCAGTCCAGAGAGAGGAATGAAACACACTTTTTTTTTTTTTTTGCACTCTTTTGATCTCATTTTTTTCCCTAAAGGGAATATCTTTTTTTCCCTTCACAATTAAAAAAAAATAGGGGACTGCTGCTCTAATGCCATTAAACCTCTCTCATTTCATACTCCAAGAATGTTGCACATTTCACACTAGTCACGGATAATTCAGGCAGTGATCTCCTTTGTATAAATCCATGACAGGAAAATCAGATGCAATAGAGGTTGAGCAGACTGTTGTTACTGGGGTATGTCATGAAATGATGGAGATGTGTCCAAGTTAGACAGTGAAATCTGTCAGTTTGCTTTTTTTTTTTTTCCATTTGAAAAGTGCAGAGAATGTAAACCAGAACGACAAGGATCTGTGCCCACTCTTAGCAGAAATACTGTTGTGCTGAATGGAATTTTTTGGTTAGTATTTGGTATGGTAGTTATTATTATTTATTATTATGGTAAATGTCCCAAAGAAGATTGGGACCTCATTCAGCTAGGTCCAGTGCAAGCACATAATAAGAAACAGTCTCTGATCCAAAATGTTTACAGTCTAAGTTGAGAACACAAAGGGCGATAGAAAGTAAGGATTGTTACCTCATTTTACATATTGAAATCTTAGGCACAGACAGTTTAAGTGTCTAAAGTCCCTCAGGAAATCAGAGCAGGGAATTGAACCCAGGTTGACCGAGTCTCAGCCCAGGGCCGCTGTCTTTTGTTTTTGGGTGATTTGTAGTTCCTCTCTTTCCTTGGTAGCAATTACAAAACAGAAAAGAGCCTTACCTTGAGAAATCTTTGGAAATGGCCTTCCAGCTTTCGCCTTACCTCTGAGGAACAACATGAGGTGCAGGAGAGCTGGGTTGGGATATTCATACCTCTCAATGGTAGTCTAAAGTGCTCTGCTGGTGTCGAGAAAGTTCCATCAAAGCCGTTGATACAAAATATCCACGAATCATCTTCTTGTGTGCAGTATCTAGTAACCTTATAATGATTACATTCAGGAGCACCATTCCCAGTTATCATAGTCTTTACAAAAGTAAGGCCAGGCACGTGTCTTTCAAACAAGAGACAAAATGGCTTTTGGAGGGAAGAGGTCCTCAAAAGTCAAATATATTCAGAGACAACTGAGCATGTGTTGTTTTGAGGGAGTTGGAGGATGGGGCAATATGGGGCAGAAGATTGATAGATTTTATGCAAAGGTCATCCTCCTCGTTTAAACAGAAATCATACTTTCCCAGAAACACAGAATTTTGTAAATATTCTTACATTTGTGGCTTACTCTTCCATTTCTTCACTAATATTTCCTGTTTTAATCATCAGGCTCCTCAATATGCTTTTACACATTACAGGAACAGATCTGTGCAGACACATGCCTAGAACCCCGACCAGGGGTATTCTGTCTGCTTCCCACGATCCATAAACCTGGGAATCCTGGATGCCCCATCATCTCAGGCATTGGCACCCTGACAGCAGGATTGTCTGGCTATGTGGAATCTCTCCTCAGGCCCTACTTTACCAGCACTCCTAGCTATCTTCGAGACACCACTGACTTCCTGAGGAAACTACAATCCATCGGTGATGTTCCAGAAAATACCATCCTGGCTGCTATGGATGTGGAAGCCCTCTACACCAACATTCCACACAAAGATGGACTACAAGCTATCGGGAACAGTATCCCTGATAATGTCACAGCAAACCTGGTGGCTGACCTTTGTGACTTTGTCCTCACCCACAACTATTTTACATTTGGGGACAGTATATACCTTCAAGTCAGAGGCACTGCTATGGGTACCCGCATGGCCCCACAGTATGCTAACATTTTTATGGCTGACTTAGAACAATGCTTCCTTAGCTCTTGTCCCCAACGCTCCTACTCTACTTGCACTATATTGATGACATCATCATCATCTGGACCCATGGAAAAGAAGCCCTTGAGGAATTCCACCATGATTTCAACAATTTCCTTCCCACCATCAACCTCAGCCTAGACCAATCCACACAAGCGGTCCATTTCCTGGACACTACTGTGCTAATAAGCGATGGTCACATAAACACCACCCTATACCGGAAACCTACTGACCGCTATACTTGCCTACATGCCTCCAGCTTCCATCCAGGACACACCACACGATCCATTGTCTACAGCCAAGCTGTAGGATACAACCGCATTTGCTTCAATCCCTCAGACAGAGACAAATACCTACAAGATCTCTATCAAGCATTCTTAAAACTACAGTACCCACCTGCTGAAGTGAAAAAAAAAAACAGATTGACAGAGCCAGAAGAGTACCCAGAAGTCACCTACTACAGGACAGGCCCATCAAAGAAAATAACAGAATGCCACTAGCTGTCACCTTCAGCCCCCAACTAAAACCTCTCCAGTTCATCATCCAAGATTTACAACCTATCCTGAAAAATGATCCCTCACTCTCACAGATCTTGGGAGACAGACCAGTCGTCGCTTACAGATAGCCCCCCAACCTGAAGCAAATACTCACCAGCAACCACACACCACACAACAGAACCACTAACCCAGGAACCTATCCTTGGAACAAAGCCCGATGCCAACACTGTCCACATTTATTCAAGTGACACCATCATAGGGCCTAATCACATTAGTCACGCCATCAGGGGCTCGTTCACCTGCACATCTACCAATATGATATGTGCCAGCAATGCCCCTCTGCCATGTACATTGGCCAAACTGGACAGTCTCTACGCAAAAGAATAAATGGACACAAATCAGACGTCAAGAATCATAACATTCAAAAACCGGTACGAGAACACTGTAACCTCTCTGGCCACTCAGTAAAAGATTTTAAGGGTGGCAATTTTGCAACAGAAAAGCTTCAAAAACAGACTCCAGCGAGAAACTGCTGAGCTTGAATTAATATGCAAACTAGATACCATTAACCTGGGTTTGAATAGAGACTGGGAGTGGCTGGGTCATTACACATATTGAATCTATTTCCCCATGTTAAGTATCCTCACACCTTCTTGTCAACTGTCTAAATGGACCATCTTGATTATCACTACAAAAGTTTTTTTTTCTCCTGCTGAGAATAGCTCATCTTAACTAATTAGCCTCTCACAGTTTGTATGGCAACTTCCAACTTATCTGTATGTGTGTGTGTGTGTGTGTGTGAATCTCTCTCTCTCTCTCTCTATATATATATATATCTATATATCTATATCTTCTTACTATATGTTCCATTCTATGCATCCGATGAAGTGGGCTGTAGCCCACGAAAGCTTATGCTCTGATAAATTTGTTAGTCTCTAAGGTGCCACAAGTACTTCTGTTCTTTTTGCAGATACAGACTAACACAGCTGCTACTCTGAAACCTTACACATTACTATCTTACTTCCTCTGCTGTTAATTTCCTACTCTTATCTATACCTTCTTTATTCCTGCAATGGCTTTTTCTTTTTGTTTTTTCACTCCACTCCTTCCATCTTGAGTAATGTTTAAAAAAAACCCTCTAAACAGGCAACTGACATTGGAACCTGGCCACTTTACTCCTTTTCCAGCCCTGAACAATCACTTTGAAACTCAAAGCCTGTCAATATCTGTGAAGGGAAGTCAGCACTTCACAAGGAATTTTTCCATACTGAGGAATAGGATTGCCAATTGCCACAGAGAAATGGAATTTCCAGTGCCTAAACAAATAAAGGAGGATGGCCTTGGATATTTAACAGACACTGATATTTTTCCTCCCATTTCAGAAGTGATCCCTGCAATTCAGAGTTGACGCATATTGGCAAAGGACTCAGATGGAAACATAATACTGACAGTGCCTGAGTTGAGTTGTACTCATTCTGTGCATAAACAGGAGAACTGAGTCTCCAAGCCTGCCAGCCTTTCATCTTCCTGAAAATTTATTTCACTTAGGATTTGCTTAAACGTTGTCTAGATAGACAAGGGAGTGATGGGATATCTTTTATTCGACCAACTTCTGTTGGTGAGACAGACACAGAGCTTTCAAACCACATAGAGCTTTTCTCTTGAAAGCTTGTTTCTCTCACCAACAGAAGTTGGTCCAATAAAAGATATCCCCGCACCCACCTTGTTTCTCTAATATCCTGGGATCAACATGGTTACAAATACACTGGATATGACTTGTCTGGATAGTTGAGTTATCCTCCTCAGGTCACTTCAACTCAAACTTTATGGTCAGATTTGGCAGAACTAATCAGGAAAACTTCTTGTCAAAGCCATTGTGTTTCTGGTTCACAGAGTGCTGGATGCTGTCCTGGTTACAAAGGAATGAAACTTTATTTTAATCTAATGGTGAACTAAATAAAGCAGAAAACTGTCTATTGGACTATTTTGAAGAAATCACTACTGCAAGAGGAACTAAGGTTTGTCAGCACATTTGTGGAGACCCAATACAAAAGGAGACACCTGCACTGTAGATACCCTAGAGCAGGTTAGATAAGACATTATGTAAGGGAATCAGGCTGACCCTGTTATTGATGATTAAGAGTCTGATCAGTAATTTGAATGGGCTTTGCTTTTCACTGTAGTCAACTAGCAGAACAAGAAGAGAATGAGCCAGCGGCAGCCTCTGTAACGAAGAATAATCAGGGAAAGATAAATGAACAACTCTTTCAACATGACAATGCTGGCTGCCTTCTATATGGAATTAAGCATCCTGAGAGAAGACCAATGTTCTTTGCAGCACAAAGTGCGACTGAATGCCTTAAGGAACGGAAAGCACTAAATGATCTTTCATCACTTCAATCACTAGACTAGTTAGGGAAATTTTTAATGAAGGTCATAAGACTGGGAAAATATCATAGGTGACAGTGTAAGCAGCACATCTTTGGTTGTTACATGTTCTTTCTGATGCAGGCAGTTTCTTAAGATGTTCTTTGTCACCTGTGGCTGCTTTTTTCTTTCAGTGACCAGCTTTACAGTGTACTACAATATAGTAGGATTGGAATAGATCTGAAGATGTCAGGTGATCATGAGTGGCATTTCTTTCATGCTCTCTGTAGAGAATGAGATAATTTAAAAACTTTTCTATCTGTTGTTCTTATAACAACACTTGAATTCCTTTAACTCCATTCCAATAGTACAGGAATTGTCACTGGCAGAATTGCTAGTGCAGTGGGTCTCAAAGTTTTGTGTTGGTGACCCCTTTCACACAGCAAGTCTCAGAGTATGAAACCCCTTCTAAATTAAAAACACATTTTTAAAATATTAAACACTATTATAAATGCTGGAGGCAAAGTGGGGCTTGGGGGTGGAGGCTGACAGCTCACGACCCCCCACGTAATAACCTTGTGACCCCCTGAGAGGTCATGACCCGCAATTTGAGAACCCCTGTGTTAGTGCTTACAAAAGTTGCAAGTGGCTTTTGGAACTGAGGAGCCATGAAAATAAATAGCAGCTTGGCCTGTACTCCACCTTTTAAATGTGTGGTAGCCCTGCTGGATTTTTGTTGCAAGGTAATGTCAGGAACAGTGACCCAATTAGATCTATAAGGCCTTGGCATAGCGTGGTTGTTCCTTTAATGGGTGTTGGGCCTAGCCCCCCCTAACCCCCCATAACTAATCAGCTGCCTCCTGGCTGATGGTGTGAGGCTGGGGGGCAGGTAATAGCTTAAAGATAGCCTAGTCTTTGTAAAAGCCAGCAAGTACTTCAGTTGAGAGGGAGAGCTCCAGGACGAGGGAAGGCTCCCACAGGAGACTGGGGGGAAGGGGAAAGAACCCAGTTTATCTCTGACTATCAGATTGGAAGGCTGTAGGGAGCAGCCCAGGAAGGAGAGGGGAGCGGAGGGGCTCCCCTTGACTCCCTGGCAGATGGCCTGTGCAGTGTAAACCTGGAGGAAGTAGATAGGGTCTTCTGCAGGAGCTTGGGACAGGGTGAACTGGGGACATAATTGATACTTGTGTTACTAGTTTCATTTTAACAAAAAAGGGACTGAGCATCCTGCGTATGGGGAATGTTCTTTGGTGAACTGGCCAGTGAGAGAGCCCACCAGCTTCCAGGCATAAATTTAAAAAATTTAAAAACTGTGGTCAGACTCCTTGCGGGCTCAACATTAAGCATGCACTTAAATGTTTTGCTGGACTTGGAGGCCTTTGTGCCAAATTCTGGAGCCAGGGAGGTCAATGGCAAAAGGGCACAATTGATCCCTTTGTACTTCTCCCTCACTTTTACTGTAGCCTAGAGAATTGTCCACTACCAGCAAGAACACTAGCAATAGAGGATGAATCGGAGGTCTGATTTTCAAAAGCAACAGCATTAGAGATACAGGTGCTCTTCTCATTTAGGATGATGGTCTCAGAGGACCAGATTCACATTTACACTACGGTGCCCTTACACTACTCTGACCACACCCACCTTAAGACACCCACTGTTCCTTAACCTTATAAGGTGCTAAGTTGGTTCTTTCCTAATGACTACAATGAGAACCAGTCTGCAGAGGCATAAACATTCAACATCTAAAAGACAATTTTCCAAGCAGAACGTGCATCTGATGAGCCATGTAGGACAGCCATAGAGAAATGGAGTCATGTGTGCATTTAAAAAAAAAAAAAAAGACAGAAGTCTTCACCATCTTGATTGAATAGTGATGAAACATTTACATCCTGGGTATTTGGATATTGGCAAAATAACCTTTTTTTGTCAGTCCTCCAATTTAAAACATTGTCATTAGCTCAGAAAAGAAAAGTATATTTATTATTTCTTTACAGGTTCATCAGGGAGCCAGTGATTTGTTTTTCAGAGACATCACATTGTTATGTTACATGATGCAATACCATGAAAGAATAGGTCTTGAAAGATGAAAATGTGTCTCTCTGGGACAATCACTCTCAGAAGCGTTCATCTATCAGTTTGCATGGTGTCTTTTCTTGCCAAACCACAAAAGCAGAAAGCCCAATATCTGTGATGCCAGCTCTTACTTTTTATGAATCAAATGTAAACATAAACAGTAGGAGGCCTGGTCCAGAGATGAAATATATAAGCTTTGAGATGGTGCCATTAATTTTCTGTGTTTCTCAGTGCCTTCTGAGTAGGTTGTGTTACACCTGGGACTAGTGCTTCACAGTGGTTTCTGCAAACCTTTCCTTCAGTTTCTATCTTCTGAAGGTTCGTTCCATCTGCTTCCCTTGCCCTGCAAGATTTTCTGTCAGTTGTGATATCAAATGAACCCACATTGAATGCAAAATTCATTCTAAATGGTTGAGTTTCTTCTGGCTCTGCACCGAAAACATTCAAACCCATTCATTTTGCAGGATTTCAGAACCAAAGCCATAAATCTGTTGAAGATTGCTGAAAATGGGGCCTGCGTTAGTTCAGGAAGTTACACAAACCTTAGCAAAACTGACAGAGAACCTGATTTACTCTGAGTGAGTAACTGAACCTCAAAACTAGGTGAGATTCAGGCAGTTGCCAAGGTGACTAATGCAGAATATTTCGCTAGCACTAAGTGATGCAGGAGGGGCAGACAGAGTTGTGGGAAAGAGATTTTTATCAAACTTGCTGAGAGGGCAGTGTTTGTCCAGTGGCAGCTTGGCCAAACAATTTTTCTTGAGCTCCAGGTATCACTCCAAATTAAGTCCCTCCTGGACTGGTCCTCTTTTTCTAGTCCCACTCATCATACCACAAAGAAGAAGATGGTAAGTACTGCCTCCACGGACTTTCAGGGGTCTGCACAGCAGCTAGCTAAAAATACCCCAAGGACAGCAACAAAAACAAAGACCCAACCAACCAAACACCCCCCACAAAACAAAACACAACAAAAACACAACACCAGAAGAAAACATGAATATTTTCATAATATATTTTCCTGTTTTAATAGAAAAAAACATTTCAGACTGGACATTTTCTGACCAGCTTTAGTATGCACAAACTTCAGAATGATACAAAAGGCAGGCAACTGAAGAAAAAGGGAATACATGGGACATTGTCTCTGGGAAAACAGTAGATGCCTGATTTTCATTTACACTAAGCCCTCTTAACATTGCCAGGGTGGTGCAAAGAGGCCTTAGTGTGAATTAGAATCAAGCCCCCAAAGTATATCAGGTTTATCTGCTCATATTCTGCTCATATTCACCAGCCTTCATGGTGTGGTTCTGGGTTTCAGTGTGAACTCTCCAAACAACTTTAAGTATAAAGAAAAGGAGTACTAGTGGCACCTTAGTGATGAAGTGAGCTGTAGCTCACGAAAGCTTATGCTCAAATAAATTGGTTAGTCTCTAAGGTGCCACAAGTCCTCCTTTTCTTTCTGCGAATACAGACTAACACGGCTGCTACTCTGAAACTTTAAGTATGTTACCTTGCTGAATAGCTGTAGAGCTCTTCTTCTATTAAGCCATTGTCCACACTACAACTTTAAACTAGGGATTTTATAACTGTTGTTGTTGTTGTTATTGTTTATTATTTTATTACAGTATCACTTAGCAAACCCAGTCTTGGGCCAGGACCTCATTGTGCTAGGCACTGTCCAAACCAGAACAAAAAGACAATCCCTGCTCTAAAGAGCTTACATTGATTATAGGCACAGTCAGCATAATTGGTTACAAATGCCATGGGATGGGAGGGCACAGGTACTCTGATACCCTTATAAGAAATAAAATAGGGTACAAATCCTACTGAAAGCTCACCATGCTAGTAAGTGGTCACAAACTCAATTCAAAGCTGTAGTGTGGACAGGACTTGCCTGCAAGTTTTTCAAGTAGTAACAGGCATGCCTATAATACTGTGTTGCCATCACTAGTGTGGTTTTATCACAAATCTTGTGATAGTTGATGCTTTTCTTAAAGCCTCAGCTCCTGGAGTCATGTTAATATGTGAGATTCTCAGTTTTTGGGTGGAGGGGGTTGTTTTGTTTTTTTAAAAGTAGGTTTCTGGCCCTCATGATTGTTGAGAAAAGCTTAAACACATTACCTGAACTTCCTAAAGGGTAACCTCCCCGCCCCAAAATCAAAACCTAACCCAGAAGACAAATAAAATCAAATGCTTTATTTTTAGCCTAAAAATCACAAGTTTTTTTTAAAAAATTCATTATTTGGGGGCTCCTGACATTTTTTAACGCTTGGGCTTTGCAACACTGATGATATTTGTTGGGTAAACACGTCTAATAAAGCAAGTCTTGTTTTCTGCATGTACCAATGGCACCAGCGACTCAAATGCCTGGGAACCAGTTGTGTAAAGTGTAAACACACAGGCTAGGGTGTGGCTTATTCAAGTTTCTCAGTCACTTCAGCTGAGACTGTTTACCAACAGGACATAGTTTTTGTCCTTCACTGCACCTGCCAAACAAAGCAGACATGCTCAACAGGTGCTGGAGAGCATGAGACAGGAGGTGTTTAGTTATTCAAACCTCCAGGTGTGTGGAAATTCAAGGAGATGTAAGGAAATGGGGCAACATCACAAAGTACCTGTTACTTTGTAAATATTCTGCGTTAGCACATTTGACTGGTATGAGTAGATGTGGCTGTCCTGATTTTTTTCTCCTTCCTAGACTTTTCCTGAATATCTGTTGCATTCACTCCAAAGACATTTAGCTCTGTCACATATCTGGGCTGTGTAATGTGCAACTCCATGTGGCCATGCCACATATATTTTTCAAAGAGAAGAAAACTTTTACGCAGAATCTTGACTCTAAATCTCAGAAGTTCTGAGTCAGCAGCGTGACTAGCATGCACGTGTGCTACCTGTTTTCTAATGTCTCCATCGGTAGTTATCTGTGAGCATCTGCAAAAAAGTAGTTCATTGATAGCTTTCTTCATATCAGCTGGATACACTGTGTTATTCAAGCACAATACGTGTTAAAGTGGGGAAGAAATTGATGAAAGATTTTAAGACAATCTCACCATCAGAGTATGAAGTTCCCCAGAAGACTTGCAAAGGGCTTTAAAAAATGAAATCTGGCCTTGAGCAGAGGGCCCACAGAAATCCACCAGTTATCAATCTAGGGAGTGATTGAGACAGAAGGGGTGCATGGGCCTTTTGCCAGCCCTGTGCACAGGGATTGAATTTCACCCAATATATGTATGTAACATGCCAGGGAATATCAACAGCTATCATTGTTGCGTCAGGATCAAGCAAAGGTCACTCCATCTTGAAAGATGGGGATCTGGACTACAGCGACAGATCAGGGAAAATAGACTGCTGTAGATTGCAGGCACTGGGTACTGTGTTCTATGTTGTTTCAATAAAAATATTTAATTGTTCATATAAGCTCCCTGTGCCTTACTGACAAGAACAGCATGTATCCTACTTTCATGTTCAGATCTCGCAGAAAGCCAGTGCCACCTGGCATAGATTCCATCCTGAAATTCTGAGGTTCCACCATTTAACTCTCACATGCCTTGGACTTACTGCATCTTAAGTTTTTCTTTTTAATTATCTCTGTGCAAGCTGCTTCCTTAAAACGTTCCTTGTCCGCATACTACAGGCACCGGTTTCAGGGGAGTGCTGGGCACACACTATATAGTACAGCGGATAGCGACGTTCTCAGAGAGAGAAACTGCATTCCAAGTGTGATTAGTCTGAGGCAGGAGCTTCGCACGGGCGGGTAGGGTGTGCCATTCCAATGCCCCATCCCTTGTGCCCTACCAAAGAGGCCAGCAATAGAGACTATCCTTGTGCAAGGACCTAGCAAGCATAGTATGGACAGATGAGGTTGGTGCAATGGTCATGTCCCAGTTTCTGGTCTGGCAAGCAGAGCTGGACTGTTTACCCTTTCAGAGGATCATAGAACTGGAAGGATGTAGCAGAGGTCACTCTGACTTGTGCTTCCTGGAAGTCTTGGAACCAACTTACCCAAGTCAGGATCAATGCCTCTGCACTTATTTTGAGGCAGCATGCTGCTGCAGCCCTCCAACTAGAAGCTTGTCACTTCACAGCCACAATCTAGCTGTAACCAGGGAGATGGATCCTAACTTTTGTCATTGAGGTCTTCAGAAACAGGGATTGGAATGGAAACATATTTTTGTGACTGAGGAGTCGGCTCTGTGACCCCGTGAGGCGGAATGGGTGTCGTTTTGAAAGGGATCTCTGTTAACTTTGCATTACAGACTTGGCTTCACACAGTGGTATTGAAGCAGTAGCTGGAAGCAGCAGGAAAACCCATCATGTACTCTCTTTCTAGTGTGCTGTTTTGTCTTTCAGGCTTGTTAACTATTTTCCAACAAGCCCTTTCATAATATGTCTGGTTCCTCAGCCCAGGGGCCATGGTAGCCCTCAAGGGCAGCTGTGCCATTAAAATAAACTGATAGCGTCTTGATAACAAATATGCCTTTTTACATCTCATCTGAAGCCCTGGCAAGTAAACTGGCATTTGCGGTGATATCTGATCCAACATAACAGTTAAACCCCAAATGAACTGTCTATTGAACTATCCTGTTTGGCAACTGTGCTGCAGCTATTTATGTAAACAACCATCAGGATGTTCTCTAAGCAATTTAAACAAGGAGAAGGAAGGGTCTTAAATGCCTTCAGTCATAGCCCAAATAAGGGTCGGAACAGAAACTGGAGCAAAATGTGAAGACTAAATTGAAGAAGAAAGAGGTCCATAGACAAATAGCAATAGCCCTCTGGATTTCTGGGGAAGAAAGACACGTGTGCAACACAACATGTATATGCACAAAAAGAAAACTTGCTGTTCCTATCAAGCCAATATTTCCGACTGTATGTTCAAATCATTATTAGGAATATTTTAGTAATCTAATTGAAATGCCAGTTGCATATTTGAACCCAACAGACAGCATAATATGTTATTAAAACACTTACCCCCAAACTACTATATTAATGTCTCACTGGGAAAAACAAAAGTACATTTCTCACACTTAAAAAAACCCCAAACAAAACAAAACCGGCTAAAACATAAGCCAACAAGAATCTAAGTTAACCTATTCAAATGCCATCTCCAGTGGCCTTTACACCTAGGTCTTAATATCAGTTTTACAGAAGGGTAAATAAACAATTTTAATGACTTCACCAATGTAGCATGGCAATTCAGTGGTAGAAATGGTACTTGATTTGATCCTCTGCTTTACCTCTTTGACCATCTTTTTTAGATGAGCAAGTGATAAACAGCAAGTTACTTTAACCATTAGTGAATTCTGGGAAATTAAAATGTCAGGTTCTCCTCTTCAAATTGGAAGTTCATGGCGCTGACACTCTTTTACACCTTTACATATATATGCACATTCACAAACCCCCCCCCCCACTAAATGCTTTAATCATCCATCTCCAGTGGGTTAAATTCTCTCATGCAGTACACATGCAGTTAGTCCAGTGTCCTTGCTGAAGTTAATGGGAGCCAGATGCACAGGTCTGAGGACTGAATTTAGTCTATGGACAGAAAAGTTCAGAATGGATAAGCGGATCAATCCTTCCTAGAAATAAGTGTCAAAAACTTTCAACACTGTCCTGACAAAAATTTGCTTTCGTGGTTGCCCAAGGTCTTTAAGGATCTCATCCAATGTCCATTAAAGGAAAGATTCCCATTAACTTCAGCAGCATTGGCTCATGCCCAAATTGATTTCCTGGCCTACATATTTTTTCTCACCACTTTTTCCTCTTCAGCTGCATTCAGATATCCAAGAAATTCTTTTTAACAGCAGCTGGTTGCTTCACTTCAGTTCTTCTTAAAGCCATTTTCAGTGTTTACAACATTTTTAAAGGGATATCAATGGGCACTTCAAACAACCACCTGTGCAAAATATTTTTGCTACGTATGCAATAATGTTTGGAGTGGTAAAAATGCAAACATTTCCCCTGTCTTTCCCCAATACATCCAATATTTATGTTGGATGTGTGAGGCTCGGGTCTATTGGCTCAATGTCTAATGCATTTTGTATATACGGCATTATGGAAGCCTACCAAATAGTTATCTAGCTGTGCAATAGCTTGCCGTTTCTTTTAGCTACCTGGTCATGAGTCTGAAGCGTGTTGTGAATGGAAGGGACATGGATGGAATGGAGGAATTTTAATGGTGGCAAATGAATCGCACTGAAAGTTCGAGCTTGTCAGTACAGAAACACATTGGACCAGATTGTGATAACCTTCCTCACAACGAGAAGTACTTTGCACCACAAGTAGTCCTGCTGATGGTAATGAGACTACTGGAGTAGTAACCTTCTACTCAGTGTGAGAAATGTATCCCAATGTGTGCCTTAAAGAGCAGTTAGCCATTTGTGTACAGAATGGTTTGCTCACAGATGAAAACAACTTACTAAGTGGATTAGACTTTGGGGCAGGGGGTCATGTGGAATGTGCGGCTCTTAGCTGCCTTTTTTATGTATGAAAAACGGTTTGTTGCGTTTCTTCTTCTTTTTTACAAAAATGAAAGAGAATCCCATGTCGCCCAGTCATGTCCCTTAAACCACCTTCTCCAGAGTGTTAATTTCATGCAGAAAGAACCCCAAAGGGACCCTCTGACATGAGCCTTATAAAGCCTGTTAACATTTCCAGCAAAACCATCTGTGAGGGCCCCCCACTTGGAGTGTGCTGTTTGAACGGCTTTTTAAATATCTCATGGCTTCAGCTGCTTTCTGACCTCCACAGTTTGTTTCGTACAGGAAGTTTGGAAGGAATAAAGATGTGACGTACTGCCTGTCTGTCAGACCTGCAATGCTGTGATGTCCTTTGAAGCAGCAGGATTACAAAGTGCTTTGATGCAGTGGTAGATCAGTGATGAATACAGATGGGGTAGTGGCAATATGGTTTAGTTTATTTGCTGCAGCCGGCCTTTCCTCTTTGAAACAAGAGAAATAGATACCGTTTCACTCAGAACACGCTGGCCTGGCCTGAATAACAATGAGATGTGAATTAGATGGTCCTGGAATATACTTACCTCTTGCAATACTAAGGTGATTGGCGTGCATTCCTCGTGGCTGGTCACTGACATTTTGAGATAAAGCAGACATAGGGATTCATAACATGACTCCTATGGCATGCCATTTGGTGCAGCCCCTCCCCTGTCTGCACACTTTGGAACACTAACACCTGCATGCATGTGTGATAGATAAACAACTACGCACATGGGAAAGGAGATCGTTCACACGCAAATTCCATTTGAACAAATGTACAGAAATCCTGTCAGCTGTATGCGCACGTGTTAGAATATTGCAGTTACTAGTACCTCACATTGCATGGACAAGTGTGTGCACAGCACTGGAAACTAGCTTTGAGCCCCACTGAAAATCAGCTCCTCCATCTGTTGCTCTCATATTGTTGTTGTTTATTATTAATAATATTACAATAGTGCCTAGAAGTCTCGGATCAGGGACTGATTGTGCTAAGTATCACACACACATTGACATCACTAGCCCAGAGAGCTTACGCTATAAAAATACAAGTACGATGGGGTTTCTAGACCCCACACAGAGATTAACGGAATGATGCCGGAGCAATACGGGCCAAGAGGGCCCCGCCCTTCAGTGGCTGCGGAGTGTGCTCCAGATGGACAATCTGCTCAAACGGGGACTCTGACAGGCAAGCCGGAGGAGAGAGTGAAGGTGAGGCTGTCCAAAGGGAGGATGCCAGTTTGTAGCTTGTGGGGACACAGTGATCCACAGGACTGTGGGAAAGACCCCAACTTAGAGTAGGGGCCTGGCCCTCTTCCCTCCCCCGCTGCCGGCTGAGGGAGAATAACAGAACACTGGGGAGAGAACTGGAGAACACTTCTTTGACCAACTGAGCTGCTGAGACTGGCTGGGAACTCCACACTGGGTAGATGGGGGCTGTGATCACACTCCAAACTGAAGAGAGAGCAGGGAGGTAGGAAGCAACCTAGAGGAGACTGGTCAGATGCACCAGGAAGAGGCGGCTGAGACACTCCTCGCCTCTCCTCCTTGGGCCCAGGTCCCCTTACTTTTCCCCCTGCTGCCGCGATGCTGGGAGAACTGTGGCGCACTGGGGAACGACACACTGCAGCTTGGTCACTAGGCCTGCTGACTGCCAGGCTAGCCCATCCCAGTACTTTAGGGGTGAAAGTACTGTAGAGCCACAGCTTGCCCACTAGGCCTGCTGGTCTCTGAGTGACATCTGCTACAACAAGACAGACAAAGGATGGTAGAAAGTGAAATACTAGTATCCTCATTTTACTGCTGGGATCAGCAGCAGAGAGAGATTAAGTTATTTGTCCACGGTCATGTAGGATGGTCTGTGTCAGAGCCAGGGATTGAGTTAAGATTTCCTGAGCCCTACTTTTGTGCCTTTAAACACAAGACCATCTTTCCTCTCTCCTGCACTGAGTGTTATATTGTGGTGATGAAGGATGGCTAGTTTCCCTTGTAAACCTTGTCCATTTCTGATTTGCTGTGGTGAACTTTTATGGCCATTTATGAGGTGCTTTCAGATGCTTGAGAACTATATTCTTGATGTTTATGGGGAGGAGAGTTTTCCAAATGTTTGGGCTAATTCAGAGCCAATGCCATGAAAGGCTCAAGGATCCTTCAGGAAAATGTGTTACCATATATACATGTGAATTAACTTGCAGTTATTATTACTACTAGCATAATGTTTATACAGTATTATATTTATTAAAGCTTTTGTAAGCTTTAGGTTTAGCGCATCAAGTCCAAGCCATAGAAACTTTTTTCAAAATTCTTGTACAGTCACAATATATTGGTGTTTAAAGCTACAAGTAGTAACATGGCATGTTGCATTGAAAACTTTACCATATTAAACTATATATACTTTCAGAAGTATGGTTATGGTAGGCATCACTAGCAGGTGCTTATTTAGACAGTCTGCTAAATTCTTTGTCTCAGCCTGTGAGTAAGTTTTGACTTTTGGGAAGAGATGCTGTGTTGTTAGCTTTGCATTATGCAAGGTTTTGGTGGAGAGCCAGCTTGGTGGGAGAGAGACCTGTGTGAGCAATAGGAAAGGTTGCTCTGTGCCTTGGCTCAGATTGGAGTTAATTCTACACAAAAGAATAAAAGGACACAAATCAGACGTCAAGAATTATAACATTCAAAAACCAGTCGGAGAACACTTCAACCTCCCTGGTCACTCAGTTTCAGACCTAAAAGTTGCAATTCTCCAACAAAAAAACTTCAAAAACAGACTCCAACGAGAAACAGCAGAATTGGAATTAATTTGCAAACTGGACACCATTAAATTAGGCTTGAATAAAGACTGGGAGTGGATGGGTCATTACACAAAGTAAAAACTATTTCCCCATGCTAATTTTTCCCCTACTGTTACTCACACCTTCTTGTCAACTGTTTGAAATCAGCCATCCTAATTATCACCAGAAAAGTTTTTTTTCTCCTGCTGATAATAGCCCACCTTAATTGATTAGTCTCGTTACAGTTGGTATGGCAACACCCATTTTTTCATGTTCTCTTTGTATATATATCTTCCTGCTGTATTTTCCACTGCATGCATCTGATGAAGTGGGTTTTGGCCCACAAAAGCTTATGCCCAAATAAATTTATTAGTCTCTAAGGTGCCACATGTACTCCTCGTTTTTTTTGCTGATCAGACTAACACGGCTACCCCTCTGTAATCTGGAGATAGAGTTGTTCTCTGGGAGCCAGGCACTGGTATAGGGCTGAGACTCCTGGGAGAAGGGATTGCTCTATGTGATGTTTGACCATCTCATTGCAGGACTGGTGTTTAGGGTTGCCAACTTGCTAATCACACAAAACTGAACACCCTTGGCCCGCCCCCTGCCATGCCCCTTTCCCAAGGTCTCGCCCCTGCCCCTCTCTTCTGGGGCCGCACACCCTGCTCACTCCATCATCCCTCCATCCTCCCTCCGTCGCTTGCTCTCCCCCACCTTCAGTCACTTTCACCAGGCTGGGGCAGGGGGTTGGGGTGTGGGAGGGGGTGAGGGTTTCAGCTGGGAGTGTGGGCTCTGGGGTGGGGTTGGGAATGAGGGGTTTGGGGTGCAGGAGGGGGCTCAGGGCTGGGTCAGGGGGTTGGGGCGAAGGAGCGGGTGAGGGCTCCAGAAGAGAGTTTGGGTGGGGGGGGCTTTGGGCTGGGGCCAAGGGGTTCAGAGTGTGGGAGGGGGCTCAGGGATGGGGCAGGGGGTTGGGGTGTAGGAGGGGGTGAGAGATCTGGCTGGGGGTGTGGGCTCTGGTGTGGGGCTGGGGATGAGGGGTTTGGGGTGCAGGATGGGGCTCTGGGCTGGGGGCAGGAGGTTGGGGCGAGGGCTCCAGGAGGGAGTTTGAGTGCAGGAGGGGGCTCGGGCAGGGCACTGGGTTGCAGTCTCTGGGAGGGAGTTTGGGTGCAGGAGGGGGTTCTGACCTGGGATAGGGGGTTGAGGTGTGGCAGGGCTTTGGGGTGTGGGCTCCGGTCGGCCGGCACTTACCTCAGGCGGCTCCAGGAAGTGGCCAGCATGTCTGGCTCCTAGGCACCCTTCCCTGCCTGCCCCTGCAGATGCCACCCTCACAGCTTCTGTTGGCCACAGTTCCCGCTGCGTCGCTGACAGGACTTTTAGTGGCCTGGTCAGTAATGCTGATCGGAGCCATCAGAGTCCCTTTCCAACTGGGAGTTCTGGTCCAAAACCAAACACCTGGCAATCTTACTGGTGTCTATGTGTAAATAAAGCAAGTTACACTTATAGGATACTCATACTCCATGTCACTAATTTGTCCTCCATTGTGTAGCTGACTTTAAAGGCCCTGAACATCCGCTATCATTACCACTACCCAAAAATGTGGCAATGGTCAGAATGGGACATTAGGGATAGAAGAAGGGGCAAAACCATATAGGTCATCCTCAGCTGGTACAAGTTGGCATTTACACCAGTTTACACTAGCCGAGGATCTGACCCCATATTTTAATATTACTCTCTATCTTGCTAATAGAGAGACAAGGTGAGTGAGATAATATCTTTTATTGAACCATGTTCTGTTGGTTTACCTTGGTGTGACACTGGTAACCACTTGAGGAAGACGGCAGCCAAAGTCAGTACTCAGACAACCTGCTCAGAAAATTGGCCAATTCAACCCGGGGTGTGAGCGCCCGGATGTTTCGAACATCCCCTTTGCTATTCAACAGCAGAGTCTGGTGTAGGCTGGTCGATGTAGAGTTTAACAAAGCTATGCGTATTATTACTGGGACTTTACGTGCAAATCTGTTGCCATGGCTACTGATACTTAGTGACATAGCACCGCCCCACATTTGGTGTGAGAAGGCCTCTGTCATGCTGCTGGCCAAGATCCTTGAGAATAGCGACCTGCCTTTGTACGCAGACCTCTTCAACCACTCACCCACTCGTCTGTCTTCTAGATGCCCTTTATGGTCATTTACAGTGGCGAATTAGCCACTGGGTCAACGGTGCCCATGCCCAGGGGCCTTGGCCAATTGTGGGCCCCCCAGAAAAATGGGCACCCTGGTACCCTGACCCGCTCTGCCTGTCTGGTGCTCCTGCTGGGGAGCTGGTTCAGGAACGGGAGCTTGCCCTGCTCCACCCGCCCGGTGCTCCTTCCAGGAAGCGGGTCAACCCCGCATACCCCAACCCCGCTCTCTGGCAGGAATGTGGGCGAGTGGAGTGGGGCAAGCCCCCGCACTTGACCCAGCTCCCCAGCAGGAGTGCTGGGGGTGGTGGGGGGTGAGGCAAACCCCTTTGCCCTGACCCCATTTCCCCTGCAGGAGCACTGGGGGTGGGGACTGCAGGTGGAAGGGTTAGGGAGGGGACCCCGCTTGCTCTGGCCCAGGGCCCCACAAACCCCTAATCCGCCTCTGGTCATTTATGCCACCACAGGATATGATGGTGGAATCTGTTTGCCGCAATGAGTGGTCAGTAACGGTAGCTGTGAATCACTGTCTCATCAGAGATCCAACCATCAGTTCACCAGGTTTTGATCTGCCAAGGCACCTGTGGTCCCCCTGAACCGGTTTCAAATAGGACAGGGCAACTGTGTGGCCAATCTTTTTCAATTAATTTTTTTAATGACCCACGATATAGCTGTGGTCAACTTCAGACTATGTTGGATATTCTTGATGAGTGCCCACTGACTTATTTTGATGGTGGACTACCGGCTCTCCACCTGGCTGATGACAGTGCCATCAAATGGCTGGGCACGTTGTGCATATGCTGATATACGTTGGTGGAAGAGACAAGCTTTTGAGCTTCCCGGAGCTGTTCTAAAACCTTGTCTCTTCCTCCAAAAGAAGTTGGTCCAATAAAAGGTATTACCTCGCCCACCTTGTCTCTCTCATATCCTGGCACCAACATGGCTACAACAATACAGCAAACAACAATGGAAGCTAGCTATCTAATAGTGATTTATGTGGAATTAAACTCCAGTTGCATAAGTTGTTTATTAGTTGCTCTATAAATCTAATAATCATTTAGTGTGTTGATTAGTCAGTACTGGCTACAAAAACTAGTTCTTTATATGTGCAGGTGTTTTTGCATTACTGTAGTAGGACTTCAGGAAATCAACAAGTCTCTCATATGTCATTTTTTATTTCCTGTGAATGATTTGTGTGAATCATGAAAACAAAATAAATAAAAGCATTTTCTCTTCTGACACCAAGCAAGCAAGCAAGCAAGACTGGGATAGTCAGCAATGCAGGAGATACTGTAGGTTTTAAAATGCAAAATCTTTACATTGGTGCTTTACTATTAAGTAAAGAGCAGTACCAGTAGGGGTGCTTATTTGAATATATAGAGCCAGCTCCTCAGGTGATGTAAATCAGAATAGCTCCATCAAAGTCAATGGGGCTCTGCCGATTTACACCATCTGAGGATCTGACCCAACAGTGTGAGTTCTCAAAAGCACGGAGTATCATATATCCTTGCATCTAAGCCTTGGGGAGTGAATTTCCAAAGGTGGAGGCTCCAGTCTACGTACTCATGAATGCATGTACAATTATGGTATTTGGAAATGGGAGCATTTGCTTAATAGCTTGAAAGTGGAAATATATTTGAATGAAATTGGTTCCATTTTCTTCTGGAGATGGTGCTATTTTCTTAAATTTTGAAATTTCAGATATCTTTGGGAGAAAATGAATTTGCATAAAATACATAGAGTGTTGCAGGAACCATTCAACAGCATACACAACATCTCAGCTTGGGAAGTGGAAAAATAAGAAATAATGAGCCACAATTAGCTTCCTGAGGCTGGTCCTCTTCACTGGGTCCAAACATAGCCCAGAATCAGGGCCATGGTATTCTGTCACCTGCTGGCTTAGCTCCATATTCTGTTCTCAATTACACCTGTGCAGTGAGGTGATTTCAGTGATATAGGTAAGGGCAGAATTTGGCTCCCAGAACTTGCAAGTTGTATACTTGTCCTCAATTCTAGTTTATCTATCATTCTTTTTGCCATCGTGTCTAAAATGACACGTTGGCATCAATGCAGGTAAATTACCAGAGCCATCTTAATTGTGCATCTGCCAATTCCAGAGCAAAGCAAATGCCAGTGTCCCCTAGGGAAGCCGCTTCTATGTGGAAGAAGTAATTGAGACACAATATACTGAAGACTTCAAAAACCATACGTCCACGTTTTGCTCCCAAACTATAGCATGTGACTGCAAGACTTAGGCAGTGGTCTACTTTGTAATCCATTCTGAAAGATGCCTTCTTGTTACCATTTTTTTTTTCCTGTTGACAGCTCTGTTATTCAGTATGTTCTCATTAGAAAAACCAAATCAACAGCTATTTCTAAAAACATAATGGAAGGTGAACAATCCAGTTTGTTTCATGAGATTCTGACTACGCATACTGCTCTAGGCCGGCATAAAGTTTTAGATTAAGATGCTCCTTAAAATAACCATTCTGTTGACTTGTTTATACCTGTGTTGGAGTGTTTACCCTGCACCAGCCTGGATAGGGTTAGTGTGGCTCAGAAAATGTTATGTAACCTGATAGGCCACACCTGAAGAAGAGTTAGGCTTAATAGGCAAGCATGATTGAGGATGAAGCCCACCTGGGTAGCAGCAGGCAGGGCTGGTCTAAGGCCAGAAAATGAGGCCAGAAGGGGTTGCAATGTGGATGCCTGCAGTCACTCACTGAGATTAGAGAAGGAAAAAAGAGGAAACCCAGGGAGGAAGGGAGTAGAAATCCTGGGTTCCTAGCCCTAAAGGAAGGGTTTACCCCTGGGAGGCAGGCAGGAGTGGAGAAAGAAGCCTGATAGAATAGGAAACAGCCAAGGGAAATGGCAGCAGGGTTTTGGGACAGAGCAGACTTGAGCTGCTGAAAGTAGGGTCCCTGGGCTGGAAGCTGGAGTATTGGACAGGCCCAGGTTCCCCCACCCACCCACCGGGGACGCAGCATAGCCTTGAATTGGAGGAGTGCCAGGAACAATACCTGGTCAGCCAGTCCAGTGAGACTTCGAGTACGCTGGAAGGGGGAAACCACATAGTGACCTGGCTGGAGGGCTGCATCTCCTGACATGTGAGAAGAGCCACAGCGTGAATGACAGACAGAAGGGGGCGTCAGACCGAGCGAAGCTAGTCCCCAGATGCAGCCACGAGGAGGGGCCTGAACGGTGAGTAAACCCCATGATGATGCCCCCCAATATTTTCTAAGCCCCATTGTGTCTTGGATATGTACTGGGACTTATTGTCCCCGAGAGCATTATTCATATTGAGGGCAATTATGATGCAGGGCAAAAGAGAGTTTGGCTTTCATAATCGAAAGCCAGTGAAAGCATTTGTAGGATTTGAAGTCGGTGTTTTCTTTAAAAACAACAACAACAACAACACAGCAATAACCCCAGACTGTATTTTCTGTCACTTTTCAAGAGCCCCATTGCTGGTGTGTAATGTGAACAGGTCTTGCTGCTGCTCATTCAAGCTCAAGCTGGATCAGAAATTTGTGAAGCGAAATTTCTAGCCCGGGTCTGAAATGTCAGCAGGGCCGCAACAATGCTTGGAGGAGTCACCCTGCTCTGAAATGACTGTGGGAGAGCAGCAAAAAGGAAACCACATTTCTCCTCATTCCAAACCAATGCGGTGGTATGTGTGCATGGTTTTTTTTTTTTTTTTTTTTTTTTTTTTTTTAAACAAAATGCATGTCACAGCTTGGCAGACGCTGACTATGTCCCTTTGTGGAGACAGTCACTGCTGGAAGCTGGCTGCCACCGTCAGAGGATGTGACCAAAACAATACGGTTTTCTCTTTTATTATTTTTTCCCCTCTCAGAACAACTCCTAGATGTTCTGTGTAGTGTCAGGCGGAGGGAAGGGAGGCAGATGGTCTGACAATGGGAAAACTGTCTATTTTAGCACTAATTAAAATGGGACTCGAGATCCACGTACCCCAGGGAAACAATAAACTGGAAATGCCTGGACCAAAGCAGGTCAACTGGTGACCTTTTGAGCATTACAAATCTACAGAATAATGGCTTTGCTTTCTCATTTAAATATACATCTATAGCCCCTCCACTCTCCCCATTCAGGTCAAATCAATGATGGGTCTGGGTGGAAAAAACATTTTAAATAACACTAATATTCAGAATAAAATATCTTTCTGATCATTTTATTGCAGGACACAAAATGTTAGCAGTCCAAAAGGAAGAGCAGATTTATTGTGTTGCTACATCTTTCCCATAATATCCTGCTTGTACACGTCCCATCATTAGACGGTGGTTCAGGTTCCCAGGTTGCCATAAGCTTGAAGGAGTTACTGGCTTTGTGCACTGTTGCATGTGGGCTCTTTCTGTTCTGCTGGAAGACAGTCCTATGGATCTATGACTACACAGATCCACCTGCTTGGGGGGCATAACAGCCACAGGCCTCATGCAACTCTGATGCCATAGTGGCTAAGAAAGAAAGAATCCATTTCTCCTGATCCCCAGGGATCTTCTCACCACATAGCTCTGAGAGAGGTCTGACATGTGGCTCTTAGACATAGGAACTTGTTTTATTGTGAGGGAGGGAATTTTGACTGAGAAGACGCTAGACTTCTCTCTTACTCTTGTTAGAAAGAGCTTGAGCTTCCAGACATGAGCATAAACAGGCTTAGTTTAAAGTGTTTCATTTGAAGGACACCGCTTCTAGCTTGAAGCAAGTTTATTAAAGTCGATCTACCCAGCAGAAAAGAGTTGTGACTCTTGGAGCAGACAGGAGAGGCTACGTGAGAGGGAGAGAAGACACTTAAAACAGGCTGATGACCACAGGCTGCCCTCTCTGGTGAAAAGGGGAGGAGTTGATTCTCTGCATCTTCAGAAATGGAAACATAGCTGATCCCCCACAAATATTGACTGAAGCCTTGGGCACAATGCACAGTCAACCTGTGGAACTCCTTGTCAGAGGATGTTATGAAGGCCAAGACCATAACAGGGTTCAAAAAAGAACTAGATAAATTCATGGAGGATAGGTCCATCAATGGCTATTAGCCAGGATGGGCAGGAATGGTGTCCCTAGCCTCTGTTTGCCAGCAGCTTGGAATGGGCGAGAGGGGATGGATCACTTGATGATTACCTGTTCTGTTCATTCCCTCTGGGGCACCTGGCACTGGCCACTGTTGGAAGACAGGATAATGGGCTAGATGGATCATTGGTCTGACCCAGTAGGGCCATTCTTATGTTCAGTGTAAATGACTTCAATTAGTTAGAAGCCAGGGAGTGTGAATGTGTCCCAGTTTGGTTCTAATACGTTAAAAAGTTCAGAAAATAGGTTATTGGGGTTAGAAACGAGGCACAAGCAATCGTCATGTGATTATTCCCAAAATATCCTAATGGGTGACAGCAGCCGTTAATGTATTACGTTGACAACATGTCTTCTGCACACAGGAGATGGGCTTTCGTAGAAAATAGAATACTGTCCCAGTAGCATTTTAAAAGAAAGAAATAAATCAGTATTTTAAAAAATGGTTTTGTAATCCACCCCTACTTCTAAAAATATTGTTATGCTAACACTCCTCTCTGCAGTGGAAGGGGAGGGTGAATTTACATTCATTCCATCTAAATCCATTACAATTTTCTGTGATGACCTGTCTGTTTCTTCCTGTGGCGTAGGGCTTTCCTTTGTACTTTCATTGTCAGTGCTGTCTAACTTTTTCTTTCAGTATCTATTCATGAATAATTTTAAATGCTTCTCTATGGTATTCATCACCTTAGTATCTGAGCACCTCTTTAACATTTACCAAATTGAGCTTCACACCCCTCTGTGGGAATAATTATAAAAGTAATAGCAGGAAACTATTATTCCCATTTTACAGATGGGGAACTGAGGCACAGAGAGAGTAAGGGCCAGACCACAAAGGGACATAGGTGCCTAAAGCCCAGGTTTTGGCAGTACTACGATCCACAAAACCCCTGCTCAGCTGCTTCCAAACCCTATAGGTGCCTAAAATCACTAATGGCCAGATTTGTAACGGTATTTAGGTGTTGCTATGCGCAGCATTGAAACGCCAAAATCTCATTTTTAAAAGAGATGTAGGCACTTAGTATTGACTCTCAATGGTATTTAGGGTCCTATATGCCTAAATCCCTTTTGTAAATGAGACTTAGGTACCTAAATCAGTTAAGCATTGCAATGCTGAGTGGTGCAATGGCTAAATACCTTAAAAATCTGGGCTTAAGTACCTAAATTTCCACTGTAAAAGTTTCCCATGGCACCTATGTTTCTGCCTCTGGGCATGCACATTGCTGCCTCAAGCAGGTACTCAGATGCCTATTTTCCCCCCTCCTCCCCCCCCCCGTGATCTTCAAAGCAGGTGAAGATAGAGGTTGGCTCACAGCAGGTGAAGATAGAGGTTGGCTCACTTATCTTGCCTATGTGGTCCAATCTGGTAGGCATGCTCTGAGCTCTGTTGCAGTGCCTAAGTTCCTTTGTGGATCCAGGCCAAAGTGGCTTGCTGAATATCACACAAGAAGTCTGTGGTATAGCAAGAAATAGGACTTGGATCCATTTATGTGCAGTCCAGAGCCTTACCTAAACGGCTATCCTTCTCTATACTGATGTACAATGAAGAGGTGTTTCTTTGTGCTTTGCAGTGGGTGAAATATCTGGTGCAGTTGTTCAGTGCTGGCAGGAGTCATATTCTAGTGTATAGTTGATGATTGGATGTCACCACTGTGGTTGAGAGACTGAATGAGGAAACTACAAAGATGACCAGATTAGCAGAATCTTCTTTCTCTGTACATATAGAGCTTTTGGTTCCAAGGTTCCTAGCTCAAAGGGCAGCAAAATGTGATTATTGATAATATTTATAACAACTGCCCAATAACAGGTTTATCACACCCTCCCTCTTGTCCTTTCCCAAGAACCAATATAGCTAAGGTCTTCTTCTGCACAACAGTGAATAACAAGACGTCACACATGCCCTTTGTAAGTTCAAATATCCTTTCACTGCATATGTTGAACTATGTTCATGGGCAGTTAAAAGCCAGTCTTCTGTTTTCCTCATTGACTTTCATGGTTGCAATTTATTGAACTCCAAAGAATGGATGTGCACCCTCTTTGCTTATGCCAAAATCAGTGAGCACAGAAGCGATTGTTCATATGAACAAAATGGGCACCTGGCTCCTTTAGTTGGTGCAATGAGTTGTGTTTGCAAAGCAGGCATGCAGAATTGCAGGCTAGAACATAAAATTTGCACACTTATGTAACAAATGCACAGCAATTGCACCAGTGCAGAAATGAGTGACAGACACACATGGATATTTATCCACTACTCACAGAAAGAAGTTGGTACCAGGCCACCTAAATTATCCACCCTTCTTGGCTAATTCTAACCCAGGTGTCTGGCTGGTGCATCTTGTGCACATGCTCAGAGTCCAACTGATTGTCATATTTGAGGTCAGGAAGGAATTTCCCCCCAGGTCAGATTGGCAGAGACCTTGTCGTTTGTTTGTTTTGTTTTGTTTTGTCTTCCTCTGCGGCATGAGGCATGGGTCACTTGCAGGTTTAAACTAGTGTAAATGGTGGATTCTCTGTATCTTGAAGTCTTTAAATTATGATGTAAGACTTCCGTAACTCAGCCAGAGGTTATGGGTCTATGACAGGAGTGGGTGGACAAGGGTCTGTGCCTGCGATGTGCAGGAGATCAGACTAGGTGATCATGATGGCCCCTCTGACCTTACAGTCTGAGTCTACTTTGCAAAGCATTAGGGGTTCCCTAGTCCTAAGCGTTATGCTTTACTAGGTCTGTGACATCTTTGCACTTTAAAAGAAATCGTATTTTCAATACTGCCTTCCATACTTTGGGCCTGTTTTTTGGAGGTGCTCACTGTTTATTATGTGTATTGCGGTAGTGCCTAGGAGTCTTAGGCAGGGACCAGTAACCAGGTGTACTAGGTGCTATACAAAAACAGAACAAAAAGATGGATTCTGCCCCCAAAAGTTACAATCTATGCATAAGACAAGAGACAACAGGCGGGGGAGACCGAAACAATGAGACAATATTGGTCAGCATGATAGGCAGTGGTCTCGGTTTACCGGCAGTTCAGAACTTCCATTCCAGAACAGAGTTTAGTCTTCAGAGCACCTCCCAGGAGACACTCAGCACTTTGCAGGATCAGGCCTCTGGATGCCCCTTCACCTATGAAGAATTTTTTAATTGATCCGAGCCCTACTTTGTCCACCACACATCTGATCCGAGTTTTAATCAGTCTGTGTCATCTGTCCCTGATACATGGCTTGTTTCTAATCACAAGCTCAGATAGGCAGGTGTGCACATGCATACGTGAAGGTTTCCTTCACAGAATACTTCTATCCTGATTAAATGCATACGATTTTTATATAAAACTCTGCCTTATGAAAGCAAACTGATCGGCTCCTTAAATATTCATTACCTTTAAATATCTATTTCATAGGTGGAATGTCAAACTGAATTTTTGTGCTAAAAGCACACCAAGGTAGATCAATTTCAACTTTCTCACACAAATAAAACGTTGGGTTATTTATATATATATATTTTATCCTCAGGTTTGTGATTTGGATCCAGATTCAGGTTCAGTTTCCATATGAAATCCTAACTCTACTGCTGTCAATGGAAGTTTTGCTATTGACTCAATGAAGCCAGGATTATACCCCTAAACCTGAGAGGTGTGTGGAATTGTTTATTTTCTACAGGCCCAATATCTCTCTGAATCACCTGGGGTGACTTGTTCATCTTTTTTTTTTTTTTGGTCTAGTTCATTTTGTTTTTTGTCTAGATAGGGGCAAAAAACTATTTTTACAAATGAACTGTAAGATGCAAACTATAAATTATAAATGAACAGTTTCAATGAGGGTGTTCATTGCAACGACGGAAATCTAATTAAGCAGCTTAATATCTAAGTGATATTATTATTAAAGAGTTACATTAACTGAGCATTTGATCAGCCTCTTAATTTGTTCTTTGTGGATTGTATTTATGAGATAGTATGCTTCTGAATGACACAAAGATCAATTCCTTTATTCAGAGGGAAACATGACATCATGAGTTTAAATTGAAATACATTAATATAGAAGGCCAATGGAAACAAATACACTGTTCTCTCAGCCTAATTGACTTAGTTTAATTGACTTTAAGTAACTGTTAGTATTGATTGGTTTCAGGTTGTGATGTGACAGCCACATAAAGGGCCTAATTTTTAAAGCAGACCAGAGATCCAAATGCAAAAATGCATATGAAGTTCCACATCCCATGGTACACTCATTTACCACGGTGCCAAGCTCAAGTCACAACTCACATTAAACAGTTGATTTGCATGCATACATTTTGTCCCTTAAAGATCTGGTCCAATGTGACTTTATGAAACAATGGGAGCCAGATTTTCCAAAAGTTTGGATCTGCATTTACAATCCTAATTTACAAGCACAATTAGTGCACTTGTGTGAGCAAATTGGCTAACTGCATTTGCAAATGTGGCTAACTAGGCATTCGAGCGTGCAATCATGGCAACTGCATGCTCAATTATGTGCCATACACACACTGCTACTTTTTGAAAATATGGCATGTGTTGGAAGATCTTCTGCAAAGTTATCCTTTGGGTTGTCCCATCCCATGAATATATCTTCCCCTCCCAATGAATTCCTTCAATTTTACCTGTCTCACTTCTTCTCTGACTAATGTTAGGCAGAGCTATGGCTAATGGATCAATGTCCAGCAACAGTATGTACTCAGAAAGCAGCAGACCCACCACAGTCCCACATTAAATGATACACCTGGTTTGCAAACAAGGGTTCCTTATAAATTGATTTGGGTTGACCTAGTTCCAAAAGATGGTTCTTTCTTTTCTACTACATAGAGAAACAAGTTGGGTAAGTCAGTATCTTCTATTGGTGAAAGAGACGAGCTTCTGAGCTTACAGAGCTCTTCTTCAGGTTTTCTTTGTACATGGCATTCATGACACAGACTTTCTTCCTGTACCCACCTGATTTATGCCACAAAGTTGTGAGTCCTACCTAAATATAATCTTGTGAACACATTTCTAAAAAGTGGCCCTTAGAGAACAAGATCCCCTTGCCCAACCTGGCACTATATTGCTCTTTTGACGCTGAATGATGCCTTGTCTGTCTCCCTGAATGCAGTACTTGGTGCTAATCTTCCCTCCATCCCCCCTTCTCAGTGAGGATATTGAGGGGTGCTGGTGAGTCACAAAGGCTAAACCCGCAAGCCAGAGAACAGCAAACAAAGAGAAGAGTCTTCAGAAAACTCTTGTGAAGGAGAAGCAGGCACCAAGAATCTCCAAGTGGTGGTCAAGAACGGTCCACACTGGACCACTTTGGTATGTTACTTTGTAGCTGTTCCAAGCTTGTTCCTTGGCTATTTCACAGTGAAACCAGGCAGGACTTCAGTCTATTAAGTCTTCAGTGCAAGTCATCACATCCTCGCTCCTTCTCTGACCTGCCTGCACAGCAGAGACAGGCAGTGACCCTTACCCTAGCTCCCGGAATTCTCCTCTAGCTAAAGAGCAGAGCTGTCCTGATTCAGCTACCATCCAGGCCCTCTGCGCTCCTGGAGGGCTAGAGGCGTCATTGTCATCAAGGTCTTCATTTGCCTTGGCTACTTGTGAGAAAAGCACCCCTGGCAGGTGCAACCATCATTTCTAATTCACATTTATTTTTAAACTGCTGAAACTCTAGGGGAAAAGATAGGTGAGAGGGGGAATATAAAGAGACCTGACACGCTTGAATGTGTGGCAGGATCTGAACATTTCAGAGAGAAGAAAGAGAATGATACAGAACAGAAAGAAAATGACACAAAAAGGAGACAAGCACAACTGGTTGATTTTCCCCTGCACTGTGGTGTTACTGTATGTTTTATGGATTCCATATGCAGTAATCAAACCCCTATGCCTAACTTTTCCCCTCGTAGTCTTGCTGTGCCTAATTTTATATCACTTTTTCCCTATTGCATCTTGAATACAACCTCTCATGATCCAAATTTTGCAGTGGCATTTTTTGAATATTTTTTCCCTTTTATGTTTAAAAGGATAGAAAATGATTTTTGCTCTTGAATTGATTTAAAATCTTTCTCCCACATTGAGGATCTTAGAAGTAGGGTCGGAAGATAATGTTTGTTGGCTGCAGGCATTAAAGCAGGATCCACAGGGCAATCCTCTTTAAATATTTAACTAGTAGTAATCTGATTCAGAATGCTGACTGGGTGTTTATGGAAGACAATGTTGATGTGACAGATGCAGTTAATTTTACATTTCTAAAATTCAACCAATCTGAAAGTCATTCTCAAAACATAAAAACCTGTTTCATTCTGGTGCAGAGGGTGTCTTAAATGTTGACTGCTCACCATTCTCAATGTCTAGAAGATTCTAATTAGCATTTATCTTTGTATTTTTAATGTAATGCAATCATTTTCTGTGTTTCCAATCACCACATAATACAAAATTCTGTCTGACCATGAATACTTTTTGTTTTCTGTTCCACAGCCGGCAGATAAATCCATCAGAGAGAACTGGTAGTCATTAGCACCTTGCAACATACTATGGCCAAGATTTTCCAAAGCAACTAGCCATTTTAGGGAAGCCTTAGTTCTTGGATTTCCAACTCAAGAGACCTTAAACAGAGCCTGATTTTTTCAGAGGATGAGAGTTCAGCGCTTTTTGGAAATTGGTCCCCTTGGGCAACGAAAACAGGAGAAACCCAAAATCAAGTTGGGCACCCAAAATCATTAGTTGCCTTTTGAATGTCTTGGTCTATGTAACCAGGGCCAGGTTTTTAAGGAAGTGAAGAGAATAAATGCATGTGCCAAATGCATATACATTTGTTTGTCTAATTTCCACTTGCAGCTCCCATGATTACATAGATCTAGCAGCTGTGCACACAAATTGCTCATGCAGTTACACAGTGTGTCCATGCAGTCACATTAATTCCATATGCATTTTGCCATATTATGGTGCAATTAAACCCTTTGAAAATGCAGTCCCTATTATGTGAAGATTTTTGATCCTGAAAGCTCTGCAGGGGCGCTGGAACAATTTGTAGAGTGGCAGTGCTGAGAGCCGTTGAGCCAAACTGTAAACCCTGTATATGATAGAAACCACTTCATGAACGGTGGTGCAGCAGCACCGCTAGTTCCAGCTCCTGTGAACTTCTGGTTCATTTCACAGTCCCTTTCCTCAACATAAGGTGAGGGGATGACTGGAACATGGCAGGTTTGACCAATGAGAAGGGTGCTGTAACTAGTATGTAAACCCAAAGGCTGGTTGTTTGGTTTGGCAGCAAAAATTCTGGATACGGATTCAAACCTTCTGTGAATTATCTGAATCTCCTGTGTCTGCTAAATGCAAGTGGAAACCCAGAGATAAGACTTTTTGATGGTGTTACTTGTTCCTTCCATTTCCTCAGGAGAATATTTACATCATTATGAAAAAGTTATTCAAACTGTCCACTGTGCCTACATTGAACCTTGCACCTACACTGGGACTTCTTTACATTTTGTCCTTAAGTGGTACATAATGATCCTGTGCCCTGTTAAACTGCTGCCTCATTCTGTCTCAGAGCTGGCTTCATGTCAGTTTGGGTAAAGAGATCCCTCTATATTTCAAACGTACCTCCTGTGGGTGTTGTGAGGCTTAATTAATGTTCATGCAGGACTTTGAGATCCTTAAATGAAAGGTGCTGCAGAACAGTGTTGTTTTGTTAGAATGTAAACTGGCATGTTGACAGATGAGTGCTGTTGAATGGTGATTTCCTGTGTTAGATAATAGCGTCCCATGAAATCTAGATTCCCCAGGGATACACTCCCCAAAATGAGCTTAGGTGCTGAGTGGAGGGGCTGACAGGGAACTCATTGTGGCTTGTTGATTCTCAGTTGCCCAGCCCCAGCAAAAACTGCAGTCTTGAACTTATAGCACTGGTCGAAGATCCCTGAGAAAGTGGAGAAGTGGGTGGAGTGGAATCTTACTTCACCACGTCCCCTCACTTTCCTCCTCTTCCATGCCCCTGACATACAACCTGCCTCCCTCAAACACCATGCAGTAGATTTCTCGCTCAGGAGACAGCAGAGGAGAAGAAGCCCCTATGTTTATCTGTAGTCCCTGAGTGATGCAGGTTTCAAATAGATTTGGAAAAAAAGATAAATGGAAGCCATATGAAGAGAGGAGAAGATTAGGTTTAGCCTTGTTAGAAAGCATTATGCTTATTGCAAAGTTAAACTGTTCATTGTATTTCTATAGACACTACTAGAATTGAAATAGGAGGCCCTGATCCTGCACCATGGAAATTGGTGGGAGTTTTGCCTTTGGACTACTGTGTGAGTAGGAGCAGGGCTACAGATCTAAACCAGGATCAGGGCCCCATTGTTCTAGGCACTGTACATGTATGCTGTAAGAGGCAGTCCTTGCCCTGAAAAGCTGACGAAGGGTGGGAGGGAGGAAATAGGGTTACTCCCATTTTACAGATGGGGAAAGTAAAGCATGCTGAGATTAGCTGGCTCAACCCCAGTTCACATGAGAAGTCAGTGGCAGAGCCAGAGACTGAATCCAGATTTCCTGAGTCCTGGCCCGGGCCCTTAATTGCAAGGAAAACCTTCTTCTCTTTCCCTCTTCATTGTATGTATTTTTTCACAAAGGGCACAGGTGCAGTAGAAACCATACAAGAAAAAGCATAAGCCCATTGCCAGCACAATAGAGTTTAAACTTTTTAATTTTTGTTGTTGCAAAACTGTCAGTCAGCTGCACAACCCCTCTTCATTTCACTCCCTTCTAAAGGGCAGTTGCTTATTGCTTTTGATTATGTTCTTTGGCTTTTATGCAAGCAGCTGCTGCTTGAAGACTTTCATGTGTCACTCATGCATCAGCAGGGAGAAATATCACCCATATCTATCACTGGCTTGCAGCTGACACACAGACAGAAAGGTGACCTATTTCATAATTACAATCAATTTCCTTTCACTGTCACCACCAGCATGTGCTCCAGTATTCTGTTTTTCTTGTGATAAGCATGGACTATGGGGTCAGTTTGTAGATCCCATGGAGGTAAAGAGATGATAGTTTGATTCCGTGCCTCATTGCGAGACTGGGAATTATATTTTAATATTGAAGAAAAAAAACCCTAGACACTAGTGGGGTTCAGTCATGCTTTTGTATCAGAGTTTCCTACATGACCTTGATATTATTTCCATAATGCAAAGAGTCGTACATGAATCTTGTAAGTTTCCAGGGATAATCGTATGTGTTCCTTGTATGGTCTCAGTCCTTTGGTTTACATTTTGTGTTGTAGTTTTTCTGACGTTTTGTGAATTACCATATTGAACCTTGGAAAATTAATAAAATGTTACATTTTAAAAGAGACCTATTCCTGCATGTTATATGGAGTCTGTGGTGCACAAAAGAAATAATTGGAATAAGCCTATCACGTTCCTGACATCTGTTTGAATTGTTGAACAAAACTAGCTGTGTTCGCATTTTTGCAGACACAATAATTCAATAAAAAGGTGCAATCTGTTTTTGCAGAAACTTCAGGTTCGTCACTGAATTTCATCACTAGGAGCAGACAGGTCCTGTGAAGGAAGAATGCCCAGGAAAGGACTGTTTGCCAGTAAAGAAGAATCTTTAGAATAAAGACAGGCTTGGCAGGAGCCCAGGTTTTGCTCCAGTGCACATTGGAGTTGAGATTCTCTGTGGTTTGCTGTTTTAACTATTTTTTTTTTTCCCCAAGTGCTCAGCCTGCTTGAACATCCTGTGCTTCTGGGTCTAGATTTAATTCAGATCCAAGAGATGTAGAAAATAAGTTCCACATTTGACACTGTGGACTGACTTTCCCTTCTGTTTAATTCTGCTCAGATATTGCACACAATTTAGCTGTTTGATTTCTCCTCCCCTTCAGAATGTAACTACTCCCAATTTTCAGTAGAATGACTTGTTAACCCCACAGCAGTGTAAATAAAGCAAAACAACCCTCCCTTCCTCTCCCTCCCCAAAGCTGGAATTTTCTGAAACCCTGGTTCCCAGTGTGATGATTCCAGAGGAGACAGATTCCAGAACAAGACCCAGAACTCAGCAGTTCTGTTCATGCTATTACCACTAAAGAACAATTCCTTATACAAGATGGCCAGACTCTGATATTCCTCATGTTGGGTAGCCCCTTACTTGGGGCTATTCAAGGACTGAGGAGCTATACAGCATGAGTTAGCCTATAAGAATCTGCTCCTAAAGAGAGATTTTATGCCTATGCTGGATAGTCTTTGCAGTGGAAACCATTTGAATTAGAAACTGTTAAGACATTTCTCCCAAATATAAAGGTTGGATTGCCCCATGTTACTGCTAATCAAGATACTGAGACATAGTTATTAACATGTGGCTCCTAAAGCATCACTCTCTCTCTTCTTGCATTAGCTTATTGTCACTTTTAGCTGTGACCTTGTGAAGATCTTATGAATCACTTTTGTTTTCAGTTCCGTGAATTCATTTTAAAACTATGAAACAATAAACAGTGCAACAAAGGACAGGGTTTTGGAGACAAAACAACAGAAGAAAAGCAATAGGGCTGGAATCAGCACGCCAGCTGCAGAAGCTTTTCATCTGCGGGGAGGTAAGTAAACGCCAAATAGCTTTCAACTCTCTGACATCCAAATCGGGAGGATAACCATTACAAACCTCCAGGGTGTAACCAGGTGGATTCTAGCAAACTGTTCCGAATGCCCAGACCTATTGTGGGAAGAGGTCACCTGCTGTTATTGAGAGTAACAATACTTTGCAGTCTTATACATGCTGTTCTGTACACACTCTATTTGTTGCCGAAATGCTACAAAGATGGGCAATGGAGATATGTTGATACATAAGGGGCCCGATTCTCATATAATTTGGACAGTAACTCTGTTGGTTTTGATTCTTCTTTCACTAAACCTATGGAGTCTTTCACCTGAAGATAGCAACTTTGCAAACCTTGCTACACAATACCGGTATGAAGCAGGCAATGATATTCCCACTGGCCAGATGGAGATACAGAGAGATTTTAGGGTAAGATTTTCAATAATGTAATCCTGGTAATTTCACATGTGGCTTCGATGCACAAATGCACACACAATTTTTGTGCCAGCATTTGTGCACATAACTTTCTGCAAATGTAGACCTAAGTATCTTTGCCAGCTGACACATTGGCAGTACCAAAGTCAGGAGAGGATCCAGGAGTCCCTGCTATAACTACTGCACACACTTATCATACTAGCCATAAGCTGTCACCCACCCAAATGCTTCTGGTATACTACAAAAGCAACAGAAATTTGTGGGCTAAACATATTTGGACAGAACCTCAGCTGGTGTAAATCAGCAAAGATCCATTAACTTCAGTGGCGCTATGTCTATTTATGACACTTAGGACCCGTGCCAATGTATTGTGAAATGAAAGGAAATGATAATGAATGATACTGTTTCTTGAGTGAATTTGTTTGTTTGTTAAAATATGGGGATTATAGTTGGTACCCACTCTACAGTGCCATCCATCTCAAATGTTTAGAGTATGTTTTGTTTTGCGGGAGGATCACTGGCTATCATTTGGATTAGCTGTTCTACATGTCAATACATTTGGCAAATCCCCAAAAGGCAGATGTTCTGCAGAAGTGGTTGCTGCTACTGCTTATAAACTTCTCCCCCCAGTTCCTGGCTGTTCAGAGCAGATCATTTGTTCAGTGCTACATTTTTACTGGCCCCAAAGCCTCTAGGTTCTGCTACAGTTTTCAGAGGGCTGTTTCTCAGCTCTCGAGCACCCAAGAGGGTGGCGTTTGAAATCATGCTCTCAGATGGTTAGATGACCCTCAGATTACAATGCTGGAAGGGAAAATGGGAAAACCACAGAAACAATTGCTCAGAACTGCAAGACTTAGTCTTACCCACAATGTAAGTCTCTAGTTATTTTATATTAGAAACCTGATGACATATGTAAGAGGCTGATATCATGCATCCTGACTCTGGGGCTTAGGAAAGAAAATTCCTGCAAAATGATTGCAAATATCTAGAGTACAGGTACCGTAACACTGCCATTTGCCTGCACAGCTAGGCCAGGGCATAAGAAAATGAGCTTAAGTACAACTGTACGTGCTAGTGAATTATAGCAGGTAAGAATGAATCTGTCTGAAACCAAAGCAATCCCATTGGCAAAAAGATTGGGACCCAAAATTCTCAACTTTCCTCATTCCGGTTCAAACAGAGTTCCTAGTCTCATTGGACTACACAGTGGATTGGAGATATTTGGTTTTGTGGAAGGATATCCACCTAGGTAGTGGTACAAGAATTTTCTCTGCAGGGAATGTGAAAGCAGATTAAGATAGTCTGGGGATGTGAAAAGATATTAATTCAAACAGTGTGAACATGTACATCCTCACCTTAGCCACTGACTATTCTTTGTGTTAGGTTACATCTGAAACCAATGGAGCGATTTGATCCTTGCCAAAATGAAAGCATTCGTAATGACTACATGTCGTTTTCCACTTTAAGGTCTTGCCAGCTTTGAGAGTGGCATAATCTTTATGGTTGGCTGATGTTGTCTTTTTTCTTTTCAAAGACAGAATAATTTATGGTCACTCTTATAACATATTCATTGAAGCATTAGCACAAGTCTAACAAAAAGTTGTGACCGGTCATATATATTTTCCACTGTTTTAAATATGTAAAATTGGAATTTTTCACCATGATTTACAGTCAAATGAAGTGGACAGTTAATAGGTAATCACAACTGCCCTTCATTGCAGAGTCCTTGAAAAGGGTAAAGCCAATAACTAGGAAACTTTCCAAGTACAACGATAAATCTCAGACATGAAACACAAAGGCTGAGGAATAAAGCACTTATTATTTCATGAGAGTATTATGTATTGATCTTTACATGGATATAACTATCCACACTGTCCATATACTAGTGCATATTTCCATTTTCTGCATTAATATTTTTGTAGGCTGAATAAAATCCAGACTGTGTTAATGTGTATTGGGCATGGAATTATGAGCTGAAATCTATTACTTTACTTTCAGAGTTTACTCCCATGTTGATTCTAAGAACTTCAAATATTCAACTCCAGATATGGTGAAGATCTTGCAATGTGGTTTGGAATCAGAGTATGTTTGGGAGATTTATCTGGGTTATTTGGGTGGTCACTCCGTGATTAAAGACCTTGTAAGAGAGCTCAGATCTGCTTTATTCTGTGTCCAGTTCCAACTGGCTGTGCATAACAAGAGTTTCACAGCACCCCATGCAGACTGTCGGGGAAGTTCAGCCCTTAAAGCAGTGGTCCCCAAACTTTTTATTTTGTGCCCCCCATTAGCCCTGTCTGCACCCCCCCCCCCCAAAACCGGGAGCCGAGCCACAGCTCTGGGAGGGGGAGGACGCAGACAGGTTTAAGGGGGCCGGGGCCACAGCTGAGGGTGCAGGCAGGCAGCCGGCACTCCAGGCGCAGGCAGGCAGCCGAGGTCAGAGGCAGAGCTGGGCAGTGCTCCCTCCCCACCCTCTGGGGGGGCTGGTCCAGGCCCCAGCCATGCTCCCTGAACATTACTCAGTGCCCCCGGTAGCGGGGCATGCCCTACAGATTGAAGACCTCTGCCTTAAAGGCACAGTTGCCCATACCAGAGAACCTATTCCCCTGCTCGCCCTTGCTCATCTTGCGCCTCAAGCTGAGGTGGTGGGCAGCTGAGGCTACACACCAGAGCTGAGTGACATTTTTGAGACAAACAGTTTATTTCATGAAAAATACAGTTTCAGATTGACCCAAAACTATGAAAAATGAACCAAGCCCCCAAGAATACCATGGCACTTTGTGCTGAAACCTGATCGTTGGACGGCTTGAACGGCTGTGTAGGTAAAGCTGGATGGTGGAACATGCCTACAATCTACGGCACAAATACTCCTTTTGCCTCTTATGTCACCGCATCCAGATTATTAAAGAAGTCAGAGTTAGAAACAGATTTTTGGCTGAAGGTTTTGTGGATAAGTCGTGAATCTATCATGGTATTAAATGAGACAGCAGAGTAGGCAGGGCCTGAGTAAAATGGATTTCCTCTGCTTTGTGTCACGCTACAATGAAGGCATTTTGCCTGATTTATAGAATCTGTAGGAAAATGGAACGGGCAGTAATACACACGGGACAGATAGGGGAGAACATGAATTCTAGCTGTGTTTTTAAGAATGGATTTGTCCTGATTTGAGTGCTTTTGTATGTTTGAACACGTCTCTATCTATGCCGGCAAATGGTGTGAAGCGCCTAGGCTCTGATTGATTAGCATCTGTACCTGTTGCTTGTGCCTGGGGACAGGATAACATCCCATTGTGGGTCATAGTGGCTTGCTAATGAATGAATAAATAAATTAATAAACAAAACAGCCCAGCTATGGCACAGATACTGAAATGTTGCTAGAGTTGCCTGGCAGCCAGTGAGAGATGTAAGGGATTGAGAGGGACCTGAATGAATGAATGGAATTCTTGGCATCCATTCATGGGAGATCATAAGTGTCCAGAGTTTTGTGGCTTCTCAATGCAGACTCCACAGAGGAGACTGAAGACTGTTACCTTTATCAACCAACCTTGTAATGATATCAAAAAAGATATCAAGTTAGTTTGACAGGATCTGTTTTCTATAAACCCATGTCAATTGCCATTAATTATATCACCCTCCTTTAGTTCTTTATTCATCAATCCCATATCAGCTGCTCCATTATCTTGCCTGGGATCGATGTCAGATTGGCATAATTATTGAGGTCATCCCATTTACTCTTTTGAAATATTGGCACAACATTAACTTTCTTCCAGTCTCCTGGAGCTTTTCTGCGGTTCCAAGACTTTCTTCCTAACTTCAGCCATGTAGTGGTTGGCTTATGCCCCAAAGCAGGAAATTTTGTATCCTCAGGAAGTTTATAGAGTTGAGGATTTTCAACTCTTCCATATATCAGTCAATCAATTGTTCTGAGATATGGAAGAGGTATGAACACAGCATGTGACGTGAAGAGGATGTTGGTGGGAAATCAGTAGCAGTGAATAGCCTGAGGAAAAGAATAGTGGCTTTTTCTGATGGGTTTTGACTTTTGATACATTGCTGAATGCGTTACACCCAATCTCAGATATATACACTTGGAATGGATTATACAGGTCAGGCAAGCTAAGATGCTCTCCTCACCTTCCCTCCCACCCTGTCCATGAAATGTTGCCAATTTGCATCTGAATGTTTCTGAAGACTTTTGAAAAATCCATTTAACTTCTCCCCACCTCACACTGTTATTTTTCATTAGTGCTGTTGCTCTACGCTTCTGAATTCTAGCCAGGTCTGGATCCAGAAATGCTAAAATACCCCAAGGACGGCTGATCTCATGGTAGTTTAGGGCAGTTTAGAAACAGGAAGTCCGAGAAGTCTCATGAGGTAAGCCAGCTCATGTGAAACTTTTTCAGCCAAATTATGAAAAATCAAGATATTTAGAGAGGTCATATACAGTTTGTGTCAATCCCCAATCTGTGGCTGCTTATTCATTCCGAAGCTAAACTCCAGACCTTTGGAGAGTCGCCCACACTTGAGGACGGGGGGAAGACATACCTTCTGCTGAAAAGTACCACCAACATTACATCTGTTGGCTATACTGGTGATTTCCTCTTTCTGTGGGTGTTACATCGGTGTCAAATGGTATAGGCAGGTCGATAATCAGCCCTAAAAGATAATGGGAGGTGGGTGAGGGGGAAATGGCCATTTTTAGATCGCCATTCATCTTGACTTTCGGCTCTGACCTAACAGATAAGACAAATAGAGTTTTCCTAGTCATAGTTTCTGATAACAGAATCATAGGGTCAGGTCCTCAGATGGTGTTTATTCCCATGAGGTTCTGACCCATGATATAAATAGTAAAGACCTACACCCCAATCTTATAACCTCGTCTTCTTGTTTTAGAATTGGATGTACAGAAGTAACATTGCCGCAATATCCTTATGCACAGCCTCGTGAGTAAAAGATAGAGCCATACGTTACATTGCTTTTGCAGGAGAAACCCTCAGAACCCTTTTTTTTAGTCACCTACTGTCATTAATATTACTTCGCTCTGTGTGCCTTGTTTAAAAAAATCTGATTTTATTTTTCTTTCCTCCCACCAAAAATGTACATTCAACAAAGAATCAGACATATCTCCATCAGACGTTTTCTGGAGGAATCAGCTGTATAAGAGGCTTTTACAACATGCATCAAATGGCTCGTGGCAGAACAGCAAGCTGCTCTGTACCATCCCAACAGCTGGCAGAGTGAGTCACTGCTTCTGGCCTTGTAGTTTGGACCTTGCGTGTTTGGGAAATAAAGCCCAGCCAAGTGTGATTGCAAGCTGCTATTAAGGCTTTATTTGTGAAACTGGTGCAGATGAGGTCAAATGTCTTTCCCTGTATTTTCATGCGGTACTTTCAGACCATTTTCAATAGGATCCCATTAAGCCCCTACTGTAAAGACACCTTACCTCCTCTACAAATTACCAGTTAATTACTGAACAATTTTTTACATTTGACTCTGCTTTTGAGTAAGACAGTGTGACTTTGAGCCAGAAGCAGCATTGACTAAAGAACAAATGGGGAGTCTGATCTTTAAAGGAGACTACAGGAGGTTCTAAACCAGATGTGTACAGCCAGAGAGCTTCTGTAGCTATTTAAAATGTGCCATCCAGAGCCTAAAATTATTAAGTGGCATAATGGTTTACCCACCAGTCGCCAGACAATGGGAGTGTTATATTATCCTCCCTTCCTTAAAATGTTTTCACTCCATTATATATGACAAGATGGTTGAAAATGGGTTTATTGGTAACATTGACCCATTCAAAGATGCTTTGAGAATGAGCTGCCATGTGATATCTAGTCACACCTGTGCAGGACCAGGTCTGAGGAAATGGGCCTTGTCCAGTTGTCATTCCTCCACCAACTGCATGGTACATTGATGCTGCTCGGAGGGGGTGGAAACCCACTCTTGACCCACACAATCTTTATGAAGATGGTCCTGGCCTTGCTGAAGCCCCTGAGATTCCATGCAGTGTAAGGATCTGCTGGGCTTGAGATTTGAGCCCCCCACTCATTCTGCCCCTCTGAAGGAATCCTGTCAGGAGACTCTGTAAGGGGAACTGCCAGATTTTGATGCAGGTCATTCCTGCATAGTTGAACATGTGGCCCTAAATACAGCCTGAGGCACAGATTTTCAAACAAGTGATAATTGCATACCCAGCTTCTCTGAGACTTTTCCCCAGAAACAAAGCCTCCTGGAAGTCACTGATTCACAAGCCTCTCATACAGTGTATAGACTCATAGAAATGTAGGGCTGGAAAGGACCTTGAGAGGTCATTCCCTTCCATCCTCTATGATGATACAGGACAAATAGATGTAGACTATCCCTGACGAATGTTTGTCTAACCTGTTATTAAAATCCTCCAGTGACAGGGATTCCACAACCTCCCTTGGAAACCTATTTCAGGACTTAACTATCCTTCTAGTTAGAAAGTTTTTCCTAATATCTAACCTAAATCTCCCTTGCTGCAGTATAAGCTGATTACTTCTTGTCCTACCTACAGTGGACATAGGGTTGCCAACTTTCTACTCCCACAAAACTGAACACCTTTGCCCCACCCCTTATGTGAGGCCCTGCCCCTTCTCTGAGGAACCACCTCCCGCTCACGTCATCCACCCTCCCTCACTCATTCATTTTAACCAGGCTGACTCAGGGGGTTGGGGTGTGGGTTCCAGGGTGGGGCCATAAATGAGGGGTTCAGAGTGAGCGAGGGGGCTCTGGGCTGGGGCAGGAGGTTGGGATGTGGTGAGGGGGTGAGGGCTCCATCTGAGGGTGCAGGCTCTGGTGTGGGGCCAGGGATTTGGGGTGCAGGAGGGGGCTCCAGGCTGTGGCTGAGGGGTTGGGATGTGCGCGGGGGAGGGCTCTGGCTGGGGGTGCTGTCTCTGGGGTGGGGCTGGGGATGAGGGGCTTGGGGTGTAGAAGGGTGCTCCGGGCTGGGACTGAGGGGCTTGGAGGGCGGGAGGGTGATTGGGGTTGGGGTGCGGGAAGGGGGTGCAGGCTACAGGAGGTGCTTACCTCAGGCACCTCCTGGAAGCAGCAGCATGTCCCACCTCTGGCTCCTACGTGGAGGCACGGCCAGGTGGCTCTGCGGGCTGTCCGCAGGCACCACCCCTGCAGGTCCCATTGGCCGTGGTTCCTGGCCAATGGGATCTGTGGAGCTGGCACATGGGGCGGAGGCAGCACACAGAGCCCCCTGGCTGCCCCTATGCCTAGGAGCTGGAGGGAGGATATGCTGCTGCTTCTGGGTGCCATGCAGAGCCACGGCAGGCAGGGAGCCTGTCTTAGTCTCACTGCACCACCAAACGGACTTTTAACCGTCCCGTCAGTAGTGCTGACTGGAGCCGCCAGGGTCCCTTTTTAATCCAGCATTCCAGTTGAAAATTGGACACCTGGCAACCCTAAGTGGACATGGAGAACAATTGATCACCATCCTCTTTATAACAATCCTTACCATATTTGAAGACTGTTATCAGATCCCCCTTCAGTCTTCTTTTCTCAAGACTAAACATGTCCAGTTTTTTTAAACCTTTCCTCTTTCAAAATCTTTTATTATTTTTGTTGCTGTCTTCTGGACTGTCTCCAATTTTCCCACATCTTTCTTACTATGATGCCCAAAACTGGATACAGTACTCCCGTTGAGGCCTCACCAGTGCTGAGTAGAGTGGGAAAATTACCTCCCATGTCTTACACATGCAACGTTCCTGTTAATACAACCCAGACTTATAGTAGCCAACACAGTGATGCAGTTGTAAAAAAGACTCCTATTCAATCTGTGGTCCAATATAACCCACAGATCTTGTTCAGCAGTATGCTTTCTAGCTAGTTATTCCCCTTTTTGTAGCTGTGCATTTGATTTTTTCCTTTGCTCTTGTCTTTATTGACTATAATCTTGTTGATTTCAGACTAATTCTTCAATTTGTCAAGGTCATTTTGAATTCTAATCCTTTCCTCCAAAGTGCTTGCAACCTCTCCCATCTTAGTGTCATCCTCAAATTTTATAAGCATACTGTCTGCTCAAGTATCCAAGTCCAGCGAAAATATTGAACAGTACTGGACCCAGAACCACTGCAGGACTTCACTAGATATGTTCTTCCTTTTTGACAGTGAACCACTGGTAACTACTCTTTCACTACAGTCATTCAACCAGTTGTTCATACACCTCATAGTAATTTCCCTAGTTTTCTTATGAAAATATCAAAAGCCTGACTAAAATCAAAATATATCACATCTACTGCTTCCCCCCTATCCACTAGGTCAGTGACCCTGTCAACGAAAGAAATTAGGTTGGTTTAGCATGATTCGTTCTTGACAAATCCATGTTGGCTTTTACTTACAACCCTATGATCCTTTAGCAAAAAATGAGGAGTACTTATAGCACCTTAGAGACTAACAAATTTATTTGGGCATAAGGCTGGGAGTGGATGGATCATTACACAAAGTAAAAACTATTTCCCCATGCTAATTTTTCCCCTACTGTTACTCACACCTTCCTGTCAACTGTTTGAAATGGGCCATCCTGATTATCACGACAAAAGTTTTTTTTCTCCTGTTGATAATAGCCCACCTTAATTGATTAGTCTCGTTACAGTTGGTATGGCAACACCCATTTTTTCATGTTCTCTGTGTATATATGTCTTCCTACTGTATTTTCCACTGCATGCATCCAGTGAAGTGGGTTTTAGCCCACGAAAGCTTATGCTCAGATAAATTTGTTAGTCTCTAAGGTGCCACAACTACTAGTCATTTTTTTTGCTGATACAGACTAACACGGCTACCACTCTGAAACCTATTATCCTTTAGGTACTTGCAAATCAATTGTTTGATAATTTGTTCCAGTATGTTTCCGGATGTCAAAGTTAGGCTGACTGGTCTACAATTCTCCAGATCCTCTTTATTCCCCTCCACTGTTTTGGTTTTTCAAACAGCAATAAAAACATAAATAAAAAGGTATCCAGCTTCAGGTGGCTAATCAAAGATTTCCTCTGCAGTCAGAGTAAAGTATCACAATCCTAACAAACTGATAGGAGACAGAAAATGGGAAATTTGCACTAATTCTGAGAGCAAACTGGGGTAATGTCCCAATGCCAACTTCCATTGCGGCATCTACAAGAAATCAGTCAATTTATGGATGCTAGCCTGAGTGGGGGAGGTGAGGAAAGTTAGCACTTTATAATAATGAAAACTATTTAGCAAATGTATACAAACATGTATCTGTTTAATTGGATCCCTCTGTCTACGTACCCTTTGGGTGTCATTTGCCTTCTTAGTCTGTAAGCTCTTTGGAGCTGGGACTATGTCTCTGTGTTTGTACAGACCCTAGCTTACTGGGGCCCTTACTTCAAGCTGGAGCACTGGGCTGTACTGGAATATAATAATATAATTGTTTTATTTTAGGGGTTGGCCTTCTATCACTTTTAAAGAGTGAATATACTGGTAAAGAAACCGCCATGTACAGTGGTATATAAATGTTTTTGCCAAGCTGACATAGACTTTATAGCTCAGAGCAAGGACTGCAAATGCACTTACTTTAAAGCAGTGGTTCTCAAACTTTTTTTTTCGTGGACCACTTGAAAATTGCTGAGGGGCTCAGCGGACCACTTAATGATCTTTCCAAATGTTGTTTGTGCCGTTAGCTAACTATTGTAAAGCGCTTTGCATAAAAGCGCTATATAAAAAAAACCCCTTAATAATAATTAACATTTTTGTTCTACAAATAAAAGCACACAACTCATATTTTAATATCAGTAGTCTTACCTTTCTAATGCGAAGGATGTGCCCTCTCTTCCCCGCTGTGGCAAGCCCCGAACTGGGACTGGGAAGGAGGGGGTTCTCTCCCTCTCTCCCCCGCCATTGCAGTCACAGAGCTGGGAAGGAGGGCCGGCTCTCCCCTTGCTCAGAGTCACAGAGAAAGTCTATGGAAGAGCGCAGAGCTGAATCCAAGTCTTCTCTCTCCCAGATTGGCTGCTAATCACTGCTCCATCTTTCCTCTGGGCTCTCTGGTACATACTTGTGAATATTTGCATTAAAGCCAATGAGAGTATTCATGTGAGTCAAATTTGCAGGATCAAATGAGTCTGAATTCGTATAGGTGTAAAAGTGTTGATATTTCCTCTCTTTAAAAAAAGAAAAAGAAAACCATATTACGATAGTAGCCTTGCCCAGAAATACTGACTTACGGTACTTAACAAAATTATCTGCCAGTAAAAACTCTGCACAACTTCTATTTTGGTCAGTGAACATTGCTAAGGAGTAAATTAATTTGTGAGAAATTCATAGGTCAGCAGAAAGTACTCTTGGTGCTTCAGCTGTGTATCCTGGAAGGGTAGTTTTCAAATCACTAGAGTAAACTCAGCATTTTGTGCTTCTAGCAGGAGAAAAATGATACAGTACTTCTCTCTTAACCCACTTCCCCCAATACTTCCTTGTGTGACTATGTAATTAATAGTAATTAACAATCTCTTATTTCTCACATCATTGCTTAAGTAATTGTCATAGTAATAATACGCTTTACACCAGTGAAACTCCATTGGACTGACTCCTGATTTACACTGGTGTGATGGAGAGAAGAATCAGTATATAGCACACTCCAAGTAAGGATTCTAACATACTTTACCAATGTTAAATAATATAGCCTCCCAACCTCCTTTTGAAGTAACTATTACCATTTCACAGATGAGGATACTGAGGAGGAGGAGGAGAGGACTAAATTCTGCCTTGATTTACACCCTATATAATACCATTGATCAAAAAAAATGCAATGGGAGTACATCGGTGCATGATTTGTCCCTAAAGCCTAGATTTTTAGGCATTGCTGTGCTCAGCTTTGCAATTCTGAACTGATTGAGGAGCCTAAATCTCATTTTCAAAAGAGATTTAGGCACCTATGAGACAAGATCTCATTGGCAGTCAATGGGATTTAGACTAAGGGGCTGTCCATAAATTATGTGATGCACTGGAGGTGGGTGGATCCTTAATCTTGCATATTTGTTTTAGTGTTGCAAAGGTGGGTGGGGGGGGTCTAGAAAATCACCAAAAAATGTTATGTAATTTATGTACAGCCCATAAGTTCCTAAGTCACTTCTGAAAATCTGATGTAGGCTCCTAAATCAGTTTGGAATTGCAATGCTGAGCACAGCAATACCTAAATACCTTTAAAAATCTTGGCCTAACTGACTTCCCTGAGGTCACAGAGCTGATGGTTTGATCTCACTTACGATAGTGTCAATCAGGAGAGTCCCATGAAGTCAATGCAGGTACATAAGTGTATAAAACTGGCATAAACTCAGAACTGGGCCTCCTGATTCCCAGATTTGTTCCTTAACCCTTCCTCTCTCAATTGTCATTGCTCTGTTTTCTGTCATGGAGAGACTCAAACAATGCACTGATGAAATCTTCAGGTGGTCATCATCTCATCTGCAATGACAGCACTTCTTTCTCAACCTCTTCACTGACTGGCCACAGATGCGCAATATACCTCCTTCTGAATATCACTTCCTTTGGCTCATGCTCACGTCTGAGGTATATGAACAGTATTCTCCACCCTGAACTCGTTGTCAGCGACTGTTAATCCAGCATGAAAGAATATCTGATTGTGGAGATTATCTGTTATTTCCAAGAAGCCCAGTACTGGGTGCTCATGGAGATGGTAAAATGCATAGAAAATGGGAGATCCAGGAAGGAGTCCAATTAAAAATCTATGGTATGAATTTGTTTGCTGATGTAACTCCATTAAAGTCCCTTGGAGTTATATCAACAGGAAATTTGGCCCAATATCAGTAAGCCTTCAATTAATAAGTTGATTAAAGGCTAAACTGTACAAACAGGATGAAGAACTGGTTTTAAAAAAAACAACAGATTTGTCTCTTCCTTCAAATTGGAACAAAAGGGGCTGAGTAGAGCACTCTTTTGGCAGTGTCTGCAGTTGGGAGCCACAATACAGAACTTCCTAAATCCTTCTCTGAGAACATCACCAGACTGCTGCCTTGCAGACCAGTAACAAGAAATAAGATGCAAGAGGTATCAATCTTCTACTTTGCAGAGATGTCTGATTCAAGTCAACCCAAGGCCCCCTAGCACACTTGGAAGCCTTCTGAGAACTGGAATGACATCTTAAAAAAATAAACGGATGTTCAGTGTTCTCAGCTGTGAGGAGGCCATTACTGAGCACTGGAATATACTATTCTAAAGTCCAGCACCCAGCACGGTGCTCTATCCCTTCTGCAAAATTTGAGTGCCCTCAATTCCCATTAGAATTACTTTCACAGAATCAGATCTTAAATTGGCCATAATTAAAGATGTTAGAAGTTCTGCACCCCATTATAGTGATTCCATGAACTTGAGAAATTCCATCACCTGCTGGAATTGCAAAAATAATACTAGATTATTATTTATATTGTGCCATAAATGTATAGGATGCTTTACACACCTAGAATAAATCATACACTCTGGAAGGGTACTGTCATTCATGAATTTTGGACAGAAATTGTAAAATAAAAATAAGTTACCATAAAAAGCCCACTGTCCTTTTAAGTATCAGATTACAGATCTATCCTGCCCTCTGTATTTTAAATGATACTTCTGAAATGCAAAGTGCCTCCAGCTTAAATAGAATGTAGAGAAAAATTGCCCCAATATGCTCTAAAAAAGGAATTAAATTAACAAACTGGAAGAGTAAAACTCGACCATCTGGTGCCGAATGGTTGATTCAATGTCAAACTCAGAAGCATATGAAAGAGTGACGTACAGTACAGACTACAGAACAGGGCAGATATTTTTGGTGACATCTGGATGCTTTTTATCAACTATACAAACAAGAATTCCGGGGACAACAAACTGTTAGTAATAAGCACTTAGAATATCTACAAAAACAGAAAAATTAAAGCATAGAATTTGGCTAATAAGGATGTATATTTCTTTCTGGAAAGTGGGCCCCGTTAGCCAGATATAACAGACATTTTTATATGCTGCACTCTGATTTACAACTTTTTTCAGGTGCAGCTTCTGAATCAGCTCATCACTGAGATGATCTGCCTCTTACCAGTTCTATTCTGGACTGGTTGCATTCACGATATGCTTGATTATAATGGGCTTTGGATCACGCCCTGTCTGAGCTCCAGCCACTTGCCCTCTTTAAGCCCCCCAGCAGAATGAGGCTTTCAGGTAGCTTATTTCTGCTGTGCCTACTTCTAATGGATTTCCTGCTACGGCAGAAATATGCAACATATTGGCTAGGTGTATCATATCTTCCGAGAGGGGCCCAGATGATAAGAGACTACTATTACCAAATAATGGATTATTTAGTGGTAGAGACCTGTGCTTGGTGGTGAAGGTCCCAAATTCTAGGTGTGCTGATGACCTTAGAAAGTGGTGGTCCTTACAGGGAATTGAACTCCCGTGGATCCTCTTATAGACCCTCTTCCTGCTCTCACCTCCATCTTTTACTCTATGATTTCACTGGAAAATTTCTGTCTGCTCCTATTGACATAGCCTCTCTTAAGTGAATGTGAACCTAGTCAAGATTGAATTGAAGCCAAACTTTCAAACCCATGATTCCTGTGGGTTTGAAACAAGAACACAAGTTCACTCACCCCTACTGAGAGTCTCAAGTTTCCTAGTTTCCACAATATATCCTGGTGTGTCTCAGGCCTGAGACTGCAGAAATTAGTGAAGGAAAGGCAGTGGTGGATCCAATAGTTGTCAAGGCAAGCTTTCCACTACAATAAAAATACACTAGGCATATATTTATAGGAATATAGATTCAGCATGGCACTTAAGCACATGCCAACTGTAAATACCAGAGTAGAAAGGGATTACGTGTGCTTGAAGTTAGACACATGCTGAATTGGGAATATTTTGTAACATACATTTCAATATTATACATACACACTGTAAAAATGACCTAGATATATAGGGGCAGATGGTTTATATAATTGAGGCATAGAATCATGCCTAAATTACATATGCAATTACCACAATACAGTACACAAATCAGGTAACTATGTAAGTACAAATGCATCTAACTGTCCATTTGCAAGTTCAATAGCCTGATTTGTACATGGCAGCAAAATAATTGTGTTAATAAAGTCTATGAAAATCTGGCCCACAATGGATAAACTTACAATACAGTCACCCTAATGGTGGATCTATTTAATTCTGCAGGGCACACCGATTGCATGCTAAGAGGTGATGTGGTATAAATATTTACATACTACTAAGATACCTCATGTTATCGCGTACTCATGTAACTCAAAGGAAAATGTAAAAGTGAAACATTTATTGCATCAGGTTTGAAAAACTCAGTACTGAATTGTACAGTCGTCATGTTTAAACTTCACAATTGCCATCTGTAGGTATTGAATCTTACTCTGAGATTAGTGGTAATACAGTGGTAATGTTACTAGCATTGTCATGACAAAATTGCAAAGATGTTATTGTCCACCGCTCTAACAAGTTTCTATCGACTCCTTTCTTTCCACAGCATAAAAACGCTAGTTTTGTTTTCACTTTAAGCTTTTGTTTTTCTTTTTTTTTTCAGTGGTACAATGATTGAAGGCCATACTCCATGGGAGAATAATCCCAATACCTACTGACAAAGAATGTGGTTTCTATACTAATGTGCCACAAGGGAGCTCTCAGAGCAGGCTCCTTTATCTTTATTCAGATGTTGTCTCAGTTAGATTCCTTTCTGAGTTTATAGAGAGGACTAGATATCTAATTCTCATTTTAGACTTCGCTCTGGGAAACACAATAGTGATAGTTTTTCTAAGTAATGCTATTTACCAAGTTTGCTGTGCTGGGAGGAATTGAGGCTTATTGAACACTAGAGTGGACGCTTTTCTTCTTGAGGTGATGGCACGTCAGACTCCAGTGCGTGCTTCTCACCTTGTTCAGGCCCAAATGTAGAACACAAGGTGGGACAGAGAGCCAATGAAAAACACAAAAATTATTCATGCAAGAAACTTAAAATACTCTCAAAAAGAAAAGGAGTACTTGTGGCACCTTAGAGACTAACCAATTTATTTGAGCATAAGCTTTCGTGAGCTACAGCTCACTTCGCATCCGATGAAGTGAGCTGTAGCTCACGAAAGCTTATGCTCAAATAAATTGGTTAGTCTCTAAGGTGCCACAAGTCCTCCTTTTCTTTTTGCGAATGCAGACTAACACGGCTGCTACTCTGAAACCTTAAAATACTCTGTGATTCATTCCTTTACAGTAAATAATTCTTTCTATAGCCTCAGTTCAGGTAAGTGTGGGAGTAGAACCAGGGACACAAGAGAGGTGTGGCTTGGAGTGGCTTCCCCTTAATAATTACTTGGGTCCTGATTCCGTTCTCATCCCAGTTTTACACCAGTATAATTTCAGTGACTTCAGTGAAGTTGCTCCTTATTTACACTGGTTTGTAGTAAGATCAGAGTCGGGGTCTTGGGCCCATTAAATCACCTCATCCTCCTTATAGCTATCCCTGGGGATGCTGAGGTAATGCTAAGGAGGCTCAAGAAGAAGGTGCTTATCCCTGAGGGCTGAGGACTTGATGATGCTTCAGTCCCTTCCACAGATGTGTGATAGCCTCAGGGCATCTCGGATGTGCTAACAGCAGAGCTATTGAGCTGGAGATATCTGCCTCAGTCTACATCCCAGATGGTATCTCTGCTAATGTAGGACTTGATCCAGCAAAGGGCAGAGCAACCCCCACGGGAACCGAGAATAATCAATTCTCATCAAAGCCACGGGAAACTGAGTGTGCGCTACACTTCCAGGAACTGATCAGCCCTTTGCAGTGTCAAAGATGAACTGGGGTCAAAGATGAATTGCAAAAGTTAAACACTGAGTTAAGACCCTATATCAGTTCCAATATCACATGTGAATGGCTTCCTCATTCATATTTTCTTTACTATTTTTATTATGGTGGCCCTAGGGGCCTCAATGGAGCTTCTTGTGCTAGATGCTGTACAAATGCATAATAAGAGTCAGTCCCTGCTCCAAGCACCCAAGAGCTTAATTTAAATAGATGAGACAGGCCAAGGGTGTGAGAGAGGAAGCATTATTATCCCCATTTGGCACAGGGGGAGCTAAGGCACAGAGAGGTCAAAGTCTGGATGCACAAAAGGAATTGGGCATTGTGATGCTGAGCATCACCACACTCAACTTTTAGGCCCCTAGAATATCACTGCGATTCACAAGGCCTGATTTAGGCACTTGCGTTATCTATACAGTGAGTGGGGAGAGGTGCCTTAGAGTGTGATTCAGAACAGTTAGCATGCTAGGCCAGTGGGCCACCTAAGCTAGCCCATGGGAGATGCCAGCCAGAGGGGAGTGTGCTCAGGCCCACCCCTCTCACAGAGATAGGTTCCTAAATCCAGGCTGCAGGGAGATGCCTAGTTCTGCTAGTGATTCTCAGCTGTGAAATCTCCTCTGGAGTTAGACACCTCCACACCATTCTACCGAGAAGCCACCTCCTCCCTCATAACTTTTCACCCAGTGGTTAGAGCACACACCAGGGATGTGGGAGATCTCCAGTTCAAGTCCCTCCTCTGCCTGGAGGGGAGGAGGGATTTGAATTGGGAACCTACCACCTCTCAGGTGACAGCCCTAACCTCTGGGCTATGGGATATTCTGATGTGGGGCTCTCTCAGTCTGTTGTGCTCTGCATAAAAAGAGTCACTGGAACAGGGAGACAAGATCCTGGGTCTCCCATATCCTGGCCAAGGTCAATAACCAGCTGGCTAGAGAGTCATTCTCATGCTTGGGCACACCCTCTACATCCTACTGGTTAGGGCACTCACCTAAGAGGTGGCAGATTCAAATTCCCTTTCTCCCTTTGGCAGAAGGGGGGGACTTGAACTGGGGGTATCCCATATCCCATGTGAATCCCTGTACCCTGGGACTAGCAGTTATGGGGGAGGGCCTGCCGCTGGGCTGTTTTGTGTGAACTGGCTCTGAGCTTGCCTACTGGGTTGGGACTGGCATGCAACGTAGCTGGCCAAGCGTCTCTTTTCCCTGTCTGTGAATTGCTCTGAGGCTTATGTAGGAAGTAGGCATCTGGATGCCTAGAAGGAGGCAAAAGTGCTCATGCCCAGAGGCAGAATTATAGGCATCTAGGGAACATTTTCCTGCAAAAATTTAGGAGCTGAGTGAGTTTAGGTGCCTACAGGGTTCAGGGGGAGTTTTGTGCATCACAGTGGTCCTGAAGCTGGAACTTAGGTACCTAAAACAGCGACTTAGGCACCAATTATTTCTGTGCAGTTTGGCCAAAGCAACTTGCCCAAATTCACCCAGGAATTCCGTGACAGCTAGTTAAACCCAGATCTCCTGAGTCTTAGCCCAGTGCTTTAACAACCAACAATGTCCTTTGCCTCTAAGGGGCTTCGTGGGAATTTTTCCTGAATAAAAACCGAGTCAAGACCTTAGGATTTTGCCCTAAGAAATTAATGTGCTTGACATTTCACTACTGAATCAGGCTATCTGTAAAACATTCATGTTACTAACACAAGATGGACACCCACAAGGCTCTGTGCACAGGCCAGCCTGAAAACAATTTCTGCTCTAAATAGCCCTTTATTCACTTCTTGAAATGTTCTTCATTGCTTCTTTGTTGGTTTCTGATGTTTTGTGCTGATATAAAACTAATAATAATAAAAAATGGTGTGATTCAAGGATGAAAAATTGTGTTGGTCAGGTTAGGACCTAAGTGGTTAGTAATGAGGACTAATACTTCTTTGTCCTTGATGATTATATGCCAAGAGCATGAAGGACTTTGGATGACATATTAGGGGGTTTTATTTCCAGCATTGTTCTCGCCAACAGGAAGCTGAGGGAAGAAATTGCAATGGCTCCATTCAACTTTCAAAACTTGTTTTGAATAAACAGGCTTTGAAATCAATCCTGAATGCTGTGGGTTGTGGCCCTGTGCTATATTTCACAGTGAGCTAGTTTAGCAATGGGAGGATTAAACTAAAACAGCTTTAAGGAGAGCTCAGTATTTGTTCTAACTTCCTAATCTCTTAATTATCTTGAAACCCATTTTAAGATTATTTAATATTCCTACCTATCCAATAAGGATTCCTGTCTCGGCAACCTGGGAGCATATTACTGCAATAGAGATGAAAGACTGCAAACTTGCTTTTTATAATTATTTCAATCAGTTTTATTTGGCTGCAAACATAGACCCCAATCCTGCAAACATATTTGCACAGGAGTAGTTGAACTGAGTTCAGTGAGATTATAGGCATGCTTAAAGTTAAACATGTGCATAAGTGTTTTAAGGATCGAGACGTATGATTGTAAAATAAAGGAAATTGCTTCTTACATGTTTGCTAGGAAAAGTCAAGAGGAAACAAAGCAGCTCTCCAAAACTGCTTCATTTCCTTCTCTCAGAAGAGAGTTGAAGACTAGTGGAGGATATTCAAGGGTTAGGAAAAGCCAATGTTTTTTCATGTTGCCTTTAAACAATACTTCGGATCATAACATTCAGAAATCTTGCTGCCCAAAAATAAAGATGGTGGTCCAGATTCTGATCTCAGGTACATGAGTGTAACTCTATTTGAACTGCACTCTGACTTCACCAGATTTCCCATGGTGCAAATAGGTCGGGCTCTGAGAGCGCAACTGCCCAAGCAAAAAAAAAAAAAGGATGGCCGGAATGCCGCCCCTGGAATTGTGCCACCCCAAGCACATGCTTGCTTTGCTGGTGCCTAGAGCCGTCCTGGGTCAAGACTGTTTCTGGTTGAGAGAAAGTGTAACTAATCTTGATTTATCCAGCTTTGTCCTATGTGCACTTTGCTTTCATTCTTCTTAGCTTAGACCTTAACTTTGCTGGATCTTGAGCTTACTTTGTTTTTTCTCAGCACTTCCTTGATGTTACAATCTCTGTGACGTGCTGCAATTCATCCACAGTGCTGCCTTTTTACTTCTCAAATTTACCTCCCCAATTCACTCATTGACAGTCTCTTTACATCCCCACTTTCTGAGCTCCAGAGATCCCAACATGCTGTAGCTAGACTGCTCTCCCGCTGCAGGAAGCGCGGCCATATCACTCCCATCTTCCTTTACTGGCCATCTAGCCATTTACATCATGTTCAGCTCAAGATTACATTATTCACTTTCAAAACTTGCCACTGAAGCTCTCCCCACCCCACCACGTCTCTGATCTTATGCCCTCTAGCTCCCTGCTCACTCCTTCTCCTCCTCCGGTCTTGGGCCTTCACTCTTTGCCATCCACAGTGGTGGGGCAGGAGATAGTGCTGTCCCTTGTGTTAATCTCTGTCATTGGAATTCTGCCTTTTTCCTTACTACCCGTTCTCTGGGAAACACTTCCTCTTTGCAAATGTCACTTTAAACACTTTTTCTTGTAGCTCACAGTGAAACATTGTGTGATACTGTGTAGGAGGGATGCTCTATACAAATAAACTGTATTGTCTCTCTGGTTTGTGATATGAATGTTAAACCGTGGCTTTTCCTGCTGCTCCATACTATATCATTAGGGGCTATTTAATTCCAGCAGGGTCTCCAATTTTGTGCCAGCCTCTCCCTGGACTAAGGAAGTTTCATCTCAAGTTCCCTTACAGATGTTGTTTGGTAATAACTAGAACTGGGAAGAAATCCAGATGCGATCAAATTATCTGTCCTTGTTTCCATTCCTGCCTACATGACCTTAAAGTAAATGTTAAAAAAATAGGCAAAGAGGAAGGAAGGAAGAAAGGATATAAAAACTAGAAATTCTTGGTTAAAAAGGTACTTAAACATACTGTTTTAATTTTTGTTCAGAATTCATAAAAATCTCACTCTTGTTATCTTAGTTTCCGATTTTCCCCCAAAAAGTTCCCTTGAGTGTACTGCTTGAGTGTTGTTCTGGTCTGACAGTCTGTGAAAGATGGAAAGCGCTCTTGTTTGTGTATGTGGCTCCTGTTTGTGCATCAGCAACTTTGCGTTTGCAGGGACTTTTGAGGATTTTTTGGGCACTATCACTTGTATCCACAAGAAATAATATACAACTCTTAAGCTCATTTCCATGTACAAATTAAGGCCAACATGAAGTTGCTTTGGTTGGTAACAAATTTTCAGCTGTGGTTTCTGATTCTGTGAGCCAGCTTACGTGCCGGCTCGTACTCTCACAAGAACACGCGCACACATTTTGCATCAAGCAAAAGGGAAGCTCAGCATGCTAATCAGTTGTACATAAAGTGGGCTTTAAATATCACAGTCTGGCTGAAAACTTGATGCAAAATCTCTCAGAAGAAAAAAGTATTTTAAAATGGGGCACCAAAACCTGTAAAAAGGGATGAAAATATAAAGTGTTTATTGTGTGCAGAGACCCCAGCGTTCACATCTCTGAGAGCAGTTGTGTGTGTATTAGAAGGCTACATTTGTGGACTGAATTGACTAGTTTCTAGAGCTGGTCAAAAAATGCCAATTAATTTTCATGGGAAATTGTGATTTTTTTTAAAAAAAATTTCTTGCAAACATTTTTTCAGTTTTTTGGCCAAAATGGGTTAAAGAAATGAATCCAATACCTGAACATTTTCCAGATTTTGAAAAATATTTTCAGTTTTCAAATATGAAAAATAGTAAAAACAAAACTGAAAACTGATTTTTTTACCGAAAAAGTTTGTTTCAGTTTTTTGATGAAAATACAAAATTTTGACTAAAATGACAATTTTGGTTTGGTCAAAATGTCATTTTTCATTGAGAAAACTTCCATCAGCTCTACCAGTTAGTTGTCCAAACCTAGGGACAACAGAATAATCTAATGTGTGTTTTTATATTTTGTTTTTTTTGTGGAGCATTTGAAGTTTGTTTTTAGAGAGACCAAGTTACATGAAGTAATTTATTTATGAAGCCCACAAGACTTCCCAGGGACTGAAGCAGCGGGATGATAAAGACAAATGGGTAAAATGTAAAGTCCAGATTTTGAAGTCCTTATACAGTTTTACATTTAACTCGAACAACAGTGGCACAATCCCCTCATTTGGTTTTGGTTGACGTTATGTTATGGAACATGGGCAGCTATTGTCAGTAGGACATCAAACAGTGACTGCTGCCAAATGCTATTTTCTCATTTAACCTTATGTTTGCTGTAGCTCAAAATGGAACCTTTTCCCTAACTAGAGATGGACTTGAACAGGAATGGTGACTCCAGACCGCTTTCATTTTTGGGAGAGTTTAGATTCAGACCCCAGAACTGAACTTGCCATTAATGTTTTGGTTAAAGCTCAGGTCTCAAACCAGAAGGGTCCCATCTTCTATTTGTGTTTGGGGTGCTGCCCAAATCATGTGAGAACAAATCATGCGAGATTTTGACCCAGATTGGCCAAAATCTTGTGAAAACAGCTTGTGAAATTGTTACTCTTTGTATGGTAGGAATCTCACGATGTCAGTTGATCTTCTGAGTTTTCCAACATTGGAGCCAAAATCTCACAACCCAAGTCCAGCCTGGCCTTCAGTTTCTGTGCGAAACTTTTTGAGGATGAGAACTCCTTAAAACAGAGAGACAAAGAAGAAGAAATACTCTCCCCAAAACCCTTGTCGGGTCCAATCTAATGAGACACAGAGCCGCTTCCAGCACAATGGGAGAGCTTATCAATTCAGAGGATTGTACCCAGTCCCAGATTACTATTTTATGTTCTGTCTGTCACTCTCTCTCTCTCTCTCTCAGACAGACAGGTCAGCCTTAGGCTTGCTTATACAGGTAGTAGTAATAATACATAATCCCCCCAAAATGTTCAGAGTGATCATTGTCCATCATTAGCTTCTGCAGCGTGAGTCTAACGGGGATATTCAGGTTTGCGCTGAAGACTGAGCGTAACAGAAGAGTAAACTGGCCAGCTCGGGCTCATTAGCTTGAAGCAGCTGTGTGTTGCCCAGAGGGAAGAAGCATTTGCCACAGTTCTGTTTAACAGGCCAATAACCTAATGTGTGTTTGTGTTTTTTTTTTTTTGCGTGGAGCATTTGAAGTTTGTTTTTAGAGAGACCAAGTTACATGAAGTAATTTATTTATGAAGCCCACAAGACTTCCCAGGGACTGAAGCAGCGGGGTGATAATGATTAATGAAGGCAGACGGCATGTGGCAACTCATCCCAGCCTAGCTCAGCACAGGCTCTGCTCACTGATGAGGAGTATTCATCAGGCTGCCTGGTGGGGAGGGCAACAAGAAGGATATGCTGAAACATTACATTTCAGTTCCAAATATCCTGCCGTAGCGAGGGCGCATGCTGCATGTGTAAATCATGTCATGGAGGGGAGGTGCGTGCAGCAAATTTCTCATGGAGCAAGCGTGAGCCAAGAAGAAAGCACAGCCTTCTAAAAGCTGTTCAGTGCGTCAGCCATCGCCCAGAGTCCACTCGTCTCTGTAGAATGGGAATAATGATGCTTACCCACGGTCGTAAATCACATTGAGGGCTATGGGTGAAAAGGGGTTTATGATGGCTATGTTCATTACTGTTTCTAGGGAGGCCCTAATGGATATTGTGGCCTCATTGCACTGGGCACTGGACAAACACATAGTAAGAGTCTTTGCTCCAGAAATCTTACATTAGAAATGGTGAAGTGACTTAATTAAGCTCATGAAGCAATGCCGACTAGAACCCAGGTCTCCTGACTTCCACGAGCCATTGGACCATGATGCCATTCGATATTAACTAACCTCGTCTTTGAGCCAGTGCCCTGGCTTCTTTAACGGTGTGAAGATGTCTGTTTTGGAGACAGAGGGCAGCACTATTTTCTTTCAGCAGCATGTAATTCACCTGACAGTGTCGGGGCAGTTCTAGCCACCCCTGCCCCTGGCCCACAGGGAACCACAGCTGTTCTGCACAAGGAGATGGGCAGCTGTCGAGCAGGAGTGTGCCAGCTTCATATCACCAAGTGAGGAGGGGCTTGTGTTAGGAAGTGGCCCGAGATCCTCTGGGTTCATGACCATGTGGCTCCAGCGAACACAAACCTTATCATAGGAGATGCTCCCCCTGGCTGGAATACTGGCTGCAAGAAGAAGAGGTTTCCCATGCCTTGCCCCTGGGTTGAACTAATGGTGAATTCCGCCTACTCCAAATCCCATCGTGTTCCCCTTACCAAGCCTATTGATCAAGGCTTTGTTCAGGGAAGGAGGGGGTGGAGAATTTCACCCACCATGCATGTTCAAGCTTTTCACTTCTGTGCTCAGTGCAAGCTCTTGGCATGTCCCTGTGCCTGCGCTGAGCGGGGTAGTTCTCACTCTAAGATTAAGGCAGGAAGATGTCTGTCCGCAAGCTATCCGCTTGAAATAGTGAAGACTTATTTGCTGCCAGCAGCTAACACAGCAACAACAATGAAAAAGCTACTCCCCCAAGCCTAAAAGAAAGAGAACTAACCCCGCTCTGAGCTGCTGAAAAGTTCAGCTCAGAGAAAGCTCGTTGTGATATGGTGCAGTGGGAGTAGCATTTATGTAATACTTATACAGTACTTTCTCCCCTATACTTTTCAGCCAGAAAAGGGGTTGTGATTCTTCTGCTAGTTACTGCATTGATCCCTATCAAAGGTAAAGGAAAATGGGGGGGGGAAAAGGCAACAAGAAGGATTTAAACATTTCAGGCCAGATCCACAGCTGGTGTAAATCAGTGCATCTCCATCAGCCAGTTGATACCAGCTGAGGATCTGGCTCTTCATTCTTTATTGTCACACAGTTTGAGATGTTCTTGAGCAGTGATTACAAAGTATAAGTAAATGTTTAGTCACCTATATTATACGTGTATGGCGCAAAGCACAAATGCACCTCCACTCTTCGTTCAGGCGCAGATCTCAGATTCAAATAGCTGGTGAGTTTTAACTGTCCCGGGGAACTCACAGAGTAAATACTCTATAGCTGGTCAGAAAATGTGAAGGGGATGGGGTTTCCGTGGGACGTTTCAACATTTAACTGAAAATCTAAAAACGGAGTTGTTTGATTATGGGCACCTGAAAATCAAAAATTGTAAAATTTTGGCTGAAAATGGAAAAACTATCCAAGACACCATCCTAGAGAAATACTGATCTGGAGCTGCCATCAGAAGAGGCAAGGTCAGTTAATAGACCTTCAGTAACAAGCACCTCTCGAAAGCAATGCATAGACTGAACAAAAAAGGGCTGGTGAGGATACCAGCATGCCCAGTGGCAGATACGGTAAAGAAAACAGCACTAGTTCTCATAACACGAGTAATCTCCAAAACAACTCACTGACTCCTAATAAGCATTTCACCCAGCAGCTGTGAAATGTCTTTAGATCCATGGAGCTCTGTCACTGGCTGCCAGCGATATCACACCTATACCCTGTCTACACATGAGGGCTAGCTGGTTCCTGTATTGTCATTTGCAAATATCATTGCATAACAGTGAGAAAAGATTCAGGGCCACCCCTTTTAAGTGGATATTGTGCTTCTTGCGTGGTGACATGGTTGTTCAGAAACATAGCAGCCTCTTGTTCCTTATTGTACGTAACAGGAGTAATGGCATAGACAATGGAGGGGTTGACATCTGAAAGTGGGTAGGTGCAGAATAAACCGTCTCTGACTAGGAGGAGTCTCCACTGGCCGTAACATACTTGGAGTATGAATGACTCTTTTACCAATGACTTATCTTAGATCATTGGAGGTTTATGCCCCCAGGTAAAGGGGCAGGGTGGTATAAAGAAGCTGTAAGAGCCCCAGGTTCGCTTGGTGGAACATGAACCTGGTGCAGGATCTCAGGAAGACAAGGACCCCTTTGCAAGCCCCAGTGTAGGGGATATGACCAGGGAAGGGCTGGCAGTGAGAGGGCCATGTCAGGTGCAGGGCTGCAGCAGGTAGCGCTGTAGGGATTCTGGGCAGTGCTGCTGGCAATGGATGGCAGAGACAGTTTGCCATAACTTAGACAGTGCCACAAGGCTGGGGGTTGCTTTGGCCCTAGGAGCAAGGCACAGCACAGCACAGAACCTCACCATCAACTGCAGTATCTTCCTCCCACCAGGAGTCTATATTTTTGATACATAAATGATTAAATATTACCCAGGCTTTTGAGATAGAAAAGGTAGCCAAAAACTCCTCTCCCCTCTCACTGAAACTTTCAGGGATTCAGATAAATAAGACTCATATCCAAAGCAGTCTGGGGTTTTGTTTGATTATTATTATTTATTATTTATTAATTGCATTGCAGTAATGCCTAGAGGTCCCGGCCCCATTGTGCTAGGTGCTGTACAAACAAGTAACAAAAAGATGGCCCCAAAGAGCCACAATCTAAGGATAAGATGAGAGACAACAGGTAACTATAAGAAAGATTCCCAAGCTAACAATAAGATGGTTGTGATACGCAGTGGTCACAGCATACCATGGTCAAGTTTTTGTAGGCATCTCAGCCGAGGTGAGCTTTAAGGAGGGATTTAAAGGAGGACAGTGTGGTGGCTTTGTAGATTTTTATGAGTGTCTAAAATCCAAAAACCCAAAGTCTTTCTGGTCTGATTTTGCAAAACCAACACCATCCCCAGGTTTTTTTCCTCCCTCACATTTCGGCTCTCAAAATCCTATTTCTTATTTTGTCAGGAAGGTAGAAGTTAACTGTTAGACCATTGTGCTCTTCTATATGAGTCAGTTCTGCTATATTCAACAGAGTACAGCATCTGACAAAGATGGAGCACAATTTAAAGGGGGGAGGGGGAAGGAACAGCACAGTGCTTAGTACTGTGCCTGTTAATTGCTCCAGTTCTTTCATTTATTGTGACAGCTTTCCATGATGCATTATCACGCTGGTGGTTTTTATCCCCCTTTAACTGCTTTGGCTTAGTTTAATTTCTATATGTTGGTGCAGATGGGGGCACTGAGCACTCAGCCCAACATGGGAGTAATAGGGCTGGTCCCATTTGACCCAAGTGCAGAAGAGAATTTTGATCTTTGTTTTACTGCTCCAGCTCCTTGAAATGATAAGAACTGACAAAGCTGATGCCTGTGAAAGCATCCAAGGGCATGGTCATTGCTGCTCTCCTGCTCCCCTCTTCTCCCTCTGCTAATGCCCTACATCATTATTGAGTGATTGCATTGTAACATCACAGCAGGCAAGAGGGCTGGGCTGGGCTGGGTGTCATGGGGGAAACAGAGATGAGAGACAAATGGGAAAGCAAGGCTATTATAATAGACATAATGCCTATAGAAATAAAAAGATTCAGTACTGTTTAGCCAACAGGGTTTATTGAACCTCTGTTAACTACTATGGCCTTGAGCCTGCAGGTGACTGGGTGGTGGACTTCAGTGGTATACCTATCCATGCTCTAGAAAAGTCTAAGATAGGTAGGTAGGGAGTGCAAGGCTGTTCTGTTTTACTGTGAGTGAGCAGAAGTTAGGTATGGACTCAAGTGAGGAGGAGCAATATGCATTTTTTCAGCCCTGAAGAGATACAAAACTCAAGTCTCTTGTCCCTTACACTCTTCCACTCTGGATGCTGCGGAAGAAATCCTGCCCCCACTGAAATCAATGGCAAAACTCCCACTGCCTTCATTAGGTCCAGGATTTCACTCTGCATATCCCATGGGAACAGCGGAGAGCTCAGAAAGCCCACTGCCACCGAGAGCATGGCCTACTAGGGAGACCCTCCCACCAGACCATTGCTCTGACTTGTCTTTACTGACTTTTGTGCCTAAAATGCACTCCATATTTATGATCCACTGGGCAAAGCCTTCTGCCCACGTTAATGTCTGAATCAGACGATTATTCCTCCACAGATTACAGATTTAAAATCAGAGAAGCAGGCATTCTGTCAATGGTTTAAATGACTTGACTTGACTTGACAGTAGGCTATTCTTTCAAGATTAAAATGCTCCAAGAGAAATCAGTGGGTTCAAAGGGAGACGAAGGCTACACTCTATGCCAAGAATTAGATGTGTCTCTCACATAAATATGTTACTCTATTAACTATGTTAATAGTTACTCTTAATACCTGGTTGATTGATAGGTCATGAACTTCCGACAGTAAAAGAGCAGAGATAATGAAACAAAGGAGGGTTTTAGAAATGGAAAGCCAGGGCATTTATTCAATTTTTTTTTCAAACTTACAGACCTATATTTCTCTTTGTTTGTGGTTCAAGTTCTCAAGCTTGCCAGATTTCTGAATGAGAACCTTTTGTCCACATCCAGTAAATATTTTGGTAGTTCAGTAATATGTAAAAGCGGCAGAAGTGGAAAACATCAATACAGTCAGATATTCACTGTGCCCCTCCACTGGAAATGGATGAAGATATGGGATAACACAGAGACACGATGGGACTATTTAAACACAGATCTCAAGTAACAAAGGGCGCAGTACCTTTTTAGATAGGGATTTTACTGTAATAGTAAGGGAGAACTGTGCCAGTCCTGTTATATCTGTTATATATTAGTTCTCCCTTACTATTACATTAAAATCCCTATCTAAAAAGGCATATATAATATGGTATTTAAGGAGTGAGATTTTCAAAAGAGCTCAGCTCCCATTTAGGAACCTAAATAAATGGCTAGATTTTCAAAAGATTTCAGCAAGTTGGGTGTCGAGTTCTCTTGACAAACTGCCCATCAGTGTCACAATAGGGTTTGGAAATCTGACCCTTATGTAGGTGCCTAAAAGGGAGCTGAGCGCTTTTGAAAACCTAGCACTAACACTATATTATAAAAGGGCCTGAACCAGCACTTTAGATCCAGATCCAGATTTTTCAGAGATGATAATGTTGGGGTCTGTTGGATCCAGGGTTTGGATTTAGACCCATCCCTATGGTATTACTAAATTGTAAGGCATATATAGGCAAATTAAACTTCTGAGATGCATTGGCTTGCACTGTCTTATAGGTAAGTCCTTTTGTTCTCAGAGTTTACTGATTTTTACTAACAATTTCCTAGGTGTTACAAAAGCTAGCAATTTTTGTTTTTTACTGATTTTTTTTCTTTTCACCTGAACTTTAGCTGTGGCTAGAAAACTGGGGCAGATCCTGGGGGAACTGAAGGGGCTTCCCTTGACCAGCTCAAAGGGAGAGATGTTGGCTGAGGAACCTGGGTCACTCAGGTTACTGAGCTACCATCTCTTCGTCTGGCATGGGCCTGGAAGGGCAAGACATGGAGGAGGCAGTGTGAAGAGATGGTGCCCTCACCTCTTTATTTAACCTTACTTTTCTCTATTTTTTGCTTTTTTTCCCTATCTTCCCATCCCCCCAGTATTAACCCCAGTATTTACTCAGAAAACAGTGAAGTTAATTTTTTGCACCTACTTTCATCTGTTTTTAAATGTTTGTAATAAATAGTGATAAATTCCTGGGAGATTTTAAACAACCTAAAACAATAATGATATCAGGCTGGCAAGTTCTGGTGTTGATCTACCTGAAGTATTGCCAGCCCTCCAAAACTTGACTCAGACCCCCCAAAGATAGAGATTTAAAAATAAATAAATGTTGGATTCTTTTTTGCATGCTGGTTTCTGTACCTTTAGGAGACCCAAGTGGGTCATCTTTTCAAGCTTTTCTCCATAGCCTTGTGGGCTAAAAACGTTGGATGAAAGCTGAGATTCTAAAGTAATCACTGAGCTCCAGGAGTTGAGGTTTAAGAAAAACACTCAGGGTGAAATCCTGGCCCTATTGAAGTCGATGGCAAAACTCCCATTGATTTCAACAGGGTCGGGATTTCACCCTCAATATAGTGAGACTCGCAACAAGATTTGGTAAGATTTAGCATTTTTTGTATGATGTATACGTATTAACAAAGAAATAAAACAACTGTCTATGCTGTCTCTAAGGAGAGTGAATACATTTAAAGAATCAGAGCTGCTGCTATGTCAGAAAGCATTTGCAACTTGTACGATGCTGTCCCTCAGCCTAGTATAGTTCCAGGAGCTCATAAGAACAGGGATGAATTATTTCTATGACTCTTGCTAGTCTAATCACTTTAAAAAAAAATGAATTACAGCTTGGTGCATTTTTTGAATGAGCTATAATGCAGGCTGTTCCTTGCTGGGATACATTTCTCTTAACAGCAGTGGAAAGATTATGGACGGGCTTTTCTCGAGAAAATAATTGAGTTACATGTCCAAGTCCCACTGAAAGTCCACGAGAGTTGGGAACTCGCAGGAACACTTTCTAAAAAATCTCATTGTTTATTTTTTAAATTGGTGATTTGAGACACTTCTAATTAGCCTGGCACTTTGATTTCTTGGTAAGCATAGGGAGCCAGTAATTTCTTAGCTGGGAGGGAGCATGCTCTAGTGGTAAGAGGGTCTATAAGGGAATCAAGAAGCTTGGGTTCTAGTCCCAGCTCCAGCACTGACTCTCTCTGAGTGTGGGCAATTCACATGTAGCCTGACTTCTCAGAGGTGAGTTCTCAGTACTTCTGAACATTAGGCCCTTAACATTTTGTGCCTTACTTCCCTGTCTATATAATGGGAATGATAAATACCTATCTACCTGTAAAATACTATGAGATTTTTGCATAAAAAATGCTGTATGTATAAGTGTAAAGTATTGTTCATATTTTCAAAAGTGACTGTGATTTTGGATCTCTTACTTTTTGGGTGCCCAGTCTGAGAAGCCTTAAATGAGTCTGATTATCAGAACAGGGTGGTTCAATAGCTCCAGAAAATCAGGTCCGAGGAATATAAATCCCATTGACTTTCAATGAGGTTTAGGCTACTAAGTTCCTAACTCACTTTTGAAAATGGAATGTAGGCTCCTAAGTGACTTAGGCACTTTTGCAAATGTTATCCTTAGACTGTCTTCAAAATCCCACCCCAAAATGTTTTCAGGATTGACAGAATGTGTTCTAAGGCTACAAAGAGTGTTGGTACTGACTGTAGGATTTTGCAAAACTACAGATCACCCCACATCAAATTTAACAAACTTTTCCCCAACATTTTAAAACCAGAACTGCATGGAATTCTAACAGGTGCAGTTGAAGTTTAAGCACTTCACAGATGGCTATTAAACCACTCAGCCAAAGCCACAAACTCCCCAAAACAGCTATAAATACAGAAATGCATTCCAGTACTTTGTCTCTTGGCACTAAGAAAAGATTTCCAAATTCTTCTGATTATGCTGCAGTCTGTTGTTTTTTAATTTCTTTGCAGAGTCCTTCTGAGCAGGTCTGAATGTTTCCAGCATGAGGACACTGATCTTGGATCTCAGTTCAGTTTATCTTAGTAAGCCCACACCCTGAGCACAAATTACTGTTGAAGATCACTCCCTTGTTTCATCCTGCCAAACGTTAACATTAAAGAGATTTGGGATGTAGATGTTCTTTTGTCCTGCTCAACAGACCCCTGCCTGCGATAATATCCTTAGGGTTATGAAGTATTATTCAAAGGCAGCACAGGAAGGAACACTATGCTCTAGTTCTCCTCCATGTGGCTTTAGTTACAGATTCTCATGAATCCTTTCTTTTCATACCTGTTAAGTTTATATACTGCAAGTTCTCCTGGATAAAATGAGTTGATAAGATCCTGTAGGAACAAAATTAACAGAATCAACTGGTCCAACACTTTTTTATCGGCTTGTTTCTAATGTGACCTGCTGACACTTTCTGCCTGTGCAGAACATCTTGTAGGATTAGTGCCTCTTTCAGCTTCTGTTGGTTGATGCTATTCCCTGTAAAGCCTTTATATCAGCAGCACTGGGGTTCATCCTGCCCTTAGCAAACCATAGATGCTCAATTGCTGAATTTTCATGTCGCACATCATATGCACCCATATTCCTTAGCACGATCACGCTTTGGGAACTTGTATTCTCGTGGTTTATTTAAAGGCAGTAACAGCATCCTTTCCATTTTAAAATAATCAGTTATATTAATGTATGCTGCATAACAAAATATCCTATTGTTTGGCAGCTCTAGAACGGAAGCATCTCTAGTTTCCATGATGAATTTTTTATCAGGCAGTTTGGTAAAAAATTAACCACCGAGGTAGTTAATGTTCAGGAAGTTAAAAAGTCTGTGGGTTAATTTTTCCCCTCAAATGCTCTGCAGATGTGGTTTTATTCAATGAGAACTACATACAAAGCATCTGAGGGCAGAATTTATTCCTCCTGTAGAAGGCAGAGGTAAATTAAGCACTAAGTCAGAACAGAGTGTGCATTCCCAGGCATGCTGTAGGCCAAATTAATCTATGGAGTAATTTACACTAAAGATTACTTTGATCATAATAAGATAGTCCAGCATGTGCATCTTGGGCACTTAAACACAAAGTGTGTGTGTGTGGGGGGGAACGGGACAAAATATGTTTCAAAAACTACACAAGAAAATTTGAGACGCTAACTATGCATTAGCTTGAAGGGAAAAAATCCCACCCATTTTTTATTGAAAAATACTTGTTCAGAGGATGAGATTGTTAGTTTTAAAAACACTACATGGCATCCATTTGTTACATGATGGATTGAGCTAAGAGTTTGAAAAGTGGTTAGTGATTCTGGGTGCCTTAATTTTGGAGCTCAGCACTGGACAATTTGAGGGGGTCTGACTTTTCAAAGATCATGTGGTCAGTAATTTCTGAAAATCAGGCCCCCTTTATGGTGTCTTATTTCAGGCACCAAAAAATGGAGGCAGCCAGAATCACTAGATGCTTTTGAAAATATTAGCCTCATTAAATAGCAGGTGAATTGTTAGCTCTTTTTGGGGCAAAGCAGCGGTTGCCAGAGGTGTCTCTGAAGATCAGCGGGGAACTCCATCCTCCTGGAAGCTACCCTGAGACATAATGAAAACAATCCAGATATAATCTCTTTTCAGTGATGAGGTTCCATTAATGAACCATGGGTTGGCTATGCAGACATAGCTGGACAGTCAGAATAAAGGCTGTCCCCACATTATAACCCACATTTCTCCATGTAAATCATTGTGCATTCAGCACCCGTTCTCATCATTATTCCTTTGGCTTTTGAATCGTAGGGCAAATTCTTCAGAGTTAATGATTGGATTTTCTAAGGAAGCTAAGCACTCACCTCCCATGGAATTGGGCATCTGTCTCCGAGAATCACTTTTAAAAACCCTAGTCTAAATCATGTTCTGAGGACAAATCCAAGCAGTTGACCAACCAAATAATACATGCAGGCCCTCTTAGGAGTGGACGACTGGTCCAGTAATTAGGGCATTGCCCTATGACTTGGGAGATCTGGGCTCAATTCCTTTCTCTACCACAGACTTCCTATATCACCTTAGACAAGTTGGTTGGCCTCTCTGTGCCTCAGTTCCCCATCTGTAAAATGGGGATAACAGCACTGCCCTGTCTCACAGGGGCATTGTGAGGATATATTAAAGGTGCTGAGGTAACGGGGGCCATAGAAATACCTAACAGAGTCATTGTGATAATAATAATATTCTTGATCCCCATGAAACTTTCCTTTGCTCTCAGCTGGGTTTTAGACCAGTTGTACCAAGATGGCAGCCCAGGCCCTCCTCAGGGAATGAATTGTTTTTGTTCATTGGAGTAGTCCATCCTTATTCATGTCTGGATACCCCTACTGGTTGGAGGCAGAATCCTATTTGGCTGATCTCCTAGAAGGAACACCTCCTTTTCATTTCAAACACCTATATTACAAAAAGTGAACAAATCCCATGAGACTTTTGACTGTTTTTTTAATCAGTTCTGTTCTAAAAGATTGTACTGCTGTCAGTAATAACCCTGGTGGGCAGATTCTTTATCTGCATACTTTGAAAGTAAAGTAAATCCTTGTTGAGAGGATTTTTTTCTTGGTTCATTGTAATTGCTAGTTTTATTTATTACAATAACATCTAAAAGGCCCGGTTGAGATCAGAGCCCTGTTGTGCCTGGCATTGTACAGGCCATCCTCTTAAAAGCTTATCCTATATCAACAAACAAGACAGACGTAGGATGGGAGAAATGAAGCATTATTGTGTCATATTTGCAGACAGGAACTGAGGCATGAACCTCTTGAAATCAATGGAGTTAAGTGCCTAATATCTCTGGCCAGGCCAGAGAGAAACTTAAGTGACTTGTTCAAGATCACACAGTGCTTAGCTGAGCACTGATCACAAATCTCCTGGACTGTGGACCAGTGGTTTAACCACAAGGCTATCCTTCCGAGTGTTGTTATGCTATTTACCTATTGCTATTGGACTCTTTGGGAACACTACAGACAACAATTGCTTTCTTACAGTGTGATTACCAAAGAAGAGATGGGTGTTGGGGCAAAAGCTTATGGTTGTATTCTATAGTTGTTCGGGAATGGAATTCCCATTGGATCTCAGGTCTGAGATCTTGTACAAAAATTAAGGGCCACGTACAGCTCTGTGTCTATAACGATGTATCTGCTGCTGTTAGACATTTAAGGGAATTAAATTGTCAACTTTGCAAAAGTATTAATTATCCTTAAATTAGAATGTGTTTCTGGAGTACAGCATAACTGAACATGAAGGCTTGTCAGATTGCAATAGACTCTTTATCCAGGTTGCCTACTGATGGTTAGGAAATAATGCTATGAAGTAGAATATAAGTGGTGAGGTGTGTAGCAATATGAAGATTTAACTTGCTTGCTTTCTTGCTGCTTTTTTGCGTTTGAATGGGGTAAATCATCAGTTAGCACTGACACTTTGGGTAGTGGGATAATAGTATTTCTAATTTGTTTGCTTATACTAAAAGGCACCCACTTTTTGACCTAGTCTAGTCTAGTCTAGTCTAGCTTCCTCCTCCCTGTAGTATCTGAACACCTTCCAGTAGTGCATTATAAGTGCTATATAAAAGCAGATGGTGTTGCTAGGATGATGACTATCGTGCACCATGACTAAAATCTGTCATGTGAAATTTGTGCACTCTCATTCTCTTGACCAAATTGACTACATTTGGCTTTACAAGATCTTAACTCAATTTAGGGTTTATTACCCACTGTAACAGCTATAAATCTCTAAAGTTGTTTGTCTCTTGCTAAACTGCAACCAGTATATTTTGGATTACCTGCAATTCCAACTTCCCTACTGGTGGATAGGCCTACATGCAGATGTAGCATAGGCTGTTGGTTGGTACATAGGATACAAAATGTACGCTCAGTAGTATCACTGACTATAACCAGGTCATAATTCTACAGGAAAAAAACCCAGACAAACATGTGGAATCCTAAAAAATATATGGTTTTTGTACTCCTTTAAGAAATTCTTCCTCTGCAGTGAACTGCAATATGCACAATGCTACATCTATAGCTCCTTGGTGAGGAATAAGGATTAAATTAGTGCATTCAGAATGGAGTAGTATATCCACAGTGACCAGTCAAAACATCAAACCAGCAGAGCTGTGTAGAATCTGGCACCTTTTAGTTGGCAGGATTTACATGTACATTCTCTTCAGTTTTGATCTGGGTTGTGGTTTTGACTCAATTTAGCTCTGGGCTTGAACCACAACCGTGGACCCAAACACCCACAAAATCTGGTCCAAATCTAGTTTTTTCATCCTGAGCTCATCTCTAATTCAAACAATCCCCAAAACTCAATGCAAAATTTTATCAAAACCACCCAATTTCACTGTTTCAATGCCAAACCACAACTCAACTCAGGTTTGTTTGAAACTGGCCCTAAATTCATTCAAAACAGGTCACAGATTGACTTGAATTTGGTCCAAAGTTGGCTCATAACATTTACAAACTTTAGAAAATCTGGGCTGAGCTTGATGTTTTCAAGAAAACCTGACATTGAGAGAGAGGTGTGGGAGATTCAGGTTTTATTGTGGCCATTTCACACAGTTCTGCAAACCAGTCATGAGAGCTGTGCTGGTTCAGAGCAATTGTTCAGAGAACTGTTCTGTTTTAGAGCAATTCTAAAAAAGCTGAAAGACCTCCTGCAAACTTATAAATTTTCCTCTCTCAGACTTGTTCCATTTTTAGTGGAGTTGCTAGAGCTCTGCTCTGCATTTTGCACAATTAAAATAAAAGCCTTTGAAGTGTCTGAATTTGCATATTTTATTTTTTTCTGGAGACTTTGTCATAGTCTCTTATGTAAGTGATAGCATCAAACTGGGGCAGCAGAATGGATTCCAGGGACAGTGTAATCTGCATTAAGCTTGTTTATTTGCAGGAGCGCCATTAAATTAAAAATTCCTTATCAGGATACCTCTCCACTGATGAAACCAGCCTGATTGTTTGAAGGAGAGGAGGCAGGAGTGGTGCTATATCCTTGCACCTTAGGGTACTTGGATCTTAATCATGCCTTTGGGGAGTGCACAATGCATCAGTAGTCTCCATGCTCACATTAAATCTATCTGTTATGTGGCAGCTATTTCTGTAGTAACTGAGGCCCAGATCCCAGACTCTGCTCCCTATTGTGATGACTAACTGGTAGGTGCCCTGCTGCCTAGCAAATCCTCAGTCCCAAGCTGGGTGGCTAAACTCCCCATGTAATGCCCGGGGGAGTTAGGCGCCTAAGAAAGAGCCTCGGAAGACAGCAAGCCGTGCAGGGAACTGCCTAAGCTAGCCAGGAGTGAAATGCTGAGGGAAGGTATGGGGAGAGGAGAGGGGCATAGGTGCCTAAGCAGATGACCTGGTGTGCCTGGCTAAGGGGCTAGAGTTAGGCACCTTCCTCCACTCAGGATCCTAAGCTATGAACCCTCTCTGGGAGTCAGGCACCTAGGCTTAGGCATTCTGACCTCTAACTTTTAAGTACCTTGACAATCCCAGAATCCACAAATGTGGAGAGAGAAGTGCCTTAGGCTGCATCCACAAAAGCCAGCATGCTAGGCAGGGAGCCACCTAAGCAAGTCCATGGGAGATGCCAACAAGAGGTGTGCATCCTCTGCCCTGCCTCCCCCTCCATTTTGTGTGGAGCTAGGCACTGTCCTGTGGGGGAGGAGGGGCTGGAGTGGAGGAGGAGGCGGAAGAGGAGGCCATGGAGGCTCCCGTCCAGTTACGGCTTAGGCTTCTCCGGGGCTGTGGGGCTGGAGGCTTCCTGCAGCCACCGAGGTCCAGAGACTGTGAAAAGGGAGGAGGGACTGGGGAAGCAGAGCTGAATCCCCTTGCTGTGGGAAACTGGAAGGGGATAGCCCAGTCAGCTACATTGGTAATGCTGGGGAGAAAGTAGGAGTTGTGGGGGCGGGGGAGGTTTGGTGCCTGGGAGGATGCAGGGGCTGGGTGGTGGATGGCAGGGGAGGATTATATGGGAGGCAGGCGTTGATGGGTGGTGGGTGTCTCTAGGAGACAGGGAGTGGGTGCCTGCAGGAGGCAGAGGGGTGGTGGGTTCTGGGAGAGGCAAAGGAGTGGGTGCTGGGTGCCTATAGGAAGTAGAGAGGAAGGAGCATCCCCGATTCACTATCATCCGCTCCCTGAGCCATACCCCTGGCAGGAGTGCGGCCGCCTCTTACTTGGAGAGCCCAGCGAGTCGCCGAGACTACTTGCAGCCAGGAGGTTCCTTCGAGCTGCTGTATCCTGCTTCCTGACAGCGACTGTGATACCCTCCCTGGCTGTGTCAACCCTGGCACCCCTGCCCACCCTAAGCCACCAGAGCCTGCCCACGATATGGATTGCCGCACGTGCGTGCAGTTCCCAGGTCCCCAGAATGTGTGCGCAGGGATGGAAACATAAATGACCCCCCCACACACAATATTTCCATTGAGGTGGCATTAGTCCCTGCTGACCTCCCAGTTCTGCCGCCCCGAGATAGGTTCCCACACCTAGCTGAGAATCCTACTCTGGTGCTGCTGGGGTCCCGAGCTGCTCATTAGCTGGGGTGGCATCGGCGCTTAAATGGCTTTGGGAATACAGACCGGCACCTAGGGGATGCAGGTGATTATGGCAGCTGAGCGGTGGTTTTGATAATGGCAGTGACACCTAAATAGTGGCCATAGGTGCCTAAAGAGGCAGATAGATGCCAAAATACCATTGAGGAGCTGGGCCTGAGTGCCCCCGTATTATTGTCCCCATGTTCCAGACAGACTTGGTCAAGTGTCACACAGAGCTTGTGTCAGAGCTGGGAAGTGAATGCAGATCTCCTGAGTCCCAGTCCACTGACTTCACCCCACAGTCCTGATGTAATTAAAATAGCGAGCAACATTGCCGCTCAGGAGTGCGGTTCATTGGCAGAGCGATGTGGGTGGGGAAGCCTGCATAGTGCTTGGTTGCCACATGCTTTGTTCTGGTCGGTGCTCTAACTTTTTCACTTTCTGTTGTTACCCAATGTACAAATTGTACTTGTGTGACCTGCAGTAGGTGGATATATAAAAAAACCACCATAGAAGTTTTTCTGAACTCAGAAAGGTTCCCGGACTCATTTCTGGGCAAAGGCTTATCAGTTACTTATTTTATTTAAATTTGTTTCTAGTCACAACCAAGTGGGCACAATGAGCAAAATACTGTCTCATTGATGTCAGCAGCAAAACTCCCACTTATTTCAATAAAGCCAGGGTTCAGTTCATATATCAATCATCCAGTAAATAATATTAAATAAATCTGTTGCATTATTTAATTTACGCTCTAGCCAAGAGCGGGGACCCAGTAAAAGTGGCTGAGGTTCTGTGACAGGCCAGACTTGTACATCTATTTCCCATTGTGTTGATGTGGCTAAACAGAAGACTTCTTAATCCAGGACTTTCAGCCTTTCAGCCAGCAGCTGCAACTCCTGTTGTACTCAAATCGGAGCAGTGCACATCATACATTTACAGGATTCTGCCCCTAGTATTTCTTTGCTGGCAGTCTGACACCTGGCACTAAAATTGGAAGGTGCGGGAGAAAGAGAAAGAGAAAGAGACCCTTGCATGTTCGGCTATATTTAGTTCTACACTGTTGGTTCCAAAATGGTAACATTACAGCTTGGTTAACAGGTGCTGTCTTTACATATTTGATAGAGATCCAAAGTGTACTAAACTATAATAGAGATGTCTGCCTTCAGCAATCAATATCAAAATAAAATTACATCTCATTTACACAATCCTTTTAGATACACTGTAGGTCATTTATATTAAGAGGTCCCTTCCCCCTCTAAGTTTGCAAACAGAAGACTTATTTTGCTCATTAAATTTTTACGTTAAACATTAGCTAAAACATCCATGAGTTGTGAAAAGCTCTAAGCATTGAGCCACTTAGGTAAATCAATGCGTTCTAATGTCAAGTTTTTCAAATGTTACAAAGGTGTCTAGTTATGAAACCTTAGCTAATGGCGGTGGATCAGTGAAACTTCCTTGCCTGCTGTTTTAGCCTGACCTGATTTGCTGTGTTCTACCACTCTAAGAGCTATTACAGTTATAAAACAGAAGAAAAATATGTCAGCCTCTGTGAACAGGTGGGCAAGGAGAATGAAACCCTTAAAATCGCACTCCACTAGAAAGATGAATCAATTCTTGATGAAGCAAATCAAAACCACTCGATGTCAGAGTTCCAGTGTTAATACCTAGCAAAGGAACTAATAAAACAGGTAGCCAAACTTAATTTCCCACCCTCAGTTTTAAATGATGCCAGTAGGTCATTGATTGAACTTTCATTTTCCTTCAGTTGATTAAGGCAGAATCAGACATTTGCCCTTCTCCAAAATACGCAAGGAATTGTTTTGAGATAGTTAAACTGTGCTGCATCACCATACAAATAACCAGAAATAGTCACCCCCAAATGGTAATTGTTGTGGTGAGAAGGACACTTTAGCAGACAGATACAGGAAGCCCTCAAAACCAGGAATCCACTGAAAACGCATTTCTGCTCTCACTTAATTAACCAAGTGACATTTGGTTCCAATGTAGCTATCCTGCTGAATAACAACAAGAAAAATGAGATATTAGTGAAGCAGAGATGACCGCACATCTGCTCACATTTGCCCTCCTGGCATGACCCATCATGTCGGTATTTAGGGCTCAAGATAAAAATGCAGGGAGCTGAAAAAAGCAGAGCATTCTCCTAACTGAAAATGTATAAGGCTTCATAGAGAGAGACTGAACTCTCAGATATCTGGGTGTTTGCATTCTGATCACAGAAGTTGCGTGTGTGTGTATATATATCCATCTTACAATTTAGGGGTATTTTAAGGCAGACTCGAGCAATTTTTGGTGCCAAACTGCTTGAGAACGAATGCATAGAAAACAGTGAGAGAAGGTTCAAACGATCAGATCTGATTCACATTTTAGGTTGCTATTCCTGCTGTATACAATATAGAGTGACTACAAATGAAGGCTTCGTCAAGTTCAGAATGAGAACTGCGGGCTCTAGAAGGGAAGGGTTATCTGCTGCTGCACAAGTTTAAAAAATGGTACTGAAACAACTTCCAAAGGGGCTTATTATATCTGAATTGTTGAAGGATTTGTAAGGCTTGATTTTTAGCAAGAATTGCCTAAAGCAATATTAATTTGATATGCATCTTCTTTTTGATAAACACACTGCACTTCTCAAATTGTTGTCATCAGCATGGTGACAAATAAGCATGGAGGAATAAATTTCTAAGCAGGAAGCACACTAGCTGAAAACTTACTGAAAAGGGTAGAATTTAGCCACTGTGTTTTGTAAACAACTAAGCCCATGGGACCACATCAAATGGGCATTGCTTATGTGTAATATTTGTGGGATCTGTTTTTGTGTCATAATAAAATATGTAAGAAGATTAAAAATGAAGGGAACAAATGAAGGTACAAGAAAGAAGGAATTTGAATCCATGGGAGGGCAGCAAGTCCATGAACTTGATGTGTTGTATGGGATGTGCTTCTGCACTCAACAATATGGACATAGCCTACTTACTGGAAAATCTAATACCTCAGTACAAAATCAAAATATCCCTTCCTTGAGAACCTGGTTTTGCAAACTTCCTGTGGAGAAACTCAACAGCAGACCAAAACACAACAGACCAGGCAGTGTTCTAGAATATGGCCCCATTTCATAAATTATAGTGAATATAATAAAGAGGCAGCTAACTGAACCCAAGCTTTAATCTCTCACTCTTCCTCTGTCTCCAATTTTTCCATTGTGCCTACCACCATAATATTAAGTCTCCAGAATCTTTCTGCCCTATTAACAGATAGTTTACAGTACCAGGAGATGGTTTGACACCTTGATTGTCCAGAATTATTTGCCCCTCTCAATGGCTGTTGGATTCTGTGTGTTCAAATACTAAAGCAACCAGTACTCAGGAGAAAAAAACTATTTCTCTTACCACTCAACCCCACATCCACCCATTAATTATTTGTATGCAGTACTGCATTGGTCAAATTTTGAGCAGGTCTCAAAGACAGCCTCCAAAATTGTATCAGCAAGTTTTACGCACATCCACCCTGGATTTTGGGGTTTTTCGCTGCATGAGCAAATGTGAGGCTTGAGCAAGCAACTGCCTTACTGTCCCAGGCTTGCATGTGCCATTGAGGAAGACAGCCAAAGAAAATATTGCTCCTGTGTGCCTGTGAGTGCCATGCAGTAAAGCACGAAAGATATTTTCTTTCTTTATGTTTCTTATTTAGCTTACTGGATCATTTTCATTTTTAGTCCAGGCCTTCAGTGGCACTTGTGTGTGCATCTGTTACTAGAGCTGAGCTAACTTTTGGAGAGCAAGTTTCCATTTGGATGAAAACTGGTAACGCTGGATTCTGGTCGTTATTCATGAAGTCACTGAAAACAACAACCCAACCTAAATGAGGAAAAAAGCCACACCCTTCAAGCTCTGTAAAATGTATGAATGTGGCCATTACAGACCTGAGGCCTTTTCTCATTTAGAGTAGGCACTGCGCTGGCAGTCTGAAAGTTTCAAGGGGTCTGTGGGTTAATGAGAAGCCAGTCCCTACAGTTTAGGTGTATCTGATACTGGGGCAGGTCAAATTTGCGTAGTAGAAAAATAGGCATCTTTTAAAAAACTTTGAAATTCTGCTTGAAACAGAACATTGCCTCCTTATCACCTCTTAGGAGAGACTGTCACGCCCATAAAAGGAGATACAATATTTGACTTGTCTCTGAATTGACTTGGTGGGAGAAAGCTAGTTCTTTCAGTGGTGGTTTTCATTGGCTGAAACAGAGCCTGAAAGTTTGGTCTGTGCAGAGTTAAACTCCCTGGAGTTGAGGTGCCTTTTCACTCACTGTTTGTTAGGGTATGGTGGGTCAGGTCCTACTAATTGGATAGGGTGAAGTTTAAGGGCTTTGTAAATGGAACAGGTGAGAATACAGCTGGTTGTTAATGAAGGCCAGGATCTTCAGCTGGTGATTGGTCACCTGGTGATATGCGCCATATAAGAAGGAGAGACTGGGAAAGCAAATGGGTGAAGGGCTATATTTTAAGCTTAATAGAGTATTTCTTAATAGTTTGTTCTATTTTATTTCTTTGGTAACTTTGGTAAAAGCAAATGGGTGAAGGTTTGGGGGTTTCCTAGGAGAGTCCTTTCTAGAGTCTGTTCTATTTTATTTGTTTAGTTCGGGAAAAAGCAGATAGTGGACTCTTTGGGGGTGGAAAGTGTTCTTATTTGCATTCTAAGCCCAGGAGAATTCTTTTTAAAGTCTGTTCTATTTTATTTTCACTTAGCTCAGAACCTGAGGAGTTTTCCTAAAGTGACTAAACTCAGTAGAACAGCACCATTTGCAACCTCTTCTGTTGTCCCTATTGTCTTCACATAGCATAAGTGATGTCATCTGTTAGACAGTCCCTTTCCTTTTATCTTCCAGTGAAGATGTTCCTCTCTTAGTGCTTTATCATCACTGATACTTTTTCCTTCCAGTATGGATCTCAAATCTTCTTTCATCAAGGCTATAAAGAGCCACATGAAATACTGTAGCTGAGCAAACCACTTTTACAAAGGTTTAGATTTCATGCTCCACTGATACTTTTCAAGGATTTGGTTGAGCTGAGGGTCCATGTCCTTGTAATTGTCTGGAAAACATACGATCTATTGGAAAGGAGATAGAGAAATACAAGACTCAACATTGTAGTTGAATGATGGCTATATCGAGTAACCTCATGATAATCGGAATGAATTAAAATGATGTATTTCTCCCTTTTCCACCTCCATGCAGATGGGTGTGCTGTAAACGTTATTTATAGGATTCATTTAAATTCCACAATTTTCCCCCAACACATTTTTCCACCTTCTTTTTACAGTATGTACATGTAGAATCAGTGCTCTCAAACAGCTTCCTCTCTCCCTGCCTCTCAAAACTGCCTCGTGAGGCTTAATGTGCTTCTATGGAGCTACTTTTTAAATACTTCTAGACAAACAAACACAGAACTGCATTTAAAAGAGCTGAGTGGCATTACATACCATAGTGGGTACCTAATCATAGTGAGGTGTCTCCCAAATCTTTAAAGTTTTAAATAAAAATTATGAGCAATCAAAATGTCCTTAGCATTATTTCACCCTCAGAAAGTCATTATGTAGCTGCAATGATTTTTTTTTTTTTACAGTACAGGTAAAATAGTGTGGGGAAAAGTGCTTTAAATTACACTGCAGAATTTTTTCATATTACCCTAGTTTCTTAACATATCTATACTCTACAGAGTCTCAACAACTATCATAATTATTATTAATAATGAAGTAGCGAGGGACACTTTAATCCTGCAGCTCCAGTTTTTGAAAATGGGTGCTTAAAAATAGGTTCATAGATCCAAATTTAGGCACCTAAATACGAGCTCAGAGTTTTCAAAAGTGCTGAACATCCAGCAGCAAACAGTGCATGTAGACTTGATTGCTTTATTGGTGATGTGTTAGGGTGATGGGGCTTTGCATAGGTACGTTTTTTATTTTAAATCTAAGCATGCATATATATATAGAGAGAGAGACAGAGAGAAAGAGATCCTGCAGACCTTATTAATGCAACCCCCCCAATTACTTAACTCTGCAGGATGAGCCCTACAAATCAAAAGGTTAAAACTGTGTAACTGTGTATAACATACAATGCCATGCAGTGATGCAAAATGTTACAATGGGTCAGTTGCAGTGTCTGCGGGAACTATAATTTGCCATGATTGACCTTTTGTGTATTTGAAATCTCAGACATCCCGTTCCATTTGTGCTGGATATTGTCTTTAATGATAGACTAGCAAGCAAACATTACAATGAATTCTAACAGTTTCTTTCTGACTTCACCTAACTTGTTTAAGATGACACAGATATACTTAAAGAGAGTGCACCACGAGTAAGCTTCATTATGCCCCTGTTTATAACTCTCATGCTTTTGTGGGCTTCCTGAATTTTAATTGCGTTCCTCTTGGTTCTAGGACTCTTCCGGTTATTATCTAAACAGGTTGGGTACCACAAACAGGACGTGAAGTTATCATTTCACAGTGCCAGGAGAATGCCGGATGCCATTGTGCTGAGCCTGCTGAGTTAGGTTTTGTTATAAAATGTGCGGCTCAGCTCTTAAAAAGGAAACTGAATTAACATGATGCAGTTTTGTGTTTTCATTCAGGAATACAGTCTCTGTCTTTCACTGTTTTTGTGTTTTGCACTTCTCTCGAATCTTTTATCTAGGATCTGAGAATGCGTTGCAAATATCAGTGAATTAAACCTTCCAGCATCTCTGCAATGTAGGTAAAAATTAGATCCGTATTCATTTTGACCGAACAGGTATGCCTTAGAGATTGCACAAAACAACACCCACAGATCCAAATACCTTAGATCAGATGCTACAAATGAGTAAACTGAGGCACAGAGTATAGGATTTACTCCAATGTCATACAACAAATCAGAGGCTGATCCAGAAATAAATTCTGAGCCCCCTTATAAAGAACATAGTATTTGCTCTGTCACATCAGACTTGGTTCGGCAAGCCTGGTATTCTGTTTTCAGAAGCACCCAGTGCCTAATGCTTTAGAGAAAGGAAAAATTATTTCATAATGTACCTAGTTAATAATACAGCACGGTCTCTACCAGCAAACACTCTAACAAATAATCTTCCTTTTACCTAATCCATGTACACAAAGGCAGCATGGTACCTTGACCCTCAAGACATCAGTTTTCATGATGAAGCTTGAAATTCAATTACTTTTATATTAATGCCATGAGGAGCTATTGACGATAAAGCCAGTATGCAATAAGAGAGCCTTGAATATTTTTAACCTCTTTAATTCATGGGGCATGGATGTTTTATTCTAATGATTATTTGACCACAGCACGGATGCTTTCAACATGCAGCACCTTGTGTTATCAGGTGCAACTGACTTAAGCAAAGTGTATTTTGCAATTGAGAATTTTTTAGAGCAACCCATTTTGTCCTGCAAATAATACCTTTTTTTAAATCAGCTAAGGTTCAGAAAAGAAATTTTCAAACACTCCCCCGCTGAGATCACAGGGATTTTCTAAAAACATTTTGCAGCTAACATTCTGAGAAACAAAAAAGCGCTCATGACAAAATGTTCAGAAATCCCCTTTTCCAATTAGCTTGACAATTAAATCCATTCTCTACCAGCAAACACTCTAACAAATAATCTTGCTTTTATACAACAATTCCAATCCATTACACAAAGGCAGCCAATATTGCCAGGAGCCTGGAGAGTGTTGCTAGGAGTGGGTTAATTCTGTCAATTTCGTGAATGTGTGGCATAAACAAAAGCAATTTATTCAGCAGCTCATTCACTGTCTGGCAGTCTGGGTTTTTCTTACACCTTTTCAGGCCACTGGTGGGGAAAACAAGCATGTGGAACCAGATTTCCAGAAGAGTTCAGCTTTCACTTAAGTATCAGATTAAGTCACCATTAGCGGCACAATGGCATCTTCTGGTGCAGAACAGTTTTGAAAATCTGGCCGTTTATATAAGCTAAACGGGAACTTAGCTCATTTAAAAATCCCCACATGTCCAAAAGGATATGAGCAAAAAATATCTAAAGCTGAAAAAGCCACGAGGTAGACAGAGCATTCATTAAAACAACATGACGATTAATTATGAAGACTAAATGACATTTAGGAGTCTGTTTGTGGGGAGAGCTGGTCCAAACCCAGTGGGCCAGTTCCTCAGCTGGTGTAATCAGTGAGAAGATAGTGGAGCTAGGCTGATTTATACCCACGTAGGATCTGTCCCATTTTATTCAGAGATGCCCATGATGGTCTATATTATTTTCTATGATGGAGATGAGATTGTAAAGTTGAGGTTGTCTCAAGCCATAAAACTGAGATCCAGATGTAGTTTTCATGCTAGCCAAAGTTTGGGTATGGACATTTGGTTCAGTCCACTGTAAATATATGGGTCATGTTCAAAGTCCATCTCCGGATATGGACTGGGATTTTGAACAATCCTGAGGATCAGCACTGCTCAGGTGTGATCTTCAAATTTAGGCCTATTCTCCATAATGAACTGAAACAGAGCAAGGAACAAGAATCCCTCTGCAACTGTCTCTGTTCTCCCCTTTTACAGGAGGAATCTTGTAAAGTTTTATCCTATATGCCTACTTTTGCTCCAAAACCTTTGAAATGTGTCAGGTTTGAGACTCTTGGCTTTAAACTCCACACAATGTCCTCACCCAACAGCCCTTCCAACGAGCCCAATGGTGGGTTTAAAAAAAAAAAACCAAACTGTATATAACACAGAACACTGGAAAAACTCAACGCACAGAGAAATGATCATGCTTGGTTGCTGGGGTTTTGGGTTTTTTTTTTTTTTGCAAATCATCTTTATTATTTGCTTCCGAGTCTCATGTTAATCCCCCCTTCACGCTGCCAAGGTTTTTCCATTGCGGTGGCTGGGGCTGGAGATTAAATGGCAACATTCAGACAAACATCATAGAGCTACATTTTCAACATAGACTCAAACTTGGGGCTTGTCTACGTGGTCCTGCAGTGTAGGCTATGGGGTGTGTGAGTTGCAGTGCACACTAAAGTGCTGCATTGTAACTGTCTGGTGTAGACCCTGCTACTGTGCACTAAAAGGTACCTAAAGTTCACACTCCCGTAGTCCACACTGCAGGGCTCTTGCCTCCAATTTGGGGGGCAATATTTTGCATGCATAATTATTTGTGCTCACAGTTCTGTATTTGTTACTTGCACAGTGTATCCTCCGGTTGTAGAGCATTGATGTATGTGGATTTTAGACCACTCTCTTGCATATGGTGCAGAAGGGAAAAGGGGATGTGGCCAGAGAAAAGGGAGTGAGATGAGAACACCCCTCTATCATGCTGATCCTGGGCTGTATTTTCAGTCCCTTTGGCTCTCTGCAGTCCGGCATAAGTCAGAGCAGTCTTCAGGCAGAGATGAGAGCCCTGAACCAAACAGCACCAGGATCATAGGGGCACCAAGAAGAGCTTTGAGTCCTGTGAGCTGTGCTCTGTACAGATCAGCCCAAAACATTGTGAGATTTGGGAATTTTCATGCATGTGAAATCTATGCGAGACAGCCTCCATCACTTAATCCGTGAAAGCAGTTCAAGAACCAGCTGAACAGAATAATAAAAAGGTGTCAAGAGGAAGAGGGAAAAAACGGGGGAGGGAAAGATTGGTTTCTTTAGGTTGAAACATGCTTCTCACGTTCTTGGCATCCAAGCAAAAGGGCACCGCTGCTTTACATCTGCTGCAGCACACTGGAACCCAACAAGCATGAATGTAACTATTCTGAACTCACTCTGATTGTTTTGTTTGCTCTGGTATGGATGCAATATCTTTTGTAATTATTAGCGCAGAAAGCTATTTTCTAATGGCTTTGCATGAAATCATTTGACTTCTAAACATTTTCTTTCAAAGGTGAGGCCTATAGGGACTTCCAGAGAAGAATTTGGTCACTGGTAAAGATTGTGTATGTCAGAACTAATGTCTGCCCTAGGAGACTGGGTGACCATTGAATTACTCAACTGAAATGTTGCCACTTATAGCATGCACAGTACTGATCAACAAATTACTCTTTGAAGTAAAATCCCATCCTGACTATATTTCATCTGATAAATCTTCCTAAGCATTTTGGGGCATGGTGTGTTTGCACAGAGCTTAGAAAAGGGCTGACCCATAGGCATTGCTGCAATGCAAAGATAACAACAATAATAATATATAATGTATTTACTGCCCCAGACGTTTTAACATATATAGGACAATGAAACACTATCCCCCAAGTGTCTTCATTTAAACTAACACTGTGAAAGCTCAAATCCAAGTTCAAAATCTCTGTGGGTTCTTCCCCATCCCCAGGAAGATGCACAAGAAAGCAGACTTTTCGATGAATCCTGCATTCAAATGTTGCCAGCAGGTGGTAATAATTAATATCAAATATTTTGCACTTATCTAGTGTTTTGTAACTAGGGAACTCACAGTGGAGGAGTCCATCTCCCATATAAAGTCCATCTCCCATATAAAGTCATCTTGGAGTGCTGTATTCACTTATGGTCATCCTGTCTCCAAAAGAAAATAGCAGTAAAAAGGTGACGTTTAGTGATAGGAAACAAAAGTGAAGAGAGCCTGAAAAAGTTGGGACATTTGGCTTGTGGAGGATAAGACAGAGTTGTAAAAATTGATTGGTCCAGAGAAGGAACAGTGGGTGCTCGTCTTTCCCCTCTCTCCTAATATATGGACAAGGGGACAGACAAGGAAACGGAAAGGCAATACATTTTAAAATGGAAAAAAACCAACAACCTTATTTTGCAAAATGCATCGTTAACTTGTGGAACTCACTTTCAGAAGATCAGGCTACAATTTGCTCCTTAAATCAAAGCACTGAAACTCAACAGTGAATTCCATAAACTATGAGCTTCATCGATTGTGTGTATCTACAGTTCATAAGTATTCACACAGCAACAACTGACCTCAAGGGAATCCTTCCCACACTATGTTATTGCAATATTTGGCAAAGATTCTCTGGGAACAAAGATTCTCTCTTGTTTATTCCACAGTTCTGGTCAGGAATCTGGAAGGGATGTTCCAGGATATTACAAGCTGTTTTGTTCTTTAATTCCATGCAGTTTGGGGCTCTTCTAGTGCCTCATTTCAAATCTTTTCCAGCTTGTTTAATGAATTCTTTTCTGTTTTTCTGGAAACTTTGATTTATGACTCTGCTACTGAATGTCTTAATTCCAGAGACTGGGGCGTTTGCTGTGGTCAGGTGCTATAATTTACTGAGCCAATTAGTGGACTTCTCCATTTTGCTGGTTTGATTACTACTTCGTGTCCTGGCCATTCTTGTGGCCAGATCCGCATCGGAAGCTCTGTCCAGGGAGCCACATGGCAGCCTATCTTCCGGATGGATGACACATGGATCTGTGCTAAGCTGAGCTCAGCTGGACGTTGCTCTTTACCCCAGTTTTTCCAAGGATGTATGTAGTTCTGTGCTCCTAGGGGGGGAAAGAATGCAGCTCTCCAGCAACTAGTTGGTGTTGTGCTTTCTTTGCTATGTCCCATTCTTCCTGTGAGCTTTGTTTTTCTTTCTGGCTGCACATCTGGAAGGGGTTCCATTCCTTGATCCCTTTCTTTCATCCTGAGCAGTTTCATATCATCGTAGATTATCTTTGGTCTTCTCAATTCCATGTTCCAGTCTGTGGCAGAAGCGGGGATTATTTTGTTCAGTAGCTTTTTCCCCACACCTCCTTCTGCTAAGGATATAGGGTCCTTTCTTTTTATCTCCCAAATTTCTGATTTCCCGAGTTACAGATTTGAAGCTTCTAGATAGAGGCAATTGGCTTCCCTGACAATGGCAATTAACCCAAGAGAAAGGCAGCAAATTCATAACTGAGTAAAATAGGGTGACCAGATATCCCGTTTTTATAAGGACAGTCCCGTTTTGGGGAACTTTGTCTTATATAGGCGCCTATTATACCCCACCCCCTGTCCTGTTTTTTCACAGTTGCTATCTGGTCACCCTACATTAAAATATAAAGACAGAAAAGATACAAACTGCTACAATCAGCCACAAAATCAATGCACAGGTTGGCACTCCACATGAGTAGGGTATCAATAATTTGATCTCAGTCTTGTACTCCTTATGAAACTTTCACTGGAGTCAATGAGGGGTATGGATTGGGATTTATAATGACAAACTCAATTCAAAAGCGCAGAGGGGCCTGAGTTACACAATTTGTTGCCAGAGAGTTTGGGAGGAAAGGGGGGGGCACACTAGTGTTTTTGGATCTGGAGTTTTGCTTCAGGCCCATCACTATTAAAAATCTCTGCTAGTGCAATTTCCCTTCTTTCCTGTTAGATTAGAGGCATCTGCTTTTATCATTGTGTAAGAGTCCTGCTTCATTTAGCTTCACAGTACATTAGCATACACCTATGGAGGCGACTGGAGCTGCATCTTTGATAATTAGGACAGCGGGCAGCAGCATCGTGGTTCCCAGTGAAGCTCTATATGAGGGGTGTGTGTCATATGGCTGTCTACATTGCTTAGGCACAAGCACTGGTGAATGCCTGAGTCTTTCAGACAAGCATATGAAAACCATTTGACATTTCCCAGTGGTCTTAAGGAATAATAAACTGTGGCAGACCATAATGTTAATAGGAAAATGTAACCTGGGTGCAGCTTGTGTGTATTTTTAGGCTTCATGTCTCCTAATGGGGCCATTTTTGGGGGTCCATCTATTGCAAACAGGTAGAGCTGTAAAGAGCGATTTTAATTTGGGAAGTGACTATGTAATTGGTGTGTCTCTAAGCACACGTCAGCCATGTGCCTCGTGCGGTGTCTGGTACAAAGATCTTTTTTTTTACAATTCCAGTGTCTCAGGGGAAATACTGAAGAGGACATGGCAAATCCCTCATTCAAGGAGATGTTGGTGGAGACTAGGTTGCTGCAGATCAGGCTTTTGGAAAACATTCAGCACTGCTGTCTAGACAGAGTCAAGATGCAAGGGCTCCCCTCCCCCTTCCCCCAGGGCCCGGGAGCCTTGTCACAGAGTTGTATATGTCTGCTAATTAAACTGGAGTTTTGCATTTCACCCTTAGGAGTTTCTTTCTCTGGAAATGTAGGTCATTTGATTGACGTGTATTCTTCAACATCTTAACTTCTGGTGAGAAATTTATGAAAAACAAGCTGTGCTAGACCCAGGCAAGACTGGAAGCTGAATGCAAATTGGATGTTTTATTATATAAAGGATTTAGGAAGCCATAACTGTCTCGCCTCCCCTCCCCCCCATCAGCAGTAGGATTGTAACTGCCTGGCCAGTGAGCGTGGCGAGGCATATTTGTTCTGTGGCTAGCAGGCACGGCTGCATGTCTAACTACTGAAATGATAGATTTCTATTATTGAGATTTCATGACATCAGACAGGCAGGAAAAGGAGGATAATGGTACCTATGTGCAAGAATATGGTGACTGAGAATACAATTCAGAGTTCAATATGCTCTCTAAGGGCTAGATTGCAATCTAGGCCATGCAGGAAAGTAAGAGGGAGTAAGAACACTGGGGTAGGAAGGGGTGTTTTCAGATGCTGACACCCAAGTAATTCTATCTAAAAATTGATAAAGATGTACAGACTAGAGAAACAAGAACTGGCAGGCTGAATCTTAATAATTATCTCTTAATTATCAGGGATGTGACTCCCACTATTTAGACCCATGGGGTACTTTGGCTACAGTTTCTTCTGTATGTGTCTCAATGGACAGCTTTCAATAGAGATTATAACTTCACAGTGGGTCCACCTTTGGTATGGATACTGATCTCTAGGTGAGCTAGGATCAAAGTACATTTTCCCCCTCATCAGTAGTGAGTCCCATCTTAGAGGATCATAAATCAGTAAAACAACTTATAAATGGGCCATTCAAGAAACAGCCTTGAATATTAAGACTCTTACATTCATATTAAATCCCACTGTTTCCTCTCTGTTTACCAAAGTTCGCTTATGTCTTTAAACTTAAATGGTTATCAGTTGTTGTACATTTACCATTTGTAATTAAAGGCTCCAGCAAAATTCTATAAAAGGCACAAATCACACTAACACTTATTTACCTCTCTCAGACATAGCATAAAAGAAAACAGTATTGAAAGTAGATGTTATAAAGCTGCATCCCAGAGTCTGTGTAAACATATGTGGAGATAATAAATACAGCTTTATGGCTAAGGAGGTGCCCTCTTTGACACTCTTGGTGCCTGTCACTAGTTGATAGAAAGCAAAGATTTCCAAGGAATTCCAGTATTTCATTTAACTAAATAAGCCACCAAAACCATAAGCATGTGGACTGTTCTCCAAACATCATGTAGATAAAAATCATCATATCTCCTAAATTCAGTAAAGGCAAAATAAAAATTGCAATAACCTAAAATTCGTAGAATAAATAATAATTTTACTAATAACCATTTTGGGATCAATATTAAGATCTATTCCCTATGGAAGCCACACTCTTAAACTCTAGGATGGATTATCTGCACTTCTGGTCCAGGTACACAGGGATAAGTGCGGCTACCATGTCTGTTTATACCCTCCCTGGAACAGGTGGGCAGGGAATGAGTGGAGAGAAATGGGAGAATAGGAAGAGGCTCGTGCCCACCTCTTGCTAGCCAGAATAGCTGAGTGTGTGTGGGGAGGATGGGAGTGCATAAGCCAGCAAGAAATTACAACACCCTTTCCAGGAGGGAGCAGGAAGCAGAGGAATAATTGTGACTCAGGTGTGTCTTTGGGGACAGCACCTGCTGCTACTCCTTACCCAGGGACTCTGGTTTTGCACTCACAACAATTTACTCATGTGCATCTGACTGCCTGTAAAAGCTGATGTGTGCAGCCTTTTCATGCAGAGGTCAGGAAGCTGGCTGCGGCTGATCAATTGTACAGTCAATTGCTTGACCACATTGTGGCTCATTATGAAATATATTCAAGAGACCAAATAAGCAACATCAGTCAGGTTTATTGCTATACGCCAATAATAATATAGTACAGGAGAAAGGTTCAATATGATATCAGTCTTCAGGAAGCCATCTTGTGCAGCGTTGTTATATTCCTTAACTTGATGTTCTGTTCCTTTCTTTATCTTTTGTCTTGGATACTAGCATTCCAAGTACTGGTCCGTGAAGGTACCTCCCTAGCTTGGACTATAACATAGAACAAATGTATCTTGATTTTGACAAGTTTCCTATCTGCTTATGCCAAATGCAGAGTTGTACTATTGCAGGGTATTGTGGGATGTAGCTTAGCATGAGGGAACAGAACGCTGGGAAAAACATAGGCCAGTTCATCTCTCATAATTGCCCGGCATCTGTGTAATGTGCTATCTACTAATCTAATATATATATGTTCACTAACATTGCCCGGCCATTTTTGCACATGCAAATGCTAGCTTAATTTGTTTGAAATGGGGATGTGACGTATTCTTTTGCTGATAAAAAAATCAACTGACCGTGCAAAAAGTGTGTGCATAAAATCAGAGAGCTTGAGAATGGTTTCAAATTTGGAGGGAATGTGATTTAATTAAGGCAATTATTTACAGTACCCTAGTTGCTCAGGAAGAGCTCTATCCTACTATGCTGAAAAACATAAATTCTCTCACATCTGAACGTCACAAGGACAGATATATCTGCTTTTTCATGGTGTATATTGGGAAGAATCCATCCAATTTTGAAACACGTCCTTGATTTCTAGGGTTACTTAATACCTGGGTTAGTTTGTGTATATCGTTGTATAAACACAGGCCTAATGCAACTACTGTTATATAGTCAATGGAGGATTTCCCATTGACTTTGTTGGGAGGCAGAAGCCCCCCATAGGCAGATCATGTGTTTAAGATGTTTGGAATCTACTGCTGCCTGCTAGGTAATGTGAGTGTTGAGATAGGAGTGGAGATGGGCATGCTGCAAAGGTTGCAGGTAACATTTTTGAGTAGTTTGAATTTAGCCAGGAGAGCAATTTCCACCTCCTCTTGGATTAAACCATACAGCAAACTGGGGACATGAAGGTTCCTGACAGAACACTAACTGTGAAGCATCTTCATCCATAAATGCTGAAGGCAGAACACACTTGTCTTCTCCCTCGTTCCTTCCCCAGCAGCTAATTATAAACATACACAATCTCACTTATGCACACACAGTAAATCTGTGCATCCCAGGGGGTGGGGGAAAGTGGAGACTGTAATGTATACTGTTGCTGAGCTGTGACACATCCCTCTCAGAGAGGGAAATACAATCAGTAGTAAACCAATATTATTCACTTTTTTGTCACAGGAGTATTAATTGCCTAGATGCTAAATAAGCAGTAATATATTAAATCAAAGACCCAAAAGACTCATTGAGCTACTTCAATCTTTTCAAGGATGTTTGAGGAAAGTATCTAGGACAATGTTTGGGGAGTAAGAAATGCAGATCCCATTAGTGCCAAGGAAATTTTGCAGATACAGTTCAACTTATATCACAGTGTGGGCCCAGATTTTGAAAAGTAGATGAGCAAAAATGCTTGTGCATCTCCATGATAATTTGCAAGTGCAGGAATTGCTCATGCAATTTCAGTACTTGTAATCACAAGTGCTATACTTAAGCTCCTTGGGACAGGGATCATTATTTTGTTCTGTGTTTGTACAGTGCCTAGCACAGTGGGCTGCAGGGCTATGACTTGAGGCTCTTAGGTGCTACAGCAATACAAAATTAATAATAATAAGTAATATAGAAATGTCTTTGATGTTAGTCTATAAATTAATGAACGTCTGTGTTTTTCACTGTGGTGGGAAAGCAGCAGCAAAAAACCCCATAAAAGCAAGACAATTCCCAGTTAAGAATTAAATGTTCTATTGTCAGGGTTTCCTTGACTACTTCCTACTCTGTGTCTGGGTGTCAGATGTTTAATACCTAACTGTGAATTCCCCTCATTTTGTTGAGTTCATTGCAAGACACAAAATTTGCTTTGCTTTGAGCTGGATTTTATTCAGTGAATGTGTTTTTAAGACTGGTTTTTAAGGTAATAACATTTTACAAGTTACTGCAATTGCTTACAGTGGCTGGTAGATTCTGCATGGGAATCAGCAGTGATGCTGCATGACCTCTGGTTATGTTGTATGTGCCGGTTTGGAATTCTAGGGAAAGCTACCCTGAAAAAAACAAAAGATGGAGGTATGGGGGAGAGAAGGGGAGGGAAGACCTTGAACACTGGAGACCTAGATTCAGTCACTCTTGTGTGGAGCAGCAACTTTACACGGTACCACCAGCGTGTATGGATATAAGGCTGGAGTAAAGGGGTCATGATGAGCGATGCCTTTGCACTAAGCCAGATCTCAGCTGCAGACTATGGGCCCTTGTGTCTATTGCATTGCAGCCTGGCATACGTTTGATCAGGCCTCAGTCTGCTTACCGTGGTATAGTAGGACTTGCCCTGCTCACTGCAGTATCAGGAGGAGGGGAGTGCTAAGGTGAGTTGTAGCCTCTTTTGCACACCATCCCCTAGCCTGCACTCTAGGCATTTTGGCTGTCCCTGAGGGTCTGTTCCCTGGAATACAATAAGAAATGCATCAAGAAGATCTATAGAATTATCTGCATCATCTAGTGAGGAGAGCTCTGGATCTGGGAGCCAGGAGAACCTTGGCTTTCAATCTGTACTGGACAAAAGCCTGGAATCTAACACAAAAGAGGGGCGCTAGAATGCCTCAAGTCTGTTCCTGACCACTAATCCACTGTAGCCTTCAGCAAATTGGTGAAAATCACTGTTTCTCAGTTTACCTTTCTCTCAAATGGAAATTACTGAATATTGACCCACTGCATGAAATTATGTGAGACTTAGTTAATGTTGCTTAGGGAATGACCAAGTGCTTTGAGATCCTTGATTGAAAGGTCATCAGTGCAAAGGGCTGAGTTTCCCTGAATTAATTACAGCAACAAAATCAGAAAATAAGAAATGATAGCTAACATGACACAGCTAAACATAGAAAAGAACATTTTCCTCCATCCAAAAGCAGTATAAAGGTCTATATGAGTAATATACACAAAAAGACATATGCTATAACTTGATCCTCCTAGTGTCTCTGTGAGGAAGGAAATACATTTGTGCTACAGTAATGACATGTGTTAGCTTCTTAGCTGCCAGAATGGTGAATGATTTTTGCATGGCAAGTCATGAGGGACTGAGGTCTAGTAAGTCATACCATCCAAAAATGCTCCATTCACTGATTCATTACCAGCTGGTACATCCAGCTTATTGTTCTAGAATGTGTTTTTGGAAGCCTTGAGTAGGAAATGTGCCCTGAAGTATTCTAATTCCTTCTTGTACCACCAGATATCGCTAAGGGAGTGACCAAGGCTCCACCATCCCTGCCTACCATGCTGTTTGCTGGAATAGCTCCCTTTTTGTCTTTCTGTAATGTATCGGTAAAGGGTCTCTCTCTCTCTCTCAAACCCCAACCTGGAGGACCAGTGAACTTCTTTTTATCTGGTCCCTGCGCTTTGACCCGTTCAGGTTGGGTGGCCCTACCAGGAGTTAAAACTCCCACCAGCATAGCTTTCAGGGTCATTGAAAACCATAAACCTTCCCCCACTTCAAGGTGCAGTCTCCAGGGAAGGAGCTAAGGTATTGGGGAAGAGAAATTTCTGGGAGTAGAACCTCACATGAATCAGCCAAGGTCAGTCCACGGATGACTTTTGCTAACCGTATGGAGTCTGGTTCATACAATCCTTATGAACTGGTTTTTACAGGCTTTGTTCAGCACCAATCTGTATATAATTTGTGTCTGGACGCCAGTCCAAACTGTAGTCACATAAAATCTTTTTTCACTACCTAGTTTATTTTCCCCCTGCAAAACTGCATCAGATTCCTGATTCTGCCTATCCCATCCCCGCCCCCCTCCATTCATGATGGGATTTTTTTATGGTTTAGGACTAGATCTATAAAAAGATGATAATCTACCCAGTGTCCATGAATAGTTTTCATGTGTCATTCACTTTTCTTGTCCATCTTTTGTGACATCCCCTTTCATTGCTGCATTAGATTGGCCACAATACAGAGCAATTTATGCTTGTCATATGTTATGTATCAGGCTTAATTGTTCATCCTGCCTTTCATCATCTCATCATATTTCACAGACCACGATTAACTATAATTCTTGTGAGGCACACAGTTTGCCTTCACTTGCTACTTAGCCTTGCACATCCATATGATTCAGTTGGGTTTTCAAAGTTCTCTGTCATTTTGCTACTTTATTTAACATGACAAACCCAACATTATTTTGTAGGGTTTCTTTGCTGTAGTAGTGAGATTTCTGAGAATTAATATAAAAGAACAAACTATATCTGGTAAATTTGGAGGTTTGTGAAAAGCAAGCCTGGAAAAGACTGGCCTGAAAAACCTGAATTTGGACTTATTAATGACGTTATTTATTAATGATGTTATTCCTGTTTGATGTCTTATCTCTCCTTTCCTCAAACCTCTGCAGTAATGATGCCTTCATCATCGCCCTTGGGGGAATTCTGCTACCCAATCTCTCTCTCTCTCTCTCTCTCTCTCTCTGCTAAAAATATTTTCTTAATATGAAATTTTCTGCTGTAATTTTAGGCCATCACTCTTTGTGCTATCTATTGTCTTCTGGGACTATGAGTGATTCTCAGGGCTGCATTTTTCTCTCATTTTCAGCGTCAGTAAAGCCAGTAGAGTCATACCAGTGAGACTGAGAGGAGAATGTTGCCTCTTACCTTTCTTACATTGTTAATCTGAAGGTATTTATAGAATGTGATCACAACACCTCCATTGTCTCTCTAGATTTTCTCTTTTCTAAACTGCATACATTTAGCTGCCTTCATCTCTCTGCATACCTTGCGTCGTCCAATCTTTGTACCACTTCCATTGCACTCCTTTGTATTTTCCTCTATCCTTCCAAAACTATGGGGACTAAAACGGCATGCAGGACTCTAGATGCAATTACATTAGGTTTCTGTAGAGAGGCAATGTTACCTCCTGAGTTTTACACATGATCCCCCAGGATACACGTTCAGGAAAAGAGGTTTTTACATTATTTCTCACTGCGAGTTCATATTTGACCCCAGAGTGATAAATATTGAAGATGGAAAAGACCTGCCATCACGGTTCCATCTAATCCTTCTGTCACGGGGTGACTGGCTCCTTTAAGGTGGAGGGGGTCCAGTATACTTGTGACTTGTAAGCTGCTGCCCAGCTGGGCTTCAGGGAAAACACCTGGGCCATAAAAAGGAGAAGCTGAGTCAGAGCTGCCTGAAAGAGACAGGGAAGGGCAGATTAGAGCAGAGGCAGAAGGAGCAGCAAAGAGTTGCCCAGGGGAAAAAGCTGCAGGAGAGCAGTAACTGTGAGTTGCCAGTGATGAGTTCTGTGGAAAATTGGTGGTCAGAGCTGGGGAATCCCCGTTGAGTTACAGAAGAGCTTGTGCAGAGGCCGCTAGGAACAACGGGAAGAACCGGCCTGGGTAAGAGGCTGAAACAAGGGGATTGATGTTGGAAGGTGGATCTCAGAAGCTGGGGTAGGACTCACAGGTGAGGCTGCCTGGGGGAATGAAACATTGCAGAGAGCCCTCTCACGAGAGACCTGATTTTAGGCTACAGGAGAAGGCTTATGGGAGAGAAGCAGGTGTTGGGACTCTCAGGTGGGTGCCCTGAACAGTGGGGCTCTAGAACAGGGGATGGAGACCGAGTGGTTAATGGCTCTCAGATGGATGACTTGGGAATGGTGAACTTTGAATGGGATTGAGGAGCTGCTGCGTAGTAACCTTGTTTTGCTTTGGGGGCAATTGTTTTTGCCATGAGGGAGCTGTGGATTGTGCTGCTTTATATGAATAAAAAGCTTTGAAATATGCTGCTGAGAGACACTTTTCCTTTGCATGGCAGGGATGAAGGGGAAATGAAGGCAGGTGTACCCGTCATTCCACAGGCTGACACTGGAGGGCGCTTGAGGAGGGGCCATGTTGTGACACTTTCCTGTTCAGACAGGATTGTTCCCTACAGTATGTTTTATAGTAATGTGACAGTCTGTAGCCTTATGTTCTTCTCCATCCATGTATACCTCTCTAATATTTGTAGATGATTATATGTTTCCCCTTCAACTAGCCAAGCTAAACATACCTATTTCACAACTACTATTTTACTTTCTCTTTTGGATTGCCTGTCTGGCTACGCTGTTACTAATTATCCCATCTTTTATTGGAAATGACCTGAATCATCCAGAAATAGGTTTGCACCACTTTGTTATTCAGTCTGATATCCCCACTGTGGTGTATTGAAAACTGTGTAAAAATTACAAGCTGCCACTTTAAATCCTAAGGGTTTCCCCAGTCCTCCTTGCAGAGTAGGGCATTGTGTAGGGAAGCATGTGATCAGAATAAGTCTGCAGAAAATCAGCCTAGGGTGAGGTGGGTGAGTTATGCCGCTCTGTTTTTAGGGAGCAGCCTGCTTTTTTTCTCTCTGTTTTTGGTTCTTGTGTGTTATCATTCTGAATTCTAGGAAATAAGGTACTGTTACATTGCAACCTTCCACCAAGAATACTTTGTCCTTATCTAACTTCTGTGTGTATACTGTGAACGTAATACTGTGTAATCCAAGGTAGAAGCAGAACCTATTTTCACTGTATTCATAGATTTTTTTTTTTAAGGCCAGAAGGGACCCTTACAACTAATCCAGTTTGACCTCCTGCATGATATGGATATTAGAATCTCTTTAGCCTCTCTTTTCAAAGTGAATGGTCAGCAAAACCAGGTGGGTTGGGATGCAGGGTGTGTAAAAGTCATGCTAGAGGGAGTGCATAATGTTAAATTCAACCCAAGCTTTCTCAGGTGTGTGAAGCCTAGAGAAATACGAGGGGTTAGAGGGAGCTGAAGATTCCCAGTGTTGGCTTTATGCTGTACGCATGTTGCCAGCACAGGGTGCAGCATTTGGTGTACTGCACAGGTTTAAAGAAGTGGGAGCCTTACTCATTGTTTATTTAATTAAATCACTTGATTTCTTCTCAGAGCTGTTCCTCAGGTCTGGAGCAGGTAACCAGAGTGTCCAAGCTAAATACAAGGTGGGACAGATGAAGTATAAGGGGTTCACACATGCTGTAGCAGTCTGCTTAAAATGAAGTGAGCAATTAAGGGTTAGCGGGCAGTAGGGTGTTACAAATGGTTGTAATGAGCCATAAAGCCAGTGTCTTTGCTAAGTTCGTGTTTTTAAGGTCCAGCAGAGTTATTAAATTGAGGTTCCAGACTCGTCTTTCGAAGATGGTGTACAGGTTTCCTTTGAGGACAAGGACTGCAAGGTCATATATGGAATGAGACCTTCGTGGTAGCACTTTAGTATTTATTGACTGTAGCACCTATCTGGCTATTCCCAAACTCTTGGAAAACCTGCTGTTGGTGAAACATTTGTTTTATTTGGATGTGATATAACCAGGGGGTAAAAATTCCTAATGACACGGAGGAGAGGTGAATATGGGGGTTTATACATTTCACTAATTTCCTAGGTAAATCTGGAAAACAGCTACTTCCCTCGCTTTGTTCTTCTGTTGCTTTGCTTTTAATTACTCCCACCTCTTGTTAATGGGACATAAACTACCCTTTCACAACTGCATATGATGGACCAATCCTGCAGCAATTCTACCCAGACAATAGTCATGACATTTGCAGGATTCTGAACTTGGCCTTTCTTTCTGCCAGATGTCTTCTGTGCAAACAAACTAAATATTGATTTAAAAACAGCTTAAGGAACAAACACAAACAGTTTCAGTGAACAAGGCACATGAAATACATTTGTGGAGGTCAACGTATGGCTTGTTTAATTTCTGCATGCATGTGCACTCTCCCGAAAGGTGGTGGAATTAAGACCTGATTCTTGTCCAGTGCCGTTGGGTAGAGGAGGATATACATTTGGTAATCACCCCAGCCACTTTTTTTTTAATAGGCAGCAAGCAGTGTCGTGGGGTCTTTTCTCTTTGTAACATGGAGGTATGCAACAGTTGGGACAAATCTTCCCAGGTGTGGGCCGGACCCAGGAGGTCCAAAATACAGCCGGACAAAAGTAGTCCTGCTGAGCCAGGGGTGCTGTTCACTGGGACTGAACAAGTCTGCCAAGCAAACTATAGGTCACAGTATATTGGAGGCCTCTGTATCAGGCCAGGGGATGAGCGACTGAGGGGCATAGAGAGTAGGTTTGTGACTGTGAGGATCCACTGATGAAAACCCTGCACGTAGGGTCCATAGACACTACTGCAGCTCAGCCAAGATGGTTCTGTGCCATTGATCCACCCAATGTCCTGGTTGTGGAAGGAAGTTGTCCGACTCAAATCAAGCCATTTACTTTGAGCCTGTGCAGAGACCAGGAGTTGGGAACAGTATTACTTAGGAAATAGTAGTGTTCCTAACAAATTCCTGCCCAGAATTACATGTATGTAAATGACTGTATGTGTAGAAAAATCATCTCAGACATGCCTATGCATGGAGACCTTTGGGTGCAAATTACCGCTTGCATTGTTACCGGAGGCAATCTATTGCTCGTCCAGCATAAGAATGAATGGCACTGCATTGCAGCAATGGTGAGACCAGCGGCATAAAGCCATATACGTCAGATATACAGTTACCACAACAGAGTGGAGACCATGAATGAGGACGGATGAGTGAGTAAAGTAAAGTTAACCTGGGTTGAAGATATAACATTTAAGATATTGTGGGCCAAATACTGCCCTCATTTATGTGTCATAGATTGCAGTGGGTTAGCATGGATGTAACTATGAAATATAAGGCACAATTCAGCCCTATATTTTTACAATTATTTTTCACTAGGATAGTATATGTTCTCATGCAAGTGGCTTAAAACATTCACACCGACACCAAAGATTGCTCAGACTCCTCTCTGACTTAGTCCGATACCCAGTCTTTGACCTTATAACCTGCATCTGCATTTTGAGAGGTAAAATGTTGATTTGATTCAGGGAACATTTTTAACAATAGCAGCAGAGGGGAAGCACCCAGCTCCATCTGGACCCTTTTGGCTTAAATTGTGTGTGGTGAAAGGAAGGGGGAGGGTCATATCTCTTGACCTGCCGAGGTCCAAATATGTGCAAACACGGTGCATAACAAGGGCCTAGAATGGAGAACACCAAAATATTACTCGTGCAGGAAAAAGACAATGCTGTGGGATTCCTTTCTTCAGTGTAAATAATTCTATCCATAGTCTCACTCTCATTATTCTATATTTGTGATTGTAAATAATTTTCAATAATAAAAATGAGGGAGGCACCAAATTATTGGGGAACCTAGCTACAACTGGGATTAAAATGAGAGGCATGAGTTGGGGGGAACATATGGGCACAGAAACTCACTGATGAAGCTGAACAGAACTTTTAAGGCCCTCTACGTACACACATTTGTGCACGTCTGACTCGGGGTGCGAATACTGTAATATGCATGAATAAGATGGGATTTGAGAACGTGCACATTGCTGCACAAATCCCAGTAGCAGACTCAATCTCAACAGGATATCCTGAGCTGAACAAAAGACACGAAGGTAGTGTGTGGGGAGAAACACACTTCCTTGTGCAGAAGGGCCAAAGGAGAGAGGAAATATTTTCACAGCTGGACAAAAGGAAAGGGAAAACAGATTTTTTTTTAAAAGGCCAAATGAAATTAAACTACGTAAGGCAGGTCAAAAGAGGAAAATGGAAGAATATGAAGGAAACCAGTCAGACTCCTATGGAAAGGAGATGCACAAGAAGACACAAAGTGATCAGGACTTGAAGTCCATCAACTGCTGCATGGTTTCTCAGGTGCTACGCTGCTAACGTAGCATCTCCTTGGTATGGCATGTAGACTTGACTGTAAGTGAACTAAAATAAAACACATATTTATTCCATTTCTCTTAAAACCTGAGTGTTTCCAGAAATGGGGATCTGAATTCTAATAGAATATAGGGCTAAGTCAATGTCCTCTTGTTGATAAGTCCCAATAGATGTTCCAGTTCCAGATGAGCAGAGAGTTAAGTATCTGAAACAGGGCTATCCCCAAAATCCAGAATGTATATTTCCATTTCCAAGTGGAGTATCACTTTTCTTGAATCAGCTTTTCCTATGTGTCTAGGATTGATTTAATTGTGTTTTTGGCACTGCTTAAAAGCTTAAAGTGTTTTTAATTGATAAAATATGTTCTGTCTGTTATTTATGTCAGCATTCCATGGGGAATCTTATTGTTCTGAATGTGTTCTTAGACACTCATACATACACAAATCCCTGCAGACATCAGTTCAAGCACTGTACCCAGGGAACAATGACTAACAGACTTACTAAAATGAAAGGCCCAATTTAAGGTCCAGAACTGGATTATAAAAACTATTCTTTGTAGATTTCCTTTAACAAATGCACTCTGTTTGCAATTTCTAAACATCTAATTATATTCATATTTACATGGGTCAGTCCAAACATCCCCAAGACCACAAGCAGAGGAGAGTGGAAAGGAAGATGGAAAACATACAGCTCAAATCCGATCTGAATTTTTAAATTCTGACGTTTGCATAGCATGAAGAAACATGTTAAAAAAACTAGTTTGAGTAGTTTAGATCTTTGCCATGTGTTTTACATGAGAGCATTTTTGGAGTTGCTAGAGATTTTGCTTTTAAGGCTAAACATTGCAATGGGTGGTATTTGAGAAATATTTAAATATTATGATTTAGGCTGTTGTTTCTGGTACTAACTGTGATTGATTCATGGAAATCTATGGCTATTTTTAATTTGTTCAAGAAAACATTTTGGAGACAAAAATAAAATGCCATTTGTTTTCACCATAACTTTATTTTCCTTGTTCATCCCCATCCCTCTTAATCCTCTTTCACTAAAAATTAATCCAGGTGTCCCTTAAACTTGTTTATACACTTTGCTTTAATATCCCATCCCTGTTTTATGCCAGATATTTTGTCATGGGCAAGGCCTGGACCATCATTACTATACCTTTACCATAGGTGTACCATTTCCATATCAATAACAGATTATCATTGCAGTATCATTCCTTTTTAACATGACTAGAACATCTCTATAGGATACACATATTTCCTGTCGAGTCTCCAGTAGCCTTTGGTTTTAGCCAGTCTGTGCAAACTCACAAGTGGCCACATCAGAATGGCATTGAAGAAGAGATCCAAAAGGACCATTGCCAGCATGCAGCCTTGTTTCATCCCATTAGAGAGGACATGATCTGAGAGTATTTTGACCAGTCATATCTTTGTGGAATTGTCATGTAATGTTAACAATTTGGTGGGGTGGTCAAACTTTTCTAGAATTTTCCATGGGCCACGTCTGGCCACAGAGTTGAATGCTCTTTTTAGATCAGTAAAGGCAACCTAGAGTTCCAGGTTTTGCGGTGCATTTTCCCTAAATCTATCTCACAATGAAAATCATGTTGTGTTGTTCTAACTTGATTTAAAGCCACATGGGGCCTCTGACAGAAGGTTCTCCTACTGTCTGGACAAATTGATTGAGGAAGATATCAGATAGCAAGGAGATCCCCCAGTAGTTGCCACAGGCAGACTTGTTGCATTAATTTTTGTATAGCGTAACTGTGATGGCATCTTTGAAATCCTGAGGAATTTTCTCAGTTTCCCAGATAGCCTTAATACTTTTGTTTAGATATTTCAACAGTTTTGAGGACTGAAAACTTACAGGTTACTGTAGGTTTTCTGTCTTTGCCTGGTGATTTACCTGACTTATTTGATAGCTTTCTGCATTTCATCAATGGTAGATAACTGGATGGTTTCTCCATGCATGGCATGCTGTACTAGCTCATCTAATACCTGAGGGTTGCCAGTAGAGGGATTGTTTAATAGGTACAGTACTTTACCGAGCTATCTTTCAGAGACTCCTCACTTCTCCTTGATTAGGATAGATCCATCGAGGGGCTGACCAGATGTCCCAACATTTAATCCTTTGTCCCGCACCCCAACCCATGTACAATTGGGATGCCATTTGTCCTCATATTCAGGTGAGGAGGCGAGCGGCAGGTGGGGGAGTGAGGGGGGATGCAGTAAGCCAGTGGTGGGTGCAGGGGTGAGGAGGTGAGCAGCGAGCCAGCAGCGGGTGGGGGGAGCTCTGGCAAAGGAGTGAAGAGGCAAGCAACAGGCAGGCTAGGGGATGAGGAGGCTAGCGGGGGCAGGGGTGTCTCTCCCCCACCAAGCCAGGACACCTCCAGAGTCCTGACTCTTTATGATCGCTGAACAGGAGGGACGGGAAAGGGCTGCCCTTTCCTTGAGGCTGGGAACAAAAGACAAGCTTCAATTCAGCTGTCACCTGCCAGCTGTTTGTGACCAGGCTTAGCACTGTGCCAGATCCAAATCCGCTCTTGGCAAATGAGTTTTGGGATCTGATCCAAAGTGAACTGAAGTCACCCATTTATTTTAAGGGGCGGGAGCAGCACCTCCAGAAAGCTCTGCCATGCGGGAGACTCACTCTGCAGTGACAACAGAGAAAAATCCACCCCAGCCAATTGAGTCTGGGGGGCCAAGCGGAGGAGGGGGCTTGAGGCTGAGCGGGGGCGGGGTCTGGGGCAGAGCTGGGGTGGATTGTGGGCAGGGCCAATGGTGCCCCGATATTTTACTGTTGTCGCCCTAAATCCACCTGTACTCTTGATTGGAGCTAATCCCAATTCCAGTGGCCCATAAATGGCCTTCAGGGAGTCATAGAACAGCTTTGTGTTGTTAGTATTAGCATAGTGCTGTATTTTTTCTGCTTTCTTTTCCCTCAGTTATCCTGTACAATGCAAAGCCATCTTTGAGCCTTGGCTTGCAGGTACTTCAATTGGTTGTTGTTGCTTTGTCATTTTGCCAAGACATAAGCTCATCATTCTTTTCCTTAAGGATCTTTTTGATTTCATCACCATTTTCATCAAACTAATCCTGGTGTGGTCTTTGATTTTTTGCCTAGAGGTTTTTATGAGTCTTGAAGAACAGCCAATTTGAATCTACGCCACTTTTCAAGTGTGATGATATAATGCTCTCAGACTTTCCCCTAAGATTTTCCTCAGTTCCTCCGTTTTTCTTGATAAAAATCCTATCCTTTGGAGGATAGGATTAAAATTCAAAATGATCTGGACAAACTGGAGAAATGGTCTGAAGTAAATAGGATGAAATTCAATAAGAATAAATATAAAGTACTCCACTTAGGAAGGAACAATCAGTTGCACACATACAAAATGGGAAATGACTGCCTAGGAAGGAGTACTGCGGAAAGGGATGTGGGGGTCATAGTGGATCACAAACTAAATATGAGTCAACAGTGTAACGCTGTTGCAAAAAAAGCAAACATCATTCTGAGATGTATTAGCAGGAGTGTTGTAAGCAAGACACGAGAAGTAATTCTTCTGTTCTACTCCGCGCTGATTAGGCTTCAACTAGAGTTTTGTGTCCAGTTCTGGGAGCCACATTTCAGGAAAGATGTGGACAAATTGGGGAAAATCCAGAGAAGAGCAACAAAAATGATTAAAGGTATAGAAAACATGACCTATGAGGGAAGATTGAGAAAATTGGGTTTGTTTAGTCTGGAGAGGAGAAGACTGAGAGGAAACATAACAGTTTTCAAGTACATAGAAGGTTGTTACAAGGAGGAGGGAGAAAAATTATTCTTCTTAACTTCTGAGGATAGGAGAAGAAAAAATGGGCTTAAATTGCAGCCAGGACGGTTTAGGTTGGACATTAGGAAAAACTTCCTAATTGTCACAGTGGTTAAGCACTGGAATAAATTACCTAGGGAGGCTGTGGAATCTCCATCATTGGGGATTTTTAAGAGCAAGTTGGACAACACCTGTCAGGGATGGTCTAGATAATACTTAGTCCTGCCTTGAGTGCAAGGGACTAGACTAGATGACCTTTCGAGGTACCTTCCAGTTCTATGATTCTATGTTTCAACTTCACTATGTTCAATTTCAGTTTAATCTGTTCATATTATTTCATTGAGGGGCAACAATGTGTAAACTGAAAATGTCTCTGGTCATCCTGTAGTTAGTCCAACAGTTTGCTCTTCGCATTACTCTGGTGATCCTGATGTCCCTTTGCTATACAGTGACAGTGTCAGACAGGTGTCAGTGCTTTGATCTTGGATGCATCCACAAATGTTTATATTTGTCAGCTTGCCTGAAAAGTCTATTGGTGGTAATGAGCTTGTACTCAGCATATTTGCCAAGTAGGAGTAGACCACTGCTGTTCATTTCCCCAACTCCATTGTTCTTTATTACACCACTCCATGCCTACCAATCTTTTCCAACTCTGGTATTAAAGTCTCCAAGAAATATATATTTGTCTTCACTGGGTATAGAGTTGATTGTCATCTAAACAGAACAGAACTGTTCTTCAATTTATTCTATCTTCTCCATGGTTGGAGCAGAAGCTCTGGTAAGAGTCACAAAGTGTGAATTTTCAGTGGGAAGTTAGTCATTAGTTATTCATTTTTTCCCACAGGTAAGTCTCTGAATTGAGGTAGCTGTTTTTAATTGCAAAACCAATGTCATAAATCTGTCTTGCTCTGCTGGTTTATCTTTCCAAAAGAAGTTGTAGCCACTTTCCTTCAAAATATATGTTAAATAACTGCAGGTGCAAACAGCCATTTAGATGCCTAACTCAGCATTTGCATGCACAAATGCCTGACTTGGGCAAACAACTGCAGTAACTGAAACTGTCGTGTGATGGAGAGAAGGGGGAAAGAGAGTTGTGTGCAAATGTCCCTAGGCTTCTGCCTCTCAAAATATGGCAATGCATAGTGCAATGACATATCACTGCCACTGGCAAGTGAGGAGAAAGCTTCAAAGCTTTTCATGGAGTTGCCTCCCTGTGTGGGTTACATCCAGCTATTTGAAAAACCAACAGAACAGCAAGAGAGATCAAATTTGTGCAGCTAGAAATGAAGTTCACATGAGACCACCCTTTCTCCTACCGCAGTCCTCTTCATTATTCATTACACACCTTACAACTTCCGCAACAAATGAGGCAGGGGTCCTACAGACAACAGCCCCCTCTCATTACACAACCTTGGTTCATCCCCAGAGCAGGTCCAGCTTGTGCACTGAATGATGCAGGGACCCTGTGGGAAAATAGTACGTGATCATGTAATTAAAAAGAGCATTATAATGCGTATGGGAAAGGGGGCTGAATTAAGGTTGCACAGGCAGCGATAATAATGGCATTTCCCAACTTTTGAGTGCTTGACTTTGCAAGCTTAATGTTCTTTTAATGCAGTTTTTTGTGTGTGTTTAATATATTTAGAAGCCAATCTACAGGGCTGTGTGTGTGTGTGTTTGACCATGTGATATCCAGTATGGCTAAGAGCAGGATTACTCAGAGCAGTATGACACCACGGTCACAGTGACCCTTACGCCCTGAAAGGCTTAAATTACCCAAAGCGAGGCCTCTAGACATGAGCTTGTTAGATGACAACCGCTCCTCCGTGCTTAGGGATCATTTGACTCGGTGCCACATGAAGCAGGTGCTTGCGGGAAAAGGCAGCCATGAGCAGGTATAATTTACAAAAGAACATAAAAGCTGGGATGGAGACAAGAAGAAAGCAGTTTGCTCTGGTCAATCTGAATCATTCCACCTCAAGTCAGTGCTCCCGTGCTGCCCATTCCCCACAGAACTTTTCTATAATACATTATTTCGCTTTTTGGGGGGTATATTTTTTTTAACAAGGCCTAACACCTTTTTAAGAAACTGACCACTTTGACACGGTGGCTGTTTGTCTGTCAGCATCGTGCTAAAGCAAAGGGCTGGACGGACAGCCCAAGAAACTAAAGTCATTTGCTTTTTCACAGACCGGGCATGGCAGAGTCAGCAGCTACACACGCGTTCTCCCATACGTTGTCCCACCAGTGTACCTCAGCTCTGACCTGGGAGTACAGATTCTGATCTCAGTTATACCAGCTTAAATCTAGAGTGACGCTATCAGCTTTTAGATCAGGCCCTAACAGATGATCGCTCAGCTCAAGCCTTTCCGTGGGCCATTAAACGCTGAAGCTATTAAAGGTGAGCCTGAGCTCTGGGGAAAGTTGGATCCACTTCCACGCGTAGCAGTTGGCTGGCCCCAGTCTCTGCAGTATACAATGATGGATTACAATGCAAGAACATGGGTGGACCAAAATTTGAGATGTGAAAACTCCCTGAACTTCAGGCAAGTTGAGAACTGGACAAACAGCAGGATTTGAACTGTACAGCTCCAGGCCATCTCTCCCATACTATATAGGGGTATTTAGGGTTGCAACGCTTAATGCCCCATACTAATACAATAGTATTAGTCAGTTCCAGTTCTGTCACCCTGAGTAATGCCTTGCTCTCCAAGTAGTCCCACTGAGTCCACTGGGCTAAGTTCTGGGACCCTTACTCACAGCAAGAAAACTCTTCTTCTTGAATTCTGCCATTGATCCTTCTGTGATGCTCACTTTTCTAGGGAAGAAAAAGTATCAGGTGGTGTCAGACATGCGCTTTTTGATATTTTGTTTTCCTTGCTGTATTACATTTTGGCCTTTGTCTTTTAAATCATTTTAATTTTTGTTTAAATCATGAACATTTTTCTAATGCAATTCCCTGTTGTTTATTTACGATATGTATTCACTTTAAAGGTTTTTATTGTGTCACAGCCTGAGAATAAAGTTTGAAACTAAATCAAAATATCACAAAGTTATTGTTTTGTCGTAAAACCCTGGTTGAACTATAGTTATTATGGCAAAAATATGCAAACTATACAGATGCTAACATAAAAATATATCTCAACATGATTACCACAATTGCAGTAGAATGGTTGTGGCCTGACAGATTTAACTTAGTAAACTATAGCTCTGTTAATGTTACAGGATCTGCAAGCTTCCCCCTCAAGTTTTAATACATTATCTACTATTCATTTATGACTTTATAATACAGAGAGCATTTATTTCTCCAGCCACAGCATCATCCCTGATGCTTATTATAGATGTAACAAAATACCCAGGTTACAAATACACACACACACTTTTTACAGCCTGACTTGGGAACTGGCTGCTGAACTGAGACATGTAAAATTCACCAACTTCTGTTCACACGGAGTTCATATGAACATCTTTCTGCTCCACTGGAACTGCTTGACCAGGATTGCCAGAGCAGTGTGCACTCTGTCCTTACCCTCATTCAAATCATCTAACACATTCGCTACGGTGGAGCTTCTCATAAAGCTTGAGGGTTTTTTTCTCAGGTCACCTTGACCTTGTCTGGCAGTGAACAGACATTAGAAATGGCCAAGGATCTGGCTATAGAGGTTCACGATGCACTGAAGTGACCAGCATTTATGAGAAAGGAGAATGTTGCCCTTGGACTTTAGCTGACTGGACATCTTGGCAAACACATAATAAAACAAGTAAGGGAAATAGGATTGTCTGGGAAAATGCAGGGAATTCCCTTAAAAGCATCAGCAGAACAACAAGCAGTGATTCATTCTAGGCCAGATCCTCAGCGGGCAAAAAGTGCCATAACTCAATTGACTTCAATGGAGCTATTTCACATTACAGTGGCTGTGGACCTGGCCCTCTGAATGCATTTGGGGATACTTCTTGCATCCTCTGCTGACAAAGTCAATGGATGCTCAGTGGTTTGAGCATTGGCCTGCTAAACCCAGGGTTGTGAGTTCAATCCTTGAGGGGGCCATTTAGGGATCGGGGCAAAAATTGGGGATTGGTCCTGCTTTGAGCAGGGGGTTGGACTAGATGACCTCTTGAGGTCCCTTCCAAACCTGATATTCTATGATTCTATGATGTTTTGCCTCAGCGTAGGCTGGTTTCTTTTTCTATTGCTACTGGGCTTTCTATATGGAGAAAGGAGGCCATTGCTCTTTTTCCACTGATCATCTCATATCCATTTAATTTTGTTTCTGTGTTTTAGAGTTTTCTCATGTCACTTTATTCCCCTGGTTCATTTTCAAGTTTATTATTCCAGTTATTTGTAATCTGTGTGTTCTGACCTTTCTTCTCCCTTCGTGTCCCCTCTTTCTGCTTTGGGTTTGTTACGCAACGCTCTTCCTTTAGTTGCTTTTGCTTTTCTGCCTCCCCCTCCTCTCTGCAGTGACTTAACTGGCCTGTTTTCCTGTGACACCAAAGCTGCTCAGCCTACAACAGGAAAGAACCCTTCCCCCAACACCCCACATCCAAAGTTGACAATGAGCAAAGCCGTTTTTATCATGCAGGTGCAGAAAACCGGAGTCTAGTTAGAAAGCTTAATAAGACAAGGGATCTGAGTCTCACTTATACTGTGGGCTCCATGACACTATTCTGGGCTAGTATGGTGTAAAGGAGCCTTAAAGATAGGTTCAGGTCTCTGTACACTGCCTGGAGTGAATAAAAGGGCTTTCCTGTGAATGAGAATAAGGTCCAAGTACTTTGTCTTTTCCTAGCAGCTACTCATTTGTAGAGGAGGCCAGGGAAATCCCTCTCTTGCCCTGCTCTGTCTATTCTCTGGCAGTAAGAGTGAGATTTTCAGCCAGCATTTGAGTTTGCATGCTCACTGTCAGCGCATACAGCTGACTATATGGACTATACACAGTTGAACAAAGTGATGTTCTTTCAGGATCTGGAGAACAAGCTTTCTTTGTTATGAGTCCAACAGGAGTAAGGATGGCAGAGTTAGCACAGAAATTAATGGATCTATTGCTCTCACAACATTACTTTTGGTGGCTGCAAAACCCACAGCTTCTGCTTATTTACTTTTAATAAGCATTATGGCATCTGCGATTACTGTGAGTTTAATGTGGCCTATATGGAAAATAAATTAGTGCTGACAATGCCTCGTTTGGCAGGTGATCGTGCACGTTGGGCTAGGATATCTTTTTCTGATGAGATACTCTTTAACCTGACTTGATAGACGATATTGCCTTCTACCATCTTGTTTCAGTGGGACTTGTAAGAGGAATGGGATGGTTTGCTCCTCATTCATTACAAACTCCTCACTTCCAAGAGTGCTAATTTCACCCAAGAAAACCAGAAAGAAAAATATTGTATTTTAAAACCTACCTCCTTTGTTCATAGTGCATTTCTGGTGCATTTTGATTTTGTGCATTTTATTTCTCCGTCATGCTGGAACTGACCAAGTAAAGATGAATCTGGATCGGAAAGACTTGTAAAATGGGAAACTGAGGCACAAATTCATCCAATTTATGCTTAATCAATTTTTCACCTTTATATTTTTCAGACAGAATCATTGTCACTTATAGTTTCTGATCATATACATATAGCAGACAATAAGACAAATAAAATGGAACAGGTAGGGGCCCAAGTTACTGAATTCCAGGGTACCAGAAAGTTCTCCACTTCGTGATAGTCGTCTCAGTCTCTGGATTGGTGTTGTCCAATTTGGGCCCTTGGTCACTTGATTTTTAGACACTAAATTGTTTTCTGCATCATCTATAATTCCACATACCCAGGTGTACATTTTACCCAAGTTGTTTTTTATTCTCCATTCTATGTTATAAATCATCAGCATTACATCACCCCAACATTACCATTCAGCATGCATTGTCATAAAGTATTAACATCAGGGTAACAAGACATAGCCTATATTTTTACCATTCGGCTATTTTCCATTTTTAGCATCATACTTCAATACTTGTGAAGCATTCCAAATTATTCATTAGCAGAAGCTTATTTTTCTCTTATTTGCGTAGGAAAGTTATGGGGAACACCATGCCCTAATACCAGCATATTCTTACATTTCCAAACATGGGTTTTCAAGCGACTTTTGCTCAAAGCTTGGCATCTGTTTGTAGAGCATTAGAAAGCTGCGTCAGCAATTTTGCCTGTAGTATTTTGAGGTGCTTATTCATTTAGGGTCTAGATGTTTTAGCTGTTTCCCAACAGAATGCTGTCTGTGGAACCCACTTCCTCCTCTTCACACTCATGCCTGAGCTTCGGGGAAGTTCAGATCTGAATCCTAATTCAATTTCTGTAGCAGGCCTAATTGAAACACTAGATCTGAGCTCAAACTTCGGTGAAATTCAGTCCCAAATCTTCCAAAAAGCAATTTGGTGAATGTGCCCAACTTGCAACCACGCATCCCTCCATGCAAAAGGCACATATGAAGATTACGTCTGGAGAGCCAGACCAACCTCCAAATTTCATGACTCAGGCCCATCTCTGTGAAAGTGTTCCTTGTTAGAATGATAGTAATATGCAAACAGGCTAAGAAAGGAGTCCTTAAGGCCTTTAAAAAGTAGAGGCTAGGATATAATGCGGAAGGTACAGTGCATGGCTTCCTATGGTCCACCCTGGCTGTAATGTGATGAAGATTTGGTTGAGGAGAGCAGCAAAGCCTGGAATATTACCCTGAGCTCAAGAAAAAAACCCAAGATTCACTGAAATCCAGAATATTGGACATCATATATAACAATCATCAATTGTGCTACGTCCGTAGAACAAGCTGGAGACAGTATAGAACAATGAGAGAGTTCTTCACAGCAGGGCGACGGCTCAGTTTCAGCAAGGAGAGAACTCAAAGCATCTCGAACTATGGCCGTGCCTTCTCCATATTGTTTCTTCTGCTGATTTGTTTTGGTTATGGGAAGGGTACAGGAAAGGACTAGTGAGAGAGACCCAGCATTGTTATTTCAGCTGTAGAGGAAAATACCTAATAAAAATGATTTGGAAAGAAAAGTCCTGAGAATTCACATGGCAATCATTTTAAGTATGTGAAATATTTTTACTAGAATGAGTTTGTTTTTATTTCCTGCTTCAGATGTTTAGATTTGGAGGAGCATTGTTGAACCTACTACAATCCATAGTGTCTAAGAATTTAAATATTGCCAGACTGTAGTACTGTACTCTTTTTACCCTTATAAGATTGAGCGGGAGGGAAGTTTGGGTGATAGGATTAGAACCTTTTACCTCTGTTACAAATCTGCCCAGGTTGGAAGTGATCGGAAGTTACCATCAATTATTATTAATATTATTGTGTTTAGCGCCTAGATGCTCCAGTCATGGACCCAGGTCTTCACGGTGCTCGGCCCTGTACAAACACAGAACAAAAAGATGGACCCTGCCTTAAAGACATCATAATTATCTGGTGTATGTTTGAGGGCTTGTAACTCTGTTCAGTTTCTAATGGACAGGGTTCCACATCATAAACCACAGCTTCCATTGCTGGTCATTCGAGCTGGTTAGAAAATCAGGGGAGGGTTTCCTGCTGAAAAATTTGAAAGACCCTGATTTTTTAACCTTTCTGTATTAAAATTTTCTACGGATAAATGCCAACTTTTGGAGAAGTATCAAAGCTGAAATATTTCAGCCAACGCCAGAAAATTTCTGATTTTGGTGTGTTGAGTTTTTTGACAAAATCTTGACATTTTTCCATGGAAATCAGGGACCTTTTATGGAAGAATGTGTTGGATCAAAACCCCAATTTCCCATCAAAAATCTGTTTTCCTGGGAATCTTTTGGCCAGTCCTACTGGTCACTTTCATTGGCAGCCTTTGGGAGGACAGTAAATGAATACGTTCCGAGTCTGAATTTTAAATGCACTCTGCATATTCCTACCGGTAAAGAATCAGTCCCCAGAGGGTTATGTAGTGTGGTATAAATCTGAGTTTGTGATGACTGCAGTACTCAGAAGAGGTAAAGTACATATTTTCCAGACAGAAACAAACTGTATTTAGGAATGTTGTAGAGAGTGAAAAAAGCTATTCCTAAATGTCATAATCTGTACAAGTCGCTAGGAACTGATAAAATGTATTATGTTTAGGGCCTGAGCCTGCATTTGTGACCCATGCAAAATTCCCACTGCATTCACCGGGAGCCCTGTCTGAATAAAGAGCACAGGATCTGGCTCAGAGTGTTCCAGTCTTTGGCTCAATTTCATTGCACACTTTGGGCTAACTTACACACGCCACTCATTCTTTGTCTGTCTGCAGCCTCCCCTCTGTTTTGCTTCGTGAATATGTTTTCTAGCCACTCTCTCCACCTTCAGCAGGTGGACTGGGCTTGCAATTTAATTTAATTTAATTACCCAAGGTGTTTCCAAAATTAATTTGATGTTAGGGCTAAAAATTGTACGGCAAATTATAAATCAAAACATGTTGTAGTTTACAGAGAACTTGCAAATTAATATTCAGCTTGTGTTCTGGATAGAGATAGAAGGTTGTACAAATGCAGGGTATTTTCATATTGATTGGGTCATTTTGTGACCATTTGAAAGAGTTTTTGTACAGTCAAGTGGCATGTTATCAATAATAATTCTACTCACCTTTGGAATAAGCTATGAAGTCAGGTGACAGTTCTGATTTTTTTCTGGATGCTTATTGGATATACTAAAAATGTTCCCTTGAAATTTAAACATTTCAGTGGTGCAAAACACCATGGTGTAAAGCAGAGAGCCTTTTTTAATGTACAGTAGAGATAACACTTAGGAATAGACATGTCCAAATATTAAAATTACTTCACCATAAAATATCTTCTCATACATCTCAAACACTCCTCTTAAGAAATATCAAGAATATTAAAGGGACAAATAACAGTACACAGATAAATGACCCATATACTATTCAAACACCTGTGCACAATGGGTCATAGCATGATCATTAAGGTGACACTGAGTTGTCTTGCCGTATTGGGGGATATGAGAACTGAGTTGCTGTCTTTGGGAAATACCAAAGATCTAATAATACTAATACCTAGTACTTATAAGGTCAGATGTTCAAATTTGCATACAGACTTTTGCCCATGTTTAACTTGCACAGACTCATTGGAGTTTGCACGGGTACAAGCCTTGCTTTGTGAGAGCATGTTCATACAGAAATCAGGGTTTGCATGAGCTTTGAAGCCAATGGAGTTACACTGCGGTACCAGCAGGAGAGAAAAATCATGCCCTGTTTGTGAGCAGGGGGAACTGAATGTGGGTCGAACTAACAAATCTTTGCCATGCTCCTAATGTTGGTAAGAATTATCAACACCAAATTCTGGATGTGGAAAGATGTTTCTAACTTCCAGGCCCTATGCTCAACAAACAGTGCTTGCCGATATCGTTCTCTTGAGAGACAGACCTTGTTTCCCAGTATCACTGATGTGTATGTAGACATGATGGAATTACATAACCGGTGTAGATTTTACACATTCAACAGAGACTGTTAAACAGGGAGTTTCTTCAAAGCCATTACGTATCTGAAAGGTGGAGTAAAACGCATCCCGGTCCCAACTCCATGCAAGGCGCTATCATTGAGTGTACTCAGCTTGGTGACTGACTGGATCGTACACTATGTGCTGGGTTCTTCTTATGTCTACCAGTGCGACTCCACTGGACTTAATGGAGAGGCCCTGGTATAAATAGGAGCAGAATTTCCCCTGGCCACTTGCCGCATATGTGGGAAATGGGTACAGCCGATCAGGAACAGCTCTGCTTTACATACATGTTTTTTGGCTGCTTGTTTGTTTTAGGGAAGAATCATTCTCTTTGTTTTTCCTCAAAGTCTTTCCCTTTGGGGTAGTGCACAGCCCCCTTGCATAAAGTATCATTGCTTGGCATGTGTGTGATAATTCAGAGAGGAAAGTATCAAGTTAAACCACTTTTCATCAGCTTTTCCTCCTCCAGTCAACCAACTGTATTCCTGTAACAAGAGCCTTGGCACCAACAGAGTTAAATAAAGGTAGCCATTTGCCTGTAATCAAAATTAGAAGTAAGGTTATGGTGAGAAGCTATTGGAGAAGACATTGCAGGGACACTGAAAGCCAAAGCCTGTGTATCTAGTATATTCAGCCTGGAAATAATGTACAGAATTTTTAATAGTGAGGGTAATTAACCATTGGAACAACTTACCAAGGATTGTGCCGGATACTCCATTGCTGGAAGTCAGACAGGAATTAATTCAGGGAGGTCGATGGCCTGTGTCATGCAGGAGGTCAGACTAAATGATCATAATGGTCCTTTCTGGATTTATAATCTACAACTATATCTAGTTTTGGGTTTAATGCAGTCTGGATGAGCGGATACGATGGGAAGGTGTAACGCCAAATCAAAGCAGAATGAGATGTTTTCCTTTGCCTACATGTGCCATGATTGACAGCAATTTGTAGTTGGACATCTGAAAAATCTAAGCACGGGGAGGGGAAAATAATTTTGCTCCCGATTATTACGAACAAAAGTGATTTCCAACAAAAGTCCGGATGTGTGAATGGTTTACAGTGCTGGAAAGATGGGAATTTGTCAGCAGAACATTTTAAAATACTTGGCAGGATTAGTATTCTATATTGAATAGATCAAGGTGTTTGACAAAAAAAATTTAGTCCTAAGCATTTTTTGACAGAATATATTTTATCCACATAAGGGGTTTAGTGGAACTGTCAGTGATGTCTCATGACGGATGGCAATATGAAGCACTCTGAGATCCCAAATGTAGAAAGCACCGGAGGAATGAGTGCGTGGCAGTCTGTCTGACTCAAAGTTGAGGGGGACAAAAATCTTCTAATGGCAATTTTAGCATTCGCCTTCTAAAAATAATGGGAATCCGGAGACGATTAAGAAAAGGACTGGGCAGTAAAACATTATGGAGGAATTTCTTTACAGAGAGGGTGATTTATTTGTGAAGGGGCTATCAAAGGCAGCTCTAGACACTGCAGCTAAGGATGTATTAAATAAAGAGTCAGGCAGGTACTTAAGTGGAGAGAAAATTATGGAATGGATATAAGCACAGCTGGGAGTGGGATGGATCTACTGGGCCAGCTTTGATCTCAGTTAGGCTGGAGTAAATTAGTTACTCTGTATTTGCATTGGCATAGCACAGGAGTTCTCAGCTTGGGCATCGTGACTGCCATGGAGCATCATGAACAGAGTCAGAGGGGCTACAATCATCCACTCCTTCCTGTTAAATCAGAGGAGGGATCCCATCTAGGTCCTGGCTAGATGGGAGGGAGGTCTTGGTGGGGCAGGTTGAGGGCTGTTTCAGAATGGGAAAGGTGGAGAATCACTGGTATAACAGAAAGCAAACTTTGGCCCACATCTGTATCCTACCACATTACTATGTATCCTGGTAGTAAGAATCTCCTGTATACTGCAGTAGATCAAAAGGCAGCTATATGGTGTCACCAAGCCACTTTTCAGAGATCTTGGGATGATGAACTTTGACGACGTTGGGCAATGGGGAGGCAAGACATTTGAGGGAGATTAATGTGTTGAATAACAGACAGGGATATGAGGAAAGTGTCATTCAGGATGGGTGAAGCTTATGGGAAGGTCCAGAGCATTCAGGAAGGACAGGAAGAGTAGCTGAGAGGGAACAGATAATAAACAGGGTGGCCCCTGGGCCCTGTACAGACCTTTTGTGTTATTCCAGTTTCAGCTGAGTGTTTGAATTTGTTGAAACCCAGGTTCAGAGTCACGCTCGACGGGTGGCATTCTCACATTGACTGAGAGTGAAGGCGAAGTTTCGAAGAGCCTCAGTCCTGAGTTTCACATAGTTCTAATGCTGATAATGTTCCTTTTCCTTTCTCTCATGATCTTGGTTTCGGTGGAGTCACTCCTCCTTATACCAGGTTGGAATTGAGTGCAAAATGTAGAATGAAGGAAAATGTTGCTAATCATCAGGAGAGACAGAACAAGAACTGAAACTGCTGGGAATATTTTCATTGCTTCCCTCATGCTACCTCTCTCTGTCATATTTCTAAGGCACCTTGCAGCTTATCCACCTCCAGGTTACTCTCTGCTATCCTGTCAATACACCAAGCCAGCACCAGGAGGATATTTACTAAATAAGGCTGTAATGATAAAACAGAGATTATTTTTGAATGCTGTGAGCCAGATCCTCAGCTGTTGCAAATCAATGTAGGTCTGTCAATGTCAATGGCAGGACACTAATTTACACTAGCTGAGGATCTGGCCTTGAGATTCTTTATGGAGGGGACAAGAAGGCTTTCTGGAGAGGGTGAGGAGGCAAACTTTTGTTCTGAAAATTCCTGTTTTCTTAGGGAGATTGTGACACTTTTCTAGTTAAAATGTCAAGCAACGACATGGTATCACCTCAGTTCTGGGAATATGATGGCTCAGTTAAAAAAACCCACATCTGCTCTTCAGTTCACATGCACCTCTTTCAAAACATGTCCAAGCTACCTACCTAAAAGCTTCCATAAAAGTAGGTTTCAATTACTTATGTTTCACTGTGTACGGCATGTTTCCATGGCACATAGGGTTGCCAAATAAAGCAATCTGCAGCCCATTTAGTTTATCTTGAAGTCTTTTAAATCTGTCTCCTTTAAGCTTGAAATTTTCTCATTCAGGCATCCAATGTTGTTGAAATCCCTATGCCAATAATTCTTAATGACGTGTGTGTCTAGCCAGAGTAATTCTCCTCATTCAATTTGCAGTTTTCCAAGTCAATCTTTTCAGCATTCTGACTGTAGCAGTTTATTTTTCATTCTGAGACATGCAGGTTCTCTCATTCAAAATGATCCTGAGTCTATAGTTGAGGCAATGCATTTTAATTTAAGTCTGGCTGCCCCTTAATGTCTGGTTGGGAAACCTGAGGGAGCCATATCCTGTGCTTGCCTGCTTTTCTGGGTTCCAAGATCATTATCTCTCTCTCTCCCTACCCTCCCCCCTCCCACCCCGAGAGAAGGTTTTACATAAAGGACAAAAAGCAGAGCCTTGTGCCATTCCTCGAAATGGAGGAATAATGCCATCTTTACTCAGTCACAGATGACACACATCGTTGAGGGATACATCTTGCTCAGGAATTAATACCTGTCATGACCAAATGGAACTCTACAGCTAAAGCAAAGAACCCTTTTTGGGGAGCGGGAGTTTTATGAAGGTAGGAAGTTCAGGCCCATATGGAGGACTGCATAGGACCACTTTGCTGCTTTCAATGAGTGATCTCACAGCTTTTTATCAGGGTAGGTTGACAGACTCAAGAGGAAAACCGCCCATTAATATAACATAAAATCCCCCCAAAATACACACACTTTGTTTCAATGGCCATTGTGACTTGTTTTATCCTGCACACTAAAAGCTGCTTTGAGCACTGAATGAGCAGGATTTCTGTGACCCTTGAAGGTTTTTCCTTGGCCACTGTGCAAGAAGGATTTAGTCTCAATGCCTCCCACGATTATTTCATGCATTTAGTTTTGACTGTTCTTTAATATCCATTCAAGGAACAGCTTCATCTAAAGATGTTTGTTTAAGTCAGTCCTGGAGACTGGAAAGGTTTTGTCATCTGTTTCTGCCCCATACTGGATATAACACTTTGCACATGGCAGCACTTAACAGAATCCCACTTCACACTACTGGCTTTCTGCCTCAGGAAAGAAAAATAAATGGGCCTGATTCACCCCAGTGCAATTCCATTGAAATCAGTGGAATTACACCCAGGATGTATCTGACCCAAGATCACAAGTGAAGAGAAGCAGTAAAGTGCTTTCTGCAAGTTACTAGTATAATACAAGGACAAGGCACCGTGACTGTATCTGTGTTGACAGTTTTAATGTAAATACATTGAATTGTGTTTCTTTTTCATGATTATTGAAAATTATTGGTTTGCTTTAACCACTAAGCTGCGCCTCTCCTGGTCTATGGATGATTTAGGCCCAACTTTCACAAGTGCCTTCTCAAATTCCAGCCACAGAAACTTAAATTTGGGAATATGAGCTGCATCTCCATGCAGAAATTGGGAAAGCGACTGGTCTCTTTTGGTTAAAGCAGACGGCTCAGCTGGATTAAACTGGATTTTTTTATTTAAGCCATCTCACAAAACATAACTTGTCCACCATCTTCATACTCAGTGCTCTCTCTTTATCTAAAAAACTTTCTCGTGTTCCCACATATGGACTGCATTTAGTCATGCCATGCAATAGTCCAAGATTCTGCCCATGATCTCATTGAGAAGCACCTTACACCACAGGATAGCCCTGCTGACGTCAGTGGAACTCGTCATGGAAGAAGGTACTACCCACCTGAAGTAAGGGCTGACAGAATCTGGCCCTTTATTAGTTTTCATGCAATAAGGTCCAACTACCATAGCTCCATGCTTACGTTGTAAGAAGAAATTCCATTCTCCAGCCCTATTTTGCACTCCCCTCTAAGTTTATTTTTCCCTCTGTTTTATTCTCCTGCAGTTTGATTTGTATGCTTCAGTTACCAAACAGTGCAGAGTAGAGAGCTGGAGGTAGCATAGGCCATCAGGCCAAAATGATCAAGATTGGTTACGGAAGGAACGTTTTCATGTTTTTAGTGTTTGGGGGAAGGAGAGGGAAGAAACTATTTACGATGAAGCTTCTCAAGTTGATTCTCAGCCTAAATGTCATTTGTTTTGGAAAGTGTGAAGAAACTTGGTTTGAACCTTGCTTGAGTTAAGGGAGTGGAGAAGCAGCAGTGTGACATTTTATACTTTTCCCTCCCCGTCCTCTTACATAGAAGGAGAGGTCAGGAGTAAAACAGAATTTCCTTTTGAAGTGTTTACCACTGACGGCCTGCAGAGCATGCTGTGTTTGTGCAGCACTATTATGAAGAGTCTAATCTCAGTCAGTCTGCAGATGTAAGGGAAATCAGAAAAATAGCTCACCTTTGCATGCTTTTGTTTCCTCTCCTATCCTTTGTCTAGCTTGTTTATCTACACTGTAAACTCTTTGGGGTATGGACTATTTCTTACCACATCTGTACCATGCCTAGCACAATGGGGCCCAGATACCTGATTAGGACCCAGCGAGGCAACAGTAGGCAAATAATAAGAATTTAATTTGATTGGCTAGCAGAGATCCCATTTGGTATAGCTGCCGACACTGTAACCCCTTAGTGAATTATTGTGGTGGAACAAAGCAGAAATGTTATAAATCTTGATTAACCGGGAACTAATCTTGTTGATAGTGGCAGAGTTATTCTCAGAAAGGGCTGCAGGATGGGAAAGGCAGGAAGCTTAAAGATGCCCATGTCATGACAAAGGCTGACATGGCCTTCTCAGTGGTTATGCGTGTGAGGCATCAGGCTGAAAAAATGCTTCAGAGATTTGTAGGCTACTGGAAAACTTTCAACTATTTAGCAAGGTTAATGCTGCACATCCTGAGTGTGTCTGGCTCACAGTATTATCAAGGCCCCCCAATCAATCCCACCACTGAGATGAATCAATTAGTTCAGCAGAGCACCCACCCAGCCAGAATAACTTCCCTTCTTGTTCATTTTTAAATCCAGCAAACAGGTAGTGAAATGGTAATCGAAATGAGATAACAATTACAGTACTGCAGGAACCAAAACAGTAGCCAAAATATTTAGAGCTAAGCTTTCAGGAGGACCTCAACCTCACGCATGGGGCTGCTCACATGCTTAAAGTTACATATCTGCCTAAGTGCCCTTCTGAATTGGGGCCTTAGATGCTTTCAGAAGTCTCAGCTCTTAAACCTACTCAATGGCCATTTGGGGTATTGCAATGGGAAAGTTCTCTCTGAATATTTTGGGGGTGACAGTTCCCTGGCCCAGAAATTGCAACTGTGATGGCTGCCATCATGGATGGCACAGAGAATTGAACTAGGGACCTTCCAGAGCCAAAAACATAGTCTGCTATAGTGTGAGCTAAAGAGGCAAGTCTCTTTACCTGGGCTGTAGGATACCTGTGCAGATCAGGCACAGAGGGACACCTAGACTATTCGCTCATCAGCGGGTTTCACCTTAGTTTAGTGTTGTCTTATAGGAAACTCTTGGATTCACATTGCCTGCTGAACCCCTGCATCCTTAACCTCCTGGTTCATTCCTATTCCTGCAGACAACCTCTGTGAAGTCTCTTGGGTCTCCCCTTGATTCCTGCAGGGTTTTCTCCATGCAAATAGCTCTTGCGGGCATGCTCCAGCTTGGTAATCACTGCCACTATTTTTTATTGCTTTTTTTAAAGATTAATTAGTCAATGCTACCAAATTACCTTTTGCAATTAAAAGCATAATTTACTAAGAGTGATTAAGTAGATGGCTCTAATTTATCATTAAACCGCTTGTAACTGAGACTATTGTGTGCTGGTAAAAACAACATCAATTAAAATAAAAAGCCTACCGGAGTGCTTAGAATGACTCAGATTTGTCCTTCAGTATTTAGGACAAAAAAGAGTTAGGTTTGCAATTGACATTGCTAATAAAGATTATTTGGGCTTTGGGAGCTCTGAGCTGAGCTGTTATCCCATGGAGTTGAAAGGGCAATAGATGAAAATAAGCATTATTTAAACTGTCACATAAAAAGGAATGGCAAATAGGGTACCTCAAAAGTTGTCCTTTGTGAAAAACGAAGGATGAATCAGTTCTTGCCAGTGTAATTGTTTAGTTATCCATCAGATGACTACAGACTGCATTTGTGTACCCTTTCAAAGTGCTGTGGTGTAGACCGGCAGACCTTTGCTGCTGAGGAATTCAATGATTTGCCCCCTGGGAGTGACTGGGCTTGCTGGAGTTCACTTAATGACACTGATGGGTCAATTCTCTGCCAGAACCAACAACTCATCTTCATCATCTTCTCAACTTCACATCCACTAACCATCAGTCCTCATAATGAAGGCATTTTTCACCCTGCTAGGAGTCGCAAGGAGAAAAATTGATTGACAGAGTTATCTGGATTGTAGTAATTAAATCAGGGTAGACAAATCCCTGCTCTCATTATATTTCAGACATGTCTGAACCATGAAAAACAGAGGTGAAGTGTGATGATTTGCTTCCTCCAGTTCAAAATATAGTATTATGTGTCTGTATATACTGAGAAATTGTATAGAAACACGAATGAATTATAAAAGGAGAATTATAAGTGATAAAAGTGCTGACTAGGGGTGTCCAATATAATCACCCACATTGGAACTTGGGTCTCAACTCGTATATATATACAGTTATATAATATAAAGCATTAACACATTCTAGAAAATTAACCTGAAAGTACTTTACCTTCAGTCATTTGCTTCAAAATGCATCTGAGATCAGTGTGCAGGCATTCTGCATGCATACAGATTGTATATACTCCAATAATACGACACAGATTATAGAGGTAGATGGATGGGGCATATACATATTGCATATACAGTATTAGATATATTATAGTAAGTATCTATATATATAGATAGTAATTTGAGCATCAACAGAAAATGGAACTTATACACATTTTGCAAACTGGATTACAATTTGCAAATGACCTTACAAATGTACTGTATATAATCCAAACCAGAATTTCAGATGCTATTTGTCTTCCTTTGTTGCTGAATCACTTGCAGTCTGGTACCTGCCTTGAGGAAGAGTAGAAAATGATGGATAGGTTAGTGAGGCTTTTCTTTGTGTAATGCTGCTATCTAAATTCAAGATTTTTTTCTGTTTAAAACTTTCCCTCCCCCATTTTCTTCCATTGTACTATGAAGTTGAGCTATGTTTTAGGTACTGAAATGTTGCACCTGCTCTTACGCATGAATATGCGAAAGTAGCTTGAACTTCCATTAACCTTCTGATTAAGTTACTTATGTAAACAGGTGAACTTAGTTTATTTTGACTCTGAAAGACCCTGCACACCTGGGGCCAGATCCTCAGTGTAGCTTCATTGAGGTCAGTTTATCCCACTGACTTACACCAGCTGAGGATCTGACCCGTGTACTAGATTTGGAAACACCTTTCAGACATGGAGATAAAGACTGGAAGTAGAATTTAGAGAACAGCTGCATCAATCAGTAAGAAATAATTTCAAAAGAAAATGAAGGCTTTGGGTAGCTAATGCTCATTCCCCTTGCTTGATGGGTTTCACGAGTCCTTCCATTTTAGCCCCCTGAAATCTTACAACTCCTCACTTAAAAGTAGCTCACGAAAGCTCATGCTCAAATAAATTGGTTAGTCTCTAAGGTGCCACAAGTACTCCTTTTCTTTTTGTAAATAAATACTTTGCCTCTGGTGCTGCTGCAGGCCGAGGGTAGAATCTGTATGATTGCTTATGGTTTTCTGCATCTCCCCAGTGCCAGTCAGCATTTGAGCAGAGTCAGAACTCCTTAAATGAGGATCAAAGAACACGCTGATAAAGATGGGTAATTAGAGAGAGGCTTTTAAATGTAGTTCTTTTAAGTATTATTTTCCTGGGCCTCCGTTTTTTAATCGTTTTTGACCTTCTGAGTTTACAGAACAAAGCTGTGTTTTATAGGACTATGATGTAGGACACAGACTTTTGAATGAGCTTCCTGGGCCACCTTTCACACACAGTTTTGCCAATACACCTTGTTCCTGACTGCCAAAACCTCTGCTTTTCCTGGGAGAGAGAATGTGGTCTAGTGGATGAGATACTCAGCTGGGATTCAGGTTACCTGGGGTTCTACTGCTGGCCTCACTGACCTGAATGGCAGCACTTCCATTGACTTTGATGGGGCCAGTCATTTCTCTTCAGAGCCAGTCCCTTGCCCTGCACTGACCTGCTGCGTGGCTGGGCAAGTCACTGGGAAAAGTCTTTGTGATTTAAGAGAAGGGTTTTTTTCCCCCTCCCTCCACTTCTAAGCTATCAACCTTTTGAAATGAAGAATCCATTTTGGATCTACTTAAAAACCTGAGCACTTCCTCTTTGTGATGGGTCTCTTACATCGCAGAGACCAATGTGGTCTAGAGGCATGAGCGTAGGACTGGGAGTTGGTATCCAAAACCAGATGTCAATCCTGGTCTGACGCTGACCCCCTTTTGTGGCCGTGGACAATTCAAATGAATTTTCTGCCTAAAATTCTCCCTCTTGGTGTGAGAGAGTAGGAGCTTGTGTGGGGAGGTGAGACGGGGTATACAAACCTCACACTGGGCACCAAGGGGTTAAGGGATTGTTTTGGGCTCAGTCAGCCCTGCCACACCTGCAACAAATGTTTCATCTGCTGGAGGAATTAAAAGGCAGGGAATTAGCTCATTTGGGGATGGCAGAGCTGGAGGTGAGCAGACCTGCAGACCAGAAGTTCAGCAGTGTAGAGCAGAGGGAAGCCTAAAGGCTCTGACACAGCTGCCCAAAGGGGCCCTCCCTGAAGGAAGGGAGGACTCACCCCAGAGACAACCAGAGAGGGAAGTATCCTGTGGACCTTAGACATTGGTAATGCCCTCTTACTTATTTTGGTTTGGATTTCCACACCAGGGGAAAGTCTTGGACTAAGCTGACCCTGGGGGTGGGGGTTATGAGAGGAAGAGGCCTTGGCTGCCAGACTACTGGTAGCCCAAAGGGGCCTGGGTCAGAGCCTGGTGGAGTAAGAGGGCCTGGGCTCCTCTCCCCACAACCGCCTTGGCCGCACTCTCCAACCAGAACCCGAGTGAGGACCATTATAGGAGGGCAAAGCTAAGATTCCAAGCACTGAGGTATAAAGCCCCCCTTTTTACCATGCTCATTGTCCAAATATTCTAAACACAACTCAAGTAGAACCCAAGGTGAATGTTTGGGAAACAAAATGGAACTATGGAAAGCTCCTATTTCCATTTTAGACAGACTGGGCAGCTTCTCAGGGAATGACAGCTAACATATCATGACAGTTTCTGTCCAGGAATCCCTAGAGCCTCATTAGTGTCTTCACTCGTTTCCAGGGAAGACCTGGAAATCCATGAATCCCTCTGACATAGGTCTAAGATATGTGTACGCTGAAATCCCACAGTTGACTTCTACTGTCAATATGTGTATAAAGCAAATTATCTGCATTTGGCATATTATCCAACCTCCTTCTTAGACAGGGTTTGAGGGTTTGCTATTCAGCAATGCTATCTGTGGCCAGTACCCAAAGTCTCAGGAGTGGAGACTGATGCAGGCTTATGCTGTCGATTGCAATTAAAAAATGCAGTGCAGTGTAAATTAGCAAACTGTCCAAGTCTGACGAAAAACATAAGTTTGGACAAAGTTCCACAACGAAGATAGAAAAATCCATTGAACTATACAGACCTCTGGCTCATAAACTAGGAGATCAAGTCAGAAATAAAAGGAGAGTATAAGGCAGAAACAGTAGAAGAATAGCTAGATTACATAGTGAAGAAATGTCATTTTTTTTGATACATAAAGGTTGGTGTGTAAAGGGCCGATAAGTAGAAGATAGAGAATGAGTCAGATTCTCCCCTGCACCAGGGTGGCTTTGTGCTGCAAAGCTGCATTCAGGGAAGTGTATTTGGCTAAGGGAGGATCAGCTTCATGTAAAGGGATACTCTGGCAGTGTAAAGCCAGGTAATGACGCCTCTCGGTGGCCAGGTGTCATGGGGAGCTGCCCACCTGCATGCCCTCTTGTGGCCTGGCAGATGTATTGCACTCAAAGCCCCCTCAGGTTCTTACAATCAACTACCCCAAGTGAACCGATTCAAGTGGGGGCCTGATTTACTAAGTCTTTCGACCATGGATAACTCACTTTTTTAGCTGTCCCTGGTCAGCCCACTCTGAGTCCATATAAGAGTCTGGTCAGCTCTCTCGGAAAAGGAGTTGCAAGTTCTCTTCCTTGGAGCTGAGTTGCAAATTAGGCAGCTATAGGGCCTTAGCCAGATTCTCCCTCAGCTGATCCCTTTTCCCCAGTTAGGCCTCAGGCTCAAGAGGGTTCAACCGACCAGCCTTTGCTTTCTGGTACATGCCCAGCTATGCAGAAGGAGGCAGCATTTATGCTGGTTCCCTTCTCATCCCCAATTGCCTTGTCCCACCCCATCTGTAAGATTCCTGACTCAGGGTTTTGAAGACATAGTGATGGGATTTCCTCATACGCACCACTGATTTCTGGGACCACCTCCTCTCTATTTCTCTCTCACACACACACACATACACACGGAGATGGGCTGACAACTAGGCCCTACTACCCTTCTTTTATATGGAAATGGCAACATCCACATGTTAATAGAAAGACCTGAAATCCATTTTCAGGAGATGCAGAGTGCCCTTTTGCTATACCTCCTGGAAATGAAAAGGTGGGGCACTTTTTCACAATGTGTTTGATGGTTTGGAGGTCTCCACATTTGCACTGTGGCACATCCTTCATTCTCCATTTGTGCATCGGGTGTGTGCCTCTTCCATGTAACATCCTAATATAGTTGATGGTCATCCACTGTCTTCAGCAGAGCAAGAACTCAGGTGGTTTGACAAGTGGGATCATCTAGGAGGTGCTTGTTGTTTACATCAAAGCCTGCCCATTGCATCTGCCTGGTGTCTGCTGGGTTGCAGTTAGCTGAGAGATGAGCTTCTCCAGATGCCCAGAATGGTTGGGGGGACTTAAGATGAGTGCAAGGAGGGTGAACAAGGTTGTCATGGTGCGGGAGCTTTGGTTACTGAGAGCTTTCCTGCCCTAGCACAACGTAGCCATCTCTTGCTGGGTGTTGGTGGAGGATATTTGTGAAGACTCGAAGTCACATCAGCAGAGTGAACTTCAGGGTGCCAGTTACAAGTCTCATAGCCACATTTAGCTGGATGTCAATGAGGCTCATAGGCGAGCTGCTTCCCCCAACAGGTGTGCAGTAACAGGCTGGGGAATAAACTAAAGCCAAGGTTGCCATTTGTAGCTTTTGAGCATTACAACCCCAGCTAGAATCTGCTCACTTTTGGAAAATATTGGTATGACTTCGTTTTATGGCTCATCTGCTTCAGATATTGACAGGTAAGACTGATTGAGGTTGACTCCTAGGTAGCGGGGTTAGGACTGTGAGCAATTGCCTTGCCTCAGAAGTTTACATTCAGCCTCCTCTTAGCTTCAGAATTGCTGAGATGGAACGCTGATGACACCGGTTTTGGTTTGAGCCGCCAGTACTGAAAGCAGTTTTCCATCTTCTTCAGATCAGCATTAAGGGTGTCTTCCACTTCCTTGAGCGTTGAGGCCTGTGTCATTAGTGCCAGGTTGTTGGCATACATGACCTTGCGGTATGTTTTGGGCACATCACTTGTCTAGAAGTTAAAAAGGGATGGTGTTATTACTGATCCCTGCCGGAGGCTGTTTTGCAGACTGCTTTTTGCTAACCTGATTTCTGAGCTGGACACAGAACATTCTGTCCGAAAGGATTGACCTGCTGAGATGAAATGTCTGGCTGCACTGAAGCAGGTTGGATAGCAACTACTATCCTAAATGGGGCAGACTCCCCTGATGTACCAGGGTATGGGGAGAAACCTGGGAAAAGGGGGCCTGGCTGGGTCTTCCTGTGCCTGATGATCTTTGGCTGCTGTTGGCAGCTGGTGCACATTAGAGTAGTCTTCAGACTTCTCTAACTAATGCCAGTGGATCGGAGTAACCTCAGAGGAGCAGCAAGGTGCCTTTAAGGCTTGCGATGAATCTGAGTTGTTCTGAGGTTTAGGCTATTGAGAGTAGCTCAGTCATTGGTTGTATGTAGTGTGGACTCTTTAGAAAATGGAGGCTATTGCATCAGACAAGGCTGTGCACTATTCGATATATGGAATTAAAAGGAGTCAAAAAGTGAAGTCTGGGTAATATTAAATATGGATGAGTGAGTGTAAAATAATTGCATGACAAGTCTGCGCTCCATTAAATAGGAGGGAGAAGTGCTAGCAACAAAGTTTGCTACCGCAGAATAAAGACAACTGGTTAAGCAGCTCAAAGCACAAGGAATGGGATGGGGAGGATCAGGATAAATGAAAATCTGTCCTTAAAGAAATGGAGACTCATTCTTGTAACATCTGGGCCAGATCCTCTTCTGGTGTAAATCAATGGAGCTCCGCTGACATCAATAGAGGTGTATACTGATTTATGTCAGCTGTGAATTCAGCTCCGTGATTCCGACTGCCTAGGAGATTGTAAATAACCCTGATACTTGATAGATGGCTGCAAAAATTATAGCTGAAGAAACAGCACGGAGGAGGATGAGTCAGAAGCTCATGAAGGAAGGATCGGTGAATAATGAAACCAAAAGAAAGGCAGCCATAGGCAGGGAAAGATTCTGAGCATTTAAAAGCATAAAGATGATGATGACTTCTCAATGCAGAATAATGAGGACATTATCTTACAAGTCTGTGTGTGTGTTAAAATAATGAAATAGGGTGCTGAGGGTGGATGGAAATCAAGCTTGTTCAGATCTGTGTGTGTGTGAGAGAGAGTAATAAATGAGGAGAAACACAGGCAATGGTATTTGGTGGATGTGAGGATTTGGTTTTGTTTTTTCCCCAAATGTCTGCAGGCAATATGAAGTAGAGCTGGGAGAATGCTGCAAAAATGGCCTATATATTTTCTTTCATATTTTTAAATCATTGCAACCAAGTTCATGACCCTTTAGTTTTCACCAGAAATCTGATCATTGATCTAATTCTGCAACATGCTGGATGCCTCCTGAGAAGCGCAGAGTACTCTTAGTTCCTAATTTAAGCACACTCAACTTTACTTTAATGGTGGTTGAGAGCACTTGGCAACTCCCCTACCTTGCTGGATTAGCCTCCATGGCCCCAAGTCAGCAACACACTTAAGCGCCTGCTTAACTTTCACCACATGCTTAAGGACATGCCTCCTCAGCAAAGCAAGTGACATATGCTTAACTTTTTACTTCAGTGGAACTTAAGCACATGCCTAAGTTCTTTGCTGAGTGGGAAGTGATTTAAGCATGTACTTTGCTCAGTGTTACTCAACCAGTCAGGGAAAAGTAGTAAAAAGTAGTGTTCAGGAAATGGACCGCTTGTGTGGATTGGTTATCCCCGATAATATCATGGCAAACCTGGTGGCTGACCTTTGACTTTGTCCTCACCCACAACTATTTCACATTTGGGGACAGTATATACCTTCAAGTCAGTGGCACTGCTATGGGTACCCACATGGCCCCACAGTATGCTAACATTTTTATGGCAGACTTAGAACAATGCTTCCTTAGCTCTCGTCCCCTAACACCCCTACTCTACTTGCGCTACATTGATGACATCTTCATCATCTGGACCCATGGAAAAGAAGCCCTTGAGGAATTCCTCCATGATTTCAACAATTTCCATCCCACCATCAACCTCAGCCTAGACCAATCCACACAAGCGGTCCATTTCCTGGACACTAGTGAGCTAATAAGTGATGGTCACATAAACACCACCCTATACGGGAAACTAACTGACCGCTATACTTACCTACATGCCTCCAGCTTCCATCCAGGACACACCACACGATCCATTGTCTACAGCCAAGCTCTAGCATACAACCGCATTTGCTCCAATCCCTCAGACAGAGACAAACACCTACAAGATCTCTATCAAGCATTCTTAAAACTACCATACCCACCTGCTGAAGTGAAAAAAAAAAACAGATTGACAGAGCCAGAAGAGTACTCAGAAGTCACCTACTACAGGACAGGCCCAACAAAGAAAATAACAGAATGCCATTAGCTGTCACCTTCAGCCCCCAACTAAAACCTCTCCAGCGCATCAAAGATCTACAACCTATCCTGAAAAACGATTCCCCCCTCTCTCTCATAGATCTTGGGAGACAGACCAGTCCTCTCTTTCAGACAGCCCCCCAAACTGAAGCAAATACTCTCCAGCAACCACACACCACACAACAAAAACACTAACCCACGAACCTATCCTTGCAACAAAACCTGATGCCAACTCTGATGGTGTCACTTGAATAAATGTGGACATAGGACCTAATCACATTAGCCACGCCCTCAGGGGCTCGTTCACCTGCACATCTACCAATGTGATATGTGCCAGCAATGCCCCTCTGCCATGTACATTGGCTAAACCAGACAGTCTCTATGCAAAAGAATAAATGGACACAAATCTGACATCAGGAATCATAACATTCAAAAACCGGTAGGAGAACACTTCAACCTCTCTGTCCACTCAGTAAAAGACTTAAAGGAGGCAATTCTGCAACAGAAAAGCTTCAAAAAGAAACTCCAATGAGAAACTGCTGAGCTTGAATTAATATGCAAACTAGATACCATTAACTTGGGTTTTAATAAAGACCGGGAGTGGCTGGGTCATTACACATGTTGAATCTATTTCCCCATGTTAAGTATCCTCACACCTTCTTGTCAACTGTCTAAATGGGCCATCTTGATTATCACTACAAACTGCTGATTTTTTTCTCCTGCTGATAATAGCTCATGTTAATTAATTAGCCTCTTACAGTTTGTATGGCAAATTCCACCTTCTCTGTATGTATATATAAATCTTCTTACTGTATGTTCCATTCTATGCATCTGATGAAGGGGCTGTAGCCCACGAAAGCTTATGCTCTAAGGCAGTGGTTCCCAAACTTGTTCCGCCGCTTGTGCAGGGAAAGCCCCTGGAGGGCCAGGCCGGTTTGTTTACCTGCTGCATCCGCAGGTTCGGCCGATTGCGGCTCCCAGTGGCTGCGGCTCGCTGCTCCAGGCCAATGGGAGCCGCTGAAAGCAGCGCGGGCCGAGGGACGTACTGGCTGCCACTTCCCGCAGCCCCCATTGGCCTGGAGCAGCGAACCGCGGCCACTGGGAGCCGCGATCGGCCGAACCTGCGGACACGGCAGGTAAACAAACCGGCCCGGCCCGCCAAGGGCTTTCTCCGCACAAGCAGCGGAACAAGTCTGGGAACCACTGCTCTAATAAATTTGTTAGACTCTAATGTGCCACAAATACTCCTGTTTTTTTTCTACCTTGAATGGTCCTTTAGAATATGTGCTAAGTACTTATGCTAAACAAGCATTTAGCTGTGACAGAGTATCTTTACCAGACCTGAAGAAGAGCTCTGTGTGTCTCAAAAGCTTGTCTCTTTCTCCAACAGAAGTTGGTCCAATAAAAGATATTATCTTACCCACCTTGTCTCTCTAAGTTACTCATTAGCAGAGATGGGCTTGAAGCAAAACTCCAGATGAGAGCTCCCCTGCCCCCAAACTTTGGAGTGGGAAGAAGGCAAATGAAATCCAGATGCAATACTGAAAGTGGCTACACAACCTTCTCCCCCCCATCCAAGATATACACAACCACTAGATTTATTATTGCAGTATAAAAAGGAAGAGTAAGTGTACAGTACTGTGAGATGAAAAAAACAACATGTGGCTTACTCACAACCTTCTACATTTCAAAGAGCTTTCGGAGAGGGACCTCTCATTTGATGAAGATCTTTTTTTCTGTTTAGTCATAAACAGATGAATCCTATAATAGCCTCTGTTTCCTCTGCTACAGGAGGTCTGTATGATTAATAAGATCTCCCTGTAGTGAATGCCAAGCCAAACAGATGAATGCAAGATGCATCTGCTGTAGATTAAACATTTGGAAAAAACATTTTATAAATATTTTTATATTTTTTCCACAACATCATATCCATATGGCAGTTAACTAGGGTATATATTGAAAACCTTGCATGTACAGTATATAGCCATGTGTATGTATTTAATATACACGGTCTAATAAGTACTTATGTTGTCACTCAACAAATAGCTCTCTGATATGACTTCTAATTTATTTTAGATGTCACATCAGACTCTTTGAAAGGACCACATGTGCCTTCGCAGGCAAAACATGTGAATGTTTCTGAGTAGGTGGGATGGTAGGAAGCAAACCTTTTATTAGTTCTCAGAAACAGAAATATGTAAGATGATCTCCCTGTTAGAAAGAGGTAAATGTAAAAGAAGATACAGTACAAGCTGTCCTGTGCTGAAGATGGTTAGAAATATAAGGCTGTCTTTGAGAAGAACATAAACAGACTTCTCTGGGAGTTTTTAGAACCTCTGGGATAGGACAAAATGAAGGAAGGAAGGAGTTTTAACTAATTTTGGTTTCCAGAATAATTCAAACCTGTGGGCCTGATTCTCATAATAATTAAATACACCCCTTTTAAGGCCAGTTTACACTGCTAGAGTGGTGTAAAGAGTTTTGTGTAAATGAAAATGAGACATATTTTACTACAACTGTATTACATTACATGATAAAGGAAAGGTCTGCTTCTTTCTCTTTTTCTCTTTGGTCTCTGAGCATTCTGCATGCTTCTGAAATCCCCATCAAGTTCAATGGCACTTTTGGGTGCATAAGGAGGACTGGACCATAATTCTGAAACTAGTAGAAAGTGAAATGTGTGACAATTAAACTCAAAGAAAAATCTTGTTCAACCCAGGTCTCTGTCTCAGACATTCTTCTCGCTCACCATATGCATGTTGTCCTTGTAAGACATAGAAGTATTAGCTAGTGCATCAGAATGTTGTAGGCTTTAGTGCTTGATAATCATGAGAGCTTAAGAACCTGCTGCATGAGTCAAATAACTTGATTCATTAAATGTTCTGTTGATCTTTCTACCTTTGGTAATTCCTCCAATCTGCCTCAAAACACAAATCATTCACCCCCACCCCTTCATTGCGGAGGCGCTTGCTTGGATGGCTTGTAAAGATTAAAGTCTGACTTGAACGATGCTCATCCAAAGAGAAGGGCTCAGTGAACAGATGTTCGCACTAGCAGGGACAAACCCTGCAAGGGGAAGTCTAACGCTTGTCGATTCATGTCTGTTTGGACTCTGAGAATATGGATTTCCAGACTTTACACCATGATAGTCACAATCCAACATGACATTTCCATGTATGCCTTTGCCCGGGTTGCAGTGCAGAGGCAAATAATTGCTTGTGCTTAATTTTGCCTGTGCCATACACTATTAGATATATAGCTGACAAAAGTGGCTTAGGCTCCTCACATTCAGGTTGGTTTTAATATTTATATTATGTCTTTAGACTCCCCTAATTAAGGGATTTGTTTCACTACATGTTTCCCATATTCTTGCTCAGAACCCCTCAGCTCCTGAGGGCTACGCCACTGAAGGGTCAAACTGAATTCTGGATTTGGTAAATACTCTGGGTTAATGACTTGGTAATATTTCTTTGGTGATTCACCCGCATCTGTTTTAGGTCGGTCTTTCTCCCCAGTCTACTTGTCATTGTGTTGCTCCTTTACTGCAAGGCACTTCCCTCAGTTTTTTAAATTAAATTCATTTTTTTCTGAATTTGTATTGGAATACCAACAAAGTTTTGGATTCAATGGCTGCACAAAAATGGCAGAAATGTCATGGTGGTAACTGTGGGGGAAGAAGGCAGGTTTAGTGAGGGAGTTTCCAAACCTAACACCTTAAAGTGGCTCAAAGTTTTTGAATCCGGTTTGGATACAGAACTCAGAAGGCTGGCCTAATCTGAACATGGCACATTGCGTCTCTTCAACTCAGCAGACTGAGTCTTAGGTTCAACTTCAACACAATTAATGCTGATTTTAATAGGAAATGCATCCACAGAAATTTGGGACAGTCTTGCATTAGAGGGATATTGTTGTACAATGGACATCACTTCTGTGTTCTCAAGAACCTCCATCTAGAACCATTTATGTTGGCTCTTGTACCCAGCCCAAAGCTGTGTATTTACTCCACTGCTGAAATGCAGCCATCTCTGGGGTTGAATGTGGCAGCCATTCTACACTGCTAACATGGCGCGCTCTCTCTCTCTCTTTATGGTGGGAACTGAAAAATAGCTTCTCTGACTACAACTACTAGGGGGAGTTTATTTGGGGTTAGATTTCAGGATTAGGTAGACAGAAAGGGCCAAATTAATCTTTGGTTTAATTCCACTGTTTTCTATTGGTTCACATCAGGGATGAAACTGAGCCAGAGTACCATAATTACCTGAGTTTAGCTAAAACTCCAAAGCTAAACTCTTTATTATTAACACACTTACTTGTGCAAAAAATGTCTGGAGACCTTTAATGACCATAGGGGACTGGGCCTTATTTCTCTTACAGCTAGTCTAAAAGAAAGATAAAAGTAGAGCTAGTAGAAAATTTTCCATTGAAACTTTTTTTCCAATGAAACAAATTTTTATGTCCGTGTAACTTCTCAAATTTTTAGGTTATCAAAAAACTCAAACTATAATATATATATATATTTTTGGCTTTTGGTTGCTGAAAAATATTTTCAGCTTTCAGGGTTTTTTTTAAACCAAAATCCAAACCTTTTAGAGGAAGAGTTTTAGAAGAAAAAAATATTTATCACAACTTTTTCATATGACAAATATTTCCGGATCAGCTGGAGTTAAAACAACAATGAATGCAAAGCTTCATGGCCCATAGCTATGGGCTTATTGCATCTCTTCTCTTGCTCCATCCTCTTTTGACTCTCTATAGAAGGCACCCACAGGTCTTTGCCAACGTGTTTCTGTCACTTGGCTCAATTTCCTGCCAGAGAGCTCAGCTAGATACAGATCCCTGGCTTCTGTGGTGCGGAAATCTGAATAATAATTTCTGCTGCAGACAATCCTGGTGAATCACTGTCCTACTTTGGATTCCCAGGGGAAGATTGCATTTCTATAATTTGGGAGCAACTGCTTCAGTAGATGTTTCCATTTATTCAATGAGCAGGTCAAGACAGAAAAAAATATAAAATTTAACCCAAGAGCAGCTGATTAAGGGAGAACTCCTTGTTACTGTACCACAAGTCATTGTAACCTAAGCCCTCAAGGGGTATAATTTTTTTAAAGAAATTCACTGTGTTGGATTCTAATTAAAAGAAAACAATACTCAAATCTATGATTAAAGAAAACTAATTATGTCATGATCTGTTTGTCCTTGGTAGGAGTATATAGACTCATAGACATTAAGGTCAGAAGGGACCATTATGATCATCCAGTCTGACCTCCTGCACAATGCAGGCCACAGAATCTCACCCACCCACTCCTGCAATAAACCTCTCACCTATGTCTGAGGTATTGAAGTCCTCAAATCATGGTTTAAAGACTTCAAGGCGCAGAGAATCCTCCAGCAAGTGACCCATGCTACAGAGGAAGGCGAAAACCACCCAAGGCCTCTTCCAATCTGCCCTGGAGGAAAATTCCTTCCCGTCCCCAAATATGGCAATCAGCTGAACCCTGAGCATGTGGGCAAGACTCACCAGCCAGATACCCAGGAAAGAATTCTCTGTAGTAACTCAGATCCCCGCATCTAACATCCCATCACAGGCAATTGGGCCTATTTATCATGAATAGTTAAAGATCAATTAATTGCCAAAATCATGTTATACCATCTCCTCCATAAACTTATCTGGCTTCAAGACTAAACTCGATAGGTCTTTTGCCCCCACTGCTTCCCTTGGAAGGCTATTCCAGAACTTCACTCCTCTGATGGTTGGAAACCTTCGTCTAATTTCAAGTCTAAACTTCCTGATGGCCAGTTTATATCCATTTGGTCTTGTGTCCACATTGGTACTGAGCTTAAATAAATACTGGAGAGGGAGAGGAATTATCCCTCTGATATATTTATAGAGGGCAATCATATCTCCCCTCAACCTTCTTTTGGTTAGGCTAAACAAGCCAAGCTCCTTGTGTCTCCTTTCATAAGACAGGTTTTCCATTCCTCGGATCATCCTAGTAGCCTTTCTCTGTACCCGTTCCAGTTTGAATTCATCTTTCTTAAACATGGGAGACCAGAACTGCACACAGTATTCCAGGTGAGTTCTCACCAGTGCCTTGTATAACGGTACTAACAGCTCCTTATCGCTACTGGAAATACCTCGCCTGATGCATCCCAAGCCCGCAGAAGCTTTTTTCATGGCCATATCACATTGGTGGCTCATAGTCATCCTGTGATCAACCAATACTCCGAGGTCCTTCTCCTCCTCTGTTACTTCTAATTGATGCGTCCCCAGCTTATAACTAAAATTCTTGTTATTAATCCCTAAATGCATGACCTTACACTTCTCACTATTAAATTTCATCCTATTACTATTAGTTCAGTTTACAAGGTTATCCAGAACCTCCTGTATGATATCCCAGTCCTTCTCTAAATTGGCAATACCTCCCAGCATTGTATCATCTGCAAACTTTATTAGCACACTCCCACGTTTTGTGCCAAGGTCAGTAATAAGATTGGTCCCAAAACTGATCCCTGAGGAACTCCACTGGTAACCTCCCTCCAGCCTGACAGTTCACCTTTCAGTATGACCCGCTGTAGTCTCCCTTTTAACCAATTCCTTATCCACCTTTCAATTTTCATATTGATCCCCATCTTGTTCAATTTAACTAATAATTCCCCATGTGGCACGGTATCAAACACCTTACTGAAATCTAGGTAAATTAGATCCACTGCATTTCCTTTGTCTAAAAAAATCTGTTACTTTCTCAAAGAAGGAGATCAGGTTGGTTTGGCACGATCTACCGTCTGTAAAACCATGTTGTAGTTTGTCCCATTTACCATTGATCTCAATGTCCTTAACTACTTTCTCCTTCAAAATTTTTTCTAAGACCTTGCATACTACGGATGTCAAACTAACAGGCCTATAGTTACCCGGATCACTCTTTTTCCCTTTCTTAAAAGTAGGAACTATGTTAGCAATTCTCCAGTCATACGGTACAACCCCTGAGTTTACAGATTCATTAAAAATTCTTGCCAATGGGCTTGCAATTTCATGTGCCAATTCCTTTAATATTCTTGGATGAAGATTATCTGGGCCCCCTGATTTAATCCCATTAACCTGTTAGTTTTGCTTCTACCTCAGATATGGTAATATCTACCTCCATATCCTTATTCCCATTTGTCATGCTACCATTATCCCTAAGATCCTCATTAAAGACTGAGGCAAAGTATTTGTTTAGGTATGGGGCCAGGCCTAGATTATCCTTAACCTCCACTCCATCCTCAGTGTTTAGCGGTCCCACTTCTTCTTTCTTTGTTTTCTTCTTATTTATATGACTATAGAACCTTTTACTATTGGTTTTAATTCCCTTTGCAAGGTCCAATTCTACTTGACTTTTAGCCTGTCTCACTTTATCCCTACATGTTCTGACCTCAATAAGGTAGCTTTCCTTGCTGATCCCTCCCATCTTCCACTCCCTGTATGCTTTCTGCTTTTTCTTAATCACCTCTCTGAGATGCTTGCTCATCCAGCTTGGTCTACAACTCCTGCCTATGAATTTTTTCCTCTTTCTTGGGATGCAGGCTTCCGATAGCTTCTGCAGCTTTGACTTGAAGTAATCCCAGGCCTCCTCTGCCTTTAGATCTGTAAATTCTTCAGTCCAATCCACTTCCCTAACTAATTTCCTTAATTTTTGAAAGTCAGCCCTTTGGAAATCAAAAACCCTAGTCTCAGATTTTTTTTTTTGTTTATCCTTCCTGTCAATTTGAATTGAATTATCTCATGATCACTTGAACCAAGGTTGTCCCCTACAACCATTTCTTCTACGAGGTCCTCACTACTCACCAAAACCAAATCTAAAATGGCATCCCCTCTAGTCGGTTCAGCAACTACTTGATGAAGGAATCCATCAGCTATCGCATCTAGGAAAATCTGAGCCCTATTATTACTAGCACTTGTCCTCCAGCCTATATCTGGGAAGTTAAAGTCTCCCATGATCATGCAGTTTCCATTAGTATTTACTTCATTAAAAAACATTAAAGAGGGCTTCATCCATATCCAAATTAGATCCCGGCGGTCTATAGCACACCCCAAGCACGATCACAGGGAAGCTCTAGTAGTTTTCTTCCCCAATGTGATTTTTGCCCAGACGGACTGTCCTTATCCATTCCATCGCTTCTTATTTCTTTACATTCTACCTCATCATTGATATACAATGCTACTCCACCACCTTTACTTCTGTCCTAAACAGCACATACCCTTCAATAGCTGTAGTCCAGTCATGACTACTATTCCACCATGTTTCTGTTATCCCTATAATATCTGGTTTCACTTCCTGCACCAGTAGCTCTAGTTCCTCCATTTTGTTACCTAGGTTCCTTGCATTGGTGTACAAACATCTTAATTTTTGCTGTTTGGCCTCGCTCACATTCTTTACCCGATTAGGCATGGACATTCTACAGCCAGTATGACCTATTAGACTGGTATCCACACTGCCCTTCCTCCTTATGTCCATTCTCTTACCCACAGCTTTATCCTTTCTTACTTTGTTTTCTTCCCTCTCAATGCTAAAATCCGGTGTGGAGATTACCTGGACATCTCCCAACCATCTCCCCCAAATTCCTAGTTTAAAGCTCTCTTAATCAGTTGTGCCAGCCTCCTTCCTAGAAGTCTGTTTCCTTCCCTACTCAGATGAAGTCCATCCCATCTTGAAGTCCAAGAGAACTGTCCTCTGTCCATGAATGCCTCCCAGTGGCCATACATCCCAAAGCCCTCCTTATAGCACCACTGTCTGAGCCATCTGTTGATAGTCATAATCTTGTCACACCTTTGTTGCCCTTCTCTAGGAACAGGCAGAATCCCACTGAAGATCACCTGAGCCTCGACTTCCTTAAGCGTCTTCCCCAGCTTGGCATAGTCTTCCTTGAGACTTTCCAGTGAGAATCTACCGGTATCATTTGTTCCCACATGAAGGACAATCAGTGGATTCTTTCCCGCTCCCTTTAGGATCCTCTTCAACCTCAGGTCCACATCCTGTATTTTAGCACCTGGAAAACAGCACACCCTTCTATTCTCTGGATCAGCTCTGGTTACAGGCCTGTCCATTCTTCTCAGTAAGGAGTCCCCGATCACGTAGACCTGCCTTTTCCTGGTGACAGTGCAAGTCTCCGGTCTATCCCCTGTTCCCTCTGGCTGCAAGTTCTTTCCATTCCTATTCTTCCTTGTAATCCTTTTCAACCCATCCTGTATCCTCCTGGGGCTCATATTTGGTGTAGTCTCCATTGACACTTCCCCTTTTCCTATAGGACTAGCTGCTCTTCTCTTCTTCCTTGCCCTTCCACCTTCAGTGACCACCTGCTGAGCCCCTTCTTCATTTTCCAACTTTGCAAATCTGTTCTTGAGCTCTATTTCTCCTTCACTAGCCCATCTTTTCCTCTGCCTGGTTCTTAGTCACATGCTTCCACTGTCCACTTTCCTCACCCAGCAGTCTCCCCTCAGAATTCTTCAGTCCTGCTTCCATCTGCAAGTCTGAGCTTTTCTCTTCAGCTGCCTCATGTCTTTGCTCCATAATCTGCTCGAACCCCCTTCTAAACTCAACCAGACTTTCCACCTGCATCTCCAATCCTCTGGTCTTTTCTTCCATCAGCTTGATCCGACGGCACTTCACGCAGTCGAAACTCTTTCCAGATACCCCCTCCAGGATCACGTACATACCGCAGCTTCCACATCCAGTCATCTTCATTGTGTCTTCCACTACATGGGTCACTCCCACTGCTGCCTCTGTATCTGTCACAGCCTTCCCACCTAAATCCTGTTAATCTGGGAAACACAAACCCCACCCAAACACCAGCACCCACAGCAAAAACAAACCCAAATGAGAACCGCAATACAAACTCCCCTTTCAAACTCCTCTGTTTGCTGGCTCCTGTGCCGCTGCAGCTGTCTGTGCCACTGCCTGACTGGCTGGCTACCTTTATAGGACCCCTACTCAGAGAAGCCCCGCCCCCTAATCAGGGCTCAGCTTCTCTGCCAGCACAAAGCTGGGAAATATGTTTTCTTTACGTTCTTTATATTATGTAAAGTAAAAGTAAAAGTGACTAGTGACAAGCAGCACTAATATCCCAGATCAAAACAGCCCTGAGACTTTGCAGGGTTTAGAATGTGCAGCCAGATCTGTATCTGAAGTTAGCAGCTCAGGCCCCTCACTAAAAATATCTTGAGGGGCATGAATTACAACATTCATATACCTAATAGGTCTTCTGAATACAAACTTCACTAAAGTTTGAGAGGATGGGAGGGGTTTGGATCTGGTGGTCTGATCTGGACCCATCCCTGGAAGGAATGTATTTCCTATTTTCACTGCCTTGTCACTAGGAATGAAGGATCTGGTTCATATGTAAAGTGACAATGTCCCTTCCTGGTCTGCACCCACTCAGCCTTTGAACAAAATCAACATTTTGTGAGCTTCTGAGATGCTGGAAAATTATTTTTCCCATTATTGTGTGCTTTTGTGCCCCTCGGGCCTTCCAGGTTCTGGATGGGACCTGAAACATGCAGTCTCTCTCACACTATTTCTGGCTTGACTATGATCCGGCACGACTGAGAATCACAAAATAAAGCCTGTTCTTGGGAGGTTTCCAGCCCACTGTTTCAGATGTGAGAAATTCACATGATGCAGAGAAGATTCTGAAGTCTGTGTGGTTCTTCGCACTGAACCCCAAACCTTTTGCAGCTCATTCATTCTTAACATGCTGATTCATTTGCTGCAATCAAATCCTTACTTAATTAAGAAGGGGAAATGGCTCTGCCATTTCCTGCAGCTGTCAGGGCCAGACTGTCCCCCTGATCTTTGTACAGTGAGGAATACTGGGCGGGGTGCAGTGGAAGGGGCAGGGGAACAGGAACACCCCATACAATTTCACTCCTTCAAGTTCAGGGAGTATAGGGTCTTTCCTCCATTCCCCTTCTAGGCGCACATTGCTGCAAAGAGTCTAGGTGGTTGAGAAGGTATCCCTGTGCAGCCTACACAGTGCACCAGGAAGGAATGGGGGCGGGGAGGGGGGTGTATACCATTTTAATTATTGAAGTATAACTATACCAATATAGTTAAAGTAGTACATCTATACATAGACAAACCCTTAGGGGAAAAGATTCAAAAAGCCACCAACCAAATATTTGGGTTCCAAAAAACAGGACTTCAATGTACATTAGAAATCTGATTAAATTTCATCTCTCTGTTAACTGAAGATCAAACATGCTTGGATCCAAATGTAAAAAAAATAGAGTTTTTTGTTTTTAAGGATGCTCAAGAAAAAAATATCGTTTGCGGCAATTTTCCTGGAACTGAAGGAACAGTGAGAGTCAGCAGTTTCAAGTTCTAGTTGATTATTGGATTCATTAGGAATGGGGTATCTGAAACCGACACTATGGTTAGGCTTGGAAGGATTAGATTTCTATCGGTAAATGTCAGTTTTATCGTACACAAACATTTCCATCGACTAATCAAAATTCACAGATAGGCAAAGAAAGAAAAATGTTGCTTGCAAACTTAGACTTTATTTTAAGGATATTTACATGGTATATTTTGACATGTGATGTTGACAGTTTTAATGGTTATAAAGCTTTAACTTTTTTAATCTCAAAGTCGACTGTCATTAAATTATTGTCTGATCGCCCCCATTGTCTGACTCCCCCATAATTCCCTGCAACTGTGAAAAGTGAAATAGATAAAAATTGAAAAAAGTGCTAAAACAAACATTCATATTGTCTGTTAAAATCAAAAAATAAAAATTGAAGACTGCCAAGTTTAAATCTAGGCAAACTCTGGTCAAGGGAGGTTCTCGTTATATAATTTTTTCCAGTGACTAGATGTTTTGAATTATTTCAAGCCATTATTCATTTTGTTGGTAAACAAGCACACACTTGATCCTGGATTTTTGTGCCTAATAGGCTTTATCCAAGGAAGAAAAGGTGTGGGTGAGAAACAACCATACACACGCTCACACACAAAAGAAGCTCAAACAAGGAAGTCTCTGCAATGGATCAAGGCCAGTTATTGCACTATTTCAGGCTGAGAAAGGTCATTGATGTTTTCCAGTTTGGATTTATATTTTACACTTATTTGTAATGTTACCTCAGTGTGTCTCATAATGTCAGGGAAAATGTTTGGTTTTGGTTTGAAAATGTCAGGGTAGGATTTTCTAAAGCAATGTAGCATTAGCTCGCGTCTTCTCCCATTGGGGTCGATGGTAAAACTCCCATTATCTTCAGTGGGAGCAGAGTTAGGCCAACGCTGAGCACTTCTGAAAATCCCACCCGTAAATGTGTTGTCAGATTTTCAAAGGTATGTAGGTGTCTAACTCACACTGAAATCATTCAGGAAGGATATATATCCATCTAAAACTATTTCATTTGACAAGAGTTCACAGAGTTAGAACTTATGGATTCGCTTCTGGTGTTCTGCCACTGACCTGCAGTGGGAATCATGTAATCATTCTGGACCTCAGTTTGTTTATCCATAAGTAAAATATAAAATACCTACCTGTCTCACAGATCTGTGGTGAAGCTTAACTGACCAATACCTGGAAAGGGCTGCAGAATCTTGGTTCAAAGGTGCCTATCTACAACAATATAAGGGAGATGTGATGAAGAAATCCAGAGAAGGATACAGCTTGTGAAAAATGCATTTGACAACTTCCAAAGCCTCCTGTGTTGTCAAAAGCTAAAACTGCACATCTACACTAGGTTGCTGAAGTGCCACATAGGGTCAACTCTCTTGTGCAGATGTGATAGCTGGACACTTAAAAGGGACAATCAAAACCGAACGAAGAGGTGATGAGAAGGATGAATTTGAAAAGAGCACAACTACTTGAGAGCCAATGTAAAACAACATCTTTTTGTAGACGCATAGCTTGCTGATCGCAGAGTGACTTAAGTCTAAAACTCATACTATCAGACAAGATGACAGGCAAACCAGGAAGAGAAGGAGAGCCAGTAACATAGGAAATATCAGCCAGACTGTTATTCAAAGGGGAGCAGAAATTTTACAACTCTGTCGTGACTGCAAAAGATGGATGGTGGTGGCCAACAATCTTTTTGTATCGGAAATGTTACTTGAAGAAGAAGAAGAAGAAGAAGAAGAAGAGGAAAGTATAGTGCAAGTGCCACGTACATATTATGCATACTATTCCTATTAGCTCTCCCAGTATTAGAAGGCCTGATTTTCATTGCGGCCACAACCTAGCCTCTCTTTCTTCATCCTTAGTTATTTATGTTCAGTTGATTTCATTTAGCCATATAACTACCCATCTGTGCCTTCACAGCAGAGAGTTTTACATCTAAATGACAGTGATTACAACTGCAAAACATTGTGCATGCAAAAATGCACAAATACTTGCAAGACGCCTAGTAATTGGAGCAACAGAGTCATCTGTCAATGTTCCCTTCCGAGCAGTGTGTTCTTCACTGGGTTCGTCTTGACGAGGGTAAAAAGGTAGGTTTTAGAACATGTTAGCTCTCATATTCTAACTATCACATTCCAAAACTCTACCTCCTCCCAAGTGTCAACTCTACTGCTAGCCTGTGCTAAAGGACAATTTGTCCTGTCTACAGCAGAGTTTTAGGATGTGTTAGAATCTGGTAGCTAACACGTTCTTAAAAAAACAAACAAAAAACCCCACCGTTTAGTCTAGTGTAGATTCTGGACATACCCTCTGAGGTCCTGAAGCGTAAACACCTCTCTGGGGAAAAAAGCCACTAAGTCTCTCTAATCTTCCTGAGAAGATAAAATCCTGCCGTCCCATATTATTGTTTGCCCTCTCCCGTACCCTACACTTCTACCAAATCAGCGTTACCATAAGCGGATAAGAGCATCGTACAATAAATGTGTTCTCACTAGTTCCTCTGTAGGGCAAGAATAATTCTTCTGACTTCTATTCCATACCTCAGTTTGCACACATCCTCATTCTGCCCAAGAGCACTGCTCAGACAGAAGGTGATGAGGCTGCATTCCACATCTTTGTGGTTTCCTCCCCTCCCCCTGCTGGGTGTTTCATAGCATTTGTCCATTCTGAGTATTTTTCTTTTGTTTCTTTTGTGTGCCTGCATCCCATGGAGCTGCATGAGCCAGCTCCTGGGCCCTCAAAGATATTTCAGACTCTTCTGAAATGGTGCTGACGCATCCCACATCCGCTTCTCTACTGTCAGAAAACCATCACCATCTTATTGTGCTTTCCTGCCCCACGTGTGCCCCACTGACCCTGCAGAACACGTTTTCCTGCCTCAGACTGCTGTCTCCCAATCAGAAATAACCTCAGTCTTATCTGTCAGTGCTGTTTTGATTTCAGTGGGGCCAGGATTTCCCCTCATGTATTTAGAACTGGTGCATTCATTTCTGGAGGAGTTTAGGAAACAGTACATCCAGATTTCCTGGCAAAGCAATGGAGAGGAAAACCTGCAACATCTTCCTCCGCCCAGGGCTGCGATAAAAGGGAGAACACTGATTTCTTAGGGAACCTGAGTTGTCCTCATCCCCAGAGTTCTCAATAACACACAGCAGCTCCTATTTCACTCCACATACAATTGGATCTTATGCAACGTAGCCTTTAAACCTCTCTGTGGTGGGGTGGGTCCCCTGTGGCTTCAAGTTTGGTAGTAGTGTCTGAACTGCCCCTGTGCCCTAAGTGTATCTCCTGTGATCCTAAAGACCTCCTCAGTACTTAGTTTATTCATTTGTGCACTGGCTCTTGAATATGGCTCTAAAGGGTAGTATTTGTAACTTACACTAGTAGGTTGAGTTTCAGAGTAGCAGCCGTGTTAGTCTGTATCCGCAAAAAGAACAGGAGTACTTGGTGCCACAAGTACTCCTGTACTAGTAGGTTGGACATATTCAGATGCAGGGTGAGTTATCAGCAGATTCCCTTTCTCATGCAGTCTTTTACAACAGAGCTACGTGCATTGCATCTCTTTTGTAATTCTCAAGAGATGTGATCTAGGAGTTAGAATGGTGGGATGGTAATCTTAAATTTTAATTCATTGCCTCTACAAATAATAGCAGTTAATATTAATCCAGGTTTATTGACCCTGTTTTTAAAAAACCGTGTTGCCCTAGTTAATGGCAAATCTTTGCCAATCTCTGTCCATTCTCTGAGAGCTTCGTTATGAAGAATATTTTTCTCACAACTGGAAAACCAGTTTGTGCCTGATCCTACAGACACTTAGTTCTGATCCCATTATAACTTTTATGAGTAGCCCAATTTACATTCTCTTTCATGCTAACTTCACACCCAGGTCTCACATATGACTCCATGTAGCTGCTAGTACATGGCAGTGGCCACACCCCAATACACCACTTTGACTGGTAGAGGAAACCAGGTAGAGTGTAGCCTTGAGAGGAAATGCCTGTCTTCATCATACTAAGTTTTGCTTTGGCAGACTGGGTGGAGAAGACCTCTTGGTCCAACAGCTGGGAAAGGCACTGCAACAATGTACTGAGGACTACCTAAGGCTTGATAAGGCACAGAAAGGTGTCAGTGGCTAGCCACTGCAGCTAATGAAGTTCCCAGTCATTGCAACTTTTCATGCCACTGGCTTTTGACTTCAAGAGAATGAGCCAAGAGAATGAGATTACTCCCGTGCAATGTCTTATTGTGTAAAAAAAAAAAAAAAAAAAAACCCCACACACCGGCATTCACACATCATTAAGAAAAAATCCTGTGTCAAACAGTGAAGTGACAGGTTCATAGGAGCACTAGAAAGCATAAACCTACACGCAGGCAACTTTGGACTCTGGTTGCTCAGCCTTGCATTCTGGAGAGCAAAGATGCTTGGTAACACCCTAGGTGACTGAGCAGTCTTTTTAAGGACAGCACCACTCACCCCAGTAAGCAAGGGAGCTGAAAAAGGTGCCCTAAATATTGCCTGCCCAACTTTAGTCCAGCCATTTCACCATGACTGCTGAATCATCCCCACACAAGCCATTCTATGAGGAAAAACAAGAGCTCTCACTGTTGTGACACAGAACATTCAGACCCTAATGGACACAGATAACACATCAAGACCTGATAGATGTACAGCATTATTCCAAGGTAACTTGCTACATACAGCATCAACATAGCTGCCCTCAGTGAAATGAGATGAAGACGAAGGCTCCATAAAGGAACTTAGGAAGTGGCTTCACCTTCTTTTGGGAAAGCAGGCCAGCAGAGGAAGACAGAATTTATGGCATTGAAAACAGCCTCCTGAAGTCTCTGAAAGAATTACCTCTGAGCAAAAATGAAAGCCTAATGACACTACAACTTTCCATTGGAAATTAATGCTTTGCAACTTTTATCAGTGCTTACGCTCCAACTCTGAACAGTACAGAAGAAATAAAACAGTTTGGGGGTGATATAATCAAATCTATACCCAGTGAAGACAAACTTCTACCTCTGGGAGACTTTAATGCCAAAGTTGGAAAAGATGATGAGGCTTGGAGTGGTGTAATAAAGAACAAAGGAGTTGGAAAAAACGAACAGCACTGGTCTACTTCTACTCAGTAAGTATGCTGAGTGTGAGGTCCATATTGCTAACTCAATCTTCAGGCAAGCAAACAAATATAAAATATGGTGGATGTATCAGAGATCAAAATGTTGGCACCTGACTGTGTCATCATGTGCAAAGAGACATCAGGGACACCAAGATCAGCAAAGCAATGTGAGGAGAAAACTGTTGGACTGACCACAAGATGATCAGAGCCATTTTCAATTTACATGTTATTGCCACTCAGTAAAACAGTGTGAACAGATTAAACTGAAATTGCAAATAGCAAATCTGAGACATCCATTTCATCAGAAAAAACTAAGAAAACAGAGGAAAATTTGATACCATTACATCATCACCCAGTAGCACACTTGAAAAATGGAATATATTCAAATCAACCATCCTGCAAGCCACAGAAAAAACTCTAGGCAAAAATCAAAGACAGCATTAAGAGTGGTTTGATGAAAATGATGATGAACTCAAACAGATCCTCAAGAAAAAGAATGATGAGCTTATGTCTTGGCAAAATGATAAAGAAACAGCATTTTAAAAAAAATATTCAAGTACCTGCAAGCCAAGGCTCAGATGGCTTAGTCTTATACAGTATAGCTGGTTTTAAAAAGAAAGCAGAAGAGATACAGTATTATGCCAATACGACGAACACAAAGTTGTTTTATGACACCCTGAAGATCATTTATGGCCCATCAAACTGGGACCAGTTCTACTAAAGAGATCAGATGGGTCTACCTAAATTAAGGACAAGTGAGGCATCTCTGAAAGATGGGTATAGCACTTTACCAAGCTACTAAACCATTCCTCTACTGTCAACCCTCAGATGCTAGAGGAACTAATGCAGCACTCCATGGATGGAGAAATCACCCAGTTACCACAGACGAGGAAGTGCAAAAAGCTATCAAACAAATGAAGTCAGGAAAATCACCAGGCAAAGACAGAATACCAGCAGAAATCTATTAAATATATAATCCCCAAAACTGTCAGTTGTCTAGACAAAATTAAGGCTATTTGGGAAATTGAGAAGATTCCTCAAGATTTCAAAGATGCAATTATAGTTACACTATACAAAACTAAGGGCTGGAAAACTGACTGTGGCAACTACTTGGGTACCTCCTTGCTATCTGTAGGTGGTAAAATCATTGCTTGTATTTTGCTCAATTGAGTTGTCAAAACACTGTCAGAGAAGCTTCTACCAGAGACCAAATGTGGATTTGGATCAGGTCAGAGCAATACAGATGTGATTTTCATTGTGAGATAGATTCAGGAAAAAAGCATTGAACTGTGTGCAGTCTTCATTGATTTTTAAAAAAAGCATTCAACACTGTGAGCAGAAAAGGCCTTTATCAGTCATATTCAAGCAACAGTACTTTATGGACCAGATTCTGATGTTAAACAGATGTAAATGTAGAATAACTCCCCTGAAGTCAGGTTTCAGAGTGGTAGCTGTGTTAGTCTGTATCAGCAAAAACAACGAGGAGTCCTTGTGGCACCTTAGAGACTAACATTTATTTGGGCATAAGCTCCCACGAAAGCTTATGCCCAAATAAATGTGTTAGTCTCTAAAGTGCCACAAGGACTCCTCATTGTTTCTACTGAAGTCAGGATCAAAACAAGTATAAGCAAGGGGTCTAGTGCAGGTTTTTCATTTCAATAAAATCAGCAAGATGATATTGGTTTTGGTGCTGAAAATCATTTTACATTCTGATGGAGAGACTCATTTGTAACTTCACTGGTTTTAGAAATCCAGAATCAAGATTTAGCCAGACAGCTGTCAAAAACTCTGAATCATAAGGAGTGCAGGGCCTGATCCTACTCACCTTATGCAGACTGAACTCCTACCAAAGTCAGTAAATAAGCAAAGATATTAGAATTGGAGTCTAAACTTGACATTCATTTTGGGCCCTAATTCATTAACATGGAATCACTATGTTCCCCTTATTAATAAATCTTTCTAGAAATATGTTTTTACCCAATTTTTAATTATGTTGTCAGGTCTATAGATCATAAAGCAAAATTAAGTATACTTTTATACATTAATGGGAATTTATTCAAGGAATAATTTTCCCATCTATGACAGCAGGTAGAGATTACTGTCTATGAGCCTGCAGCACTGGAATTGCAGCAATCTGGAAGTGATCTAACCTGAAATGCAATAGCATAATCTATACCAAGAAGGGTCTTCTGGGCTTTTGAAATGCTAATGTTTACAGAAACAAACTGCACACTTTTCAATATCTCAGATAGCACATAAAATTGAGTTGTTTTGTAATTTTTCCTTCCATTTTGTTTTAACTATTTCCTTTTAATTCTCTTTTGTTAAGGACTTCATACACAGGATACAAACCAGGTCAGGAAGGCCAGTTGACTGAACTGTGCCAGATTCTACCTAACCTACCATTGTTTCAGCAGCCAATGATGGAAAGGGGTTGTGGGACCCAGCTCTGGGTGTCTATACTATACAATGATGCAGTGTATATTAAAAATCTGCTATTTTATCATTGTAAAACAGAGCTAATTTCATGCCCGTTCTCTCCAGAAGCCCCAGTCAGCACTGGGTCTGTAGCAACCTGATGACTCACTGGTGCAGCACCTCCTGCTGGTCATCTTGGGAATTAGCTCTTTCCAACCTTCAGAGCACCCTCTGCTGGCCGGTGTCTCACCTGCTGCTGGCCCCCTGTCCCTCCCAGACCCTTTACCTCAAGGTTCTGCCCCAGCAGTCCCCACACTCTGGGTCTCCCCTCCCAGGGGAACTCCCAACCCTCTAAACCCACCTTGCCTCGGTGGCTACTGCCAGTCATCATCTAACCCCCCGCTCACTGGGGCAGACTGCAGTGTAATGGCCACTCTTCATTGGCAAGGGGTTAGGACCTGCTGCCTTTGCCTATTCCCAGGCTGTATCTCTGCAGCCTCAGTACCTCTGTACTGTAGCCTGGGGGTTTACCACTGGAGCTCCCCAGCTCATCTGCCCTATTCCCTAGCACTGTTCCAGCTAAGTTACCTTGCTCCCAGGCAACTAGCCCTTCCTACTCCAGGGCTAGAGAGAGACTCCCTCAGCTCCTGGCCCACAGCCCTTCTATCAGGGTCAGCTGGGCCCGGATTGTGCTGGCCACACCTCAGCTCAGCTCCCTCAGCTGCTTTCACTCTTCTTCCTCACTACAGCCCTCTCCAGACTGAACTCCCGGATGTTTTAACCCCTTCAGGGCTGTTTTAACCCCTTCAGGGCTGGAGCAGGGTGACCACCCTGCTACATACCCCCCACCTCAAGATCCCCCCCCACCAGGGGCAGCGGGTGTTCTATCTGCCCAGTTTCTCCCTCAGCTGGGCCCTCAGGACATCCCTTTCTAGCTGGTTTAAAAAGCTGTTGGAGTGGAAAAGAGGAATCGGATTGGTTGTAAGGACTGTAAATTATGAGGCACAGGTTGGACTTCATCACCCAGAATATTAAAATAAAACATCTTACAACTACAATAAATACACTCCAAGGTATAAAGGGATGTGGTCAAATGCTAGGGACATTTGGTCTACCGCTGTGTGATAGCTCACAATGACAACACACCCAAGGTGTCCAGGAGCTTGACATTTTAGCCATCTGCTCTCTAGTGCTTTAGCCTGTCCCCTGAAACACATGATAAAAACATGCTTTATGTTGCACAGTTGAGCAAACTTTTTTCTCGCCTTGTGTCACAACATTATGTATCATTCAAATAATATTTATTAGATTACTACAAATATTCAAATTGGTTTTTTTTAAATAACGTACAACAAGGAAAATCCAAATGAAGTTAAGGTGAAAAATCCCGCTTACAGTCAGATGCAATAGTCTGTGTGCAAATGGATTAACATGCCAAAAAGATAACTTGAGGCTAGAAGTGTAACATCACTCAGTAAATTAACATCAAGAATTATAAGATGTAAACAGTAGCAGATATAATTAAGATTTGAGGCCCAAGGGTTGTGTATGCCTAGCTGCAACTGACATCATCAGACACAGTGATCTTGATGTTTGAGTCCCTCAGGAGGCAGCAAAGTTCCCAACGTTACACTACGTGTAATAACATGCCAACATGTTAAAAGCATTTGCAAAGGTTTGGTTTTTTTCTAAGACAAAGAGAGCTTTTTTAAAAAGATGAAAACAATAATATTCTGATGCGCTGAGCATGATTCTGTTGTTGCTCAAGATAACTCTACAGCCAAAGATGTGTCAGCACTCTCTCTCGCTCTCGCTCTCTCTACTTCAGAGGGTTAAATTTAAACGAGCTGTTACATTCCCCTGCAGCCTGAAAACTGGCCCAAAAAATCTGAAGAGGATGTTGCTTTGTTAAATTTTATAGGGAGGTTGTGGTGGGAAGGATTGGGGAGAGAGAAATATTGTTTGTGGGTTTCTGAGCTGTTGGAAAGAAAAGTAAAACCAAATGGATGATTGGATTGGGAAGATTCTTTTTGTGCTTTGAAGCAAAATAATAAATAAAAAGGGACACACACTTCCAACTAATCTATTCAAGCACTTAAGTAGGTGGTGTCAGTGTGGGCACTCAGTACCCCAGATGAGGAGGTTAGCACTTTGCAGGGTCAGACCCTAAGTCCTTAGCGAAAACCAGTTGTGTGCCCTACTATGGAAAATAATAAAATAACAGTTGTTCATGAGTTTGCACTTCAACAAAGCACTCATTAGAGACAGAGAACCTGATTCCCATTTTAAAAAGGCCACAGAACTGTTATACTGGACAAAGCCCTGATGTAGATACAGTTATACAGGTATTTTAGTGCATTATACCATTATAGCAATTCCCCTTCCTGTACAGGAATAGCTCTCCTGCTATAAGAAAAGGAGTACTTGTGGCACCTTACAGACTAACCAATTTATTTGAGCATAAGCTTTCGTGAGCTACAGCTAGAGCACCAGTACAATTAAGTCCATACTAGGGAGGCTGTCCACTTAACTATACCAATACAGTTAAAGCACGACAACTTTCTAGTGTCGATAAGCCTTAACCCACTTTATGCCCTCTAGCCATATAAAGGGGCTGTAAAGTAAGTGTAATTTACTCCCATTTAAAGGCCTCTTTACTTGGCCAGAGCAGTGGCAGAGTGTAAATGAGAACCAGGCCCAGAAAGTGAATGTTGTTTTTATTTTTAAGCTTGGGGACTCCAGGTCTATTCCTGCACCCCTGAGATCAATGGGAGTTTTGCCATTTACTTCAATGGGTGCAGGATGGAGTGCTCAGAGCCCAACCCTGCAAATACACACGGATGTAATTTCATGGGAGGGCTCTGATTCATAGACTTGTGCTGGCAGTGCGTGGGGAGGTGGTTATTTTTGGGAACAAGCAAGTTTGTCAAGCCTTATGGCAGGTACAGAGAAGAGATGGGAAAAATTGTTGTGACAAGTCTGTTTCACTCATTTTGATCCTCCTGCAACATTTGTGTTCCATGAAAAGGCAGAGAAATGGTCATTTCACAGCAAGTCACTGCTCAGTCAGGAAACTGCACACAGGCAATTTTGCTCCTAATGGCAGATTTTCTTTTGCTTGAAAATGAGTCTCTGTTTCCACTGAAAAAAGCCAAAATAGGTTAGCGGAGGTGGGAGGAGAGGGCAGCATTGCCATTTGTCAAGGAGAGCTAGTGGCTGAGGACACGGGGGACTTGGAGAGCTAGAGGATCCTATTCAAGTCTGTTGGCTGGAAGAGCAGCTACAGAAGACCTTATCCCTTCCTAGCATTACCCAGGACACCATCGTGTGTTCAAGTTTCAAGAGAGGGTTTAGGCCAAAGCATTTTTTCCTGTAGCATACATGTCTATGTCACAGTCAGAACCCAAAATGGCTGCCTGCAGAGTAATAAAGAGACTACTGGGGGAGGAATAGCTCAGTGATTTGAGCATTGGCCTGCTAAACACAGGGTTGTGAGTTCAATCTTTGAGGGGACCATTTAGGGATCTGGGGCAAAAATTGGTGATTGGTCCTGCTTTGACCTCCTGAAGGACAAGATGACCTCCTGAAGTCCGTTCCAACCCTGATAGTCTATGTGGTAGAGGAGTCTTAAGTAGTTGATCCATATAATGGATGTGATGTGGACTAGGATGCAAGTAAGGATGGGAACTCCCAGCATCTCAAATCCCCATGATTGGAGGTGCCCATATTTTTATGATGCAACTCAGCTTATTTCCAATCACGATATTTAAAACGTACAGGCTGAGTTTTGAAGGCTGCCTTGAGGATTTGGCTGAATGAATTGGGTGTTCTCATCCCAGAGGCAGCTCTGATAATATCAGACACAATATTTTCCCACACATCTTAAATTAACAGAGGGAGAAAACCCAATCTTCTCCATTTGTGTTCCATCAGACGCCCTCCTGAGGTCAAGAAGCACGTGAAAATGTGAGCTGCCTGAATTCCATATGAGTAGAAAATAGGTTAAAAGTGCTACTTAGTGACTGTAGCACTTTACAAAAGTGTGTTTTGTTTGACAGGACATAATAAAAACATCTTTTAATCTTTGTCACAGTGGGTAGGTGGAAAGGCCAAAAGTCTAAATGTTTTAAAGGAAAAATCTAATTAGTATGCAAATTTGACTTTCTGCATTAAAATGTCATTTGCTAAGTAAATGTTGTTGCACTGCAAGTTCAGGTATTTGATCATGTTCTGTCAAGGTGCCTTTGCAAATTTCCTGAGTGTAATAATAGCATTTCAAAAACAAAATGAAATTCTCCCTTCGTTACAATGCATTGGGGTATGCACCTCCAAAGTCTATGTGCCTAGAATATCTTAAGCCATCCACTGACTACTTCTGCTGGTCCCCCATCCATCCCCCACCCCCACAATTTTGCAAAATCTTTTCTCCACTTGGTTTCTGCAGAGTCTTTCTGAAGCAGGGGAACAGAGAAGTATACGCCTGCATACTATAAATTCAAATTGTTCGAGCATACCAACGAAATGATTACAGAAGCTATTGTAGTCATTAAAGTCAAAGGAAGTAACAGCTGAGTTATTGTCAATTACCACTGAAGGTTACAACAGTGATAGCATTTACAGTGTTTGGAAAAGAATTATGTACATTTTGATAGTTAACTAATTTCATTGTCTCAATAAAATACACATATTCCTGTCTGTCGAGGAAGGACATGAACAAGATCAGTGGTTGATGGGCTTGCCTTGTTCTCAATGTGAAGATAAATGATCTAATTTAAAAATGATGGCAAAATAATGGTCAGGCAAAAATTGGAGAAAAAAATAAAGACTAGGAATTCCAAGTGTAGTCATCCACTGACTACATGGGTCAAGTGCCTGCCTCCAAACGCCATTCAAAGAATTTGCTATCCCAGCATCCATCTCAGACAGGGACAACTCAGACAGCTCTTCAGGGATAAGAATGCACTGCACGCATTTGCCAGCAGTTACTGAGAATTGAGGTCCGGGGTGAAAACAGATTTTAAAAATCCTTTTTTAATGCTCTGAAGTAAAAAATAATAATAATAAAAAAATCTTGCAGTGGTTGGCAATGGAAGGGAAGGGTATTTTGTGACACAATGTAGCAGTGGTGCTGAGAAAGCACAGACGTCCTGTGGAAAAGAAGGTCCTTGCTGTGCTATATGGGCTGTCTGGCTAAAGCTACGACATCCTGATATATGATTAAGTTGGTGAATACAGTGTCATCAGAGTTCATAGATTTATAAGTTCACAGTTAAGGGACTATGTAGGAGCATCCAACCTATTTGCTGAGAGCCAAGTGTCTGAATGTCCAGACACCTGTCCACCTTGAGGTATAAGGGACTATGGCTAATTTGGCCTCCTTTACATTTATGCACACCCACCAGTGTCCCCATCCAACCCATTAACATGTCCCATGCAAGGCCAACTAAAGGCAGAATTTGGCCCATGGATTTTTTGCATATAGTTTATACAATTTCATTAATCGATTTCCCTATATGTTCAGAAATTTGTGCATCCATGATTTACATTACAGTCACTGCAGAAATACCAGGTTAGGCTTTCAAGGGCTTTAGGCACATAACAAAATGCCTAATTTGCACATGCAATTACCTCAATGATCACTCTGGGTGACAGGTTCGAGAGAGGCTAAATGGTCCATGGGGACTGGCTTACCCTCTTACACCTAGAAGTTGTCTTTTCATGGCAGATTTGAGGCACATTAGTAGGAAAGCTTGCTCTACCATTGTCCACGCCGATTCTGCGGATAATCACCAGCCAGTAATTCCTGGCACTGTTAATCTGGCCCTTTTGCTGAGCACTAAATTCATATTCTAAGAGAAACTATAATAGATTTTTATTTATTTGCATAGTAGTAATTGTGCTGGTTAAAAAAAATTACCAACTCCACTGCATAGAAATCTTTCGCTGCATTAGCAATTTTTATATCTTATTGGCAACACTCTAAAGCAAGGAAGAGTCAGACGCCTTGGGTCCCCAGAGATTCTTATAATTATAGCACTGAGTGCTGGAGCATGAATAAAAAAGTCAGTTGGCAAAATGGCCATCTTGGCTTGCTCTGTCTTACCCCCCTCTCTCTATGACTTCTAAGTCCTGTTTGCTCAGTTTACTAGAGAAACACATTGTTTGCTCCTCGCCAAGGCAGATGTTTGTTTAACTCAGCACCTTCTGCTTCTTTCCCTAGGCTCAGGAAAGTCATTCTGTTCGCTGTACTTTCTTCTCTGTTTACATCACCTCCCCATTGCCAGCCAAGGTGCAGGAAAGAAAAAGAACAATGGTTGCTTTTGAGAATTGCTTATTCAACGCATGAGAGTGGTTCCATTTGCAGTAGTTTATGGGACCTTAACCACACACCCTTGTATTTTATAAATGACACATAACAAAACACAGGGAGTGCTGGCTAAATTGTGTCACTGTGCAAACATGCTCATCCAGCCATTGAATATTTATGTGTTAAGTACAAAACCCGTCTTTTAAACGAACATTATTAAGGTCCAAATTTGAACTGGCTCATTGCCAATTCAGCTGAGCCCTGCTGAAAGAAGCAGGGAAGTGTGGAGAGCCAAAGTGCTAGTGCTCTGGACAGCACTTGCCATGTAGTGCAGATAAATGAGCCCACTGGCCAGCAATGTGAGTGATTTATTGTCAGAATGATAGGATGAGAGAGAAATACTGCTAACACTAGATCCGTAGAGGCTATGCTACAAACCTCAGCACTGTTGACCAGATTCTGCCCATGCCTTATCCACCTTAGGTAGTACCACCCCTCATGTCCCTAGAGCAGGGATCAGCAGCCTAGGGGGGAGGGATAGCTCAGTGGTTTGAGCATTGGCCTGCTAAACCCAGAGTTGTGAGTTCAATCCTTGAGGGGGCCATTTAGGGAACTGGGGCAAAAATTGGGGATTGGTCCTGCTTTGAGCAGGGGGTTGGACTAGATGACCTCCTGAGGTCCCTTCCAACCCTGATATTCTATGATTCAATTAACTTTTGGCATGCAGCCCATCAGGGAAATCCGCTGGCGGGACCGGTTTGTTTACCTGCAGCATCCGCAGGTTTGGCCGATCCCAGCTCCCAACATGTTCAGGACCTCTAAACAGGGTTCAGCTGGGCTGGCTTCCTTGTCAGTAAATGCCTGGTCTTGCCCATCACAGGGCCAGGGATAGGGGAATCTGGGATGGGTAGGGGAACCTAGGCCCTCCCAATCCACCAAGTCCCAGCAAGTGTGATCTACACTTGGCCCATCTCCTGTTCACCTTCACCTAGGACACTTCCTACCTCACCCAATGTTTCCATTTGGGGCCTGGCTACTGTTTGATTATAGTCTTTTGCCTCAAGCCCACAGAGTCTCAGGGCTGATGCTGGCGACCCTCTGGTGCCCCTCCCCCAAATGGTTCTCCATACCTCTGAGGTGATGTCTCAAAGGAAGGGGGCAGGGAAAGACACAGCCAGACCGCCTCAGGAAAAGCTTCTTCTCCTGTTTCAGGGTGGTGCTCCTTCTGGCAATGGCTTCTCTCCGCTTTTCTGTCTAAGCTACTGGAGCTCTTTTTATACTGCTCCTTTGTCCAGGAGGGATCAAAGTTTCCTGGCCCAATACTGCTCCAGCCTTTCCCCTCCCTCACCCTTCATGTGGGGTTTGTAAACCCCATCACCATTCCCCTAACAGGTCTGAATCTCTCTCTAGTGCACTGCATCACTATTTCTTCTTTCTTCACTCCTTGAGATACCTGCCATTTTAATATCATCAGTCAGCAAATACAAATACCTCATATTTGATATTCTTATTCAAATCACCACCACAACTGTTCAGTAGGTATTGTAAATAACTGTTACCTCAGGATCTGTCATATTCCTTATACTAAGCTTAGGGTAGTTTATGGAATACGCAAACACCGTTATGAGTGACTTTATCTAGTTGGAAAGGCAAAACTGGAACATTCTTTAAAGGTGACCATTCTTATGGGTCTTATCCAAAGCCTTTGAAGTCAATGGGAGTCTTTCCACTGACTTTAATGGGCTTTGAAGCAGACCATCGTGGACAACTGTATAAACAAGGATACTCCACAGGTAACCTCTTTCCAACTAGAAAGGCTGCAATACACAGCTATCGGAGTAGCAGCCGTGTTAGTCTGTATTTGCAAAAAGAAGGAGAACTAGTGGCACCTGTAGCTCACGAAAGCTTATGCTCAAATAAATTGGTTAGTCTCTAAGGTGCCACAAGTACTCCTTTTCTTTTTGCGAATACACAGCTAATTTCAGTTTCTTGATTTTCAGCCAGTTTCTATGTTACACAAAATTACTTTACCCCTATACTGTAATTCTCCTCCTTGGCAAATGATTCTTCACTACAGAACATTACAAAATGCTTTGAAAAGGCTAAGGGCCAAATTCTTCTCTTGATTATACCCATGTAACAGATCAATGGGCATGATTCTCTTTTCACTTCCAGGAGTGTAAAACAAAAATAAACCCAATGAAGTCAATAGAGGTGCACTGGTGGAAACCCATTGTATGTCAGAGGAGAAGCAGGTCCAGTGACTTCAGCTGAGTTGCACAGGTGTACCTCAAAGCAGAATTTGTCCCTAACTATTCTCTCTCTACCACATTTCTCCTGTTGTTATGGCAGCAATATAGATGAGGAACTCCAGCACATTGCTGCAGTTTAGCAAGACCTCCCTCTCTCAAAAATCCATGCTGACTCTCCTACTAGATGACATTTTTCAGTGTATTCTTAAAGTCTCTCGGGCCTGTAAGGAAGAGTTTAATATGATTCAAGCTGCCATTGAATTATGTTCTCTACTGTCTGGCCTTTCCCCCAATATTCAGGAATCCCATTGTTTATCAGAGAACGGAACCCTGTCTCATTTCTGTTTTTTTCCCCTTTAGAATTCACGGAGACCTGGTACTTAGTTGACTAATGGAGCATCCAGTCTTCTCTCACATTGACTGTTTCTATGGAAATCACAATACTAGTTCTGCTGCTGCTGTAAAGGGAAATATATGAGCCCTCTCAATCATCCTCCTTTGTAAAGACAGAAACAAACTAAGTGCTGCTATCTTCCTTTGGAGGCACCCACAGGTGACTCCCATTGCGGGACCATGGAAGACCTATGTGTTTCTAAGGGAAACATTTGGCCATGCCTATGTAACAAAGCGACCGCCACCTTGTCTCCACTTCCTTCTGACATTTTTTTCAGTGAACCAGTTTTCTTTTTCCTTCTAGTAACAGTGAAAATAGAGTCATTGAAGACCCCAATGAACTATTAGCTGTTCCATATTTCTTTTTCTCCTCTAACTATCCTTTTAACTTCCTCCAGATTTTTTTTAAAGCCTAGCTCTCCCCAGTCCTACTCTCTACTGGATTATTTGTATTGTAAAAGCTTTCTGCATACTGCTTATACTAATATTTACATCCCCCACTTATTCACATTGGCCTCTGCTGCCCTTTTTCCTGTTGGGCTGGATTTCAGTTATATCCTTGCCAACTGTTCTTTGACTTTTTCCAGCTCTGTGCAATTGCCTTTCTGGTTCACTGTAGGATTCCAAATCAGCATTCTTCTGGGCAGTTCACATTTCCTCAAAGTCAAATGTCCATAAGGCTAAAAACAGTTTGGATACTTTCACTGATGGGTATTTTAAAGGTAACGACAGTAGCAGCGGAATTTGCCAAAATCTATGCAATGGGTGCAATGTGCAAAACATGAGTGGCTGGGGTAACTGCATGTGCACATGGTTACTTGTTCATGCATTTGCCTGATTTGGAAGTGCAAGTGATAATTTGTTTGGCAAAGATGGGTTTTTGTCCAATCAGGGGCTGTGCAGGGGGCTGTGCTACAGTGGTCAGTGGGGGTTGATCCTGAGACTCATCAGCACCAAAAGCACCAACCTCTGCCACTTGAGCTGAAGTGGAAGGTCATTAGCTGTGAGTAGGTAGCAGGCTCTGACTGGTGACATAGGCCAGCCTCTAAAAAGGAATCTGATCACACTTATTATGCCAGTGCATTACAAACACATGTTGAGATACCCTGTGAAGATGTATCTCTTAGATTTGAGGATCCATTTTTATTTATCCTTCCGTAACAAAATCACACCAAACCACTGTGCTCAAATGAAGCTGGAAGTGTTGATGCATACTAAGGGCTGAGTCTGGCTTTCAAGGAAGTCAGCAGCAAAACTCCCATTGATGTCAGTGGCAACAGGAGCAGACTCTAACAAAAGGCAAGAAATTCAAAACTGGGACTGATGCGCTGGCCTTCAGTGCCTGATGTTTGGAAGGAGAAAGTGGCACAGCAGAGTGAGCTGTTGTTCTGTCCTCCTTAACCTCGTACTTCCTGGCTTTAGTTCATTTGTGCCAGAGATTCACCAGCAGAATATTAATTTCGAAAGCAGGGCTTTTTTCTTCTTCCATTTTCCGGCGTCGGGCTTTGTTTCCCTTTGTCTTAAAAAAAAGAAAAACATGTTACAGGGAAAAATATGTCTCTAGCGTCCTACTAGTCTGTTGGCTAGCAGTGCAGCAAGTGCTGTCATCAGGGTTAAAAACGAAGGCCCTGGTTCTGCACCCAGGGAAATCACCATTATTTTAAGTGGGAGCAGGATTAGGCCTAAAGAAAAGGAGTACTTGTGGCACCTTAGAGACTAACCAGTTTATTTGAGCATGAGCTTTCGTGAGCTACAGCTCACTTCATCGGCCTAAAGAAAAAATAGTTAGAGGGGAAACTGATTGGATACAAAATAAATAAGCCTTATTCCAGAGCTTCAATAGCAACAATTTAGAGCCAGGACCTAAGGAGATATCATCTTTCCCCTACTACCTTCCCTTAAGGATTACAATCATTACTTTGTCATTTAATTAATACAGTGATAGCACTCCTGGAAGTACCCTCTTAGGTACTTCCTGGGATGGCATCAGTGCGTACCCTGAGCCATGAAGAGATTTGAATTTTTTTGTTCAGCTTAGATCTACATTGAAATGAAAACAATTTTCTGTACTTGAAACATAAAAACATTAGAAATTAGAAACTACGGCACAAAAGAACTTAGGAATTGCCATAACTAAACAGCTTGATGTTCATCTAAACTGAAATTCTGTCTACAACAGTGGCCAATGCAAAATGCTTTAGAGGGGGATTTAAACCTCCCTTAATGCTGCTTCACCATCCCATGGGAAGCTATTTCTTTCTGCTCTCAGAGGTTAATTAGTTATCCTTACAACGATAGCCCTCTGTCACCCTTTCAAGACGAGCTTTATAACTTTTTACCTAGCTATAGGATGGACATGGGATATCCTGGATGTATCTGAGGCGTGAAATGGTTAACAAGCCCAGGCTCGCTCTCACTATTGGTGAGTCAAGTATATTATTTGTTATGGAGTGAGAACAAAGGATTGAACTTGCTTTATTTATAGGGAAACTCAAGACAATAGAATTTTCTTCATTGACATGTGTAAAAACAATAAACAGACCAAAAAGGTATAGGGGATGAAGGGCTAAGGAACTTGTATTATTCTACCCTATGTGATTATGTTGTCAGTATTCTTATGCTCTGCAGATATTGCTTTCAGCACAGTTACCTTTGAATAAACAGGATTGTGCTGTGCTAAGAGAAACAAAATAAAAATCACAGAGATATTGGAAGACTCCATCAGGCTTGTCTGTGCTTTCTCTTCAGCTGCTTAAACAGATGGACATCTCCCCCTCTCCCCTGCCCCAAATACTAACTAAATGCTTTAACATGCATTTTTTCTATTGAAAAAGAAGATCACCCTGAAAGAAGACCCCCTGAGGCCCTCTCATTCCAACTACTAGTCTGCTTTTGTCTTGTTCAATGTGGAGAAGGATAATTTGATTGGTGGCCTTCTTGTGAGATTCTCACAGTTTACTCTATCCCCATTGCACATTTAGAAAATATTGTAGTCATGTCTGATGGGGGGAAGTAAGATAAACTTTTCAGTGTCTGTAGGTCTGTTGGAAAGTTTATATTGAACTTTTTCTTCCGTAAACATAAATATTGCGAAAAAATCTACCGCAAAACCAAATAGTTTAAACAGGTTCTCACGAAAGCTAGTAGACTTGCCTTTCCCATTCATGGCACAGACTTGTGGTTCATATTCTCAAATCAATCAGTTGAAAGAAGGGGAAAATATCTATGCATCTGCACATCCCATTATATCTTAACCTCTGAATGCAGAAATGGCATCTGAGAAGTGAAAAGCTGTAAAAGTCATTGATGAAACCCAGCCATGGCTTATTATAAATTCTACTCTCTTTGTAGTGTTTTATTCATTCCACATGAACAGCTTTCAGAAGGGCCATCGGGAAACTGGTATCCATAGAGCAACAAACTATATTATTTCCTGTTACATGCACACATTCACATTACCCAAGTACCCTCTGACTGCAAACCAAACTTTGATATAGTCATCTCTTTCCACAGGAATACTGCATATTGCATCTGTCCTCATGAATGTCCTACATAGTGAGCTGTCACTGGCTCCATGGCTATTTCCATATCACGTGAGTTAAACAACATGCACACAGTCAACTCAGGTCATCCTTAAACATGAGCCTAACTCCTGTTATCCTCAGACTTTAGAGCAGTTCTGGTCCAAATGGGATCTTTTTAATGGCTGTTCCAAAACCCAGCTTCTCTACACACTTGAAATGTAGATCTGTAACTTGTAATATACCCACTGTATGTATACTTGAGCACCTGACAAGCCTGCAGTCGGCATCTGCTTCTGTGCTGAATATGACAGCAAACATCATGGTGTGTTTGCGGTGCACTGAGAACTCAGGATAGAAAGGCAAACATTTTTCACTTCATATATCATCACTTACAACTCGCTGCTGGGCTTCTACTGGCTTTAAAGTGTTCTGGAAAATGGAATTTCCTTGGGTTGTTGTTTGTGGCAGTTCTACAGTGTTCAGAGCAAACCACTTTGGATTAAGGGGGCACTGGGACTAATATGAAAGTCATGATGTTTCAGCCAGTTAATAAGGGAAAGTTTACTTTTTGTTACCTGCCCTGGTACCAATGCGAACAAATGACTCTATCCTGCCAGTGCTGAGCACCTTCAACTAGGTCCTGAGCACCCCCAGCAGTCGTAAGATCAGGGCCTAAGTTAACATCACTCCATCAAAAGCAATCCCACCAAAACCATCCCCTGCAATGTCAATGCAAGCGTCGAGCACATTTCCAGTCTCTCCTCAAAGGCCAATAGTCAGGACGTAGGCACAGGTCTGGAAACATTAAGTAGAATGAAAAGGGGTAAAACTGAGCCAGGAAAAATTAGCTACTGTCTCACCTTTGGGTTTCAGCTTCTCAGAAGCCCCAGACCCTCCTGTTTCATCAGGCAGACCTGAGCTAGAGAGACATACACTGCTTCTTCTTCTCGGCCCTACAGCATTGCTGGGGTATTATGCCCCTTTACTAGTGGTGAATGGGGCAGGAGTGGGGGCCGTATAGCAAAAGGAAACTGATCTCATATATTAAAAGAAAAGTGTAGTGTCAATTCTGCTTAACAAAACCCATGGCCAGTAATTGCACTGAAGTTTTGGCCTTCTTTTTCGACTAGGTACTCAGCTAAAGAGCAAGCAGCAACAGCTGTTGATGGTTCTCATGCTTGTTAAGGAAGGCACGTACATGGTTCTGAGAATGACACCTGAAATGCGTGCCCCGTTCCAGGGAAAGACTCTCATGATCAGTATTAGTGCAGAGGAGGGATTGCCTTTCTGCAGGGGTAATGTCCACAGCTCTGTGCTACGGCCAGTGGCCATGCTTGTGGCCGTGTGTTCCCCAGGCCTCTGCTGGTGTGCTCTGTATGCACGTGGCAGGGAGGTGTCCCTTGGATCTCCCTCATTTGTCTCTTTCTGAAGCATGGTGCTTAATCCCCAAGGGACTGGCATGAATAATTAGTTCCGTTTCTCTATCTGTATTGAAACAGCCAGGCGTGCTTCACTTGTCATCTCCTGTTTGACGCTGTGCAGTTCTCTAGTGCGGTGGGGCTTCTTTCTGAGTGAGCTCCGTAGTGTCAGCTCAGTGGGGCTGATGGTAGAAGCAGGAACACGATCTTGTTTCTGCATTCTATGACGGGCTCGGCAAAGGGTTTCTTGACAGCACCAACTGCATCTGAGTGCCCACAGCTTGAGTTTTAATATGACTGACATCCACTAGCTACGGTAGCTCCTCACCCATGTGAATGTAGATCTTAGAATATTTCTCCGTTCAGAGATCGTAGAATATTTCTTTGTAGTCTCTTTAAATGAGGTTTGTACATGAATGACTTGTAGAGCAACAATATGATTTCACTTGACATAGCGTCTGGATAGTTGGTTGTTCTCTTGCCATGCAAGCCGGCATAGATACAATCTATTACAGTTCCTGCAGTGGTAGTTTGGGATTTTCTTTCTTTCTTTCTTTCTTTCTTTCTTTCTTTCTTTCTTTCTTTCTTTCTTATGAATTGACTTGATTTCTCATGCTTCTTTTTGAATAGCTGCAACAACTCAACCCCTTGCACATTAAAGGTTTCAGCTTATATTTTCCATCCAGCCCAGCTAGGATATAGCAACCTAGAGAAGATAGTTATTTCTATCACACCTATAAACTAACAGAGCCTGATTCTGCTCTCACCCTAAGGTAAAGCAGGGGTAACTATGCAAATCAGTGGACATACAGCAGAGTGAAAGTAGCATAAGTAAGAACAGAATCATGCCCAGAATTCCTTTTTGCCAATATGGGAGACCCGCTCTAATAAATATTGGAATTCCTACATGATTATTATGATGCTTTAGAAAGTAAAGGTTATAGTATAAACATGTTTGTTTAGGGGATAGGAAGCAGTTTCATTGAGCATCATCAGTCTGTTAATATCGATAGAGCCAATTACCAGCCATATTATGTTTGGATACAAATGTAATGATGGGATCCTGACTATACAGGATGTCAGCTGTGTTTTTCTCTTTGATATCCATGTTGCACGTTAACTGTATGGTTATCACGTGCTTGTGCGGCAGCGACATGGTAACTATAAAATGATTCCACTGGAAACAATGATCATTAAATTAGGCAGCAACTCACATTATCATGGAACTTAGAGATGGAACAGCCTTTTACGTTATCTAATGCTTCTGTTTACAATGCAGGATTGTTCCCTGTGGCAAGTTTTCTAATGCTTTGTTCACAATGTTTGGAATACGGCTACCTCGTTACATCCTGGAAACTGGGCAAATAACATGTGACACTAATGGAGTTTCTTTTCTATTGTGAGATGAAAACACAGTATTTTCTTAAAGTTCTGATTAGTACCTCTCCTTCCCACCCCCACCATCACATGCTTGAGGGGTCTGAGTTGTGATATTTCAAAATCCTTCCTTACAGGCGTGAGAGACTTTAAGAAAAGCTTTTAAATGAATCCTAAATAAGTGAGTGTGTCTCAGGACATACGTGTGAGACTTGGCAGCTCCATTGACCTTTGAGTCATTCCCAAGACTCCAACTGTGAAGAATTGGTTGGGAACCTATTTGGAATCTGTCACTGCCATTACTTAAGCTTCTGGTGTTGCTGCAGAGGGTATCACTGTGAGATTTTCCTTCCCACCGGGGTCAAGCATATGTCTTCATGGTGTACCAAGACCTTAATGGCTCAAATGTGATAGAAAATTGTGCACTGCTATGCAGTAAGCATGACTCTGTCATCAGGGTATTGGGCTGGTGCCCCGTGTTTCCAAAATGTGGTGTATTTTCATTGCTCAAGTGTGCCAGGCTCTGAGTCTCAACTGATTGTTGGTAAAGTGGAGAAATGGGCAATGTCATAGAAAGAATAGTCATTAGAGGTTATTTATCTGTGCTGTAGAAGATGTTTAGGCCACACATTCAATTTAAACCCAACCAGCAATTAAGTCTTGTCAAATCAGTTTTTCGTTTATCCCTTCTAAACAGGAAGAAGTCCCTCTTTCAATCCCTCAGCCTAGAACTGAGAGTGGACATTTCCTATAACCTAAATGAAGTGTTTCAATTATATACTAAGTAAGTCTTTATATTTGCCATCCTGTTGCTGTGTGCTGAGCAAAAAATTTGCCCTCAAGTGTTCTAAAGTGATTTATTGTCAGAACTATAGGATGAGAGATAAATACTGTATCACTAACTGACTCCAATTTCTATAGGAATAATCTAGGACCCTAGGCACTGCAGGATTTAAAACCAAGAGTATTCATAACAAAAAAGTATCCACCATGATTTACATCCAGATGTGCTCAGAACCAACAAACAACCTATCCCTGAGAACCAGAATAGAATAAGCATACCAAATCAAACTCACTATATGCTCATTCCATCAACTCATGCCCACACCTGAGTGCCTCAGAAAGAAGATGGTTTTGCATCATGCCTGAATGATTAACAAATTCAGGCTCTGGTGGATCGTGGTGGTGAATAGGGTGGAAGTAGAGTTACACTGTGAGATGTAACACTAGTAAAGAATCACAAAAAGAATGCACCATGATCATATGACTCCCATGATGCTCTGTGGTGCAGAATTCTCAAGCAGAATGGAGACCATAGTGTACTATAAGAGATGTAGTCCAGCCAGACACATAGAGGAGCATTGAGGCATGAGGCACCCACGTTACAGCTCCATTGAGACACTGGAGCCACTCAGACACAGATTAATGCCAACTTAAGCAAAAATGAAATATTTCATTTTTATTTTCCCAAAGGAAAATTGAAAACTTTTTGCAAAATAAAAATTTTCCCATGAAAAATTTCAACAAAGCGGAAACTGCATTTTCCATTGAAAAACATCTTGATGGCAAATTCTCAACCGTCTTTATGTAGAATGTTCTCTGAAACTCCAGCTACAAGCAGGATGTGAAGTGTTTTAATGTTTCAGTTGTCTTCCCATTGATGTCAACATACAAATGCATTAGTAAGAGGCAGTCCCTGTCCCAGAGAGCTTCCAGTGTACGTAGACAAAACAAAGGGAAGGCAGGGACAAAGGGAGTATTATTACCTCCATGTGACTGATGGGGAAATAAGGCATGGAGAGATGAAATGATTACCCCAAGGACACACTGGAAGTGTGCTACAGAGATGGGAAATGTATCCACATTTTTTGAGTCCCAGTCACAACAAAGCCAACCTTCAATGAATAAATTTGAATAAAAAACCACAGATTATTGATTGAATATTAAATACTGAACAAGAGCTACCACTGGATGGTTGAAAGTTTTGAAAAAAGTTCAGAATTTAAAAACAAACCACTCAGGACCGACACGTATTAGAAACTTTGCCTGAATAACAGCATAGGATGGTAGGCTGTATTGAATGTTACCAACTGTAATATTCTGAAGGGTTTTCTGTGCTGCTCTTTGTCAAATAAGTGCAATAATAGCACTAAAGAAAAAACCTCTTCAAACACGAAGCCATTTTTGTTGGTGGTGCTGAATTTTCTGAATGCAAACTACCTGCTGAGTAACTCTTTGGAAGCACACAAAAAAGTTTGTTCTTTTTAAATGTGGATTGGTTTGAGGTATTGTTTGATTCTACCTTTGATAAGGGTCATGTTTCTGGATTAGTTGGATAGTTTGTTTGTTCCAATTCATTTAAAAGGGACCCTGCAGCTATCTGAGGAGAGAGTGTGGTATTACACTATTATTGCTCTGCAAACTATGGGCAAGAATTTATTGTAAAAATTCAAAGATTTTCTGTAGGAGTCCTCTCTAAAATGAAGGCATTCAGTCTGCTGGAGTGTAGTTAATGTGCTAGCATTGAACTGGGCTCATTAGACTAATCTCTGACATGCAAAATTAAAATGCCTGATAAGATAATACTGGGTATCATCTATACCTGCAATAGTTCAATGTAAGGAATGAGGAAGGTGACTGAGATCTATCAGCTTCCAATCTTGATTCTGCTTTGGTTACGTCATCCACTAAAACTCACCCTAGTCATGTGTTAATGCTTTTGAGGCTGCAGCAGCCCTATCTTCCTGTCAGGGAACCAAGAACTCCCATTAACTTCAGTGAGAGTTACTCATATCCTGGGGCAAGATCCCTTGGAGGGGATCAGCCTTTCAAAAGGCTGACTGCTTCTTACAAAGTACTGATTGCCTTCAATTCTCTTGGACTTCATTGGAAGGAGAGGATGCAGCACATTGCAGGTTGGGCGCTAGGATTTTTACTTTTTACACAAATGGAAAACAACAGCATATAGTTATCCTACAGTCTTTCTCTCTTCCCCCTCAAGATGTTTTAGGGTTTGTCCACAAAGGGAAATTGACCTGCATAACTGTTCTGGAATAACTATTCTGCAATAGCTGCCCATGTGTACACTATTCCAGAGTAAAAGTGCCTTTATTCCAGCATAATTACTCTGCTCACAAAGCAGAGTAATGATTCCAAAATGAAATCACTTTTATTGTGGGATAGAATGCCCACATGCGTGAGATATTCCAGAACAGCTATGCCAGTCAATTTCCCCTGTGACCTTAGGTCTTAGATCTTTAGGACTAAATCCAACAGTTTACTCCTGTGAGAAATCCCATTGTATTTAGCCCATGTTTGGGCTTAATCTTGCTTCCATCAAAGTCAGTGGAAGCTTTGCTATTGTTTTTATTGGCAGCAGGCATATGCCTATGGTTGCTGTCATAGTCTGGTGCCTAACTAAAAAGAGAATGGCATTTATGACTTTGAAATCTCTATTTATGTGCCTGTGCATGCATTTACCCTATCTTGGACTTTACTCATTTGTAGGACTCGTCCGCACATTGAAAGACTACTTCAACATGCTTCCACTGCCACTGACTAACTTTTCCAGGAAGAAAGTCCCAAGAGATTTCAGCTGTACTGTAATGCAGAGTATAATGACAATATAATAGTATCTAACCTCCTACAAAGTGCTCTGAAAATGGGGAGGTTGGCTGAGATTATTCACTGCTGTGAACAAATCCCCGCATTCCTCTGTGCAGATAAAAAAACTCCTGCCTAGCAGCTCCAAGTTGGTTGGAATATTCATGCCTCTAATTAGAGAAACCTTTATAACCCACTCCTTACGCCATTCCAGAGTTACTGTGAAGAGGATCATAAAGAGCCTGCAGAATGTACTCTCTGATTCACCTGTCTTATTATTTTTGCAATCAAGCATAGTAGGGATGCCCAATGTAAGTGTTTCGCATACAGGAGCTTATGGCGTGATATATTGTGCGTGGCTGTAGTGATATCTTCTTAGCATGACAGCAAACAGGAGCTAATAACATAAACAAAAACAATAATATTAATATTATTAGCAGATAAATCCTTTCTACTTTCCTGAAACACAGACATTACTCAGTAAAGCTTGGCTTTGATATTATCCATAGTTTTAATTAAAACATTTTTGCTTCTTAAGAGTCAGTTAATGCAGCAGCATCTCCTGGACCCATTGGGAATTTCCAGCAGAAATGTCCACGGAGGCGTATGATAAATACGGTTATTTAGAACCAGTTGGTCAAATCCTTCAGCTCTTTTGAAATCAATGGGAATTGTGCCTGAATAAGGGCACAGCAGCGTAAAAGCTGGCCCATGAGAACTGATAGCATAACTGGGCCCCATGTTTGTTTGCCCACTCTTGAACTGAGATCTGTTTTTAACTGTAAGTAACCAAGAGGAGACTTCTGTATATCATTTACCTCAGTGTGTCCTTCCTCTCATTCCTACAGCGTGTGCCTCTCTCTCTCCTTTCTCACTGGAGTCAGACATAATAAAAAGACATCACCGACAATTACGATTATTTCTCTCCATTCCAACACCTGCTGCTGCCTTCCAGCACCTGGGTAGCATTTTAATATTGGCATATACAGTTGGCAAATAATTATCACCAGTCATCATCGTAACTCATGTTTTATTAGCATGTAAAGTGGTGTAGGGGACTGGGTTGAACATTCCTGTTGAAAGTCATAGAATGTGCCATACTAATAACTTTCAGGTACTATTCTTCCAACTCCAGGGCCTGATTTCTCCTTTGCTATACATGAGCAATTTCCACTGAAGCCACTGAGAGATGTGCTTGAGATTTCAAAGCAGCCTAGTGGATTTAGCCAGATATATTCCATTAAAATTAATTAAAAACAAGTGTCTAAATGCCTTGGACTGCTTTAATCTTAATCTATTTGTAACATGAAGGTAATTAACCGTTGACGCAATCTACCTAAGGCTATGGTGGATTCTCCATCTCTTGAAGACTTTATATCAAGAGTGGATCTCTTTCTAAAAGATTTGCTCTCACTCAGCCAGAAGTTGTAGACTTGATGCAAGAATTAATGCTTGAAATTCTATGGCCTGTGTGAAGCAGAAGCTCAGACTATTTGATCATAGTGATTCCTTCTAGTCTTTAAATCTACGAATATCCTGTATGAGGAAAAACTGGGCTGGAAATTTTCCATTTACATTTCCCTGCTATATATTTGTTTTTGCTCATAATTGTTTTTTTCTGGTGCTTCAAACCTTGTTCCAACAGTCTATTATGAACTGTATGTCACCAGGATTAACTATTTATTTATTATTTATTATTATTTATTTGTTTATGTATTTATTTATTATGATCGCTCACAGGAGTGCCAGTCATGGACCATTGTGCTAGGTTCTCTGCAAATCCAAAACAAAAAAGATGGTCCCTGGCCCCAAAAGTTCAAAATCTAATTAATTGTTCTATCATATATTTAATCTGTCTAATCAAAATAACTGACAATTGTCTAGTGATCTGATTAATAGTTTAGATGAAGATGAGTATGCATAGCTCCTTTTTATAGCTATGAAAGAAGCTGTCTCATTTCTTTCTTTAATTTTCCTTTGAATTTTTTGGTGTTTTTCTGCAGCATATTTTCCTATGTTCTTAACAATGATCAAAGATCTGGAATCACTACAAGCCTGTAGCTTTCTATTTATCCATAGGCCAACTGCCGGGCATGCAGACATATTGCATGCTCTTATACAATATCCTGCCAAAGAAATGTCTTTAACTACAAAAGGCCTCTTATGGGACACGAGAGAGATGAGCTGGTGGGGATAATGAAAGGAAAATATTCACAAGTGTTCATTTATTTCCTTTCCATGGATATTTATACAGTTTTATACTCATAGGAATGTTTGTGTGAAGAGGAAGCATTCTGAATACGTGTATGAATAGGTTTGGGCACAAGTATTTCTACTTGTAGCCGGCAAGGGGGCCTCATGTTGGTAGAAGTTTTAGTCATGCATTGAACGAGCAGTGACCATGGACACAGGATGAATAGTCTGTTACAACTGGTGGATTCTCAAAATAATAGCTACAGTGGATAATTCACGTGCTGCCCATAGGCTGAAATGTGCTGGCATAAGCCATTTGACATATAATTCCAAGAAATGAACAAACTCTGACAACTGAATTTGTGAACAGCACAATGGCTAAATTCATTGAATAAATTGTCTCCCAGCGCTAGAGGTAACTTTGGGTTGGATCCTGTGTGGTGCTGAGAACCATCAACTCCCCCCACCTTGGCTCCTGCAGAACTCTGTTAATGGCAATACAGTCACACCGGTTTGAATGAGATCAGACAAAACCCATGTGTGTTGAATGAGTTTCCATACGTATTGACTTTGTCCAGGTCTTACCTTAAAGAGAAGGTTCAAAGGTTTGGTTACATCTAAAATGCCTGGTTCTGTCCTGCCTTTCATGTACACCAGGCCTAAAGCATCTGTGACCATGGAGACACAGCCCATTCTACTTGGGACAATCGTCGGCTGGCACAGAGGTGTTCCAGTGACTTCTACATCGTCCCCACCTTGTCTCTACAGGGCATACAGGAGGCTTCATTATTTTATGCTTCCACAGAGAGATTGCTGGAGCATAGGGATTATGGGGATTATGGGTGGCATAGGGGTCATTGGTAGCTGGCACTATGTAGAGCAGCCTTGTGACTGATCTACTTTACACTAGGGACTGTACCAGCGGCCAGACATCTCCAGTCTGAGGGATGCCTGAAAGTGGTTTAAAACTACTTTGACCCCACCTATTCTTGAGTGTGCTGAGCTCAACTCAGACACTAGAAGGGATCTGGGTTGTTATTATTATGTACATCCATGCCATGTTTTAATTTGCCTCCCCAAACAACCAGAACCTAATCCAGCATTTCTTTTATTTAAAAACAGCCATGTACTCATTAGCTCCTACAAGAGCAAACTAACAAGAACAAGAACAAACAAGAACAAGAACAAACTAACAAGAGGTGAAAGAAATTCTGGAGAGGGAACACATTTTAGCTTGAAGGGCTTATTATAAAAAAGAGTGTGTGAAAAAGCATGATATCAATAAGGGGAAATGACTAAGTGTAGTCCATTCTAAATCTTAGTGTGCATCTAAAATTATTTCTGTTAGTTACCTGTCCAGATATGAGCAGTAATCATTGTTGGTCTTATAACCGTCTGATGAAAAGAATCAGAGCTACAGAAGGTGAGTGTTTCAAAGATTTGTAGAAAAGACAGATCAGTGCTCAGATCAATCTGACCTTGAAATCCAAGTGTTTTTGTTGCTTCTGAATCTTTGGCCGTTTTCAGAAATGGATTATTTCTGGCGAGAGAGAGAGCCAGAAACACAGAGAGCTTGAGAGAATCTGGCTTGTGCTTCACAGGCGTAAATCATTGTCTCTTGATTCTCCTTTTGGATTTTTGCATAGACCAGAATTAAACTAATTAATTATGGCAATGGCATGACCATTAGGTGCCCAGCCATGCGTTAGTTGAGGGTCGGTGAGGGTTTTCCCTTTAAAGTTAAACACTGCTTGTGTTTGGCTCTGTGTGTGTGGTGGACATGGATGTTAAGCACCAGGGCTATTACAAGTGGGCTAAAAATAAGCACAAAGGTTTGCATCCAGGATGTGAGAACTATTTAGTTTTTCTCTCTTGTCCTTTCTTTGTTTCCTCTGTCGCCTTCCTTCATTCCCTGGTCTTTTTCACAAGAGCTGCTCTCTGTACCTCAGTGCCCAATACCCTGTCCCCCTCTCTGTCTCCTACTTTCAGGTTTTTTGTGTCTCTTTCACTGCTTCAACTTCTGGCTCGCCTCACTTTTCTCCTACCCTGTCCACCATGCCAGCTACCATTTTTGCTGCAGAGAACCCATTCTCACTGCTGCAAATGAAACCAGGATGGCCTATTTATTTCAGTGGGATTTTAGTGTAGCAAAAATACCATATTTTGTATCAATACTAGGACCCTAAGTGCTCTCTGGGTGATGCTTGATCCAAGTCGGCTTAGAAGCAGCCCTTCATTCATACTCCGGGTGGATTATGTGCTGGGAGGCAATTTCCTTAGATAAAATGAGGTGAGTTAAGAACCAGGGCCTGCCCACAACATTTTGGCACCTGAGGCGGGGAGCTCAAATGACACCCCCATGTGCCCTCGCTTGGGCCAAAACTTTGAAACTCTGGGTCCTAGTGCCCTCTCTCCGTCTGGCACCTGAGGTGGCTGCCTCAGTTTGCCTCATGGTAAGGCCAGACCTGTTACGAACAGACTGTAGCCTTCATTTTGATTTTTCTCATGTCTGTGGCTTTGTGTCAGGCCCTTTGGGGTGAAAATTCAGAGTGTTTATAAATGGGTGGACAGTTTTACTCCCCAGATTCAAGCAAGCACATTTTTTGCGCATTCTGGTTTAGTTGCAAAATTTCAGGAGTGGAGGGATCAAATCTTGAGCATTGCTAAACAGCTAGGGTCTGCTGCGGCTCTCATTGACAAAATTTGCATTGACTTTGATAGGAGCAGGATCAGGCATCTTCAGTTCCCACTGGACCTAATCCTGCAAGGTACTGAACGCCCTCACTTTCTATGGGATTGTGGGTGCCCAGTGTCTCTCAGGAGATGCCCCTAATGTGGGGTTTATTCATGCCCCCATACCACTTTATATGAGGGGACATGGGAGTGCAAAAGTTCAAGATTTTCATGAAATCACACCAAAAATAAGCTCTCACTAAAGCAAACACATGGGTCTAGGGTTGTGCAAGGCATTATACTTGCTCAAATCCTGCTAAAGACCCTGGGATTTGCGTGGCTTACACCCTGAAAAACACCCCTTCAAATGACTCCCGCTGAAGTCAATGGCAAAACTCCCAGAGACTTCAGTACTGCAGGTTTGTACCTTAAATAAGCTCATTTGGGAGGCATGTTAGTTTTGGCAATGTCGGGAGGGTGCAGGAGTGGGACTCGGGAGACCTGGGTTTTATCCCTGGCTCTGCCACAGACATGCTGGGTGACCTTGGGCAAGTCACTTCAGCTCTTTGCATCGAGTGGGACCCATCCGCTAAATCAGGTAGACCACCTCAAAGAAAGACAGTTTCAAATCAAGACTGTCAGGTCTGGCCAGCTAGTTTGTAAAAGTTGTGCCAATGGCATATGTTCATGGGTCTGCTCCGCCAACAGCGGCTAACGGGATACGCTTTGGCTACATTTTGGGCTAACGTCCCAAGCTTTAATTTTGGCGATGTGTGGGACACTAGAGTCATATAGAATTGAAGACCAGAAGGGACCACCAGACCATCCGGTCTGACCTCCTGTGTATCACAGGCCACCAACAACACCCAGCACCCAGGAGAGACTGCTCCTGCCCCCAGCATCTTATAATCTATGAAATAGGTTTAATCTTCTCTAAATTTCATCTTTGTTTAGCACTGACTGGGCCTTACACAAAGGCCATGGAAGTCAGTGCAAAGAATCCCCTTCACTTCCCTGCACTGTGGATCAAGCCTATGCTGAGCATACAAAGTTCCTGGTCTGTGCCCAGAACTGGGTCGATGTTAATGGGAGCAGAAAGACAGTGGGATCAGATCCTGAAAATGTGCCCCCTTTTGGAATAAGTCACATGCTCAACTTTGAATTATTTTAGGGTTGCACTGGCAAAAAAACCTAAAACTTGCGAAGCTGCCATTGGAACTCTGAGTGTTTTGGTTTTTTTTTTTTGGCCATTTCACAAAATTTTCAAAATGCCTAAATCCTCCCATTTCACTTGCTCTGCAATGTGCTCCATACAGCTCTCTGCATGGGATACGAAATATTTGCTCCATGCTGCACTGCATCCCAGTGAAGCAAAAATCATTCCTTGCTGACTGGTACCCTGCTGACATCCCATTTCTGTTAATTAGGACCCTGAGTATTTAGCACAAAATATAAATGTGGCAGGATTCCAAGCTGCGGAAAGAAGGGAAGGGGGGTGGGGGAAATGGTTGGACAGCTAAGGGGATATGTAAATGTATTTAAAATAGATGATTCTAGCTGCAGTGAACAGATGATTTTTTTTATTCTGACTGGATGGCTTTAATCAAAAATGATAGTTCATACATCTGCTCTTTGAAGATAAGCCTGCAGTTACACAAATCACTTAAAGAAGGAGGCTGGGGTGTGCTGGTGAGACCTTAAAAAGTGTAACCCATGACTAGGACGATTATAGTCTGGTTACTTCAGCAAGTTGCTAATTCTAAAATATTAGGCTGAGTTATATGTCCTGTGTGAGACATGAAAGTGAAGCCTGTAGATTGTGCTGGAGCAATTAAGATGTTTTACAAATCATTAGAGAACTTTCTTGATTTAATAGGGCCTTACCCCCTCCCCTTCCCAACTTTTCTCCAAATGTTTGACCTAGAAAGGCAGCTTTCCATCATCCTGGCATTTATTTTATAACAGAAGGTGGAGATTATAAATTAAAGCGAGCTGGCTTTAGGGGGATGCAGGGCTCCTCTGGAAGCTACAGACTCAAATTTAGGATGATACCAGAAAGTATTTACCTTTAGAAAGATTAAGTGACATAGGTTGATAGAACTCAGATGCAATCTCAGGAGAAACAGGTTCAGAACATACAGAAGAAATCCATTCTTCCAAGCCAAAAGAGAAAGGAAACACACACTCATCTTGCTTCATTTCCATTTTGATTTGAATTCATTAGAAACAATATTTTAAAAAAAAGAGTGAATAACCTGCTTTATTTCATCAGGCTCATGTGTTCATTGTCCGTGTACAGTTGCACAGGGAGGAGCTAATTAGACAGAGACGTTGGTGGCTTTGAATGTGAAGTACTTGGACTGTACAGTCATCAACGACGTTGTGGATTTGGGGCCTGATCCAAAGCCCATTGAAGTCAGTGGAAAGTCTCCCATTAACTTCACTGGGCTTTGGATCAGGCCCTTGGTGAGAACGTGGTAATGGTGTGGCACGTAGCTGCTGAAGAGATCAAAAGCTGAGGATCAGAAGGAAAAAGATGGGTCCTTCCTCCGCTTATCCTTTGCCAGATGTGGTGTTTCTCTCCTTCCATGCTATTTTACATCCCCTATTCCCTAGCATAGCAAGGGCAGCACGAGAACTTTGTTGGCTAAGCTGCCTTTGACTCTGTACTGCCCTTTCTGGCCCTTGTGCTGGGGTCAGGGTACATTGGCCCCAGAGGATATGTTAACACCATTTCCAGCAGTATTCAATAATCTCCGTTTTCACATGGACTTTTGTCTGCAAGGACAGGGGGATGTGTTTGTGGAACAGCTCTTTCCCAGGACTCTTTATTTCTTGCAGATCTATTGGTGAGGCGAAACAATCTATTTTTCAACTGCCAAGTTTTAAAAAAAACACTGTATGTGGTGAGAGCTTCTGGAGATGTTGGGCATCTTTCCCGCTGAGTCAGAATGGTGGCTGAGCGGATGCCAATGGGTTCAGTTTGCCTGGGGTGATAAGATTCCCTTTGGGTTTTGGATGCACATTAACCTGAAACCTGCCCCCCCCCCACCGACTCTCAAAGGAGGGACACTGTGAAACTTGATAAGCTACTCCTTCTATCAAAACAGGGCCTAAGACGCCTCATTACTTTTTCCTTCTTTTGGATCTCCAGCACGTGGTGGGTTGGGGCAGTTAACCACATCTGGCATCTTTGTGGGACCAGCTAAGTAGGCCTGTTTCTCTTCTACTTGTACCATCTCATCACTGGTATCTTCCAGAGAAAGGTCCACCTGCCTCCCTCATCCCCTGTTCAGCAGCATCTCGGTGGATCACAAACACCTTTCTGCTGCTGACCACCTATGCCTCAGTCTGCGACCTAAGGTGTCCAAAAAGGGCACTGTGCAGCTAGGAATTCCCAGAGGTTCCCTGTTCTCATGAGCCTCCGAGCTGATAGTAACTGAAACTACTGATGGCCAGGGAGGAGAGGGTTCAGCTGAGGCTGGGGAAGGTGGAGAAAGAAAAGGAAAGAGTGGGAAAATGTATTAAAAACCTTCAGAAAATATTGTTAATATCTACTCAGTGGTTTAGGCTGGGTTATTTATTAATTATTATTAATAAATTAATATTCCCTGGACACAGCTCTGAATGTTGTGAGCTTTTCTGACTGTATTTCCCTTTGGTTCAACAATAGGTGTCTACAGCAATTAGCATTAGACTTGGGCTGAGATTTTTCATTTCCTTGCTACAAACTGCAAAGAACATTGAGGAGCTCCATAGAACCACTATAAAATGGCTAAAGCTCTTTAACTATTATATGGTCCTAGAGAGGACATTTTTATAGCTATGGACCATTATAAATTCTCTAGCTGATGAGCCTTACATTGAATTTTTTGTCCAGACTCTAAACTGTAATTGCTTAATAATTAATTCTCCTGCTATGGTGAAATAAGTAACTGGAATGTGTCGATATTGTTTACAACCTGGGATTGTTCTTCCTCATTCAGGCCCGAGTCTGCAAGGCAACGAGCGCCTTCAACTCTATCTCAAGAGGCTCTCAGGACCTTACAGGATGGAGCCCCCTCTTCAAGTCAGTTCAGTTTGCAGAGATTTGGGAGCTGGATCTCTCGGTGTGATGCTGTTTGGTTCCTACTTTCATGGGTCTCATCTCTCATCTCCTGGGAGGCTTGGATCCAGGATTTCAGTTTGTCCTACTGTAACAATGGTTATTGTCACCTCTTTCTGCTTCCAGTTCTCCCCATACACTTTGTCTCTAGGCTTCCAAGTCTTCAACCTCTCAGCTGCTTGGCCTTTGCTCCACCCTCTTGGCTCTAACCCACCTCTCTTCTCTGTAGGTGGTCCTAAGATGTTTCACACTAGTGAGCACCATGATTTAGTTTAGTACATACACTTTTCAGGAAATAATGCCTTCTTTAAACTCCCACTGACCTTTTAAGTCTTGGATAATTAAAACACAGGTGCATTTTAAAAGAATGGCTCCAGATGTCCAGCACATCCAGCTGAACATAGCACAATCCACATAACACACAAACCAGGGGTTATCTGATGAAATTAATAGGCAGCAGGTTTAAAACAAACATAAGGAAGTACTTCTTTTTACAATAAAGTCAACGTGGGGACCTTGTTTCCAGGGGAGGTTGTGAAGGCACAAAGTATAACTGAGTTCAGAAAATAAATAGATCAGTTGATGGAGGATAGGTCCATCAATGGCTATTAGCCAGGATGATCAGGGATGCAACCCCATGCTCTGAGGTGCCCCTAAACCTCTGACTGCTAGAACCTGGGACTGGATGACATGAAATGAATCATGTGATAATTATCCTGTTCTGTTCACTCCCTCAGAAACATCTGGCACTGGCCACTGTTGGAAGACAGGATACTGGGCTAGATGGACCATTGGTCTGACACAATGTGGCCATTCTTATGTTCTACCAGTTAACCCACTTTACTGGTATCTCAGACAACTACGTGGGCTCAGGGAAAATACTGACAGTTTTTAATTCAAACTGATGCCATTCAGAAACATCAGAGAACCATCCTCCATCATCTAACAATTTGGTAGCTGCACAGGACTTTGTATGTGCCAATTATTCCACACACTGCCTGCAAAAATGTCATGTTTGTTGCCTGGAATAAAACTCCAGACCTTCTGCACCACACAAAAACACAAATCCCACCCTCTTGAGCTAAAGCAAGTTCTTACAAATGGGCTACTGGCCTGTTGGCTTTACTGTGATACAATAATAAATAAATAATTGTCCATTAACTGTAGCAGCATTAGGGCCTGTTGAGTCTGTGACTCAGCCACTCAAGAGCAGCACATCTGAGCAGGTCTGACATTCTGTACGCAAGAGGGATTGGTATACTTGTAAACGCAGATACAAATATATTGCACTCACTCCATTAGTCCTATAGTTTGGGCTACATTCCAGACCTAATTTATATGTATGTGTATGGGACGTGTTTCAGCAAATATTACTAAGTCTAAAGGGTTCCCCCATATAGTCTCTATCTCCTATTATATTCTCAGTGCTGTTATTTCTTTGTGAGGGCTGTACTTTCATCAGAACTTCTTTTTTTTGGTCTCACCTCTTATAAGTGATACTATCACTTCTTCGGAAGCAAGTGTCCACCTACTCCTGTGGTGTTCTCCAGATGCTTTCTGACTGTAGTGTAGGAGACTTGGAAGTTTGCTTTCTGTATCCTAAGGCTTTTTAAAGGATTGCAAACCAGTTTGGGTCAAGTAAGAACGTGTCTGAACTTACACCCAAGACAGCACATTCATTCTCTTCCCCAAAAAGTGATTATACAGTGTGACACCCCCCCTCCCCCCACAACCCTCCAGCCCATTGACACTAGTGGGAGACCTATACAATATTTAATGGGTCCAATCCTGTTCTCATGGAAATCAGTGGTGGTTTTGCTATTACTTTCAGGTAGGATTCTGGGTGCAGGATTGGGCTCATCATTGTTATTCATGAGTTGTATCTGCAAGTATTCAGTGTAATCTTGTTATAATGTAATTCAATAAGTTATATGTTTCTACTGCTCATCAGTCATAAAGCTGGTAATTAGTCCTACAACTCTACAGCTATGACAATACCTAATAGTATTATCACAGAGAATGTATTGAGAATGTGTTTTGTATTTTCATTCTTGCAACTGAAAGGGAACAAATCTGCACTGTTTTATTTTTAATTAAATGTATCTATTGAATCCCACTCTAATTTAGGTTTTAGAGGTTCCATCAATATCATGGCAAATAATAAATATGCAGATGCTTGGACTACATCAGTTTTCGTGCTGTGATAAAGAGGTCATTTAGTGGAAAGCTCTTGTGTTTATACGTACTGTATTTCTTCACCAACACTAAATAGATCAGTTGTTTCATTCATTCTTCCGCAGAACAAAGTCGCTGATGGTACAGTGCCCAACTGCAGAGAAACCTCTTTATAAAAATGATGATCATTCCCCTCCCACCCTGACCAACCTGATTTCATGTCTTCAGGAGCCCTATGTCAATTATAGACTAGGAAAGAAAGAAAAAGCTGCTGTCAAGGGATTTTCGAGGAGTGGAATTGCCATGCAGATCTAGTTACGCCATGTAAAATTAATCATTATATTTCTGCTGCTACCTTGTTTTTCTATTTGTGTCACACAGGGATTCTTAAATGACCTAATACTGAATCTGGTGAGGTGCAGGCTGGAGACCACAATGTTTGCTATGCCCTGACAGAGAATGGATTGATCTACAGGTTGCAGTTGTTCCTCATTTGCTTTGGAGTCTGTTCGCCTCCTGAGCCACCTCATTAATCATTCCTGGATTTCACCCTTCCAGAAATGAGGAACTTGTAAGTGGACTATTGTTTCTTTGCAGACTATATTTTTTAAAATAATTTAATGGGTGATAAGCACAAAATCAAAGGGACATTGTGCAATCTTTCAGTGTATTGTATTCATTGTATTGAGTTTCACCAGCTGGTATTTCTTGACTAGTATATTGTCAGGTGATCACTTCATTAACAGGGCCCAAATAACCATTTCTAATATTGTGCCAAGTCCTGCAGCTTTTGCTCATGCAAAATGGCCTCCATGGGAGTTTTGCATGAACAAGGGCAGCAGAATTTAAACTTAATGCTTTGCACAACCTTTTAAAGTTGATTTATTTGAGAACAAAGGGTCTTCTAAGCACAAAGATAGAGGATTAGGAATTCCAGAGTTCTAACATTGGCTTTGACAGAGACATTGTCACTGTCCTTGGGCACTTTTACTCAGTTTACTCATCTGTAAAATGGCACTAATAATAACTCCTATCTCAAAAAGTGTCATCTGGTTTAACTTATCACTGTTTGTAAAGTGCTTTAAAGAAGAATGTGATTATTTACACTCAGTTAGTAATGCAGTTAATATCACTTTAAAAGAAGAATGGAAATTTTTCCATGACAGTTTCCACGGTGTTGAAAAACCATCTTCCACTGAAAAAAATGTTTTAATGGAAGGTTTTTCACCAGCTCTAACAAACATTGATTTATACAGCTTCCCAACTTGTCCATAAGGTAAAGGCACAGAGAAGATGAGACTGAATGTTTCAAATGGGAATACCTAAAGTTTGGGAACCAGATTTAGCACCTTAACTTTAGGCACCCTCGTTTGAAAATTCTGGCCTAAGGTCTAGAAACTCAAAGATATTTAGGTGCCTAACTCCTATTGAAATTAATGGAAGTTAGATGCCTAAATACCTTTGAGGATCTGTGCCCAAGAGACATGCCTGTGCCCAAGTTTACGTAGTTAGCCATTGGCAGAGTCCTTAATAGAAGCCAGGTTTCCTGATTCCCAGACCTTTACCCATTGCAAGTTTCATTTTAGCCTGCTAGGTCCCTTTATCAAACTATTCCCGAAGAGCCGGGTAATGGCATGGAGAAAATTGCTGTGCTTTCTGTTCAGTGATGATCAGGGCTTCTAATATGAGATTCTTAAATATGGTATCTACCTGGATGGTTGCTGATGAGTTAAGTGTTTTCATTTGGGAGCCTTGATCTTAGTATTCGTAAATCGTGAGCCTGGTCTGTTCTATAGGAGTATAGCTTTCTATGTTTATAAGTATCCTTTTGAGGATGAAATTGCTGATGTCACAGTCTAGAATTTGGTAAATTAACTCTCTTTGGGCTAAGGTGGGAACTCAGTGAAGTATTGTTCTGATCCTGATCCTCCTGTGAGTGGGGAGGGACCTTCAACTCTTGTCTAAGTCAATGGGAATTGAGGGTGTTTGGGAGCTCTCAGGACATATGGAGTATCTTGGAGGATCAGACCATAAGAAGAAAGAGGGCATTTTTGGCTCTCTAAGGTATACAAAGGGTTTATGTCCACCCTTTTACCTTTCAGCAAAGAAACAGGTATTTCCTTCAAAGAGACAGATCAGCTAACACCCCAGGTAATTATCATTAGTATGAGTTGGAATATGCCCTTTTATGTTTACACTTTACCACCAGCTGTGATATTGAGCAGACTCTGAACGCAGGTGGAATTAAATAACATGCATAGAAAATGAGGTAGTGAATGGGAGACATGAAAAAAATCTTTTCAATCTTGACCTTTTGACAACACTGGCTACGATTCCACTAACCTAGTGATGCACATTTTGAAATTATTTCGAAACAGCCTGGTATACTGGATGGCTGGGGGATTAGTAATGGAAAAGGGAGCCTCACTGGTTCAAATATAGACCAGGTCAGTAGTGTCAGAACATCATAACCATGTGAAATGCATTTCTTGGTCTCTGTCCCATTCTTAAGAGCTGATCCAATGAAGTCAATGTCAGCCTTTCCACTGACCTCAGTAGACATCGGATCATGCTGTTAGGGCTCAAAATTCACTACACATCATCATGAAAAGGAGTACTTGTGGCACCTTAGAGACTAACCAATTTATTTGAGCATAAGCTTTCGTGAGCTACAGCTCACTTCATCAGATGCATCCGATGAAGTGAGCTGTAGCTCACGAAAGCTTATGCTCAAATAAATTGGTTAGTCTCTAAGGTGCCACAAGTACTCCTTTTCTTTTTGCAAATACAGACTAACACGGCTGTTACTCTGAAACTACACATCGTAAAATTCACTACAACCATTTGCCCCCCTGTGGACAGTCTCAGCAGAGACTAGCTGCTCATGGAATCTGAACTATTCTCTCGTCCTTTGAGTCGGTTCCTCCAGGAAAGGACTGTGGGCCTAATCTGCATATCTTACACATGCAACACTGCCTCTAACTAAGTGGTATAGATGTTCTGTGTGGATAAAACAGGCAGAGAAAACACCGATGCAGTGTGACGAGGATTGCACTGCCACTGTCCATGCCAGACCTCTCCCTTGGATAGACAGACAACATCATTCCCCATTCTCTCCTTTCCGACAGGGTGGCATTCATTTCAAAGAAACATTCCAAAGACACTTCATAATCCATGTGTGCAGTTCAATATCCATTGTGATGGACTTTTTTTTAATGATCTTATTATGAGTTTTGGCAGATATGTCTATGTAATAATCAATTGTTGTCTCTCCTGACCACCCACCGCACACATATACACTTAATATTAGAACTGCCCAGAGAGAAAGTTAATGGCTCTCTATTAGACAGCAAAAAAAAAATGTATTAGTCAACTATCCACTGTATAATATTATCTCTCTGCAGGCATACTCCGCTATTGATTCACCTCAAGAGAAGTATTTCTGCTGCATCTACTGTAAAACAAGTAAATTGCTCTGTAATTGCAAAGGTTGCAAATTAACATGAAGTGGCTGTGGCTGGGTTCTGGTCCTTCAGCAGCACCCTCTTGGGTTTTGATGGTGTTGTAGACTCATTCCGGGTCCAGTCGCTCATGTGGGGGTGCTTGTAGCACTCTGAAGGGGAAGAAATCTCATCTGTCCAGCTGAGTTTCTCCGGATGCTCATCCTTTCTGGGGTTTTGACGGAACTAACATCTTATGATCAAGATAATAAATGAAGGAAAAGGAAATAATCAGCCAATCCCTACTGGGCCACTGACCTCTCTTCCTTCAGAGGGCCCTGCGGTGGGCCACAGTCTGGTTTAAAGTCCACTGGTTCACCAGCAGAAGGAACAGGATACAGCCCTCTTCACCTCAAGGTGACTTGTGCCTCTTTTAGGCAAGGGCTTAGGCTCTGCCCTCTGCTAGCCTCTCCCAGGGAGCTGGGAAGCTCAGCATTCTGCTCACCTCCGAGAACAGCCTGCTACTGAACTGAGCTTTCCCGCTCTTGAATCCCATCTCCATTCTTATCATGACTTGCGGGTGTGATGAGGCGGGGCCACTCCAGCCCACAGCAACTCCTTAACCCATTCCTGATTGGTGCAAGGTTTATACATCATATCACAGGTAGAGATTAGAAACAGAATTCCATCAAACACATACGAGCATTTGGGTTCCTATGCCCAACCACTGTTACACAAGGAAAGGCATAGAGATGACTTCCACTGCAGCTGTATTTTTGACAGTTGGCACGTCAGGTGGCATGGAAGTGCCATTTCATGAGCTTTTTTGCTGCAGTGAATATTTGTGTTTGCAAAGGCTAAGGAACTGGCAATATTGAGAAACCAAATTTTCTGTTGCCTCAGGGGCTTCACTTTTCAGTACTTACAGTTCCTCTCTGACATACACAGCCTCAGTGAGTACCCATCTGCACTGCCCTAGAGATGACCTGGAGGAACTTCTTGTAGAGGGTGTTTTGTTTGCAGAAAGGAGATAGTTCAGTCTCTATCATGTCTCTGAAAGACGAACATGAACAATTTTATAGAACTATTCAAGGTGCCATATGAGGCAATCTTCTGTCTCGTAAGGATTGAGACCACATGATCTATTTGACTAAGGACTCTGTCTAGACTGGAATTCTGTCCAAGAGATGGCTGCTTAGTTTCCTGTGGATACTTAGTAGCTCATCTCTAGTTTGTACAGCGGTTTGGAATATTTTAATTCTATTTTTATCTTGCACACTGGTATTGTTAAAGCACAAGGAGTGCTTCTGTTACTTCTGTTACTGCACATTCCAAGGGAGTGGGGATGGGAGAGCATGGCTTGTCTTCTATATCTCTTGGAAACTGTAGGAATTTAGAAAGAAATGGAACAGTTTCTTCCCTCTCTGAGGGATGGAAGGGTTTCCCTTGAAATGATCTAGTCTCTAACTCTTTCAGTGTATTTTGGAGTAGGTTGCTTTACTGATCTTCCAGTTTCCCCTTGGATTGGTTGTGTCTGTGACCTGTATATTGCTGCTGTAAGAATAATACACAGATACCTCCTCAGATAAGTCAGACTTCATGACTAGGATTGGAATAATTAACCCATCTTCACAGATTTGATCTTTGCACATGCTAGTGTGGGCAGGCTGCTCTTTTTAGATCGCTCAGACTTGAAGTCATACGTTCTTTCTCTCGAGGGAGTTTGCTGAAGTCAATATGGCAGCATGTGTCTTTTTAATAAGTGATTTTTGTCCCCTGGATTTTTCATATCAGCAATTCTATTTTGTCATACTCTGAAGAAACCTTTATTATCCTTCATGTCCCACCAGGGGTCTGAAGACTTTGCAAGTGCCTGAAGCACTGGTAATGTAAGCTTAAAGCTCACAATTAGAACACTGCTAATTCCTTTCTACATCAGTGTCTGTGCTCAAGGTGGCTGGGAGCTATATATCAATTTAGCCTTTAGTATTCTGTGTCTAGCAAAAGCAATAACCTGATCAAACTTCCTCTTCAACTCTATAATTCTGAACTAACTCAGACACAAAATCGTGCACTTTCTTAATTAATATAGCTTTATAAATCTAGGGAGATTTCTTTGGGCTTAATGTAGGGATGAAACAGGGAAGTTAAAATCCAAGGCTCTGCTTCAGCATGCTAGGGAAATTAAAGTTTGTTTACATCCTGAGCCAAACATTGGCATTATCTTTTCATTTTGAACTGTTTTTCATTCTCCACAAAGTTTAAAATATTCAGGCAGATTAGACTGGAGAGGCAGCTAGCTAGGACATTCTAGGTCACCCTGTATTTCTCAAGCAGCCAATGAAAATGTTTCTTTATTGGAAGCACAAAGAGTCTCCAGAAATTCCCACTGATATGCACACAAGTATCAGGCTGGATGGAGATGCTTTGCAGGAATTGTGCAGCATCCTAAACTTGTTTTGGTAGCATTTTAACCAAATATCTAAACACACCATTTTTTGTAAATTGATCATACGGTGTAGATTAAATAAATATGCCTTACCAGTGTCTTGGTGGGAAGGATTGTGTGCTGAGGGTTCAGAGAGTCCAAGAATGAGAATAATTTCTTGGATTTCACTTCCTAATTTCTGAGATCCATGAGCCTGGGTTTAGGCATAGATTCAGTGCTGAATAAGAGCTAGGGTTTGCATTCAGATTTGAGCTTTTCTCATAAAATCTCATTCTCAGATGGATGAAATCTTGCAAAATCAGCCAATCTCTTGAGTCATAGCTGTAAAATTAGCTGCCATTTGAAAGATTTTGGACACATATGAAAATAAATCTTCTCTCAGATTTATAATTTACCCAGAACCAAAACTCTATGGCTGGGTGCAATCCTAGGATTTGAGTTCAAAGCATGTCAGAATTTGAAGGGGTTCACATACATGTTGCTGGTTTGGCCTATCTCACTGCAAGGGTAACACCTGCAAGTTGGTTGACTGGATCATAAAATGGCGTTGTGACAGGGCACTACCTGAAGAACCCTGATCATTAAGGTTGCTGCTGCCCTGGGAAGGTTGCAGGCTTAATTGAAGTTAATTTGCCAGTTTCTGTTGGGGTTTGCTAACACTCCGGTGGCAGTTGCTGGGCTAATGAGGTAATTGGTTCAGTAATTGGGAGGATATATTTGAGAGGAACAAGGATGTAAGGGTGGGGGTTCAGAGAGTGAACTGGGAAGAGGAGAGAATGTTTTGTGGAAATTGCCTTCTGCTGTATAACTGTGGTTCTCCCTATAACAACTTTGTAATGAAAGATTAAAACATACCTGGTGAAAAGCAAACAGCCTATACATGTCTGTGGCTAGGACACCATGAGAACATGCTAGGCAGTGCTATTCACAGGGTAGGTGAAGGGATCAATGTTGATCTTGAAGAGGGCTGGCAACACCATGAGCATTTATGGAAAATGAAGCACTAAGTGATTAAAATCCTCACCCTGTAATGGGCCAGGTGTCCTCAACTCTTGCTGATTCCCAGCATCTTGTAGGAGCAGTTGTAAGTCTTGCCCAAAGTTGCACAGGAAGTCTGTGGCAGAATCAAGAATGGAACTCAGGGCTCCTGACTCCCTGTCCCATGCTTTTAACTACAAAGCCATCATCCCTCATTACAGAAGAGAACAGTGCTGTATCCTCAACAAGAGAACAGCACATGGTAGCTTCCTGTTGTCCTCCAATCTATCACCCCTGCTGAATACCTCCCAGGGGCACTCACAAAAACTTAATGGGCTTTACAAAATGAATTAAGAGGCTTTGTAGCTTTTATTCTGTGCACAAAGGATTCTGAAAACTTCTGTCATCGGTGCAGTAAATCACTCAGAAGTAATAGGATGGAGTGAAGAAAGTAGCATATAAGGTGAAGAATACTGTTGCATTTACTCCCAATGGAAAGGATGAGAAATCATGTTGGCTTTGAAATACCTATCAATCTTAGCTGTACATTCCAGTGAATATGAACAATTCTGGAACCTTTTAAAATTCTATAACCCCCAAAGTGAGTCAAATATGAAAACTGCCCCAAGCTTTCTGAAGCAGTGTTATTTGAATGAACATTAAAAGTGATATTCTTATCTCAAGAACATAATGTGTGCTTCTGGAACAATTTCCGATTGGCGTAAATGGGAACTGGACACTAATTCCAGGACATAGAGCAATTCCTCCTTGAGTTATTAAAGTTGCTCAGTTTTTTTTAAAGAGACCCAGTGGATGGCAATGCTGTCTGTTCTGTGGTGTGACACTAGATGCACTTCTGCTGAAATGCACCACTTTTGTGAGCTTCTTTCAGAGATTAGTTGAATCCTTATCCATGAGGACTCATTATAAAGTGTCTGTCAGCCTTTTCATTAAAAACCCTATTTTCCGGGGCTTATAACTGCTCATAAGTATTAATTCCAGGCTGGAACCTATGATCTCAATTCAGGAATAGATTTTTTTTAAGAGAGACAAGTTCCCTCTTTAGAAGAACATTGTGAAGCTTGAGAGCTTGTCACTTCCACCAGGAAAAGTTGGTCCAATAAAAGATATTACCTCACCCATCTTGTCTTGCTCATCTTCTGGGACCAACATGACTACCACCACAGTGCAAACAACAATCGAAGATTTTTTTAAACATAAATTTAACAATAGCTTTATCAGGGTTAATGTTCTGGGAAGTGCAAAAAAGTGAGAGACAGAAAAATGATTTAGAGGCTGCTTGAGTCATTTCAAACGTTTGGTTCAGGTTTTAGCAAAAGTTTTAGTTGATTCTTATTTTATCCCAGCTGGTTCTCCATGTTTAAGACCTGATCCAAAGTCCTTTAAAGTCAGTCCGAGTCTTTTCAGTGACTCCAATGGGATTTAAATCTAGCTTAGTTCTCATTCTTACTTTCTCGTCTTAAAGGCTGAGGTCCTATCTTGATGCAACTAGGATTTTTGATATTGACTTTAATGGGAGCAGGTAAAGTATAATAAAAACAGCATGGCCTACTCCTGCCCCCAACCCTTACATGGAAGTAATAGATCTGATGACCTATGAATAGGCTGCTGTACATATCCAAAAGGCCAAACTGTATTGCCCAGTTCTGATGTGTTCTTAGTGGATCTTGTGAACTGTGGAGTACTGACTTGAGTAAGAACCATTTGCCTGCCCTACTGAGCATTCCACTAGTTACATTAAAGAACTCAGTGTAGACAAGCAAGGGCTTTAAATATGAATGTCTTACCTGTTGTACGGGGGGTTAGCCTTATCCACAGAAGTAGATAGCATAAGGTTTCTCTTGTCTCTCTTTTTAAAGATACAGTGGGGCAAATACATCCCTGCTGTAGCTCCAGTGGTATCCGTGAGGTGAATTTTGTCTAGTATGTTTTAAGAACTTACATGATGTAACAGGATGTCTCCAGAGGTGGTTAGAATTTCAGGGGCATTGGCATCTTTCAAGTCTCTTTTACGTGGCGGGGGAGGGCGGGGGGTGGAGGGGAGAGAGAATAAATCTATTGCAATCATTCTATCCATAGCATCCTTTCCTTGATGGTTGAATTACTGGAACTTGTGGCTATATTTCCATCCCATACTCACTCATACACTGATGGCCTTTTGACTAGTAAGCGGATAGTAGCATTTTTTTTTTCCAAGATGTGAAAAAAAAAAAAGGTTGAAACTTCAAATATAATTGGGAGGCTCTGGAGATCTGCCAACCAGATAGAGGACAGATATTCCTTGGACTAAAAGAAGAGCATAGTTGTTGCACGCTGGTGTTCTAATAAAGGGAGCACATCTGCTGAATATCAGTGTTTGTAATTGCTGTGCCTTTTAATGTTGTGGGGAATATTATAGTTTATTGATTGGGAGTTGGTCAAAATAGACTGGCAGGGAACAGCATATGGGTGTTTTTTGCTCAAAACCTCAAAAGTAAATCCATACCTACTGTTCTCAGTTTACAAGTAAAACAATGTTTTTTCTAACTGCCAGCAGCACACACTTAAAGGCTACTGGACTTGTATGAAAGTAGCAATATGGGCACAACCTGAAAACAATGGGATTGTGTAAGTGAATCTGAGAGCATTCTCTGATGCATTGTCATTCGTTGTATCTTTGCACAGTCCCACTGGTATAATAAAAATGTTAAATAATGACTAACATAATTAAACCTGTCATAATTAGGCCTGCAGACCCTTTTTTATTGGGATGATGTGATAGATAAAAAGAACCAAGCCAGACTGAATCCAGGCTGTGTTTATGGGGCTAGTGGTTAGAACAATCACTGTGAAACATAATGGGTCTGATTTTCCATTGCCCTGGATCTTGCCTAGTCATTTACACGTGTGTAAAGTGGGTATAAAACGCCATCAAATAAGAATCTTAGAGGGAAATCCTGGCCCTACTGAAGTCAGTGGCAAAACTCCCATTGACTTCAACAGAGCCACGATTTCTCCCTTAATGTTTTGCATTCACTTTGCGATGGTGTAAATGATTAATCATATGGAGAATCAGACCCCATGACTAGGGAACCCTAATGCTATTTTTGCAATCTGTTTTTAAAGGCAGAACCACACTGTAAGTAAATGATTCCTTCTGGTATCCTTCTCCTGTAGAATTACTCCAGTGGAGGTTGGGGGGAAATTGTCTTTTTTTTTTTTTTTTTTTTTTTTTTTGAGGCAGAAGCCATGATTTCGTCTGGGGCTTCCCTCAAATATTATTAGCAAGAATCTCTCCCAATGCAGTATAGTATTACAGCTTTGTCAATTTTTTCTTGAGACAAAAAGCATTGAGGCATAGACGGAGTTAATTTCAAATGGACACTCCAGTTCTGATGATTGTTCTCATTAAATTAAATGGATCATCATTTGAGGAGAGAGCTTACTACCTGTCTGATATTGGAAAAGATTCTGTTTACAGGTACATTTGTTTAGCGTCTCTCAATTTGCCTGTTTATTGTGAAATGATTCATCATCTTAGGGGCTTATTAGATTCATCACTACTCCTTGCCTGTCATATTGCATCCTGGTCAAGAAAAACTTTTGTTTCATCTGCAGCTAGCCAAAAGATAACACCCTTTTTTCTCAGTTGCTAACTGACCACTGTTATCCACCTGTAGGCGTGACTGTCACAGTGCTTTGTACCTAGCAAGGACCTTGATGGCCACCAGATACTTTGACTAATGCAGAATCAGAATGAAGATGCCCTGGCCACCAGATACTTTGACTAATGCAGAATCAGAATGAAGATGCCCACCTTCCAAGTGGAGGAAAACCTAATTACTTCTGTGCTGTTTACCTTGTACTGGCTGCAAGTCCACTTCTGTGTGATATTTAAGGTGTCACTCTACCTCCAGACTCAGAGCCTGCTTCTGAGAGCTGGATGTGGAAAATTCGTAGCAACAGTTAGACTCTGTAATTTTCGTCTACTGGATATATACCTAAGACTCAGAATTGGTTACAAGTAGAGCTGAGTGAAATTTGTTGCCTCTTCTTTCAGTGAAAAATGCAGATTCTGAGAGATTTTGTGAATTTGTGTCTGTTTTGCCATATTGTTCATTTCAGGGGGAAAAAACCCCAACCAAATTTTAAAAAAAAATCAAAACATTTTGTTTTGAAAATGTCAAAACAAAATGCTTCAATTTTTCCATTTGGAATGACTTTGTGTGTCAACGTGTCCTTTAATTTGATTTCAAGAATTCAAAACCATTTAAAAGTGGTCAAAATCAAAACATTTTGTTTGACCTGAAACAATTTCTTCCCTGAAATCTCAAAAACTCTGTTATTTGCCCTGCTGTGGTTCCAGGATGAATCAGCTGAGCCCTGCTCTTCCCTCCCCATAGGAAGGCAGGCCCACAAGCATTTGAAAGACACATGAGCTCATTTGGCTACCCCTCAGTGGTAGCAATACAAGGACCTGTGACGCTTATGAGACTTCAGGTCTGTAAAGTTTCTTTTTCCATTTCCGTTTTCTCAATCCAGCTGAGACTGTTAGTTGGGTAAACTTTTAGCTTGTGCTTTGTATTCTCCTGAGATCTTTGGATCTGCCAGTTATACTAATCCAGATCGGTCTGCACCTTTGCTTATTGAATATTATCTTTTTTTCCCCTTGCCTCTTCTTTCTAGTGAGGGGCTGGAGTGAGAGCACTAATTAGACTCTGGTGCCAATTTGCTGATGCACCACTGCCTGGTCACCCCGGGAGAGAGGGATTAACAGCATTTTGGAGCTCTTAGCGAGTGTTACTAGCATAGGATATTTGTAGTAATTCTGTCACCAATGATATCTGCATGACATGCAAATTAACCTTTTCTCCATATTGAACTCTACCATGTACTCTTTCATTTGAAACCCCTCCACGCCCCCCAAAAACCTCACAACACCTTATCCAGCTAGAGCCATGGCTTTATTGCTGCAATAAGTTTCTAGATATCTGGGGGGTAGAAATCTTAGTGTTCCTATACAGTACTTTTTTTTCTTAAACAAAGTCATTGCCATTCCAGGTGTGGATATGGAGAAATTTGTTATGGGAAGATAAGCTGCCCATGCCGTTCACTGTTGGAAAATGTAAAGTAATGAGGTAAGGTACCTTTACAGTTTAACAGCAGCACAGCTCAGAATACAGAGCAAGAGAGAAACCTGAGGTGACTGTGAATAACCCACTTTATCTCTCAGTAAAATATTTAGTAGCAGTGTGTAGGGAATGTGTTTTGTGGAAGCTATTTTGACATAAAACAAGGTAATAGCGAGACTTCATTTTAAAGAGTGTGAAATGTAATGTATGGTCTTATATAACAATGACAGAATGAGACAAAAATGTGGCACATCTTTATAATTATTATTTCTATTGTGGCAGCTTTTGGATCCCAGTCAGGGATTCTGGGCCTTATTGTACTAGTCACCACACAAACAAATAACACAAAGACCATCTCTGCCTCACAGCTCACAATCTAGGGTTTAGACAATACACAGTAGATGAATAAACACATAAACAAAGATGGGGAGGGAGACATGGTAACAGTAGAGGGAAGTGTGATGACATAAGGTAGTGCATAGGGCAGATAGTCCGCAGCCTGACCGCTTTTCACCGAGTGCCCTAATGGTAGAACCTTACATTGCCAAATGAGCTAGTGAATTCAGTGTCCAGGGGATTCCCCATTTGTCAACCAGGATGAAAAGATTATGGATCATTTACTTGTCTCTGTTTCAGGGCTCTGGTCAGAAGTTTTGGGATCTCTCTTCCCCTGCTGTCCAATCACTAATCCATCCCATATAACACAGATGCTTGCCAGTGCAAACACATGACTGGGCAAGCCTAGCATTACTTTCCTGCTAACCTTCCCCCAAATAAGACTCACTGGTTCAAATTATGCAGAATGTGGGCATAAAAGTACAAAGCTAATTCCTTTTTCAGTTCAAATGCCCCCTCTGCTCCCCCCCTCCACCGCCTGGCTTGGGAAGATATTTGGTGATATTTGCCCAGCTCCAGTTCAAGTATGCAGTAAATTGCCTAGCACAGCGATAGAAGTGAATGGGAGTAAATCAGACCTAGAGGATGTTGGACAAAGTAATGGAAAAAGAAGGAACCTGGCGGTGCAGCCAATAGCTGGATGTTTGGTATTAAGATGTGGGACACATGGGTTGGTTTGATTTAATGCTGAGAAGTTAATTAATCCAAACATATGAAAAAAATAAGAATCCCAGGGCAGTCACAGCAGGAACTGACACATTCCCCTACAGTTAAAGAGAATCATAATAGAAGCAGAGGTTTTTAAGAGTCTTCCTATGGAATTTTTTGTCTTTGAGTTTGCAATATGGGAGGGTTGCGCTCCTCAGTGATAAATCCTCTTTTGCAAACTGGACTGAGAAGGAGGGGGGATGGAATCAATTACAAACCATATCAGACATTTAAGTTTGAACACACGACCTTGCAAAGGCTTGCATGAAATCTTACTAGCAATATAAACAGAATTGGTGCCAAACTAAGCACCAGAAGTATTCAATAATAAAATACAGCTGTCTCCATTGGCATTTACCCATGAAAGTTTGTCATTTTTACTGTTAGAAATGCTGACAAAGAGAAATCTGTCAAATGAAAACATTTTTTCAGAAGAGGGAGGCTTTCATGAACTGCAGCCTAAATATTCATTTAACATTTGAACATTCCATAAAAATAATTTATAACATAATTTCTTCTTAGAAACTCATTTCAACTGAGTACTTTCCAAAGACCCTAGTTGAGCTTGGCAATGCTAACAGCTTTGCTTTCAAACCCATAATTCTTAATTATTAAAATACTCAATATACACTTTTCTTGGATTCTAGCAAAGCACATCAAAGCAGGGGCCCCTCTTTGCTTCAGCTTAATGCACACCATGTCAGTTAAGGAGGAAATAGGAGTGAGACTGGTCTGTAGAGCATACGGCTTGGATTTTGCAACCCTCGTTTATATAAGCAGTCCTAAAAAGCTGCATAGAGCTGCTTGCATGAGTAAGGCTATTTGTATAAGGGAGGCTTTGCAGAACTGGATCCTGTAGAGGCACTTACTGTACCTTTTGGCCACAAAATAATATTGTGAAACTGAGAAAGTAGAACTAGACCAGCATTGGTTGTCACCCGTAGGTCACCCTACCTACTGACATTGATGGGAGTTACTTGAGCCTTGTGGCAGGACAATAGGGCAACTGAGCTCCCAAACAAGGAGGTCAGCTTTTCAATACCCTTCCCACTCCCTAAGCATTAACAGGAAGGGAAACGAGAGAGAGACATACAGTGAATTGTTAACCCGCCTATGTACACTCTGTAGCTCTCACCCATTGTGCCTACTTCCTCCATTAGGATAGTCTTCTGAATCAGTTTAGCTTTTTGAATATTGTGTTATTTGATTGGCTGCTTGTCCAAATTCTTTACTTCTATACAGCCTTTCATCTGAGTAGCCATTCAATCAAAATGCACAGTGCTGAAGGGGTCAGGTAAGTATGACGTACCCCCACAGTAAGACCACATCTCAACACATAGAGCCACATCCTGAGGTTTTGAGCATAGCCCTTTCTTAAGCAAATCCCCATGGATATCCATGGATCTTTTGCCTGATTAAAGGAGGAGTTGAGCCATAGATTTAGATTCAAGTATCTCCTTCTTATTGCAGAGAAGGTGGCAGTTGCCCCTCCATGAATCCCTTCACTGGATGCCTGTCTCTTACCTCAGCAAATTCAAGCTTCTCTTCCACACCTACAGGACGCTACATAGCCTTGTCCCCATTTTCCCATTCGCTTCCTGCTCTCCCAGCTCTCTCATCTCATGGCTCTGGTCACAGCTTCACTCATGCTTCTCCCTGCTTCACCTCTCCTTGCTCACAAAGAGCTTTGTTGCTTCCCCTTAAAACCAGTCAGTCCTTTCAAGAGCCCTTCTCTTCTTTCTTCCCTTCTTCTGCAGTCCTCACAGAGAGAAAGGGCCAGAAGGAGATGTCAACTACACCAGATTGGACTGCCTTAGCTCAGCTCTGGGTACAGCCCTACATTTTTAAAGCATTGTAAAAATGTGTGGTTGTTTATAATAATGAAAGTAATCAGTTTTCCAAACTTATAATGATAACGGGAGGATATAAACTCTTTCTCTTCAGATGTCCTACCTTGTTTTCTTCGTACCAAGTCAAAGGTCCTTTAACTGACAGATTATTAAGTGCATTTAATCCCAGATGTGAGAGAGAGAGAGAGAAAAAGAGAGAGTGTTGTAAAAACCTCCTCTTGTTAAAATGATGGTCCCTGTAGTGTCCTCCTTGTTAAAATACTGCATAGTCATAAAATTCAGCTTGAAAATTATATGATCGGTCTCAAAGCAACTACCATCAACCGTTCTCCTTGTCAGTCCTTTACAGTTTAAGTACCGATTAAATTCTATAAAGGTGGACAAAAATGACATTCCAGGTTTGTGAAGCTGAGATTGCTTTGAGCTTGTAGGTAATACACGGTCCAGCAATTATTACTGTTTAACTGAATGACATTGCAAGTAATGAGACGACACTGTAACTTTAAAAGAGTAATTTCTTTAAAGGCTAAGAGTGACTGTTATCTTTTTTTAAAAAAAATTCTATATTTATTCCAGCTTAGCCCTTAACTCTCAGCTGTGCTATGTAATAATAATGGAACTGCTCAGACAGCAATTTACCAATGTGCTTGAGGCCCTGTCAAACCACATGGAGTGATGCCATAATCAAATTCGCAATGTCTTATCTTCCTCAGATAAAGTAATCATCAAAGGAGTGCTGGCATGAACAGAGAAAAGATTCAGGGCATAGACCTACTCTAATATATTGAGCTGGGACACAAATTGGGCTGTCCTTGTTTGCCTTTCTTCTCTGTCTCTGATTCCAATTGGTCTGCCAAAGCAACACTGCTAGTTTGGTTTCACACCATCTAATTGAGACAACAGACCTTTAAAACAAATACATCTAGAAAGGGTTAAAATTCAGACTGCAGTATATTTTTTCCTTTCCTTCTTTTTCCTTTAACACACTCATTGACTGACATTATAAAGAGTAAATCCACAGAATAGAGATTTTCTATTAAATCAATAAAATATTGTTTAAAAACTGAGTTAAGTGCATTATCTGTCCATTACTACATTGTGGTTTGCCCTCAGTCATGGAACTGAGACAAAGGCTCCCACAAGGCAAATCACATTTGTTGTTAACCTATATTAGATTTTCCATATAAGGGAGCTATTTCAGGGCCTCTCTTCTACAGGGTACTTAAAGCACGACTAACTTTAAGCACAATGAGCAATCCCACTGATATCAATGGGACTACACACATAGTTAAAGATAAGCTTAACAACCTTGAATTGAGTATTAAATATTCAGTATAAGCAAAGTAAAAAGAAAAGACAAGTGTTTGATATTAATGCCTATTTAAAGAGTAATCTTTTCAATTGTTTAAGGACAGCTAAAAGGAGAGAAGAGGTAGAATCAGAGTTTCCATCAAATTGTAGAACTGTAAGACTGGAAGGGAGTCAAAGTCATCAAACCCCGACCCTCCACCCCTGTATTGTGGCAGGCCCAACTAAACTTAGACCATCCCTGACAGGGAGTTGTCCAACCTGTTTTTAAAAACCTCCAACAAGGGGGATTCCACAACCTCCCTGGGTACCCCTGAGTGAGATCTAGGCTACCTTTCTCTAGTTTGCTTATGAAAATGTCACATGGGGCTGTGTCAAAAGCCTTACTAAAGTCAAAATATATCACATCTACTACTTCCCCCCATCCACTAGGCCAGTAACTCTGTCAAAGAAGGACATCAGGTTGGTTTGGCATGACTTGTTGTTAACAAATCCATGCTGGCTATTTCTTAAACCCTGTTATCCTTCAGGTGCTTACAAATAGATTATTTAATAATTTGTTCCAGTATATTTCCAGCTATTGAAGTTAGGCTGACTGTTCTATAATTTCCCAGGTCCTCTTTGTTCACCTTTTTAAAGATAGGTACTATGTTTTCCCTTCTCCAATCTTCTGGAACCTCAACTATCCACCAGGAGTTCTCTAAGGAAATTGCTAATGGTTCTGAGACTGCTTCATCTAATTCTTTAAGCCCCCTAAGTTGAAGTTCATCAGGCTATGCTGACTTGAATATATTTAACTTATCTAAATATTCTTGAACCTGTTCTTTCCTGATTTTGGTGTTCATTCCTTTCCCCTTTTTAATATTGTGTTGACTATCAGGTCACCATTAAATTTTTAGTGAAGACTGAAGCAAAATAGGCATTAAACACCTCAGCTTTCTTAATATCACTGGTTATTAGCTCTCCTTCCCTGGTATGTAGTGGACCTATACTTTTCTTCATCTTTCTCTTGCTCCTAAAGTTTTAAAGAACTTTTGTCACCTGCCCCCTTTAACCCTAGTTTAAAGTTCTCCTCACTAGATTGGTGAGTCCATGTGTGAAGACGCTCTTCTCCTTCTTAGTCATGTTCACCCCACCTCTTCCCAGCAGACTTTCTTCTCAGAACAGCATCCAATGATCTAGAAAACTGAAGTTCTTCTATCGACACCACTTTTGCAGCCAGCCATACGTTCATCTTCAGAATACGTGTGTCCCCGCCTGGGTCCTGACTCTCAACTGGAAAGATGACAAGAATATAACCTGTGTCTCTGACTCCTTCACTCTAGCTCCCAGAGCCCTGTAGTAACTGCTGATCTGCTCAGGGTCAGACCTGGCAATGTCATTAGTGCTCATGTGGCTGAATAGCATGGGGTAGTGGTCAGAGAGATGGATGAGCCTTGACAACCCTTCCATAATGTCTTGGACTTGGACTCCAGGCTGGCAACATATCTCACAGGACATCATGTCAGTTCCTTTCTAAGGGCCTGATTCAAAGGCCAGCGAAGTCACTAAGATTCTGTCCATTGTCTTCAGTGGGCTTTAGCTCAGGGCCCAGTGGAACAAATCATAAACTGGCCATGATCCAATGATATAAAACTCCATGCAAGACCTAGAATTGGGGTGCTAGCTTTGCAGAATCCTGCTCTATCTTCTTTTTAATTTTTGTGGATTTTATTAGCTACAAGACAATGAAGGTCTAATCCTGCAACCTGCTGAGCACCCTCAACTCCCACTGACTGCAATGAGAGTGGAAGGTGCTCAGCACTTCACAGGCAATGTGTAGCAACTTGCAAGACTGGGCCCTTATAATTATGTTAATTCTTTAGCATTAAGCTATAGCTATTTTCCCTAAATGTGTTACACTCACAATTAAACCAAAGAGTATTTGCATTCCCTGGGACTTCAGCACTTGTAAGAAAGGGAAGCATATTTGATCCAAACCCTTTTAGCCTTCCTCACAGGCATAGCTCATTTGATTTTGAGACCCAATCTGTAGCAACTCACACTGTTATTTCCTAATGTGAACTAACTCCAGCAAAAGTTGTAACAAATTTGTATAATTCAAACCCGGAATATAGATTTTTTTTAACATTATCTTAAACGTATTTTAAGATTTGTAAAGCCCACAAGTATACTATTCTGAAAGGGAGGGGGGAAACACAAAAAAGACTCTGTAAGAAAATGTACTGCAAATTCCAGAATTCTAACCACGCCTACACTGAGAGTGTCTTTGGTTTACCTCGTTTTGCAGAAGGGTTTTATAAAGTCAGATTTTGGAATAACTACAACCCCGACACAACTAAAAGAGCCAAAGCTGTGCATTTGAACTAAAGGAATGTTTTCTGAAAGATAATGATGAATAGCTGGCTTGTGCTTTTATAACCATGCAAATGCTAGGTAGATAGAACCACACACAATAAGAATATATTCAATGAGCCAGACGCTCTCCCCACTAATAACCCCCTGCAACTCTACCAGCTCCAGTGCGAATCCGCAATCCTGGCAGAATTTGGTCCCAACTGTGTGTATAGTGGGCCTGCTCCCATTCCCAGTGATGTCAGTTGCACAGGCAAAATGCCTCTTCACATGTCTCCAAACAGAGAGGAACCAGTGCCTGTGGATTCCGGCTACAGGGGTGCAGAAGGAGGCAGTTCCCTTCTTTCTGCTTATCCTGTAGACTCCATGGGTCTCTTTGGGTTCTAGCTCCACAGGTTGGGAGAGGTCATCCAAGCTCCACCAGATTCTTGCCCCCACAAATGCACAGATCACCGGGGCACCAGTTACTGCACACATTCCCTGGCCCTGTGCAATAGGTTCCCTGGAGCAGGGTAGCAGAAGAATGGCCGTGCTGGGACAAGGGCACCTCCATATACGCTGTATGCTGGGAACATGGTTTCTTCACCAGCTCTGAAAGTGAAGCAGAAAGGAAGATTTGGGGGTGGAGTCACTGGATCCATACCTATGAATATTGTGCATGGAGGGGCAGTGTGGCTATTCCAGGCCACAGACTGGATCAGTGGTTGCACAGATGTACAGAGCATTGCTTCCCCACAGCCTTCCTCAGGACTGGGAAGGGATAGTCCAGTCTCTGTTTAGCTCCAATGCAAAAATTAATTGTCTCAGGCTTTGAATGAAGGTTAGATATCACCTAGAGAGGATTAGAAATGGACTGCAGCAGTCAAGGAAGGATTTCTGCGTACCGGAGTATCCAGCTGCTCTGAGTTAGAGGAATTCACTCTAATAGAAGGATTCCTCTATTCCTCAGGTTGAAAGCTCTTTGAGCAGGGATTGTCTTGTTTGTTCTGAGTTTGTACAATGCTTACCACAATAGGGTCCCGGTCCATGACTGGGGCTCCTAGTGATATACTGGGCGCTACGGTACTACAAATAATATAAAAGCAATGAATACTGTGTGACATCTTGCACAGCAGGTGCCAATTTCAATGTGCCACCAACTGTAACACATGCAAGAAGCATTGTGGTTGCAGTGCCTACTAGGAGGAAGCAGAAATTTCAACAATTCCAGTTCACAAAGTTCAATAATAAAGGGAAGGGTTGGTGTGATTAAAACTTTCTTTTAAAAAATCAAACTTTTTCCGACCATCCTAGGACATTACTTAGGTGGGGGGAAGGGTTTCTCAGTGCTTGGGACGCCTTAAGCGGATGCAGGAGGGAGAAATTTAAAAAGTTTTAAAAGGGGTTTTCCTAACTTTGTATTATGATTATTGGTTTGCTTCTGGGTTGGTTTCTTTAAGTTATTGTCAAAGTTTAGCATAGATTTCATGGGACCATAAGCGCCGTCAGCTTATAGCACAGTCATATAGCATGAACACAAAATAGGTAATACAATAAAGGAGAGACTCTTTTGTTTTGTTTCTGAAATGTTTGTCTCATTTTCAGGTATCCTGACCATAGGTGTCATATTCTTGCAGGCATGGTGTGTGGAATTCACTGCAAAGTATCCCATCCTTATCCCTCAACTCAGATGTCTCTCTGTATATTCGCCCTTATCATAGAGATGGGTGTCAGCCAAGTGATGGATCCAAACATCTCAGAACCTTGGAGAGAAGAAATGGGAATCAGAACCCAGATCTGCATTGTACATTTGGCTTGGCTTTTGTCTCGGTAATGGGCCAAAACAAAACACTGGATCCAAACATTGCTTTTTGGAGGGGGGCGTGCTTTTGCATTTTACTACTCAGGCCTAGATATCCATATGATTTATTATTTATGCAGTCCCATAGCTGTGCAAAGGAATTATATGTATAACTTCATCTTTTCCAGGGATGCTTACCATTGGAATACTCTGGGCACGTAGCAATAGTATGGGATTTGCTGAGACCTGCAGCGGGTGACAAGTGTTCACCACTCGGTAAATTCCCAAATCTGCTTATTATAGCTGGGTTTTTTTTATCCTTGCTTCTAGGCATATGTACAACACAAGCAACAACAAATCTCACCACCACCACCACCCCACCAAAAAAAACCCCAAACAACGTCCCAAACTTCTACACAAATAAGTTATGAACTCATCTCACTTTTTCGAATCATCAGGATGAAGATATTCCCTCCCCTTTATCTCAGTTACCCCCATGTTAGCTCACCCCACTGTTTGAAAGACTGGGAGGCAGTGTGCTTAGGGTCTGTTGGAATAAGGGTGGAAAGCCAGAGGTGGAGGGGTCTCAGTGAGAATACCCTGCCAGTAGCCCCCAGCCCTTTAAAACAGCATAAGCTCAAGTGCATTTACTGATCTCAGATGGTGGTATTGCGTACATAGCTGAAGGAGTGACGATAAGAGAGCAACAGTGGGGCAACAAAACTGCCTCTAGGTATATCACCTAAGCCCTCTGGGGATGGATTTCAGTTCCCTTTCACATAATACCAGATGAAGCATCAGCGAGAGAAATTCTTTTAGCCTTTTGAAAATTCTGTCTAGACACTCTGGGAACGTGGTGCACTTCATCACACCATAGTTACCCATAGGACTTAAACAACCAAGATAAATCTATGTCAACAAGAGCAATAGTAACTTAGGCCAACAGCCTTGGCAATGGCATTGCAATTTTTTTCTCGTTCTATTTTGTTGGGTGTCTCCGTGAAATCTTATTGCCTCAGCCCCATGCTGCAGCTCACTGTTCTGAACCTCTCCTCTGCCACCCTAAAAACCTCCCTGTTGAGCAAAATGCAAAAATTAAAGACTCAGAAGAGAAAATGAATGGTCATGCACAGTGCTCCTTAGGTCCCATTTGTCTCACTTTGATTGGAACTGAGGTTGTGCGTTCCACAATGAACTCTGCAGCTTGTAGATATTGTCTTGCTCCCATGGATATTGTCTTAGGGTGAGAGACACCCATTGTTTTTTTGTTCACTGGTCTCAGCTGGTTCAGATACATAGAAACATAGTTATATAGATATTGCCTTCCTGGATCAGACTAGTCCAGTCGCTTGTCTCGAACAGTGGCCAGATTCTTCAGAAGAAGGTTCAAAAATCATCAGAGTGGACAGGTCTGGAATAACCTGTCCCTAGGGGAAGTTTCCATCTAATCCCAGCCCCTTAGTAGCTGGATGAGCATTTAAATTGTTTAAACTATCTAATGTAACCGTGGTGGTTCTCATTATCCATATAAATAGCTAATCCTGCGTTGCTCCTGGAAAAGCACAGGAAGGAACATTGGTACCCACTGGGGTTACGCAGATTTGCGAGGGTTTTGTTTCACTGTAGCCCAAAACCATTAGCCATTTTGATCCTGGACAATTCACATATTAAAGATAATGATAACAGGGCACCTCCACTGGGTTAACACTTTAGGATTGGGTTTGTGCTGTGGGAATGGTGACCGAGTTGCAATGCAGTCATTGTGCAATGCTTTTGTTTTCACGATTCACACTTGTTCACAAATGTCTGTTATTGGAAGCATGGAATCCCAATTAGCAGTTGATATGGAGCAGGGATCCCTATTAAGGTTAAACAGGTCAAAGTTTGCCAGTGTTGAGTGAGAAAGAAGAGCTGTTTAATCACCGGGTAGTAACTAAGCAGATGCCTTTATGGTTACTTGAATTGTGAACTAAGTCATAAAGACATTTATCTATGAATTTCCTGCGCTGTAGATTTCTCCTATGTTGGGAACTAGTAATGCTTTCTGTCGCCACATATCACTAATCTCACTTTGCCCATCCCTCCCGTGTATCCTTGGGACTCCTGGTATTTCTGAACCTGGTGGTGAAACAGAAAAATAAGTGTTTGCAGTATGCTGGCACCAGACAGTTACGCCATTTCATTCCATGTGCTGTGAATCGCGGGCCCCAATCCTGAACCTGAAAACATGTGTTCATCGTCATTAGGAAGGAGGGTTCAAAGTCAAGGAAACTATAACGAAGTATAAAAAGTACTCGATGGAATGTGTAATTACAATATTGTAGAAAAGAAATGCAAACCAACAATATTTAAAACGTAATGGGACTGAACAGTGGGCGAATATTAATGTCTCTGCATCAGTCCCCTTGCCCTCCACCTGGCAAGGGGGAGAATGACAAGGAAAAACTGTTCTTGGGAACAACCAGGGACATCTTTTGCATGGGGTTCAGGGAAGCAGGCACTTGGTGGGGTTCAGGGGCTACCACAGGCTCATTGTTCTTGTCATGGATGTGCAGGGCAGTCCCCCGGCGCGGGGTTTTGGGTGCCAGTGGAAGGTAAGGTCCCAGTGGAACTGAGCTCTTTGTTTTCCTTCTTGTTTGGTGGGGGGGTGGGGGAGAGGGTTGACCCCTCTGACTCAGCAGCACCATGGGCAGAAGCTGAAGGAGGAAGAGATGGAGATTCATGGACAGGTACAGTGGTCATGGCAGCAGGTGGACCCCAATCTCATTTGGCCACCAGTTCAATAAGCCCCTATATTTGGGAATGCTCCTGTTCCCTATGGCATGCCTCCTGCTCCGTGAACCAGTTCACCAATGTCTCCTCCTGCTGAAGCACCCGCTTCTCCCTGGCCCTGAGGAATTCAAACTGCTCCTGGTTCCTCCTGTCCATCCCTATGAGCAGCTCTCCCAGAGTCCTTCTCAGGCTGTCTCTGCTGTCCCTGGGGTGCGGCTTCTGCCCTCCTGGGAGAATGGTTTCGCTCTCTGGAGCCAAAGATCCTGCCAGTTCAAAGACAAGGATCGCATTATATTTTGTTTCCTTTATAAGAAGCTGAGAAATTCCACTCACCCCCCCTCCACACACACACACATAATATAACTTTGCTGTCAATGGCCACAGCATTGATACTGCTCAGCATTCCAGGAATGAGATTATCCTTGGTTCTCAGACAACGTGGCGCATGAGGAAGAAGAAGAAACTCCGCTACTGTTTTCTAAAATTTAATTTTTTCATATTGTCTCAAAGGAGGGTGGCAGTTCCTTCTAGGAGCTATGTTACCAGTTTGTTCTTCCTTAAAGGCTGGCCAATTTTGGGAGAACCTAGGCATTTTCAAGGTATCAGCATGGAAAGAGAGATGACTTTTCAGTCCTGTGAAGAAGAGCTAGAAATCTGTGCCAGAGCGATCTTTCTGCTAATAGTTGCCCACTATATATTGCTGAATGGAGGGGTTTGGTCAACTATAAAGGTGGACCAAGCAGATTTGCACTGCCATTGAACATCAAGACCCAGCTGGATTTTCTGCTACACCAGAAATTTGTTGAAATTTGCACTGGGAGGCAATTCGACTGGGAATTGACTATATTCTCAATTAGCATATGAGCTTCCATGCAAAGGGAGATGCGAACTGCAACCCACCCCCATTCCCTGGTCTCAGCATCACCAGAAAATCGTGCCCAACAGTGGTGGAATAGACAGGGGCATACCGCATATTTATTTGGTTCCCCAATGTTTCAGATCAGCACCACAAGCCCCTCACCTCTCCACTGAAAAGAGGCCAGACACCAGGGACAGAAAGGGTAAACATTCTGTGATCTTCCAAGGGAGAAAGGACTGCTGTGACGAACTTCCTCAGATAACAAAGGTGTTACCTTCCCCTCTCTATCCCCCGATTCCACACAGCTCCCACTGGTAAGGGGATGGTAAGAAAGAGGGGAGAGAGGGGCAGAAGCATCGTAACTGCAATTTTCCAAGGGACAAAAGACAGCTGTTACTAACTTTAGACAAACAATGATAAGTGTTTGTTCTATCCCCAGCTGGTACCTTTCCAACCCTCCCCCTCACTTCCGCTGGTCTGCGAGAAGCCGGAACCATCACTGCCTGTGTGTTGGCCGAGAAATGCACAGACAAGGACACAGTGATTTTTTTTGTTGTTTTTCATCTGTTTTTGAGCCATAGATTCAGCCAAATGCATAACAGTCGTTCATCAGAAATCAATAAAGTCATTGATTTGTAGCATGTCTTGTTTAGAGTCAAGGTTTCAGGGTGGAGTGGAGTGGGGCCTGGGCTTAAAATCAAGAATGTCACACCAAAGCAAGAGGAGATATTGATAGGGAGGGTGGGGTTCCATTGTAACTTACCAGCCTTGAGGTCTGCTTCCTGCAGTGGCTTGGCGTCCTCCTCAACCAGTTCCTTCAGGTAGAGGTGCAAAATTACATGCTCTCCATCTTCTGGGACTTCCTTCTTGCTCTGGCCTTCCACAACATCCTGTCGAACAATGAGGCAGGCTGGCTTGAGGAGGGGGTCATGAGCCACTTCAGGCTCTGTACTGGGAGCCCATGACAGCACCCGGTCCAGCCCATTGTAGAAGGGGGCATGTACGACAAGCTCTCCCAGAGCGACTGTTCAAGTCTTTTGTACTCCTGTAGAGGAGCCTTAAGTGCTTTAGACGTTCCTGGCATGGAGCTGGAGTCTACTTAATGTCCATCCAGTCCAGCCTCCAGGAAATTTCCTAGTAGAGGTAAATGTTCCTGCCACTCCAGAAGAAGTCATGGAGGATGGTATGTGCTGAACACACATTGGTCAGCAGCTGGGTGTAGTTGGCAGGCCAGGCAGCTGCTCTTGGAGCAGGAGCCATGATTACCAGCTGTATTGATCAAAAGAATGCAGTGGAAAGCTGTTCTGATGTGGTCAATACAGCTCGCTACCGCTAATGAAGACAGGGGGACAGGGACCTATGTAGACTGGGGAAGGGTCTGGAAGAAAAGGATTCACTACGTTATGGGACTGAGGGTGGAGGACTATTGAAACTTGAGACCTGGTACATGCCTCTTACCCCCATCCACGCTGCAAACCGGCATGGGTACAGAGTTGTGCCCCAGCCTGAGGCATGTACTTACCCACACCCCTGGGGTGTGCTTGCTTGCTCACCTCCTAGTCACTTTCAGCCATCTGTTTCTGGGTTTAGAAGTGGACAATATGGGGGTTGGACACATGTACAGTTACTAGCATAGATGTACCCAAAGAAAGACTTCCTGAGCAGTATGGTGTCAGCATTGGCTGCCAAGCTCAGAAAACAACTAAGCTCCTCGATACCAAGTACCAATGGCATCGTGGCTTTTCTCCTCCCCCTTCGTTTTCCTACAGTGCTGAAAGACCAAGGCTAGTAGCTGTCTGCAGGACACAGACAGCTTGAGGCAATGCATGTCCAGTGGAGGGATGGTATGAGGCCCGCTTGCACATGTCTGGACACATGGGGCATCATTTAAAGTAAAAGGAGTACGAAGCGATATCAGCTGGCTGATCCCCAGAACCCATCCACAGGGGAGGTTTTCTAGTAGCAAGAAACCATCAGTACCTAAAGCCTGCCAGTGCTTGTTAGGAGAATGCTGGCAGACATGCTGTACAATACAAATCAATCAGTAATAATAATCATTAATAACACTTTGTACCCATGTGACACTTTTTGTCTGAGGGTCTCAGACCCATGGAACAGTAAACATGACTTGAATTTTACATTTTGCTTAAGGTCATAGACGAAATCAATGGAAGAACAGAGAATAGCTTTGTTGAGTCAGGCTTCCTGCTCTAACCATTAGACTAATCGGTTCCTTTATATAATCACAGATGTTGGCAACAGAAGACCTAATGTTCTTGTCCATCTACCTAATCCGCCTAGCCCATCTATCTAAGCTTTAACCTGCAATTTTGTGTTATCCATGATAAATCAGGAAAAAGATTTGGGCTCCTCTCCTAAATTAGAAAACAACTCCGCAGTTGGAAGATCACAGAAGCTTCACAGACAAAATCCTCGACACAAGTCCTGTACGTGAATTCAACCCTCTGGTGGGGAATAATTTTTACTGAAGTTCATTCAGACTTCTGAGAACTAAGCAAGGAAACCCTGTTGAATGTCAATATGATGTTGGCACTTCACCTTGGATAAGTACTGATATTCTGCGACGATGACTTTAAAACACACAAGGATAAACAACCCCAGAAAGATATGTCTTAAAGCAGTGCCTACAGCTTCACCATAGCTCAGACAAGGTTTTTATTCTACCACCCTTACATTTACATAAACTAGTACCAAACTCTCTGTGAGTAGACCTGTTGAAAACAATGTGAATACGGCTGGCAGAAGTGAGTTCCATGATTGCAGTTTGGTGTCTGACTTTTTCAAATTACATTAGGCTGAAATTTGGATTTGGAAGCTTGCTTAGCAATGGACCTACAGAGGGGGGAAAAAGGTTTATTTCATTATTCGGCAGCAAGTCCATAATTTTGAATCAGTTTCAGAGATGTTTTTATTGTTAAATTCTTCAAACAAAAGAAAAACCGCAAACCAATCAATCAAACAAAAAACCCCACCACAACTATGCTTTTGTAGTGCTTGTGATCTCAAAGCACTGAAGAAATATTAACTAATTCTGGCAACATCTTGGACCAGCAGGTAAGTGTTGGTATCCCTGTTTTACAGATGGATTAAATAGATCCATACACATCCAGAGTTATACACTGAATCAGGGGCAGAGCTAAGAACAGAGGAGAGTAGGTCCAGATCCCAGTCCCTGCATTCTAAGCACTTCATAACACTCCAAATTGCAACTGCAGGCAGCCATCTAAAGTGGATTAATGAACTGGTTTATGTTAGTACTGCATTTTGCAGATGCTATAGACGGGCTAACCATATTAATTACAAATAGTTATATGTTAAATAATATAATTTGGTAAAACCAATAGTTTGCCCCAGGCTACAATTTATCTGTTTTAGCTACTTTTCACACCCATGATTTCCCAATCCTTTCAGTGGAAGCCTATGAAGATATTATTATAAGGTCAACCAGAGATGTACGGAAACAGACAGTGAAAGTCTCACCTTGGTATTTTAGGACAAAGTGACGGCCCAAGTGATGGGACACACTGACCTGGTCCGTAGGTTGGCAGGGAAAGGGCAAATTCTTTCTCCTTGGGGTTAGCTGAAGGAACACAGCTGCCTGCCCTGAGTGCAGAGTAGCAGAGCTGAGCCAGCTGTAGAGAATTCATTAATTCCCCACAGGAACATTACAAAAGGGATGTGCTGGCTGGAGTAGAGGTTTGAGTATGGCAGTGATAGTCTAGGCAGACCAGTCTCGAGGGAGATGGTTAAAGGGTGTGTGTGCAGGGCCATGGGAATCCTTCTTTCCTGATTAACTTGGTGGAAGTGAGCTATGCTCAGAGTGTTGCTTTGCACGTTGGTTGAGGGAAATTTTATATTCATGGCCCTAAAAGGGCAGAGCATACTTTAGAGTGCCACTTTCGTTTTCCAAGGAAACAACAACTTAAGGCGGATTAAGCTCCTCTGGACCCAGACCCAGAGCACTTTCCTCCTCCAAAGGGAACCTTCTGACTCTCTCGGAAGCTTCTAACTCTGCAGATACTCGCTACCACCCAGGCAGTGGGAATTTGACTCCCACACTTTGCCAATTGGAGACCATGTGGTGGTGGGTTTTTGGGGGTGGGGACAGTTACGCTTAGTGGCTCAGATCCTCCGCTCAATAAATTGGTCCAGCTACACTGACTGACCCTAGCTGAGATCTAGTGTTCTGTCAAACATGAATTACCTGCCTGGGAGCTGCCAGTGAAATACAGGGCAAAACCACTGAGTTACTGGCTAATTAAGTGACAGAAAAAGTGAAACTTCTCGCTCATTATAGAAGCAGGAGGAAAGCGTCTAGACTGTCCAGTTCCTGAAAAAGTTCTGAAACCACCGTGGCTATTAAACGAAGCCAAGGTTTATTTATTTATTTATTTTGCAGACGCTAAGTCATCGCCTTTAAAAGTACAAACGTCTAGATAATGAGAGGAACTTCCAGTCTGTCTTCACGGCTTTTCAGACAGCATGACCTTGTCAGCTATTCCACTGGGTATTGATCCCCACAAAGCCCCGCTCTTCCCAGCCTTCCGTTTCAGACCCGCCACCCCGTTCCCCTGCATCTCGACGCGCAGAAATTGGATCAACACGATTGATTAGCGGGTCTGTAACCCCCCTTTGCCTCGCGGCGCTGCAGCCGAGGCAGCCCTCCTCCCCTTCCCCCCCCCCCTTTTTTTTGTTCTCTCTTCAAGTCGCTGACTTGGGGGAGGGGGAAAGTCGCTAGCCAAAATGGATCCGAGTTCTAGTTCTTTGTTACAATAATGCACCCTTCCCCCCCCCCCCCCCCCACACCGACACACCCCTCTGGTTTTCCCACGACTGGAACCGGTGCTAAAATCTCTTCCCCTCCCCCACCCAGTTCAAAATAAGTTGAATAAGGAATTTCAAGGCATATGAGCCCATATGGGCTGCACTGGTGAATTGTGTAGAGCAGCCGCGTTTTATGGGAGCCATTTCCCAGCTGAGAAAGGAAGGAGGCATTTCCTTATTTCGGTTCAGTTTCAGGCAACAGACCATACACAGAGCAACTTCCAAGCCACAGAGAAAACACAACGCTTTTCATCCTCCAAGCGCTGTCCTAATTAATCTTTACAATACCCCATGAGGCTGGTGAGCCCTGGTTACAGGTGGGCAAACTGAGGCACGGAAGTTCTGAGCCTTGTCCAATGGGATAGCGTGGGGGCCCGTTAGAACGCTTGGCCCCCAGGCCTTTGTTTTAGAATGGCTAGAGGATTTGTATTCTTCTACTTAGAGGGGTAGAAATACGGAAACCAACAACAGTACATCTCAACAGGAGGTGAAATCATTCCCTCTGATGAGCATTAAGGCTTTAAGTTATATCCTGAAAGCTCATGAGCCCTGTCTGCCTTCGAGTAAATAAGAGAGACAAGGTGGGTGAGGTGATATCGTTTATGGGACGAACTTCTGCCGGTGGAAAGGACAAGCTTTTGAGCTTTGAGTAAACAAACAATGGAGAGAAAGAAAGAGAGAGAGAGGTAGCTGGATAGCCCTTTGTATTGTATAGTGCAAAGCATGCTCTGCTCAGTAAATAACACCCAGCACAGGGTGGCAGAGGCTAGGTGCTAGGTTGCCTGAGATTATTGTACAAAAATGAGTATCTGGGGTTGAGCTGAATGTTTTCAGATTGATATCTTGCCCCGTTGGCAGAATGACTCTCCAAGGATTCCTTCAGAACTTCAAGTATCGGAGGGGTAGCCGTGTTAGTCTGAATCCACAAAAACAATGAGGAGTCTGGTGGCACCTTAAAGACCAATCGATTTATTTGGGCATGGTTTCTTCAGAACTTCAGTGTTCCCCTCTCCCCAGGGCCTGCTTCCATGGAGTTTCCTGTCAGAGGAGCAAGCCCTTTCCTTATCCTCCCTCAAACCACACTTATATTCACTAAGAAAACATGCAAGAGACCACAGATAGGTTGGGCAGCTGCATTCTGTTTCTGGCTCTTCCACAGACCCCCATAAGATCTGGAGAAAGTCATTCTCTGCCCCTCAGTTTTCCTCTCTAGTTTCTCCCATCCCAGAGATGATATTACTTCCTCCAAGGCTGTTGTGAGACTTTGTTCTTCAGCGTCTATAAAGCCCCTGGAGATTGGCTGAGGGGAGGTGCTATGAGACAGCAAAGCACATTGCTGTGATGTGTTTAGTTTCTCTACTGGCTGGGGTAACTGCCTAGCTTTTTTTCCACTGAATGCATCCGATGAAGTGAGCTGTAGCTCACGAAAGCTTATGCTCAAATAAATTTGTTAGTCTCTAAGGTGCCACAAGTACTCCTTTTCTTTTTGCCTTGCTTTTGACATTCTTTCCCAGAGGATGTCTCGGAATGAGAGAGGGCTGCTGGAAATGGCAAACTCTTACTCATCATCGATATAGTTCAGCGTATCTCATCACTCCTGTCACACAGGTGGGTGTTTTCAAAGTACCTGTGATGAGTAAATCCTATCCTTTAAATTAGAGTCGGGGCTGAAATATTCTGTCCACTGGGGCTGTTCATCAGATGAACCAGCAATGGTTAGGAAACATGAATCACTTAGTGCCTGAAAAAGTGCCAGCTGGCTGGCTGCTTTCAAGCTGATGAAATTACCCAACAGTGCCCTGGGGCTGCAGTAGGTATTATCTCCTTGGTAGTCAGCACCATGCCTATTGCCCTAAAGGGGCATGAATGATAGAGGCACACAAACAATAGACTGGTGGAGAGTGGTGAGAAAGGAGAAAGCTCATTTTAAAAAAAATCACATTATTCATAAGGAAACAGGTAATTGTGGGTCACTAAATAAACCAACCTAATGTATTCTTGTGTCTTTCACGGAGTAAAGGCTTACTTGGCAAATCTGTCTCGTCACTGTGGTCAATGCCAAGGGATAGATTCCTTTAATTCCCTCTTTTAGCTTCCACATTCCCATATAGCAACTTTTCAAACTCCACCCACAAAGCATCATTTTGGATGGCTCATTTCTAGGCAAAAGTGACTTTCCTATCAGAGCAACATCTAGTATTATAAAGAAATGAAGCTTCTGTCTGGAGCAGTGAGTCAGGTTAGAGTGGTATATAAGTAGGCAACCTTATGATGTCCACAGGGAGAGATCCAGAAAATCTGCACTATCCACAAAGATAGGCAAATTTCATAGTTAATCTCCGAAATATTTTTGACTGCAGTTGAACATCTGTCTCCCAGTAAGATCTAAAGACCTTAGCCACGTGCAAAGATAATTGTTTTCCTACTACCAGTGTCTGCTGAATCACATGGGCAGCTCATACATAAATAGCTATGGGCTCAGGTAGGCACCTTCTCATCTCTGCTCCCATGGCATTCAGTTCTGCTGGAAGATCATATGTGATCCACCCCTACAGAGCCACCAACACCTCCATCCCAAGTAGCATGTAGCTCTGCTCCAAGGGAAGAGGGAAGGTGAGCCACCAAAATGAAAGAACACAAATTTGGGAGAAAAATGACTGAGAAAAGAAAAACATAACAGAGAGAGAACTTGTAGTGAAAGAAAGATAGCAGCTACACTGGGGCATAGGAACAGGGGACATAGCACAGTTGCTTTCGCAGAAGAAGGCTATGCATCCCTGAATTAATGCCTTAGGCCTCTCATCACCCTGTGAGGTAGGGAAACAATATTTCCCCCCTTTTACATATGGGAGAACTGAGGTAGAGAAGGGTTAAGGCCCTGTTCGCATTTTCAAATGTCTGCTTCTTTGGTGCACCTTTATTTTGGTTGCTCCACCCCATAGTTTTCAGCAGGGATCAGCAACCTTTGGTACGCAGCCCATCAGGGAAATCCGCTGGCGGGCCGGGACGGTTTGTTTACCTGCAGCGTCTGCAGATTCGGCTGATCACAGCTCCCATGGGCCGTGATTCGTTGTTCCAGGCCAATGGGGGCTGTGGGAAGAAGCGTGGGCCGAGGGATGTGCTGGCCGCCGCTTCCCACAGCCCCCATTGGCCTGGAACAGCAAATCACGGCCCGTGGGAGCTGTGATCAGCCGAATCTGCAGACGCTGCAGGTAAACAAACCGTCCTGGCCCACCAGCGGATTTCCCTGATGGGCCGCGTGCCAAAGATTGCCAATCCCTGGTTTTCAGAGTTGCTGAACACCCATCATTCCAGATGGAGTCAATGGGAGCTCACCTATTAAAAACAGGTCTTTGGCATCTCATGCTGGGCACCCAAAATTAGTGGACACTTTTGAAAATTTTGGCTTCAGTGTCTTGTCCAAGGTCACACAGGAACTTAATGGAGTTGCTGGGAACAGAATTCAAGTCTCCTGATTCCAGTCTTTTGCCTTAGCCCAAAATTAACTTCCATCTTATTTAATGAATATGTTTTCTATATATTACGTTACTCCATTTTAATTTAAGGTTAGATATCCACATCCTGTATAAGACTTGATTACCAATAGTCTGTGTCTAGCAGTACTGAATCCTGTTTACCACTGCTTTAATGGCTTCCTTGAGCCCTAGCTCCACGCATCTGGTGTTGATGGAAGTCACTCACCTGCCCTGACATTCTGTTCTTTGAACAGATGTTTTGTAGGATACAGTTGTATGCATGTCTAAGAATGGTTAAAATGGTTAGCATGTATAGGATGGATGAGTAAATTTTCTAGATTCCTCCAATCCGGCACATTTCCTCACCAGAGCTGTAAATATATTAAGCAGAGGAGATCTGCTTCTGACTGAAGTCAGTTCTGTGTAGGGAGTTCCGTGTAGGGAGCAGCTTCAGGTCCTAGCCCATGTGTTGTACATTGTTGTAATTGTTGCAGTTTTGGACACCATGTGCTCCTCTTCTTTGTTGCAGCTCAGACATTTCCATCAGTGTTTTCTTTCTTCCCTTTGTTACCCCCAAACTGCCAAAATTAGAGGCATCTGACATAAGAAAGAAAGTCAGTTTTGTTTAATTCATCTCAGATTTATTTTGTGACACTTCTGGATGCATTTATCCATCACATTATTAAACAATTGTTTACTTTCTGGAGGCTAGAGCTTCAGCTTTGGCTATATTTCTGTAAGACAGGAATTCAAATAATGTCAACACACTGAGAAATTAGTTTCTTTCAGGTGTGCTTTGCAGGAGACAATTCAGAACTCTCCTATCACACTTAATCGTAGGCCTCAGGCCTTTTAAAAATATAATCTTATCTTTACCTTCATTTGAAATGTAAACAGAGAATTTTCACAGAAGAGAAGGAAATCCATCAGCAGATATTAAGGTATTTGTTTTTTGGCAATTTGGTCCTTTAATTATGATAAATCTGCATTTGGCAACAGCACAAAGGAATATGCTTTTGCATAGTTTTTGCAGGTTTTTATGCCTTTTCAGGTTTTTAAGACCTGGCTTGACAAAGCCCTGGCTGGGATGATTTAGTTGGGGTTGGTCCTGCTTTGAGCAGAGGGTTGGGCTAGATGACCTCCTGAGGTCTCTTCTAACCCTAATCTTCTATGAGTCTACGCTATCTTTGTTCCATCAGAGGGACTATTAGAAGCCAGGTTGATCTCCTTCAAAAAGAAATTCAACTATATGTCCATATGAATCTCATAATTTGCCCAGCAAAAAATAGGAAGGGCTCCCCCCCCCCCCCCCATGGGAAGAATACTTGGTTGTGTTTCACAGAACATCTTTTTGCTCTTTACTTGGGCAAAGTCTGACTCATGGGGCTGTACACAAAGTTCCAAGATCAAGCTGACCTCATCTCATCATAATGCTGTGATGAGTAAGACACAGTGAAACAAGTTTTCTGCTGAAGTAAATGGATTCAGCTTGATGACTTCATTAACATTTCACCCATACATACCACTAGGGAACTTGGCCTTAAAGGCTTGGTTTGGCTCAGATTAGAGATGATCCCAAATCAATGCCACCGATCTCAAGCCCTCACCCCAAACTTGTGGCTATTGGAAACACGGATTCAGATCCAAATTTTGCAGCTGGAGTCCATGTCTATATGAAGGACCATTCAAAAATTTGAGAGGTTATTTAGAAATTTTCTCTGGAAACTGGTTTAGAAATTTCATGAAAATAAACTTTCTTGTGACGTTTCTCACAAGTTTTGGAGAAACGTGTAAAGTTGGTCTTTCTGCTTCCTATTCAGAGATAGACAAGTGGAGAGGTGCAAGTGTAAAAGAAAAAGATAAATAAAATCACTGTTTCAAACCTTTTAAAGGGTCCAGATTTGGCCTGGTTCAAGAACCTAGACTAAAATTTTATTCATTTCCCCCCCACACACACACTGAAAACTAGTTCACCCATCCCTAGCCGTGATGTGTATTTGTTATTAATTTGTATTTTACTGAAATACCCCCTCTACAAAAAAAAGACAAAAAGAACAAAAAAGTGATGTATTTAAGAACAAAAGAATTAAGGCAGTTTTTATTACACATTTTTGGGACTATTAAATTGTTCCATATTTAACACTAAATACAAGTGATGGTCCACCTGAAACTTTGGAAGACCGTATGGTAAAATCCTTTTGATCTTCAGTTAATACATTCCATCCATCTCAGAACTCTGCTCAGACTCCAAAAGGTTTAAGATGGGCAGGACATTGATTTTATTAAATGATATGAATTTAAAATACAGTCAAAGGCTGAACACCAAGAGAGGGTTTGGTAATTATGAGCTTTCTCCTTTAGGTCATTCTTTCAAATCATCTAGACCAGAAGTCAGTCAATGGAGCTACCCTGATTTATGCCAGCTGACTAAGTTGCTGCTGGTTGTTTTGGTGGTCTCAGTCCAGTTTCTGGCAGACAGGTGTCTACAGCACAAAACACCACCCTCACAATGGGTAGCCTCAGTAGATAGGCCAAGGATGAAGTGATCCATGGAGACTGAATACTACATTGTCAGCCATTAGAGGTGAGAGGCATATTTACAGAGGACAGTCTACGGTAAATTTGCACTGCTGCTTCCCATTCTGTACCTATGCACTGATTGAATAGAGCACACCGGTCTATGGAATCGGCACCTTTCATGAGCACTAAGTTCACAGAAAATTTTTGTTTAAATAAATTTGAGAAATAATAAAATCTCAGAATGTCCTGCTTTAAAGAAGAATACATAAATTACTTTAGCCTCCAAATGTGGGCCAAAATGCTATTGTGAGACACAAATGACCCAACGGCTTCACTTGTCTCTTTAGTCTTCCATCCAGTTAAAATATAAACTTGCTATGGCAACCCCTGCCTTCCACGTACATATGCAAGCACTGAGACAAGGAGCAAAATGCATCCATTTGGCAATGCAATATGTACAAATTATTTGTTGCACTAAATAGTTCTATGATCAGCCTTCTGCATTTAGAGCCGGTTTGATGATCAGTTCTTTTACCTTTAGAGCTGTTAAAATCTTTTGGTTCTTTTTTATCCCCTTGCTTTTTTCCCCCTTCCACTTCAAAATAAAAATACTTTATATTTTTTGAAAGGAGGTTAAAAAAGAGTATACTCGGCATCCTTTTCTGGGCTGATATTATGTTGTTTGGAGAAAGTACAAAAGTATTTCCAGGGCTATTACAACAGAAGAAATAAGAAATAATAAATTCCATTCATTCATCATAATGTGTTAATTAAGATTACTGGTCCTTTGGTGGGTAGGCATGAAGTTCTCCATCTACCCAGACTTAATTTCTGCATGTCAATTGCACTGGTTCACTTATACACTGTCTATATGCTGACACACAGTCATTTGAACCTTTCCTTGTTCGTTTTGTGGGGAAAACATCATAAACCCCGCAGCTCAACTCTACAAAAATAAAATATGAAACACCCACAGGGGGTAGGAACATTTCATATTGCTCAAATGCTGCACAGGCTTATATGAAATAACTGTGTGAAGAATGTTCAGCATTCAGAATAACTGAATGGGCCCCTATAGAGAGAGCAAAGCTGGATGGACCAGTTATAGTTAATGCTTTATTCAACAGATGTATTCCTTTTCTATTTTCAGATTGCCCATGAATGGATTCTTTTAAACTACTTTGTATGGTACACTGTTTGATGCATGCTTTGTATGAACGTAGTTCAACCTATGGATTGTGAAGGAGTTATTCATGTTAAACTGTTTATGGTGTTTGGATGGTTACCTAAGTCAGATGGTATTTTTTTCTGCTTCTTGACTGGATGACTGACACTTTTATAAAATGTTGGAGGAAGCAGAATCTCAAGATGACCTTGCAAATACTTCCAAAGTAAATAGTGGGTGGGAATATATTTGCATAAGTACTAATGAGATTTGTGTGTTCTGTGACATTATTGCAAACAACAAAATAAAATAAAATTAAAATACCTCACTAGTATGAATGCTAGTGGAAATGAATAAAGAGAATTGCAAACATGAGAATGAAGCTTGGCTTTTATTCCAAGGAATAGTTTCTGGCAGTATTCGCCTAGAGCTAATGCAGAGGGAGAAGTGAAGATGCATTATTCCGTTTCAACATAGCTCACTGTGTTAGACTAAACAATACTTACTGCACAACTCAGTAAATCCCTCCCTTTTTGTGATGTTCGATCTAAGTTACATGAAAGTGCAAAAATACATATTGAGAATGTTTCAGCAGGCGCTTTTGTAAGATGAGCAGTGCATACTTCCTGAGATGCTATGCAAATAGTTTTGATCAGACCACAGAGCAACATAAATTGTGTGGTCAGCGATTTCATAAGAGTTGCTGAATGAGTTCAAACATGTTTTATTACATTACAATACTAACCAGCTGTGTGGTGATCTGAGGATATCCCCTGCAGATTCCTGCCTAGAACTTTGAAACTATCCTAGAACAGAACACACGCAAAGAATCCTTCCATGCTCATATTTCTCAACTTTGACCTTGAATCCAGTCTGCTAAGAAAGAAGTTTGGAAGTCTAATCACTGCTCTGTGATTACAAGACAGTGTACCCTGGATCAAGCAAGCTTGTAGCTATTGCCACGCTGACTGGAGTGGCTCATGAGACAGAATACCAGCCTGAGGGCAGACTGTTAAGAAGCAAGGCAAACACCCCAAACTGGCTGTGAGTTCTATACTTATTTCACCAACCAAATATCAAGTATAAACTCTTCTGGCACTTTACAGCCCTACCATGGAGTCACGGACAGTCTCCTTGGGTTTTCCAATCTATCTTGTCACCCAGGCAAGCTTGACTCTGTGATAGATGGTTACTTTACAGCAAAGATCACAAAATGATCAGGTTACTCCCAGTCCCAAAGGACCAGTTATTTTCCTTAGATCTCACACCAAAGATAAAGCTTGTAGCCAATCCTATAGTAAACTAACTAAGGATTTATTAACTAAGCAAAAGAAATATGAGCAACATTATTTACAGGATTAAAACACACACAAATGAGTTGCAGTCTTAGGTTTCAGATGGTGATAGAGTTGCTGAAATATGCTCTGTAAATCCTTTACGGCTAACCCAGCTTAATCCTGGGAAACTCTTGTTTGTGTTTAGGAATCTTTGCCCCTGAGAGTCCAAACAGCATTAAAGGATACTAATTCCTTCTGGCCAGGGATTTTTATCCCCACCTCCCTAAAGTCCAAGCTGATGCGATGAGGGCTTCTGCACATCTCCCTCTTCATGGGTGTGCTGGGAGAAATTAACAAAATTCTTGTTCTTTGATGGTTTACTATGGCCCATTTGGATTCAATAGTCCCCCCTGATGGGCGGGAGATCACCCCTCTTCATAGGTGCAAACCAGTATTTCACACTTACTGATGTTTCTTCCCTGTCTGGATTTACAGTTTCAGAGCAAACATTTTTACAGTTATAGAACAAACACTCAAGTATTACCTTATAGCGGGGATTGGCAACCTTTGGCCTGCGGCCCGCTAGGGTAAGCCTCCTGGCAGGCCGGGCCAGTTTGCTTGCCTGCCATGTCCGCAGGTTCGGCCGATCGCGGATCCCACTGGCTGCGGTTCGCCGTCCGAGGCCAATGGGGGCTGCGGGAAGCAGTGCGGGCTGAGGGATGTGCTGACCCCCGCTTCCTGCAGCCCCCATTGGCCTGGGACAGCGAACCGCAGCCAGTGGGAGCCGCGATCGGCCGAAGCTGTGGACGTGACAGGTAAACAAACTGGCCCGGCCCACTAGGTGGCTTACCCTTGTGGGCCGAGGGCCAAATGTTGCTGATCCCTGCCTTATAGCATGGGTTACAGATACTATCAGTGAGATTAATGCATGCAGCAACTTACAGGCATTTCATAAAGTCTAAATACATTGTTACAAGTCTAACAATTAGTATTTTAGCGATACTAACACACAGGTGAGTCCGACTGGTTTCCAGCTATGCATTTGATAGTGTTCACTTGATGCCTAGGGACCTTGGCATGAGTGGCACCTGGTCCACTAACATCACAGATATCTATCTCAATGCTTAGTCTCAATGTCTTGATTCAAAGACTAGCCCAGTAACTTTGGACATAACATCAGTAGATTGATTCGCCAGGACTATGATGCTATTAATATCCGAGGGCTGGTATGTTTGTGGGTCATGATATGCATAGTACAGCAGTTGGTATTGTTCAAGTGGATCATTGGTCAACTGAAGGAGGAAAAGATCAAATCTACTAGGTTTCCAAATACATCATTATTCAGGCGTACTTGAAATAACCCAACCATTAGCTCCGTTCTAATTCTGGCTAGAAAGAGAAGAGATTGGTAGGTCACCTTAAAAACTCCTGGGCGTTCTGCTCTATAACACTGCCTTACTGGGCATACTTTTCAACCCCTTAGGACCAGAATGAGTGACACAAGCAACAACCAAAACCAACCAAACAACAACAAACAGGAAGTTTGCAGATATGTTGGGTTCATTTATTTAACCTAATGGATACTTTCTATACCTTTGGACTATGTGATTTTGTATTTCTAAGCATAAAAATGAAATAATTAGTGGTGAGATAACATCTTATTTGCATGGGTCAGAAGTAAAGTCGGGTGTGAAATGACGGGCATTCCTCATAATGAGACACACATTCCTATACTATAGAAACAACTAACTTGGCCTGGTTCCCAATTTCAGCAGCATTAAGGAATAGTTCCTGATTTGCATTGTGGTGTGATCATATGAAAGATTAGATTCAGACACTAATGATGATCGACTAGAAAGGTAAAAACAGAATCAATGTGGTATGAGGTAGACTTTATTTTAATATTCCTGTTCATTGAATACTTTACAATTATGTTTGGATGGACTAGAATGGCACTTAATACATGGCAATCTAAATGTCAAAAGACATCAAATGGTTAGTTTAACTTACAAGAAGAAACAAGCCTCATTTTGAGCAGATTATTTCTCTTAATATAGGGGAACAATATCATCGTTTGTCCTTTGCGAAAAGCAAAGGCAGTTAGGAGGGGTTTACAATAAAATTCTTATTCACCTAGTTTGGAGCAGGGTATATTTTCCTTTGATATTTATGCATAATTCCTGTACATGCTGTTTGAATATCACTTGAAAGTCAGAGATGGTCAGGATCTTCACACTTCCTCCTATCCATTAAACTCTCCACATCTCACATCAGGTTTAGCTGGAGTTTTTTCCCATCTCCATCCTTCATCAAGCATATTTACTGTGGTAATTCTGCAGTGATCTCAACAGAAACTGAAGAATCAAACTAAATCAAATCAAGTGTGTGTGTGTGTGGGGGGGGAAGTTGCAGGTGCTTTGTTCCCAGAGGAACATGTCTGCCAGACAAGAAGTCAGTTTTTGTTACTCAATGCAGTACTTTCATCCAACATACATAAGGAAGGTCGTACATTGTGCAAGGCTTTTTGCAAGTATTGCATACCTTTGGCTACAGAAAAATGTACAATTACTGATCAGGGAATGTTGAATTACAGAACTATGCCAACATTTATACTACTTAGAAGTTGCAAAGGCAAAGGTTTGTGTGATCACTAAATAGATGATTTTTCATTGCCCTGATGTATGCACAGCTAAGACGCATCCCATGTCTGCTGTTGATTTCTCCATGTCTTTTGCTAAACTGGTGATTACTGCCTCCCTGTTATAATCTTCAAAGCCTCTTGGTGACCTTTTGAGTCTATGTGTTTATGCTCTGGTTTTATGTGATGCCTGCTATTTCTCTTTGTGTCCCTCTTTGCTCCAGTACCACCATGCTGTCTAGGGTATGGAAATCTGGTATTTCATTCCGTCTTCACACTTTGTAGTAGGACTATTGACCCCTGTGCTGATGGCACACTCTCTTTATTGGAAAAAAAACCCCATAAAGACTATAGCAGCAGGCAGGATTTCTGTGACCTGGAAAATGTTCGCTGTGAGAACGTCTAGGGTCCCTGGCAAGTTATCATTATGGATTTCATTTACTTATCAGAGTTTTTAAACCTCATGCAAATCTGGTATGTTGCATCTGGGGCATAAAAAATTGCTTACTATGCCTACAAAATGAGAAATCATAATAAAATACTATTTGTATATGAAATACCCTCCGTATAGGATACACTAATTCTCTAGGGACTATACTACTATTTATAGACAAGATGGGCCAAAGCCTCAGCTAGTATAAGTCAGTGTAGCTCAATGGAGCTGCACTTACAGTACTGGGGGGTGGCCTTTTTCCACTGAGAGCATGGACATTTCTTTGTCTGGGCTTGGAGATAAGGAGGGAACGTGACTGAACTTAAAAGGTCCATTTCTTTGCGTAACCATATCAGCTCCATTCTTATTATTCAGTGGTAACAGGTTGCATCCTTCCAATCTATTGCTAGAAAGGATGGAATCTATAAAACCATAGACAATATCAAAATACCAGTCTGCCACCCAAATAGTGCCCATTGACATGGCTGCCATATAATGGAAGAGTCCTGTTTAACAGGAACTTGATTTTCCTCATTCCAGCAACAAATAGAGAACTTCCATTACTTGGCATGTAGTAGAGACTGATTCTGATTAAGGACAAGAGAAAATGTATTCTCTTTTCCTTGTACATGTGTCACTGGCTTTGGAAACATGCCTTGAACTGTTCCAGATATGAAAATAAATTTCCTCCTTGCCTCAGATAGTAAACTGAAAGTGGTCAGATGGCTGATCATTAAGTTCTAGTGTGTGGGGGGTGTGGGTGAACAGCAGTAAACATGCAGGGTAAACTCAGCAGTGAGAGGCAGAACATAAACTGCTGCAGATAGAAGCCTTTAGAGGCAAATGGCCTGCTTGTCAGTTCATGTCCTTCAGGGCTTGACTACAGGTATTTTTCAAACTCTCCCTCATGAGAGTCTCAAGCAGCTGATTTGGGACACTTTCCTTCTCACCTTGATGTGGGATTTGGACAGAGATGAGCTGCTTATTACTTTTAAGTAACCAACCCATAATTTGAAAATTACTGCAGCTCTTGCAAACAGTACAGACATGATCTTAGAGTGACAAACACCAGCGTTCATCATTGTGGGTAATGCCCCTGGCCATTCTAATGTACATGTCTTTAGCACCTTACGGTTTGGGGACAAAATGAGGGTTCACAAAAAGAGTCTTGGGCAGAGTTATCTTGGTTGCCCACAAAAGCATTCTTTCCCATGTGTACTAGAGTATTTTGCCACAAGGTAACATTTCAGTGCACCCTTCCCATTAAAACAATGGTTAGGTGATCTCCTTGATCTCAGGTGATGATTATCTTAACTATCACAGACTAAGATTTTCTCTCTCTTCTCAAATGTTTAGCTAGCTAGTGTGTTTCATGTATGCACCATTGCAGGACCTGAGATAATGGACATTCATGTTAGAGGAGGTCACCTACATGTTATCAACTGGATTTTTTTAATAGCTCCTCATTTTTCATTAGAAGTCCAGGTCACCACCAGTGAACACCTCACAGCCCCAGTCACAGTAGGAAAGGGAGACTTGTTAATGCATACTCCTTTGACTTCTTCCATCCTTGGTGGCCTATTGGGAAAGTGAATGTGTTCAGCCTCCTTAGCCCTCATCCTAGAACTGATAAAGATGACAGATAAAGATGTCAGGTATCTTCATCTCCATCTCTGCCACTGATTTCCTAGAATTGTTTATGTGTCAGCATCTAAGTGGAATACAATTACTTTTCATTATAGGCTTGACCCAAAGCTCACCAAGATAAAGATGTCAGGTATCTTCATCTCTATCTCTGCCACTGATTTCCTAGAATTGTTTGTGTCAGCATCTAAGTGGAATACAATTACTTTTCATTATAGGCTTGACCCAAAGCTCACCAAGATAAAGATGTCAGGTATCTTCGTCTCTATCTCTGCCACTGATTTCCTAGAATTGTTTATGTGTCAGCATCTAAGTGGAATACAATTACTTTTCATTATAGGCTTGACCCAAAGCTCACCAAGGTCAATCAATAGAAAGACTCCCATTGGCTTCCAAGGACTTTGGATCATTCTACTGACTTAATCTGAGCATTGGATCAGGCCCCATGTGCTTGAACATATCCAGAAAGCCTGCTTTGGGTCCTCACAACTTGGCCAGTCTTTGTGAGTTCTCTTACCTATACAGGAATAATAGGATATGCTCAAATCTTCTCCTTACTATTGGCAGCATCTACTGCACATTTAATATAGGAAGGGAGAAAGGACATTTCAGTATAATGTTTAACCTGTGAAACAAAAAGAAATCTCTTTTGTCTGTGGCCTACTGGGGTTGAATAAGCTATAACGAGATAGTGTTAGCTGAATGTTAAATATACATTTAAATATTAAATGCAGTCTTTGTTAAGTTTGCCTTTCTTGTAAACCCTTTTCAATGTTCATAAAAAACAAACCCCATTATATATAGCTTGCCAGAAGTGACCTCAAATTTTCTGTTGTATTAATATCAATTACCTGTATGCATAAGTCACAGTGAACTGTATCACTTTGTTGGAGGAGGACTTCTTAGAATCTATCCACATCATTTTTTCCCTGAAAATGTTATTGGCTCCCCATTGTGGGAAATGAATTTACTGTGGGGTGGATGCACTCTTGGTGCCTATATAACTCTATAGATTCCTCACTTTAAAGTCTTTTAACATAGGGCACATTTTACTTTTTTAGCCATCCAGGTTCAGAAGATGATAGAAGGAGGATTCTTCTGAAAGGTTCTAGTCAACTAAATGAATTAATGTAACTTGAAAATGTTTGCCATAGATACTGATCTATAACATCCACATGTTTGTTGCAGGCTGTATGTACATTTTATAATTTAGATCATTGTGTACTCATGCTATGTCCCTTCAGCTGTGAATTGCTACTCTTTGTTCAGGACTGGGCAACTCTCCAGTAGCTACATTCTTACAAGGAATGAATTTTCCATTCTTTTGATTTAATGACTATTCTCCAAGCTACAATCACTTCCTTTCTCACACTATTTTGGGCTGTGTGTGGTCAACTTTAGTGCTACTGTTCTCAGAAAATCATGGGATTTTTTTTATGCAAAAAACTAGTTATGCACCAAAATGACGAAATATTTTTGGTTAGGACATAATTTAGGATCCTTCTTTAATGGGCATATCCTGAATTTACATAACAGCTGAGGCCAAGGTATTTATTAGCCCAAGACTGGTCGTGAGAAAATCCTCCCATTTTATTCTTATTATAACTGCGGTAGTTCCTCAGAACTGCAGTCATTGACCGGGACCCCATTACGTTAGGTGCTGTACAAACACAGAACAAAAAGACCTTATAAGTGCAATTATGTCTACTGATGAAATATTAGACATTTTTCCCATTCTAGCAGCTGCATGAAATGATAAATTAAGGCAGCTGTTAGCTGAGGATATGGGCAGTGAACGTGAAAGGTGAGAGCAAATCCAAGTACAGGGATTGCCTTGATGCAGAGTTACTGAGAGCTATTGGAAAGTGTTGAGTGGGTGAACGTGTGACATCCCTGCTCTCTCATTGGTTGAAACTGTTCCATTTCAATGTCATTTTGTATTCTTTGAACACTGGGCAGAATTATCATTGTTTTTTTCCTTTATTTACACATAGCCAAGTGTGCTCTGCACAGGAATGCTCAGAGATTATTTCACATTCCTTACATTCATGGTGAGGAGTGGCTGTCTCAGCTCCCATCTATATCTTGGTGTCCCCATAAAGAAATTATTCTGTGCCTTTTGCTTTCCAATAGGGGCTGATGCAAAGCCCCTTATTTTAGAGGCCCAAGTGAAGGTTTTCATTGACTTCAATGGGCTTTGGATCAAACCTTTAAAGAGAGTGGGTTGACCAGATGAGTGCCCTGCTTCACCATTGTCCTATGTCCATTTTAAGCAGTCAGGCCTGGTCCCTTTAGCATTCCTTTCCTGCACAATCTGTTAGAGCAGGTGGAAAATGTTCATTCATTTATTCGGGGGGGAATGAAACTTGACTCTTTCTCACAAATGGTGACTTTTAAAAAATATATATATTTGTTTCATTTTCAGTAGAAAAAAATAATTTTTTTTGCACTTTTTATTTGTTGTTAGAGTTTTTGCTAACTTCCCCCATCACCAGTTTTGATCGGGTTGGCTTAGTCAAATGGTGGGAAATTTTCATTTTAGAAAACTACAAATTTTCAACAACAACAAAAAAAGAAAGCATTCTAGGAAAAAATTCAAAGTCAGCCCATTAAAATAAAATGAAACAAAACCAGCTTTGAAATTTTCATGTAAAAAAAATGTTTTGACCAATTCTATGCTCAATTCAGTGACAACGGATCTCATAAAATGTACTTAATTACCTCTCCAGTAGATAACAATTATTCAGTGTAATTATGATGAGCCAGTTTGTTTTTTAATTGACAGCTCGATCAGTGTTTTATGATGTTTGTTCAACCTTGATGCTCATCGTGCACCATGCCACTGTGTGTTGCCAGATGCATTGCTCGTTGGATTTCCATCTCCACTGATTGCACTCACTATTTGTTCTCATAGTTGTCATTCTGCTGTCTGATTTGTCCTGCACCATCTCTCAGTGACTGCCACTATAGCATTATGATCCCTCATGACTGATGTGGGGATGCTCCCAGTTGTTGCCCCTCTGCTGCCTGCCCATCCAGGTTCAATGAAGGAGCAGTGTTAAACAGGCAAATATGTAAGAACAACGCACAACATAGCACTTGGAGCCAGATTAGATACTCACTCTTGGGACATAAATCACTTCCTGTATCTGCTGGTTTCTACATGTAGCGGATATGGATTTTGCAATGATAGCCTCGCTATCTGTTTTCTACTAAATGTTCCAGATAGTTCAATAACCAAACATCTGTCCTGATGGAATAAATGCATTTTTTTGGATGTATCATGAAATCTTTCAGAGGATTTTTATTTCTCCCAGAAAAGGCAGAATAACATTCCTTTCAATAACTGGATCACAAGGTTTTGTGTTTCAGTATCTTACTGCCATAAAATACAATGTTTAACAATACTACCCTCTGACAAGATATCATAACAGTGTTCTTTTTACTAAGAGTTATTGGGCTAAAATGTCAATTTCACTAATTTTTCAAAGATGGATTCCAGAAACTTCAGGCATTTTCCCTTCACTGAATAGAACCAGGCCAAGTGAGAAGTGATGGATGAATTAAAGTTAGAGAGGAAAGATAACCTTGTGGCTAAGATACTCAGCTGGGACTAAGAAAACCTGAGGTCAATTCCGAGATCTGCTACAGACTTCTGTATGGCCTTGGAAAAGTCACTTAATGTATCTTAGTTTCCCATCTATGAAATGGGGCTAATCGTACGTCCTTTCTACTACCTCTTTCTGTCTTAGAATCGAAGCACTTTGGGGCATGGACTGCCCCATATTAGGTGTGTGTGTTCAGTATCGAGTATAATAGGACTCTGTAATCTGTGGGCATTACTGTAGTACTACATCTATTAAAAATAAGTGTCTGAAAAAAGTGGGTATATTAATACTGTGTATACAATGGCCTCATAGTATTCACTTTCTGCAAACTGCAAATGAGCTTCAGGCTGCTTCAACACAACATTCATCCTGTCAAAGTAGCACTTAAAAAATTCTGATTCCTTCCTTTGAAATGTAGTTGTATTAATTGCAGCCATTGTTTTCCAGGTGGAGAGGAACAAAGAGTCACTCCCTTCACAGTTCTTTCAGAGGTCTACCAGAAGGTTCTTGTCTCATAAATTATTTCCCTCTCATGAGGAATCGACCACTCAGTAGCCACCAGCCTGGGTAGTCTATAATTCTTCATCCACATTTCAAGTCTTCATCCACATTTTTCATGGGTAAGAGCTTTGACTGGTGAAGAGCTCCTGTGATGCTGGCTGTTATGAGGCATATAACAGACCTACATAAAAACGATATGCAGTGTTGTTGTAGCCATGTTGGTCCCAGGATATTAGAAAGAGAAGATGGGTGAAATTATGTCTTTTATTGGACCAATAAAAGAAGTTTATTAAAATAAAAAATAAAAAAAGAAGTTGATCCAAGAAAAGATATTACCTCACTCACCTTGTCTCTGTAGTAAATAATTAGCTAGTCACACACTTACTAAAATCAAGTTATGTTCAAGAAATGCTAAGAGTGGAACATAATCAAGGAAATCAATAAGGGCAGATCTCTTACAGTGTATCCTCATTATGCTTCAAGGTCCAGAATGGATAAGCATCCAAAAGTATGCAAACATATCCTAACCCTGCCTATGAAACTCTATGAACCTCTTGAACCAAATTTATCTCTGGGGTAACGTAATCAAAGCCATATTAAATTAAATTAACCAGGGACAAATTGGACCACTTAAGCCTGCAAAATTGGGTTTGAAACTACCCCAAAATAGGCTTTCCCCTGATATTTCTTGTTCTTTCCGATTCCATTAGGGATGACAATACACTGAGAAGAAGCTTTTTCTTCATCATATCGTCCGGGCACTTCCAGGCAGTCTTAGAAAGTGCAGTGGGGCACAAGACTGAGTAATAACTGTTACGATGTGCTCAGCATTGTTTTGCACAGCACTGCCAAAGAGAACACATGGTCCCTGTGCCAGAGTTCAGAATTTGGACAGACAAGAGGTTACAAATACTAGCTGCTCTTGATGACTAGAGAGAGGTTATCATAAAGGGCTACAATTTTGTGACCTTAAGAGCCTCTGACTGCCCACTGATACAGGGTTCAATGTCATGTAACAGCAGCTGCCATCAACCCTGACAAACTCACTTCACCTAACACATTGCTGTCATGATATTTATCTATAGAGAATGTTATGTGAGATAGCCAATGAAAACCAGTGACACAGTGGCCATTAATACCATTGTGAATCATATGTATTAACACTGTATCAGAAATTATGGATACTTACTGATATTATACTTCAAAATCTGTAAGCAAACAAAGGGAGAAACAAGGGGTTTTTTTGTCAAGAGTGAGGATGATTATTTCCCTGACTCTAATGTAAATTGAGCATGGTGATGCCAGAGACAATGGACAGTTCATTTGAGTTGAAGGTAATCAGGAGGAGCAAATGAACATAAAGATGTGAAATCCACATGGGAAGACACTGGCATCTGAACCCTAGGTGTTCATCCTAACTCTGGTGACAAAGACAATAAAGTTTGGGGGATATAAGGAGAGGCAAAAAGACGTTTTGGTGATCCATCACTGAGGTCAGTGGTCTTTGCATCCAGGAACCGTGGAGCCCCAGCCATGTGGGTTAGTGATACTAAGTGTCTGTAGGTGAGAAAACTGCCTTAGAAAAGGCTTGTAGCCTGTTAAGTTTTAATCACTAGAAAGTGTGATTACAATTTTGTTTGTAACCATTTTCTGTTTCGATTATCTCTGCTTTAGTATCACTTAAATCTCTGTTCTTTCTTAATAAACTTATTCTTGTTTTATTAAAAATTCATCTCAAAGCTGTTATATTAAAGTAAGGTGTGACTACTCAGCTGAACCAACAGGCTGGTTTTTTACTCCCTTTGGAGACAGCTGACTTGGTAATTTCTGTGAGTGTCCTGTGACAGGGGCTGGATACTACAGAGGAATAAACACTCTTCCGGGGGTTCAGAGACTTGTGTATATCAAGTGTTACCCGCAAGGCAAAAAGGACTGGCAGGCTAACACACTGGGATGAAAGGGAGCTGTCACTTGGTTTAACAGCAACAAACCTCTCTTTAGCTAAGGCAGAGGGTAACAAGGTCACCCATAGTTCTGGACACCTCACAAAAACATCACAGCGGGCCTGGTAGAACTTCTAATTTAGATGGTTGACCATAGTATGTTATGTTTTAAGGAGAGATTTCGATAAACAGAGGGAGTTAAAAGGTACAACGAAAGAAAGAACAAAAACAAGAGTGGGGCAAAAAACTAGAAAGGGAGAAATGAGACAAGAGAAATTAGGGAATGCATAAGACCTGGGTGTCTCACTTGGTATAGAATATAAAACCCAAGGGAGGAATTTGGAGAGAGGAGTGACAAGGTCCTAGAAGATCCTGGAGATGAAGATGATATTTTTAGATCCCGTGGTTTGGATAGACTGGAAGAGGGTAAAGTGGAAACCACCAAGGGTCAGAGAACAGAGGGAAGATGCAGAAGTCAGGGGGGAGATATAAATATTACCCAAATATTTTCAAAGATCAAAATATTGATTTTGAGGCCTAGGTGAAGATTTGGAGCTTGTTCTTGTTCCTTTCAAATCAGTTCACTAAGTCCGTGCTTGACGGGAAGCACCTGTTTGTAAATGAGATACTCCTGAGAACCATCTTACAGGTTCAGCTATCAGCATTTTCAAGCACAAGGATTAGCCACAACAGATATGATTCTTTGTCAGGAGGACATTTTGGAACCTACATTTTTAGGAACTTAACGTTAGTGGGCCAAATTCTGTCTGTCTAGGTTTTTATAAGGTGGCCTGCTGTTGTGGCATCTGACATGAACTCCTATCTGCAGTGCAATCAGATGTAATGGTGCAGCCTGGAGAGCCAGATTCTCAGCGGGCGTAAGATGGAAAAGGTTCAGAAAAGGGCAACAAAAATGATTAAGGGTATGGAATGACTTTCGTATGAGGAGAGATTAATAAGACTGGGACTTTTCAGCTTGGAAAAGAAATGACTAAGGGGGATATGATTGAGGTCTATAAAATAATGACTGGAGAAAGTAAATAAGGAAGTGTTATTTACTCCTCATAACAGAAGAACTAGGGGTCACCAAATGAAATTAATAGGCAGCAGGTTTAAAACAAACAAAAGGAAGTATTTCTTCAAACAGCACACAGTCAATCTGTGGAACTCTTTGCCAGTGGATGTTGTGAAGGTCAAGACTATACCAGAGTTCAAAAAAGAACTAGATAAATTCATGGATGATAGGTTCATCAATGGCTATTAGCCAGGATGAGCAGGGATGGTGTCCCTAGCCTCTGTTTGCCAGAAGCTGGGAATGGGAGACAGGGAATGGGTCACTTGACGATTGCCTGTTCTGTTCATTACTCTGAAGCACTTGGCATTGGCCACTGTCAGAAGACAGGATACTGGGCTAGGTGGACCTTTGGTCTGACCCAGTATGGTTGTTCTTATGATGTAGCTCCATTGATGGCACTGAAACTATACTGTTTTACACCATATTATGAACTGGTTTTCATGTTTATTTTTGCTTTTGCTAGCACATGCCTGCTTGATGAATGGGATTCCATAAAGACAAAACTCCAATAAAGTCTAAAACCCAAATAGCTTTGTGTATCAGTTACAGACACAAATAATAATCATTGTAACATAAGGTTTAGAGATACATTGATTGGCTTCATAATAGAAAATATCCCTTGGGATCCTTATAATATTATCTGACCTTAAGAGTGAAATGACATTTACGCAAATGCCTCTGGAATGGATTCTGTGCTTTTCATCTTGGCATTCATAAAGTAATTCACACATCATTAATAAGGAATCATTTTTCAGCAACCTCCTCCCCCCCCCCAAAAAAAACAAACAAAAATCAGGGAACACATGGCTCATTTTTATTGATTTTAAATTACGACGAAGACATTATCTAAATAGCTCCAGAATACGAGCAATATTTTCTCAAGAATCTAAATTTGATCATGGCTCCTCAAATGATTTAAGTTTAGATCTTACCCATTTTTTTATTTTTCCATGTCAAATTATTGGCACACACTATTGCCTTCTTACTGATCTAGGATTCACTTTTTGCTCTCAATGTATTACATGAGGGCTTGAGAGCACCTGGTTGCATCTGTGGTGCATTAAAAACCTTTATATGCATGAGCTCATTAATGTGCCCTAAACATTTTAAGATGGGCTGAAATGTAAAATTACAAGAGTTCAGTTTGGGAACAATTCTCTCAAGTTGAAAAAATATAGCATAAGTACAAACCCAAAAGTTTTCCTATTTTTTGTATTGTTGGTTCTTCTGACACTTAAAATGTTTGTTTTCTTCCAAACAATTTTCGATTCCTTCACTCACACTCTAGAACGGTGGCTCTCGGCCAGGGGTACACGTACCCCTGGGGTACTCAGAAGTCTTCCAAGGGTCCCATCAACTCATCTAGATATTGGCCTAGTTTTACAACAGGCTACATAAAAAGCACAAGCAAATTTCATACAGACAATGACTTGTTTATACTGCTCTATATACTATACTCTGAAATGTAAGTACAATATGTATATTCCAATTGATTTATTTTATAATTATATGATAAAAATTAGGAAGTCAGCAATTTTTCAGCAATAGTGTGCTGAGGCACTTTTGGTTTTTTATGCCAGATTTTGTAAGCAAGTAGTTTTAAAGTGAGCTGAAACTCGGGGGTACGCAAGACAAATCAGACTCTTGAAAGGGGTACAGTAGTCTGGAAAGGTTGAGAGCCACGACTCTAGAATCTTTGTGAGCTGAGCCAATAGATACTTTGTGATGACTCGAGCTAGTTAAAGAAATACAAAATTAACTTTTTTTCAGCAAAACACTGGGATAAATTTTTCACAAAATGTCCCCATTTTCCCAATAGCTCTAGCGACCAGGGGGCTCTGTGGGTGGGGCTAGCTAAAGACATTTTCTTTTCAGCAGCCAAGAGAGGCAGAGTTGCTCCCAGTGGGCCTAGTTCTCCCCTGCTTATGACCTTGTGTTGTCCTTTACACCTCTGCAGATTGGGAGGCTGCGTGGTGTAGTGCAATAGTGCGCAAACTTTTCCAGTCGTGCCCCTGTTACCAGTCACAGAATTTGGCTGGGAGAGATTGCAAGTGCTTTGGGGGATAGGATTGTAATTCAAAGTGATCTGGACAAACTGGAGAAATGCTCTGAAGTAAATAGAATGAAACTCAATAAGGACTAAGGACAAATGCAAAGTACTTCACTTAGGAAGGAACAATCAGTTGCACACATACAAAATGGGAAGTGACTGCCTAGGAAGGAGTACTGTGGAAAGGTATCTGGGGGTCATAGTGGACCACAAGCTAAATATGAATCAACAGTGTAATGCCGTTGCAAAAAAAGCAAACATCATTCTGGGATGTATTAGCAGGAGTGTTGTAAGCAAGACAGGAGAAATAATTCTTCTGCTCTACTCTGTGCTGATTATGCCTCAACTGGAGTATTGTGTCCAGTTCTGGGTGCCACATTTCAGGAAAGATGTGAACAAATTGGAGAAAGTCCAGAGAAGAGCAACAAAAATGATTAAATGTCTTGAAAACATGACCTATGAGGGAAGATTGAAAAAATTGGGTTTGTTTAGCCTGGAAAAGAGAAGACTGAGAGGGGACATAACAGTTTTCAAGTACATAAAAGGCTGTTACAAGGAGGAGGGAGAAAAATTGTTCTTCTTAGCCTCTGAGGATAGGACAAGAAGCAATGGGCTTATATTACAGCAAGGGAGGTTTAGGTTGGACATTAGGAAAAATTTCCTGCCAGGGTGGTTAAGCACTGGAATAAATTGCCTAGGGAGATTGTGGAATCTCCATCACTGGAGATTTTTAAGAGCAGGTTAGACAAACACCTGTGAGGAACGGTCTAGATAATATTTAGTCCTGCCCTGAGTGCAGGTGACCTCTCGAGGTCCCTTCCAGTCCTATGATTCTATGAATTAGTATGAAGGGGATTGCTACACTGCAACTCACTGGGCCACAACCCAGTGGTGAATTAAAACCCATGTAGCCCTGCGTGACTGGGGTCAGAAGCACTGCTTTGCCCCAAGAGAAAAGTGGGTTTGTTTCAGCCCCTCTCTCCCCTCTCTTTGCATAGGTGCTCGGGGAAGGGGCAGAAGTTGGCTGCATGGGAGTAAGAGGGGAGACATTGTGTTAAAGAAAGCCAAGCTCCACACTCAGGGTCATAGGTCTGTGCTGAACCCCAAGCTGGGGAGATTTCTGGTTCTTCTGCTGCTTTTGTGACGATATTTTGCTGCCTGTTATAAACATTATCCTTGGGAGGAAAAGCCCTAGCTGGCTGTCCCTATGTATTTTTTTCCCTGATGAGTCATTCCACCAGCATATACCCAATCATCAGTTAAGCCAGACAATGAAGTCAATAAGGTTTCCTGAGAGCAAAATTGGCCCCATTATTCACAACCACTGTGTCTGCCTAGTTATTGATAACATACCACTCAGGGGCTGGAGACCTAAATATGATGGAAAATCACTAGGGACAGGAAACCTTCGTTCCAAACGCAAACATTTACTGATGTTAGAAAAAAGTTGGGTTAACGTTTTCCTTGTGTATGTTTTCCTCCTGTCAACTGGAAACAGAAATGCTTAGGTATTGTCAGGAGAGCGGCTATTCCTGTGGCATTTCTGCCATGGCTGTAACCATTCTTGCAAAATTCTCAGCCTGGTTTCTGAACCCAACAAGATGGATGGGCAGCAGAGCAGACATTAGAGCCAAACCATCACACTCTTTGATGTCTGCCCATCACAAAATAGCAAAACGGGAGTACCAGGCAGAAAGGATGGATTGCACGAATAAAATAACCACCCAACCTTCAGAAGGAGATTGTCCACCAGCAGTGGATGTAATCTTCACCTGAAGTTTTCCAAGTGGGCTGACTCAACTCAGCCAAGGAATCAGTAACACTTAGGGTGGCTGGGCCAGATTCACCCTGGGGTAAATTCATAAACGTCAGTGGAGTTACACACAGGGATGAGCTAAACCCATTGTCAGGTTGTGAACTGTACGCCTCTAACTGGGAGAAAAGGAGTACTTGTGGCACCTTAGAGACTAACCAATTTATTTGAGCAAAAGCTTATGCTCAAATAAATTGGTTAGTCTCTAAGGTGCCACAAGTACTCCTTTTCTTTTTGCGAATACAGACTAACACGGCTGCTACTCTGAAACCTGCCTAACTTGGAGAGTCAGCCTTAGTCTACCAACACGAGCACAGCCAGGAAACATCTATCAGAGTCTCATGGTTTTTCTGCTAGCAGAAATAATGAGAAAAAAGGACAGTCAATAGAAAGTATGTATGCATGTATTTATTTATTTATTTGTATCACCGTAGCATTAGGAGGCCCCAAACTTAGATCAAAGCTCCATCATGCTAGGTCTGTCCGAACATGCGAAGAGTGACAATCTCTGCCCCCACAGAGCTGGCAGTCTACAAAGAGAAGGCAGATAAAGGATGACTCGGGCAGTGATGAGGCAGGTCACACAACAGGTCAGTGGCTGAGCTGGGAATAGTCTAGAGGTCTTCTGACCCCCGTCCAGTGCTCTTGCCACTGAATCACACTGCCTTTCAATATAAATATAAAGAGACTGTGTTTGCCCATGATGTAAGGTCACACCATAGCCAGCTAAAACCCGAGATAATGATTTATAGCTGGTCATTAGGGATCTTTAACAGATTGTTGAGAAATTCCGTAATAAACGCCAATATTAAACCCTTTGCAAGTCCAGCAATGGTGATCAGCTGCTTGCATGTATAAAGAAAAAGCAGTAAAGGCAGAGCAGAAATTAGAGCCCCCTCTCCCTCCCCTTTCAGTATTTTTAATGAAAGGAAAAATGTTCCAGCCATTGGTGAGCTGGCCAGTTCCAGCAAGAACAGTGACCATCAATATGCTGCTGCCATGCCACAGAGTCTGAGTTAGAGCATCTCACTGTGGAACTCGCTGGACTGATTCTCCTCTTGGGACATTCTTATTTATTGTTATCCATTGCTGTAAGGCTGAGGAGCCCCAGTCATGGACCAGGGACCCGTTGCGCTAGGAGCTGTACAAACAGAACAAAAAGATGGCCTCTACTCCAAAGATTTTACAACCAAAGTAATCTTGGTGTGCCTCCATTGAACTCAGTGGTGTTTCTCCTGATTTACAGCAGTGTAAGTGAGGTCAGAATTTGGCCCTCAGAGCTCTGTTGTGTTTGGGGTCCTTTTAAACAGAGTTTTGCAATGATCAAATTGCAGACAGACTCCTTAACACTGAGCTAGCGTCAATTAAATTACCTCTGACTGAATGGTGAAACTTACTCTGCTATTGGGACCATCTCAGTATCACAGTCCAGAAAACAACAAGTTAAACTGCATATTAAAATGATCTTTTTTCTCTCCAGAGTCTCCTTTTCTTACTGGCTGGCTGCTTTCCCTGCTTTCCTTGTCAGTTTTGGTGTGAGCCTTTCTTTCCCCTCTGTGCTCTATTACACCGGAGGGTGTTCCCCTGCACCTCCCACATTGTGGCAGTTAAGAAGAAGGCTGCAAATACTGAACAAACTGCTGATGTCCCTAAGACGCAAACGTGTGAAAAAGACTTGCAAATGAGTCTAGCACACTCGGAAACAATCTTAACATCTGTTCATGCCGGGGTACCATTTCCATTGCTGGGAAAGGCCAAATTGTCCTCCCTGTCATTTAAAGCTACAGTTTTCTTGGGGTTAAAAACACAGAAGGGGAATGAATTCAAATCATAGAATCATATCATAGAATCATAGAAGATTAGGGTTGGAAGAGACCTCAGAAGGTCATCTAGTCCAACCCTTCGCTCAAAGCAGGACCAACCCCAACTAAATCATCCCAGCCAGGGCTTTGTCAAGCCGGGCCTTAAAAACCACTAAGGATGGCAATTCCACCACCTCCCTATGTTACCCATTCCAGTGCTTCACCATCCTCCTAGTGAAATAGTGTTTCCTAATATCCAACCTAGATCTCCCGCACTGCAACTTGAGACCATTACTCCTTGTTCTGTCATCTGCCACCACTGAGAACAGCTGAGCTCCATCCTCTTTGGAACCCCCCTTCAGATAGTTGAAGGCTGCTGTCAAATCCCCCCTCACTCTTCTCTTCTGCAGACTAAATAATCCCAGTACCCTCAGCCTCTCATGTGCCCCAGCCCCCTGATCATTTTCGTTGCCCTCTGCTGGACTCTCTCCAATTTGTCCACATCCTTTCTGTAGTGGAAAGGATAATGAACTGTACTGATTGTGGATGTGTGATGGTGGGGAGACAATGGGGAGTTATACAGGTATAATTGCTAAGATAGTGGTCCTCTCCTTTTTCCTTACTGGACTACCACCTCCTGTTAGCAATATGGGAAAGGTAGTGTGGCTACAACCCACTGACATCTGCTGTTAACCCTTTGGGGTCATGATCACCAAACTGGGGACCCATGTGCTGGAACATTAGTTTGCACTGTCTGTATGGGACTCACTAACTCTTTCCATGTCAGAGGAGTATGCCGCGAAGAAAGGTATCGGTACAAATGAGGATGAAGCAAACTTTCCTTAGAATTTAATAAAAATAGTCACAGTCCTGAAGTCCTTTTATATTCACTGTCCTGCTGACTCAAATGAGTTTTGCCTGATAGTAAATATTTCAGGATTTGGCCAAAAAAAATAGTGGTAGTAATAACAATAATAATAATTAATAATTTAAACATATTTAACATCAGTGAGACAGGCGCATTATAAAGACAGACTGACCAACAGACAGTGGCAGAGCTGGGAATCGAGCCCAGGAGTCCAGGCTTTCACTCACCTGCTTTAACTGCAGTGAATAACTGCAAATGTAAAAACTACAATTAAAAACCCCAACAACTGGAAACCCAGAAAATGAGAAAATAAAGGTTTCATTTCATTTCATGTCAAATGCTAAGCAGCCCCAGCAGTGTAATGGCTTTAATTTTCAAGGCTGCTGCAGTAACCTTCATTTGCTCTGACAGAGCTGAGGGATGGTGACTGCACAGGATGACTACCCTAATTCTGTGTCCATTTCACACAGATGTCACATGTGCAAGGAGGTTGAGCTCTCTGTGTGTGTCTGGTGGAGAGAGAGGGCTGCTGCTGTAAAGACCTCCAACTGGCTTCAAGAATAGATTCACACAAAGCTGTCCCTGTGGCTGAATCCAGCAGGAGGTTGGGATACCAGTGTAACAGGAAACAGGGGAAAAGGCTTCAGAGGACAGGTTGTAACTTTAATTTGGCCAGATGTAAAGCACACCAGGACTTGTACAATAACTTGAACATTGAAGGACATGTAATGACTTTATTTAACCATGATTAATTAATGAGTAATTCCATTCCAAGTCATTTTTATCATTATAAAAACCTAGTGATGGTAACTACAATGTCTGTGTTACAATTATTCTACTCTCATCGTCTATAATAGGGGAGGGCAAACTACATCAGGGCATCCAATCAGGGCTTTCAATCTGGCCTGTGGGACTCCTGGAAGCAGCCAGCACCATGTCCCTGCGGCCCCTGGAGGTGGGGGTGGCAGAGGGCTCCATGCGCTGCCCTCGCCTGCAGGCACCACCCCCCGTTGCTCCCATTGGCCGGGAATGGGGAACTGTGGCCAATGGGAGATTTGGGGGGGGGCACCCACAGGTGAGGGCAGTGCGCAGCGGCGCCTCCTGCCCCCGCCCCCACCCCCACCCTCAGGGACCACTGCTGGACATGCTGGACGCTTCCAGGAGAGGCACAGGGCCAGGGCAGGCAGGGAGCCGGCCTTAGCCCCACTGCACGCCGCTGCCACCATGGAGCCGCTTGAGGTAAGTGGCACCGGGCTGGAGCCCGCACCCCAAATCCCTCCTGCACCCCACACCTCAACCCCCTGCCCCGAGCCTCCTGCCTTTAGCCCCCTGCCAGACCTCTCCTGCATCCCAACCCCCTGCCCCTGAGCCTCCTGCCGCACCCTGCACCCCTACCCCCTGCCCTGAGCCCTCTCTTGCACCCCAACCCCCTGCCTGAGCCCCGTTCTGCACTCCGCATCCCCTCCTGCACCCCAACCGCCTGTTCTGAGCCCCTGCCACACCCCGCACCCGAACCCGCTGCTCTGAGTCTCCTCCTGCACCCCACACCCCTCCTGCACCCCAACCTCTTGCCCTGAGCCCCTTCCTGAATACCCTGCACTCGCTCCCGCACCAGAACCCCTTGCCCCAGCCCTACATTCATGGCCCTGTGTACAATTTCCACACCCAGATGTGGCCCTCGGGCCAAAAAGTTGGCCCACCCTGATCTATATTATTGCTATTAGTCCTTTTTGAAGGATATGTTTTGTAAGTAACAAGTTTTATTGCTGATGCGATACTGAGAGATGAAATACTTTCTCTCTGGAAGGATATTGTGGAGCAAGTTTCCCTATGACTAGGAACAAAAAATACCAGCAGATGGGCTACAACTCGAGCAGAAACAATTCTGTGAAATTCCAGCTTAAAACAGGCAATAAAACTAGCAATAGCATTTCAGCAGGAACGATCTTTATTGCAATGGAAAAGTCCATTGGAAATGCTAGTTGTTTCAAGAACGGTTCGAACCTGCAACTTTGCTAACAATCCTGGTGGATTTGAAACAAGAAGCATGTTATGTTCATATCCCTCTAAGGTGGCCAAGGGAACAAATTGGATTCAAAGTAGAAACCTACAGAGAAGGGAGTTGGAGACTTTCTCCTTTTTGGGTGGGTGAGGCTCGTTTTGTTATGGGAATGAGCCAGGCCTGGATGAAGCTCTTGTATTGTCTTGGCCAAATTAGTTCTTAAAACTATTCAGATCCAATTTTGGAACCAGTCAGTATGACTGGAAGGCGAGCCTGCCGATTCAGGGAGTTGTCACTCACTCTTTGCTCCCCTGAAAGATATGATTTGCCTTTAATCCCTGCTTATTTTCAGCATCAAATAGCCTTCTGTATCCCTAGAGTTATTCTGACTGTTGGTGCTGCTCATTATGGGCCTGCTGTTGCATCTATTGAAGTCAGCTGGGATTTTGATATTAGGTGGAGGATGGAGCCTAACTCCTTCCTATGTTTTGTCTTCACCTGACTTGTCTCCTGCCACATTTTTTCCATTGACACATCCAACATCCTTCTATTCAGTAACCCTCATATATATATTTTTAAGTATGCAGACAATCCATAATAGGTTTTAGCTCATGATGGCCCCACAGCAAAGCACTTAAGTACAAGCATAGCTTTAAACACAAGAATAGTCTCATTTGAAATCAACAGTATTGCACCCCTCGAGTTACATGTGTCACAGCTCAGGTCAACTGCACCTGTATTTCCCCCTCTGTGATCCCTAGGGGGTACACACACTCTCGGCTTCTGCCTCCTCAGGTGTCGTCTCTCTTGGGCAGAGACCCATACTTCTCTCCCTCCGGACCGGGGTTTTTTCAGGCTGCACAGTTCCCTGCCTACTTTGTGATGTTCCAGCAAACCAGACTGCCCGAACAGGCCAGAATCTGTGCTATGCTTTCTCTTTGAAGACTTAAGACCAGCATAATCACCAACAGTTGTAAGTTACCACATGTCCCTTTATTAGCAAGCACATTTATTCTTAAGGTGAAAGCATTACAGAGAAAACATATAAAGGTTCCTATACACATGCTAAAAGCTTACCAGAGGTCACCCATCAGTCTTATGGCCTCAGTAGGCCAAAGTCCTTTCAACCCTTCCTAAGAAGGATTAGGTTCCCCCACCTCCCCTTGGACAGGAGGTCCTGTCCATTTGCTGGATCAGAAAGAAGGCCTGGAGTCAGTTTAACCTGAGACTATTTATGCAAGATTCCTTTCTTTGTTAGTTGGTCTCTGGAGAATCCAGTTTGAACCAGTATACGTGAACCTCTCCAGGTGGTGGTACTTCTTTGGAGGCATTTCAACCTGAGTGAACTTGCCTAATCACTCCTCATCCACTGTTCTTAGTTCTTGGAGGAGCGGTGGTAACCCTCCCCCCAAGGAATTACATAAATCCGGGGTGCAAAATGATACATCAACTTAATACAGTAAGATCTTCAAAGATATTACAGGAAATTGCCATATCTGGCATTACAGACTTATGCAGCAGGACGTATGGGGCTATTCTGCCTTGTCTTGTCAAATTGATGAACATTAATAATTTTTTGCCATGCCCTCCTGCTTCTGATGCCATGGTTTAGCTCCTGCCATCAGATAACTACCTGATGATGGTACCTGACCATCCTGCATACCTACTAAATACCAGGTGTTGGGCATCCTTCCACCCTGTCCACCTGATAGCCACTTGTTGTTGCCATCCTGCCCACCTGCTGTTGGCCTCATGTTCCCTTCACGTCTGTTTAGAATTTATCTGTGAACCGCGCTATTTTTTCCAAAAAGTGCTGGGAGTTAAAATGCCTTCTCTATACCATCATTCAGAAATGCTTCTTGAGCAGCGCTGGAGAGGAGGAGAGAGCTGTGAAAACCCAGATCCCAGATTCAGCCTTCTGCACGGGAATGGGAGCATCTTGCTCTTACAGACAGCAGATCGATCCTCTGTAATGGCAGGGGAGACGAGAGAGGATGCCTTGTAACAAGTTACTGATGATCGAACTCATCAGAACAATCAGTTAGAAAACTTGATCAGAGTGCTCAGATGATCTTTATGTAGTGACAGCTGTGATGAAGAGAGACTGTTCTGTGCGGAAATGCAGACGGGGTGGCACAGAGCATTGCTTGCACCGAACTTCATATCAATGTTAATTCCCTTATTACTTGAACAGCCATGAGCTTTGTCAGCTCTGTGGGTTATTTAACTTGCGAAGAGTTAATTTAGTGTTTGAAAATCACAGTAGCTCCCTCCCCGCAACTTGCTGATATGCATGTGTCTCACATATCCTATGGAACAAAACAGGGAAGCAGACTTGGCATCCAGAAAAGGAGACAGGGGAACAAATGATCAGATGGTCTCTTCAGAACACGGCTGTTAAAATCATCTTCCTCTCCCATTGCTCTGACCATGTTACTCACTTCTTCAAATCCCTTCACTTTCTGCATTAAATTCCCGGCTGCAATTTCAAGGCTTTCCCAAATTGTTTGTAATCTCTGCTGTTACTTGCACCTGCTCCTCCCAAACCTTCTGCCTGATTTACCCTTTACCATTCCCATTTTCACACTGCCCTACACATGCCACCCCCGCACTGTCTCTTCCCCTTGTTCACAAAGCAATCCCCATTGCTATATTCAAATATAGCCTTTAAAATATACTCCTTCCCTCAAAGCTTTCAGCGGTGAACCATCGAGAACTGAGTATAAGAACATATATTTAAGAAAGCTTGCTGATCACTCCAAGGTTTGCTCTGGGCATAGATTTTCAGAAATAAATGGGTGCTCGTTTACATATGTAATAATTACATGCACAAATGACTTAGATATGCATCAAACCAGTCTTTTCAACATATAAATTAGGCATGCAAATGTGCACAACATTTTGGGCAATCAATATTTCATGTATTTTGTTTAAATGTGACCCAAGAAGTTTGGACAACACTGTCTGGATCCTTTAGATTGCAAGCTCTGTTGGATAGAGACTGGTTTGTCATCTTTGTTCTGTGCAATGCCAAGCACATGCTGCCATTGCTCAATAAATAATAATGGTTTTTATGCATAGTTTATAGTCATGACACTAAATTCCTTTTACAATGCAATATTATAAGCTGAAAGTGAGAAGAAGAGCTACAAATTTATCACTATGCAGCCTCTAATGCTGCTTCTTTAGAAGAATATGGTATAACACAAAGGAGGAATATTGCTTTATAATTGCTGCTTAACCCAGTATGTAGTGGATTCTATGTAATACACCCACAGAGAGTGTTATAGTAAGGTGCAAGTGGGAAAAATCACTTACTTGGGGGCAAGACATGTTTGCAAAATGAAACTCAGTTATTTCACATAATCGGACACAGAGAAAAGAAATAAGAAAAGGAAAAAGAGGAGATAGGAAAAAATAGACCAAGTATACTAATCTAGACAGACTAAGAGCAGAGTCAGTATGGAGTAGGGTATAATGTGGTGAGATAAACATGGCTACACTTGTTGCTACAAGAATTATTCCATATGCTAAAGCAGAAGCATGATGGGTATTCCCAAATTATTCTCGAATACTTATTCATATTCATATCCCACAGTATTCTTGCCAGCAAGTTAAAGAAGTATGGGCTGGATGAATGGACTATAAGGTGGACAGAAAGCTGGTTAGATCATCGGGCTCAATGGGTAGTGATCAATGGCTCCATGTCTAGTTGGCAGCTGGTATCAAGCGAAGTGCCCCAAGGGTCAGTCCTGGGGCCAGTTTTATTCAATATCTTCATTAATAATCTGGAGGATGGCGTGGACTGCACCCTCAGCAAGTTTGAGATGACACTAAACTGGGAGGAGTGATAGATATGCTGGAGGGTAGGGATAGGATACAGAGGGACCTAGACAAATTAGAGGACTGGGCCAAAAGAAATCTGATGAAGTTCAACAAGGACAAGTGCAGAGTCCTGCACTTTAGGACGGAAGAATCCCATGCACTGCTACAGACTAGGGACCGAATGGCTAGGCAACAGTTCTGCAGAAAAGGACCTAGGGGTTACAGTGGACGAGAATCTGGATATGAGTCAACAGTGTGCCCTTGTTGCCAAGGGACGTGATCGTTTCCCTCTATTCAGCACTGGTGAGGCTCATCTGGAGTACTGTGTCCAGTTTTGGGCCCCACACTACGAGAAGGATGTGGAAAAATTGGAAAGAGTCCAGCAGCGGACAACAAAAATGATTGGGGGCTGGAGCACATGACTTATGAGGAGAGGCTGAGGGAACTGGGATTATTTAGTCTGCAGAAGAGAAGAATGAGGGGGAGATTTGATGGCTGCTTTCAACTCACTGAAGGGGGTTTTCAAAGAGGATGGATCTAGACTGTTCTCAGTGGTAGCAGATGACAGAATAAGGTGTAATGGTCTCAAGTTGCAGAGGGGGAGGTTTAGGTTGGATGTTAGAAAAAACTTTTTCACTAGGAGGGTGGTGAAGCACTGGAATGCGTTACCTAGGGAGGTGGTGGAATTTCCTTCCTTAGAGGTTTTTAAGGCCCAGCTTGACAAAGCCCTGGCTGGGATGATTTAGTTGGGGATTGGTCCTGCTTTGAGCAGGGGATTGGACTAGATGACCTCCTGAGGTCTGATCCAACCCTGATAGACTATGTTTCTATATAGAAATAATTGGGACAGAGGAAGGCTATTGTTCAATATATATAATCAGATGTAATAGCGCAGCTCCAGAAGCTGGACTTAACTCACTAGCAAACTTGTAGCAAAAAAAGCTAGTAAATCACAATTGGATTTTATGAAAACAGCTGAATGCATTTGAAACAGCTAGAGCATGTGTGTGTTCGGAAAGGCACTGACTTGGGATAATAATGGAACTTCCAGAAGCCAGTTTTCAGTATCTGATGTTACTTCGGATCTCAAGTTACCATCATGCTAGCTCCATAAATACTTACAAAGAAGACAATTTCAGTGGCGTATATATGAAGGAACCATGCTTTGCATTACTTGGAATTCCATAGAATGCCTAGGTTTACTCTTAAATTATACTTTGCTGTTACATTTTCTGATCTCAGCTTATCCCTCATAGAATCTATATCCAAATTCTGTCTTCCATGCTGTCCATTGCCAAAGTGTCTAAGACTAAGCATAAGTACATAGTATAAATCATGAAGTGAACTCATTGAAATGGAAATACTTGTCAGTGTAAATATCAGTGAATCTAGTGTACCTACCATGAGGTAGGTGGGTGGGTATTTTTTTCAGTACAAACGGCTGTGTCATCATTTGAGCTTTGTCAGAAAGTGAATTAAATTTGCACTAGATGAATGATCTCTAAGCAAGCTACTGAAAAATGTTGGGGTGGATATTGAATAAACTAGGCTATATGACACATTCATCTATTAAATCTATGACTATTAGGTTGGTGAGCTGAATTCTTGTGCCTCTAATTTCTGTTGAGTCGTTCCTCCTTCTGAAGTCTTGAGTCAGCTTGATAAGAATTTTTCTGATTTGTTTGCATTGCTCTGAATAATAATGTTGCTTTACAAATGGAAGTGCTTTTAACTTTAAAAGGAAACTACCTTAAGCACTTTATCCAGTGTGTAGAAATTACAGCAAAAGGGAACAAGCAGAATTACATAGAAGAGGGGCTATTAAAGGCTGGTTCTTTTGGGTGTGTGTGGGGAGGGGTCACTGAGATATAATTATTGTGTTCTCTACATCATTCAAGGCTCAGACAGTCGACTTTTTCATATCCTAGCCATAACAGTTCTTGCATTTTATAATATTGCCTTTGTAAGTTTCTCAAGTATGATATGCAATTCTTTAATTTGCTTGGCTGTTCTCTAATAGAACAACCTAATTAAACATGATTAGTTTTCAGATTGCATTAAACTTGATCCCTACATATAGAAAACACTGAATCCAATTAGAGGCCATAGCAATCATTTGAGAAATGTGCAAATAGGACACCATACACTAAAATACAAATGCCTGCTCTTTTTAGCATTTCAATTTCCTTTGCTGTTTAATGAAATATGAAAATGTGGGGGAAAAGCCATTCATGATTGTGGCTTTCATATTACAGCTCCTGCGTGGAGAGAATGCTTGGATGGGGGGCTTGTGTGGGGATCCTGTTGAGACCAATGATAACTGTGTGTGCACATTTGAAGGCAGAATTTAGCCACATGTATTCAACTAGAATTCAGACTATTCATTATTATTTATTTATTGCAGATGCAGAAGGGAGAAAGAGAGCGCCTATAAAACATTTAATCAGTGTGTAATGTGGGAGAGCTGCTGGTGCTGTGATTTGACGTGATCACGCGTAATTACACCATGGGCCCAAACCCATAAAGAATGGATTTCTTGGTGAAATCCACTCTACTCACATCAAACATGAGAATTTGGGCTAACGGCCACTGAAGTAAGACTCCCATTGACTTCAGTGACTCTGGATCAGACCTTATGTGGGTTGAGTGTGCAGAAGGTGGGAAAGTAAAATCCACTTTAGGGTGTGAGGCAGCCGCTCGGCCTCTAACCCAGGTGCTATTTCAACTTGTGGATTAAGATAGTGACCAAAGCTGACCCACAGTAATTGTGCAGGGGTAATAGGGCTACTAGGGCTACTGGTATGCAGGTGGATTATACCCTGTATGCATCAATGTAAGTTATCATTAAAAATGATTGTGCAATCTTATATTCAACTTTTAAATGGCAACACATTGGATGTTTTAAGCATCACTTTTATTAGCTGGCTTTATCTATCTATCTATCTCATGCTACCAAAGACTGGGCCCACTGGGTGTCTGGATGAAGAAAGGTAGGGGGTAAAATATTTGTTTTAATGAATGATACAACTGATGCATTAAAAATACAAAAGAGAGCCCAGATGAAGTAAATCTCCCATTACATAGATTTTTCTAATGAAAATGTAAGCAAAGGGATAAAACAACCCCCCACTCTTTCTTGCCAAGCTTCAGTCAGGATCAGTGTGAACTTTTATAGCTTATTTTAAAAAAAACTGGCTTTATAAGCTGTATGCAGTGTTGTTGTAGCTGTGTCAGTCCCAGGAAATTAGAGACACAAGGTGAGTGAGGTAATAACAGGGATGATGATAAAATTTACTTCCATGGTAAAATACTATGGATTCTACAAATGACAAGAGCTACACAAGTAATAGATATTACTCCATGCTGGGATTTTCAAAGGTGCGAGTGGGCTTTGGGTGTCTAATTTACTCATGCACCTTTGAAAACCACACCCATAATTTCCTTAAGGCCATCCCTTAAACATGTAAACTCCTCTGGGAATCCCTTTTTTTCTTGATTCTCATCTATGTGGGTTTTAATTTCGGGATGACAGAATTTTTTGTTGTGTGATTTTTATCTTTCATTCGATACTTATGGTGTCCTTGACATTCTGCATCCCTGATCATTTTGCCTGGCACTAATATGACCAAATCTCTCAGCTGGTGGAAGGTTCCAGATGGTAAAGCATTCCGTTTCACGATGTTCCAGCATTACCAAGGAAGCAGTAAAGCCAAATGAAGATGACAAAGAAAATTCTAGAGCTAATGGAAAGCAACTTTGTAGATGAAATTTGTGTGGATGTTTGGCTTAGTCTTGAATGGGAACCATCTAGTGTTTGATAATATCTTGTTCAGCACTCAGTTCTGACACACTTTGCTGCAGATCTAAACATGCATCCCTGATTTTGTTGCTCAGTTTTGCATCCGTGTATAATGCAACTGCTGGATAAAATGTGAAAAAACAAATGTTCGGAAACCTATAATGTACATTTTTATCTAAATTCCAGCGACCTGACACTGTAACTCTTTCTCAGCTGAGTAATCCTTACTTCTGGAGGATTTACTTTGCTTCCCTGGGACTATTCATCCGAACAAGGGTTTAGGACAGGACCTGTAATTTTAAACAATTAGTGAGAGATTCTCAATTGGTGTAAATTGGCAGAGTTCCCTTGACTTCCATGAAGTTATGTCAATTTACACCAGCTGAGAATCTGGCCCTTTTACTGTTTTTTTTTTAATACATTTTGCTGTCAATTTGGGAAGCGGGTATAATGTTTTCTATGATCTACTAACAGCAATGCCAAAACATAACAGAGGTCAAAAGAGTCTTAGACACAGAACCTGCAGATCAACAGATTATATGGCATGCCAGCCACCTAGCAGGTTCCTTAGCCCGAGTGTATATTTGTAACGGTTCACCAAATGAAGGAAGACTTCAACACGCCCTGCCCTATGCCCAGCAATAGAACAGTTATCAAGTTCACCAAGCAATATCATCTAGGACTAGGATACGCAAAACTATACATTTTTTCAGTTTCAAAAGGAAATACTTGGAGATCCGTTTACAGGCCTGGGACTTCATTGGCATGCCAGAATAGCTTTTGTAAAAAGAAAAGGAGGACTTGTGTCACCTTAGAGACTAACAAATTTATTAGAGCATAAGCTTTCGTGAGCTACAGCTCATTTCACTTCACTCTAAGGTGCCCCAAGTACTCCTGGTTTTTTGGGGGATACAGACTAACACGGCTGCAACTCTGAAACTTAGAATTGGGAAATGTGCTCTAATCTCCTGCTTCCCAGCACCTGCTCCAACTAGCACCCAAAAACACTGACTCATATTTGAATGGTCAGCCAGGATGACTCTACAAACTTTCTGAGATTCACCCATCACTTTTTGAGATTCCTCTGAGCTACATCCCGCCCTCATTTATACCTGGGTACATCCACTGATTAAGACGGAGCTGCATGAGGATAGAAGGAGGTGAAATCTGGTCCTCAGTTTCTGTAAACAATTTTTACTTTCCATGCAATTTCTTTGGAAATCCTCTTTAAAGCCCTGCCCATTGACCACATGCTGAAAGAACAATGTGGTGGATACGCATACTGGCACACTGTTTGGGGACAGAAAAGCATTTTCCATATTGGCAGCAGTACACTTACCAGGTCAGCTTTGTTATTTGATGGAGGGGAGCATTATTAGAGAAAATCTGCAGCCTAAGTAGGTTTATAGACAAAGGTGTCAATGCAGTTCATGCAGGTGCTGCAAGGGATGATGCTTACGCTATCAATATATACCATGCTCTGCACATTGCTTAAACTAAATCATCATTTAAACACTGCCTGATAATGAAATTGCTGAAAATATATTAGTACTATTGCTCTTACCCTGGGAAAGCATAGCTGGGCCTGGAAGACACTTCCTGTCAGCAAAGCGCAGCAGGCATGTCAGCATTCTTCCCCCTCTTCTTTCTCCCAACTTAATACAAAAATGTGGTATTCTCACAGCTTTACTTTTATCTCTGTCTCTTGTTTCTCTGCTGGTTTTCTTCTTAAATGTTGATGGTACTGAATTCATAGGCAGAGACAAAACTGGGTGCTGACAATCTTAATCCTTTGAGGGGTTAATACTTTTGAGTATCAAACTCCTGATGCTTTTACCATTTTTTTTCTTATGGACTGTCTTCCTTTTTAGCCAGGGGTATTTTGTTGTACCTACAATCTCCTGCCAGTTGGGTGCCTATGCTAGCTTGCTAGGTTATCTGAAGTCTTCACTTCTGGAGTTCCAGTTGAGAGAGGAAAAGACCACACAGACATAAGTCCAAAGTAGGGTCGGTCAAAAAATATCCATCAAAACTGTTTTTCAGCGGAAAATTAGGGTTTCAACTAAATTAATTTGTTCATGTAAAAGTGTCTGCTTTCCACAGAAAATGTTGATCTCCAAAAGCTGAACAACCCACCAATATATATATATATTTCAGCCAAAAGCTGAAATATTTTGATTCTGAAATGCCCTTTCGGTGCCTCATGGAAATTGTAGTTTGGGTGCCTCATGCTTCCATTCTCCTTTATGGGGCAGGCTTCCCAGCTGGACTTCTTCTCCCATGATGCACAGGTGCCCTGTAACTACCATGGCACACTGCCTGACCTCCCCAGGAGTGCAGAGGCCATGGCGCGTCATGAAAGTTGTAGTCCCACCTGGGAGCCTGGCCTATAGAGAATGAGAGCATGAAGTACCCAAACACCTCCTCCCACAAGGCACTGCAATAGCTTTTCAAAATCAAAATATTTTGTTTTTTGACCAAAATATTTCAGTTTTTCCAGTGCAAAACATGAATAAAACATTTTTGTTTGTTTATTTCTGTTTAAACTTTCTATGGAGCCCCTCCCCCCCTCAGTTTCTGACCAGCACAGCACTAGTCCAAAATAATTGCTAGAGGGGAAGAATGGCAACACAAGGAAGTAGGTGAGCATGTGATAAAGATTAATTTGAACAACAAATGAATGGCTGCAATAAAAAATGGACTGAGACAGATTGACTTTGGGAGACAAATTTACACTGTCTAGAACATCCAGTTCTGGCACAACACATTTCACTCTTTACAAGGTAGGTGCTAGAAAAAAGCGTGGCTCAGCAAATATTCTCAAGTAACATGTTCACCAACCTGCTTCCTCTCTCTTTGGTGCTGGTTCAGTTCCAGCATTCTTGGCTGTTATCTAATCCAAGCTTTGCTCAAATACAAACTCCTATTCGCTAAGCTGTCAAAGCACTTTCCTGAGCAAACACAAATCAAATATTTCATCTTGACAAAGCCTGTGCTCTTGACTTCCACACAAACTTGAGACGTGAGAGGATGTTTGCTATGGTTGAAGGCACCTGACACCCCCCCCCCCCCGATACATCTTCTTTAGTTTTAATTAGTTTCTAATCTTTAGGGTCACCTAATCAAATGAATTTCTGGCTCATGTCAGGGTTCCTTTTCTCCTGTATACAACCTCTCTTACCTCTGCTGAGCTGCCAAGGTGCTTTCTTAAACAAAAAGGTCATCTCAGTTTGTGCTTTTGATTTGCAAGTTGCTCACAAACTTGAAGCAGATATTTGTTCTGCATTATTAAGACAGGAATTAATTTTCTTATTTTTACACAATTGATATCTTCCTTCAACTCCTCCAAAAATATCAGAAGGAAGATATCAAATGCATGTACCTACCTAAAGTCATATCTATCAGAAATGAAGGCCCTGAATCAGCAAAGGGCTTAAGTATGTGTTTAATTTTAAGCACAGCAGTAGTCTCATGGAAGTCACCTCACCATTTCCTACCTCTATAATATTCTGGATGTTAGTAATGAATGTTATATTATTATAACGGCTGCGGTAGCACCGATTCCATCTCTAATTCCACACAGTCTGGTTTTCAATGAGTTCTTCCAGGGGAATTTTGACTGAGTCAGGAATTAGTAAATTCTGTAGGATTTATCCCATTTCTTTTTCAGAGGCTGCTCCTGCTCCCATTGGAATCAGTGGCTAAATTCCCATTGGTTTCAGTGGGAACAGGATCAGGGCCCAGAAGAACAGACTGTGATTTGAGGCATTTTGTTCACGGCTGTAAGAATCCTTATTGGCGGATCTTAACTATCTTTTGTTTTATCAGTCGCCTAAGAAAAATGTACAGTGGTTGCACTTTAAAGGCTTTCGTCAGTTAGAAGCTTTTTGCCAGTTCTGCCAGTATTCGCCATTTCCCATTGTGTAAACTGATTTAGCTCCACTGAAATCTCTCTCTCAGATTTTCAACCCTGTAGAGCCATTGTGAGTGGAATCTGATGCTCTCTATGCTATAACAAGAGGCACTCTTTAATTGCAGCCATGTATCCACTGGTGTCGAGGTTTCCATACCTGGAGCAATTGCATCTACGGAACGTTCGGGTGTGACCCGAGCCTGGGGAAGGGAACATTAAACAAAGCTGTCAGACCGCAACAGTATGGATTAAATAAGAATCCCACTTACCATCATCTCCATTAGTGTAAACATACCTGGAAATAGGTCTGTCATTTGTGGACGCACAAAGCAGAGGCATTGTGATTTCAGCGCAACCCTTCACAAAGACAGATGACATATGATACAGCAGATTCTACATGATTCTCTCTACTTCCGCCCCCAAAAACAATCTACAGTAGAATTTGTTTGCACCATGAGCATTTAAAATGCCAGGTTTAGCTGTCAATGTATCTAGTCCCATGAGTCAAGTCAGATTGCTGCATTGGATATACTCAGGGTGATGAAAGGGAAATGACCAACACTGTCTTTGATATAGGTGATTTTATTACACACACAGTGTCAAGTAGAGTAAATTGACTTAGTGCAACAGGACATTCTCCCCTCACCTGAGCTGTGGAGTGACCATGGAGCCACTCTGGCTACTGCAGCTTCAGGGATGTAGCAGTATCTACAGTTCATTGTGCTGATTGCACAAGGGTGGGGTGGTGTACTGTTCCCTGCCCTCCACCCCCAGCCCCACACACACGCATGCTCCCTGCAGTGGTGCAAAAGAACCTCCTGTAAAACAGACAGGGGTCTGCACATCTTGCATGGCCAGCAGGAACCCTTCTTCACCGCTCAGCAGAACCTTACCATTTCCATTGCTAGCTGGGGGGGAGAGGATGCTGCATTAGCCACCTAATGCTACTCCTGTCTGTCAGTTAACAATGTAAAAGTGGAACACTAACCATCTTCTGCCTTTAAATAAATAAACATCTGTCAGAGCATATCCAGGAATGTTTCCTTGTGAGATGCTCTCATTTCGCTGGGAAATGTTTCAGACAAAACAAAGCCTGATCGTCAGACCTGTACATGCAATAAGGGCACGTGCATTTGCTCATACAGTTGCCGTGATTGTGGGTGCAGATGGCCAGACATGAACCTAACAGGCTGTTTGCAAGTGCAGAGTCAGGGGCTCCATGTTATTCCGAACAGCCAGTTTACAGTCTCGCCCTGATCAGCTATCCTGAAAAGAAGAATGTAATTATATTGGGTTCAAGCTGTTCAAGCTGAAGCTTCTTGCCTCTTATTTACAGGAAATGAGTGTGAATTGTGCTTTACTCAGCGCCAAAAAAAAAACCAACTCATCTATTGACGCCCAGAGGCCTACCAGGAAACTTGCACTCTTCTGGGGAAGGCAAGGCCCAGCATCGCTACCTCCGTCACAGGAGGCTCAGACAGGCATTCTGGGGATGGGCATAAGGCCCATGGGATGTGGTCCATGTGATTATGACATCCTCCTTGTGTCTGAAAGTGGGCCTATTCACAACTCGCCCAGCCCAGCTTTTTTATGCTGCTGATGGTAATAATAGACAGTGCGGGTTAAGTACGAGGCTGGTGGTAGCCAGAATAGGGGCTCATGTGACTCAGCGCTCCTGATCACATTACTGAGCCCACTTTTCCAGGAAATGCAGCCGCAAGGTTTGGAGGATAGGGCAATGGACACCAGGATTCTGTTCCCAGCTTTGACACTGACCTGCTATGTGACCTGGGATGGGTTCACCTCTCATGCATCTTGTCTAGTTACATTGCAAGCTCTTTGGGGCAGGCACTGAAACTTACTGTGTGTTTATTCAGGCCTGATCTCAGGTGCCACTGTAATACAAACAAAAAACAACAGGCCAGTTTGGGGAGCAATTTCACATTATTCCCAAACTTGGCCCCGTAAAGATGCTCATAAAATCCAGAGGGATTAGAAAAATGAGTAATACTGAAGTGGACCATTTACTGTGAATCATGAATAATGAGGTTTAATTCTTCCAGAGATGCCATTTTGTACTATTGAAAAGGCCTTCAACTTGGAGGGTCAACCAATTCATTGGATAGATATTACCTTGATGAAGATGTATGGCTTTGATCTGTTTGGGGAGAGAGAATGATTTTGGCTGTAGGTTTGCTGCAGTGTGGTTACCCTGCCAAGACACAGGGGAGAAGCTGATGGATTCTTTGGGGCTGTTTCTTTTTTCCTTTAAATCCATTTTACACCAATGTAACTTCCTTGACTGTAACGAAGTTTCTCCAGATTTACAATGCTGGGAGATTGGAATGAAGCCCATCATTTTGTCCAGCCATAAATATCTCTCAAATCTTACTTTCTACATTTACTAGGTGAAAAGCAGCTCAAAGTGAACTTGGTGTGATTTGCTTTAGAGAGAGAATATTTCCATTTTACACTTTTACAAACAAGTCAATAGACACTTCTAGTCAACTCAATATCTCACCATATAATCCTTAATAAATGGTCAGGATTTTTGGCTACAAAGACAGTATTGTTCTAAATCAACCCTGTATATGCCTATGCAGACCAAGTAGCCACCCCACACAGGCTGCAGAATAATAGCTGTGACCACTTTAGGAGCTGCTTGGCAGGCCCATGGCCGGGCACAGTTTAGAGAAGTCAATTTCGCTCACCTACTTCTTGTCCCCCTTATTTTCATAAAGCCTGGTTTGATTGCTATAACTTTACCCTATAGGCAGTTGTTCCCATTTGCAGACCTGAATTCAGCCAGACCATCTTGGTGGAAATGAGCTTCTTATAGTTAATTCTGGTTCATGGCTTCAAATCAAATCCCAGTGTTACAAATTCCTTGGGCAAATGTCTCTCAAGCACCCATAAATTAACGTCCTTCCAAGGTGCCCAATCCTGCAGTATATGAATGCCTTTGCAAACTGAAAACCCCTCAAAGATAGTTCTAGGACAGTAACCACTGGGGATTTCAAGGGGAAAATAGTTTCTGAGGGAGCCCTGAAGCCATAGTAGACAGATGAAAATTGAAGGGTTTTGTGAAATGCCTCTACCCACTGGATTTTCCTTCCTCATTAAACACAGAGCAAATCCAACCCCCTTCCCTTCCTGATGAAATTTACATGGATTTCCCAGACTCCTTGCGCATGTGCCGGCAGAAGCCATGGCCCTTCACAGGCATCTTCAAGGTTAAATGTAATTGATTTAAAAAAACCCAGATCTTCACCTGTTAAAATAACAATAATTGTTGTTATATTTGAAAGGTTTGTAAAAGTTAAAGTTAATTTGCTTTGAATTTTTATTCTGATTTTTAAAAATATTTGAATTCTACCCTGTTTGAAGAATGAAACGACTTATTGGTTTCACTCTTTCTCTCCATTTTATTGAGCGTCTCATGGTGTGTGTTTGTTTGTTTGTTTATTTATTCATTCATTCGGCATATAGTGGTAGTGCCTGGGGGCTTCCATCATGGACCAGGATCCCATGGCACTAAGTGTTTGTACAAACACATGATGAAAAATATTAAAGCCCTATTGCCTGGATATAAATGAATATGCTGGAATCTGAGCTAACATTTTTTTTAAAGGAAGTTTCTAGCCCACCTTATTCTAGAGAAAAGCTTTAAAATGTGAACCCTGAAAAAAACAGGAGAATAATAAGAACCTAGAATTTATTATTTTGATTCTTCAGGCTCATGAGCTTTGAAAGCTTCAGGTTGGCAGTACTGCTATTCTTAGTGCTGATTTGTTCTGATTCTGAACATAAACAGAGAGATTCCTTCCTCCACCCATATATCCTATTCCCTCTCATCAAGCACTTCCTGGCTGTAGAGGTCTCTAAGTTCCTAGATATAATCATGCTATAGCACCTCCTGTTGGGAAGCGATTTAGCATAACATGATCCACTAGTGCAGGGCTACAGTGTTCAAATTGCAAACAGTTCAAGGGTGTGCTTACCTCGCAACACAACAACACAAACGAAAGCTAAACTTCCTTATCTGAATTTTTAAAAATTATTAAAAGCGTTCCTGTAATATTTTGTAAAATGTGTCGTTTTTAAACACAAAACCCTAAAGGACATGACAGTAGAGCTAAGATAATAAAGGGTGGGGAATTTCCATTCTGTGGAAAATTCTGGTCTTTAAATGCTTGATTTAATCTTAAATCTGGACAAAAAGTCAAAATCTCAAAACTTTTCACAGAACGAAACTGTCAAAAAAAAAATCATTCAGCAGTGTTGAAACACCATGTCATTAATCTGACATTAATCGATGTGGCCACCCGATCCACTACAGTGCACCATGGGAGTTGTAGTTCCGTGTCCCTGACAGCCCCATTTTCCCACAAGGGCCCTGCTCCCCTGCCAGACTACATCTCCCCTGATGTACCATAGCCTCTCGCTGTGGCTGAGCTACGCAGTGCTTCATGCAATGTTTTGTTTCAGTTTTCCCAATGGAAAATTCCATTGAAATAGAACTTTCCCTCTGAAAATTTCATTTAAATAAAATAAATTGTTCAAACTTTTTCAATTAGCCCTCGATGACAGTGCCCCTTTAATTATAATCAGGACATTGTAGTTGTAGCCTATAGAAATAGGGTATTATCTCTTTAAATAGGTTGTGCGCCCTCTAGTGTCAATATGTTGTAAAAGCTCCTATAACCCAATCATAGCTCCAGTATGTTTGTAGCTAGGCCTGGCATCTTTGTGTCTCCTTAGAAAACATGATTTGGGACCTAGCTGTGCATGTGTGGTACCTTATTATTTCTGTTGTGCAAAGGAAACAATAGTAGCCCCTGAACCTCTGATGCTTACAATATGACTGGACTCAGGAAATAAAGACCAGTTTCTTCCAACCACTCCCATGCATCTCATCAGAAATACAGTTGCACTTACATTTCAGCTTGCAGGCAGAGAGGGACTGAGGCTGCAACTGTGATGTCCAGAGAACTACCACTGATGGGCATGGGAATTCTGTGCACAGGCATCTGATGCTTTGGGCAGTAAGTTTTGGTTGCTGTATTTATATGACACATGTGCTTTCTGGTACCTAGATTGTGATGTATATGTAAATGTAAAGACTGTGAAGGGCACTGAGTGAATGTAGTTGATAGACATCCATACATCTCAAGAACCAATTCAACACAACATGGCAGGGGCAGATGCACTTGTACATTCTTATAGTATTCTGTACGTGGGCATCCTTGCCTTCTAGATGTAATTTTCTATGCTAAAATACAATTTGTGTCATGTGTATTAAAATCTGATACTGCTGGGCTGGAAGCAAACATAGCCGGAAGCACAACGAAGTTCCATTTTAAGCTAATTGAGTACAAAAAAATGCATCAAGGTAAAAAAAATCCTACCTCTGATTTACACAGAAAACCTAATAAAACGGAGAGGGCAGCGTTTACCATGCTAAACCATCAGGCTTCTTTAGAGAAGCTAGTGTTTGTATTGCTGCAGTAAGACTGACTTCACTAACAATGCAGCCTGCTTTTTCCCCACCACCCCTCTCAAATGTTGCTTGTTAAGACAAAAGAGCTAATGCCATTGTCAAATGAACTCCCCTGTTTATCTCCACAACAGATTCAGAGCTTGTGGAACTTTTATGAGCTTTGCAGCACTGCCCTGCCAATGACCTGAACCCTGATCAGCGAAGGTCACCTCCATCCAGGGCAAACAATGTAATTTACATGCTAGCTTAGTCAAGGGCCTCTCCCGCACAGAGGATGCTAGTCACACCACATTTTGCTGAATAATGCAAGATAGTTTTGTGAAATGCACTTGTTTGCTAGGCCTTCCGCTGAAAGGCAGCAAACTCAGTTCACATAGCAACTGTTCCTGAGCTGCAGTGTGAGAACTGAGAGGCCAAGGTCTTGCTCATTAGGTCACCCCGCTCTGTTAAATAATCCAAGACACAAAGAGAATTAGAGATCTGATAAATATACAAAGGGCTGGTTTTTAAAGGCTGGGCTCTGCATTCTTTGCAGTGGGAGAGCTTGGTGTGCAAGGAACGCAGGTCTGAGATCCTCAGCAAAGAAATAAAATTTGATTGATACAGTTTTAAATCCAGAGGCTAAAAGAGCTGACTTGAAAATGTCAATACCTCTTTAAACGTGGGTGGTGTATAAATCGCAAAGCACAAATGTGAAGCGGTAGAAAGATTTAAAGAGTGCTGGGGTGAAATGAGTCTACAGTTGGAAACATGTTTGCATAAGGGACTGAGAGACACCCAGGAAGGATTTATTGACACACCAGGATGGCAACAGCCCTTAAACCCTGACTCCAGCGTGTGATTTTCTGAGCCCATCTATTTTTAAAAATAATTTAAAAATTGGTTTGACATTCTGTGCGCGGAGCTGTTAAGAAACTCGTTATGTAACATTCTCTCAGTGAAACGCTCGACGCTTAGCTGGTCTGAATCTCAGTGCAGCTCTTTGTCCCACTTCCTGGATTTTTTCCCCTTCCTCCCATACGGAAAATAGAATACAAACCTAAATTCTGCAGCCGTAAATACTGTAGCAAATAATCGTTTATGCGCTCTCGTTCCTTATTCCTCTCTAAAATGTATTTGAAACACAATTACTGTGTTTAATGATTCAATTTGTGAAGACTTTGCCACTGGGCCAATGAAAGCAGCTCAAGTATGATAAAGCAAAGGTACCAATAAACCTTGTTTTTATTGATTTGTAGGAATCTCAGTTGTCTGGGTGAAAGAGAAAGGTAGCTGACATCACTGTAGTCCCATTGGAATGTAGTGATAAGCGTCAGCCTGTTTTTCTTACAGGCAATTTCTCTGGTTATGTGATGTCTGGCTGCAAATTTAAAATAAATGACATTCCACAATCTGGTGGGGATGTGAGGTAAAGTCTGCACGATTTGCTTCAGCATTTAAAATAAATTTGTGTCTCAAAATTTCTGCAAGCGTCTAGACAACATGTATTACTTGTCTCACTACAATATTAAAATTGTATACCGTGCATGCGGTATAGCTACTTTGGTAGTAACCATACAGATTTGATTTAAGATTTTTAGATTGATGTCTATAGCACATTGTATTATTATTACACCTGGGGGAGCCGGCTCGAATCTAATTCCGGGAGTCAGGTACACAGTGCTGTTCTGTGCAGGTCGAGTTTTCTTTAAATGTTCATTTGCAGCTTCTACATTTTACTGTCCCCCAGCCCAAATGTGCTAAATGCATCCCCATGCATGAGGGGGGGAAACTGCCGGAGATGCAGTGCAAACAAAACACTGTGCTGCAACAACAAACCCAGCTCTAGTTGTAGTCTGTGGGCTTCTTAACTTTGCAAAACCTATTTTATCATCACAGGGGTGGGTTGTTTTTAAGGCAGGCAGTGTCTCTAATGGTTAGAGAAAAGGGCTGATAGTATGGAATCTTGGGTTCAGTTCCTGGCTCTTCCCTAACCTTTCTGTATGACCTTACGCAAATCACTTGTTGATATCTTATATTCACATTGCACTTTTCATTCATGAACTGTAATGTAGCATTCACTCCATGGTTGCAGTAGGCCCAAGGGAGAAAGGTATTATCATTATCAGATGAGGTGATAGACGCAAAGGGAGACTAAGGCCTTGACTTTCAGACTGCTTCTGTGCTTGCATAGAATCAGAGAAATGTAGGGCTGGAAGAGACTTCAAGATTTCATCTAGTCTAGCCCCCAGTACTGAGGCAGGACCAACTAAACCTAGAGCATCCCTGATGGGTGTTTGTCTAACCCAGTGGTGCCCAAATGTTTCCTCTTGTGCCCCCCCAACCCCTTACCAGTAATGGGCTTTGGGCGGAAGGGGCGGGGCTGGGGGGGTCAGTCTTCCACGCTGCCCGGCCCGGCAATTTAAAGGGCCAGGGGTTCCGGCTGCTCCCAAGGTAGCGGCAGCGGCCAGGAGCCCTGGGCCCTTTTAAATCACCAGGCCATTTTAAATTGCCGGGCCCCGGGGCAGCTGTCCCTTCCTGCCCCCCCACCCCCACCCTATCAGCGGCCTGGGGGGGTGGGCAAAAGGGGCAGCAACGTTAAAGCGCTGGCACAGCCGTGCTTTAACGTAGGCTATGTACAGGCCGGTACTGGCAGCCACTTCTTTCTGGTACGCCGTACCGGTTCACTTTCACCTCTCGGTAGAGCAAGAACAGCAGTCAGTGAACAAATCCTGGTCCCACTGAGTCAATAATAAATTCAGTGGGACTGGGATTTAGCCCCAGCTCTTCTGACTCCTAGACTTGTGCTAGAACTATAAACCTATTGCTCGTCTGACTAACCTCTCTGAGCCAATCAATGTCCGTGCCCTTTGACACAAGTGTAAATCCAGAATAACTCATACTGAACCAGATTCTCTCTCACTTACACACTGGTAGCTTTACACTCGTATAACTCCATTGACGACACTGGGGTAACTTTGGGCAGAATCAGGCCCAATGGAGATACTTCACAATTTATATTGGGCGATACCTTGTCCATGATGTGGCCAGTGGCCATATTTCCATAAGAGTTCCCAGTTTGCCTCTAGGTTATGTTTAAACCTTTGATTAAGTACCATAAAGCTGCCAGTTGAATGTTTTTGCTTCCTATCGGAAAACCATTGGGAAGGTTTTATTGTAGTCACCAGATCACCAATCTGTTATATTTTAACAAGGTCATTTGATCACTGGTTGGCTTATTGGATAGCTAAGCTTTGACTATTCCTATCGACGGGCGTCTTAAAATTAGTGTCCCTTTACAGAAAATTCATAAATCTATTCATTTAATAATAATTCTTTTGCATACGTAGCATATGTATCCACAAATCTCAAGGTGAATTATGTGGGTAGATAGATATTATTATTCTCTATAATACAATTGGGACAACTTAGGAATAAAATATCCCTTGGGTGGAATGGGAAATTGGCATGTGCAAACTGAGTGCATAGATATTTCTGCCTTTGAAAATCTGGCCCCTCATTGTTTGGACAATTTTTTTAAATTGATCAACCAAATCTTTAACACTAGGCCTATGATGTGAATTCTCAGGTGTTTGCGAGAGTCTATTACAGCTCATAAAAATGAAATAATCATAAAAGAAGTTTATCTTGGTCAGGGCCGGCTCTAGGTTTTTTGCCGCCCCATGCTCCGAGAGCGCAATTGCCCAAGCACGTGCTTGCTTTGCTGGTGCCTAGAGCTGGTCCTGATCTTGGTGTGATTTTTTTTTTTTTAGCAATTCCATGATCGTTTCTTTGTCATATAAAACTCAGCTCTTGCTAGTCAGTAAAGAATTATTTTTGACTGTAAAGTACACCACAGCTGAATCAGAGCAGAAAAATTAAACAAGACCATGAATATTAAATGTCAAAACTGTATCTGTCCCTCCTCTGTTTGTTTCTCCCTTACAGATGACAAGCATTTTGTGGCCACAAAAGGGTCTTTTTCTCCAGCATACAAACGTGGCTTGTGATACTGAAATCACTAATCTGACAGACCAATTAAGTGGTATTTAGCGTAATAGAAAGATGCAGGATAATTCCTTAGGTAACATGCAGGTCTCCTCACTGAGCAAGAAAGTAGCAGAGAATCTTGCTAACCTTTAATGAGTCGCAAGGTTTATTTCTTTCACTCCTTTAATGCTTTCTCTTGTGGAGATCAAACCTTACTGTTCATTTCCTGCTCCTTAAGAACTCCCCCTGTTCCTGACTAGCTCTTTCTCTTTTAAGTTTCCAGCATTGCCAACTCCAAGTGTTAAAAAATCAGCAGTCAGGCCCCGCCCCGCATCATTAGATTGCCTTACAAACAATATATTTGGGGACCCTTTATTTGCTTTCTGGCTTTTGAACTTTTAGGGGACAGTCACTTCGCTTACATTTTTAAGCTGCAACCAGGAGAACTACAAACATACTTGTTTAAAAAAAAAAAGAAAACTGAGATTCCCTTGCAATCCCTGGAATCCAGCACCTGGGGCTTTAAGAAAAATGCCAAATATAATGAGACCCATGGTCTAATCACAACTCTGGGGTTTTTATAGGTGAAGACACTTGTGTTATTAAAGTACCCACAAACCCATGAGTAAAAGGCACCTGAGAATAAAAGCCAACAGATCTAAAAGGGCTAAGAAGCAGAAATGATGACAGACTAGGGAAATATCTTGCTTGATGGGGTTTGAGCTAGTTCCCATTCCTACAAATTATACTGTAATACACCACAGTGAACTAACTATAACACACCAGCCTAACACACATGAACGAGTTCACCCGTAAGTTATTGGGCTCAATTGTGTTGTCCTACTTAGTAAGGGAGAACAATTCCTTCCACTGCAGGAATTCCTGGGTGAAATGCAATGGTCTGTATGATTTAGGAGGTCAGACTAGCCAATTATAGTGAAGCGAGTCTTAAAATCTATTAACCTAGGCCAAGTCCATTTGTGCTGATCTAGGTCCTGATGCTGCCTACCTTCCTTGCATACCCAAAACTCTAGTCCTATATATATGTAGTCTTAATAGACTTCATAGAGAGTTCGAATATATGGGAATGCAAGATCAGGTCCCTCCTCATGTGAAAATCACTTTCAGAGTCCTCAGATGTTGCCAGAATCAGTGGTGAGGTTTTCCAGTGGTCACATTTTGCTGCAGTTTAAAGCTAGTGCACATACAGACCCAATATTTCTTGTAGACAGTTGGGGGAGGGGGTAAAATTGCCTTTAATACAACTATGGCCAGTGGTGGAATTATGCCCAGGCTCACTGAGAAACCTCTTGTGACGGGAGGGTTTGAGTAAATTAAATTGTCAACTTCCTTATTTCTGCCAGGGGAGTTTCAGTCCTGTTTGTTGCTCACTTCTTTTGCATTGTGTATTCCTTTGTTTTTCATTTATATTTTGCATATTTGAACGGAGGCAAAATATGTTTTAAAGGTGATACTGATATAATTATAAGGGCTGATATATGCTGTGTAAACATCAAGAGAAATACTCACATGAATAATACAAGGCAAGCTTAGAATGCAGGAGTTTCCCACGCTACAATGAGGTACTTATTAAACAACCCACAGGTGTGCGCTGTGTGAAGAAAGGGGAAGAAAATGAAGGTGGGAAGGGGTGTGAGAATAGCTTTGCAGCCAGGACAGATTCATCTAGACAACTGAGAGCCTGATCAGAAAAGAAGGCAAATGAATGCTGCAGATTGGACAGCAATGCCGAGATTCTGTCCCCACATGGCTGAATTATTTTGTATGCAAAACATCTGTTGCTATTTTCCATTTTGCTATTGATAATTAATCAGTGATTAGGTGGTGCAAACACGTTTCTGCCTCCAGGAAATTGGTTGGTGAACTGCTCATTGTGGTGGGTCACCCTAAGTCTTGAGGTATTTTTTCCTGCTCCCTGATTGGATGACTGAACTGGTTTAATCAGAAACAATGAGGAGTCCGGTGGCACCTCAGAGACTAACAGATTTTTTTGGGCATAAGCTTTCATGGGTAAAAAAACACTTCTTCAGATGCATCTGAATAAGTGGTTTTTTAACCACGAAAGTTTATGCCCAAATAAATCTGTTAGTTTCTAAGGTGCCACCACACTCCTCGTTGTTTTTGTGGATACCGACTAACACAGCTACCCCTCTGGTTTAATCAGGAGAATAATGAATGATGAATCACAACTAAGAAGCGGGGAGTTAGAAAATATTCTTCTTTGCACATGACGAATGTCCTTGTTCTCCTGTGAATATGGATTCTGATGTTGGATGACATTCCCTGTTGTGCAGAGGTCTAACACAAGATCTATGGACTACTTAAGCCTCTGTGACTCCCAGAAGGCACGAGAATTACCCTAGTGGGTTAACTTATCTGGTGCGTGGGCATTGTGGTAGACCTCTTTACAGGGGTGACTTTCACTCATGAAGGCCAGCCTCTCTACAAGTACTCATGTAGACAGAAATCCCGATCTTGTGACTGGTGAATGACAAGGGGCATGGACATTGTGGAGCTCAGAATCCGCATGGCTGCAAAAAGGTCTGTACTATTCAAATAGCTTAAATAGTGAGCACTGTAGACAGCACAGAGGTGGATTTTTTAAAGCACATTTATAAAGGTTAGCTCTAGGTTGTTTATCTTGACACCAGTCATTTCCATGGAAGTTTGGTGGACATCACCTTTAGAAAGTAGCTCAAACTACCTTTCGGCAGGTAGCAAGGTCTTCAGTTATGAAGTGCTCCAAAGCTCATCGAACCATTTCAGCTCATCTCTTCTCCAAACTGCACTTTATTGTAAACTCATGGTCGACATTTAGTGGGCAAATTAATTACTAAAACAAGGACAGAGAGCTCCACTCAGAGAGCAGGGTTTGGGTTTTTTTCCTCTAACAGTGTGTAACAAAGATAGGGAGGAAATTTGAATAATTTAAAAATCAGACATTGCTATGGGGTGATTGAGGACTTTGCAGTTGGGCAAAACTAGAAGAATAAATTATTCCCTTCCCTTGTTGAAAGACTTACTTTTCTGTTACAAATTAGGAGTTGTATCTGTCTGGAGAGAGAATGTATATAAGACCCCTCTCTGCTTTCAAATTTTTTTTAAACCAAAATTACCATTTGCTTATTTTTTTACCAAAACTAAGAAGTAAGGAGTGGGCTGGGGTGAAAATATGAAACCGTGCATTAGTGATATAGGAAGCTTGAGCTATTTAGCATGGCCTCAAAATCATAATTTGAGCCTGAAATGAATGGACATGTGACACAAATACATTTCTAGGTCAACATTAAAATCCTGAGAGCCATGTTTTCCCCTGTTGTCTCAGACTCACATGTATGTACATGCTAGGTCCTGCTCTCTACTTCAGTTGGGCTGCTCACAGATGTAAACACAATGGCTCAAATATTGTGCTGCCGTCCAGCTGTTCTGAGCCATACTACCAGCTCAAAGTGGCTTCAGAGTTGGCATGGCCTGCCATAGGAAGATCACCCCAGTGCTGGAAGTTCCTCCGGTAGCTCAGAGTATTTCCTTCATCCTCTCTCACTTCTGGAATAAGGAATGTGGCAAGAATAAAACAGGACATCAGTGGGCGTGATCCCCAATTGATGGATTGGGCCCAGCAGCCATTGCAATTTAGAGAAGCCCCTAGGCTACTCATATATTCTTGGGCACTAAACCAATGCAGCACAAAGAAGAAATTTACACCACCACTCTGCTGTTCCTATTTCTGAGATTGTTTTATCTTTTTAAAAATTTCACTGGGGATTCTAAAGCATTTGAAGGTAACAGAATGTAGCTCTAATTTTATTTTTGAAAGGTTTGGAAGTAAATATAAGGAAAGTTATATTATTCTATTCCATTAGCTAGATGCGGAGGAGCTCTGATAAGAACCACCATTCTGTGCCTAAGTGCTGATGGGAATTTGTACCTCCCATTGACTTCAGCTGGAGCAGCCCAGGTCAATCACCTCTCAGGATCTGGCTTCCATGCAGAAACACACCTTGTGAGTCAAACAGAAGAATACAGATATCAGGACCTTTGTCAGTTAGGGGGCTACTTTGTTCCATTTGCTGCCATTTTTTTTTTTGTCATTCCCAAGTGGTACTGCAGATTCCTGGGATTATGTTGCAGTTTGGCTGGATTCTCCAATCATGCACTTAGGGGCTTCTGGCAGGTTGCAAATATTTTGTTTCCAGTCCCCTATGTCCATTCTAGATTATCAGACTAAAGCAAAGCTGAATAATTCATTGTCCCTTGATGGTTACTATACGTAATTAGTAGATGAAAGATACAGCCTAAATTCTAGTGACATGCTTTTCAGGTTCATGGAACATCTGCCTTGAACACAAATCACAGGTGTCTCTTGACCTTTGTAGAATATCAGAAATCGCAATGCAACTTTGCTCTGTACCTTGTAAACAATATATTTAGAAAGCTGCAATTAAGATGAATGTGTCTAGTTAAGCCATCAGTCTTCCTATAGGACTAATTGGCCCGGTGCCCAAGGAATGAAGCTGTTCCAACATGTAATCAAGTAACTCTCAAGGGCCTCAACTGATGCCTAATATAGCCATACCTGCTACAATGGTTTTCACTCTCAGCCAACCAGAACAATCTCCCTTTGGAATATGCAAGTCTGGGAGTACAAACGTATCTGTAGCCTTTCCAAGAAGGAGAACTAGAAACAAATAGAGATTCTTATACCAATTGTTTGTGCTTTAATTATTGCAAAGAATAAGTAATCAGTTCCCACAAGCGCTTGGATTGGGTTGTAAAGCATGCAAACTCTCTGCTTTCAGGCTGCAGCCAGCAAGCTCTAGGTATGTTACAAGGAGTTCAAGGCATTGTTCTCTGATCTGTGAAGGGATTTAATTCTAGATTTCATTAAAACATATCTCAGTGATACTGCCCCGGGCTCTTGCCTCACATATCTCTATTTCACTGTGGATGAAGGCTTCGCATTCTGATCTGAAAGCTTCTGAATTACTTGACCGTTTACTAGCCTCTAGATGATTATATTAGTGTTTGTGTTGCCTCCAATTCCATATATCCTCATAGAGGAACATCTACATATCTTCCTATGGAATTAGAATATACAGCTTCATCGTCTTCTGCCACCCATGAACAGGCACTGGATGCAAAGAGCAACCAATGTTTGTGGAATCCTCTCAAGAACCAAAGCAAAAGGCAAACCAATGTTTGTTTTTCAAAACTCCTTTTGACGTTACCGCTCCTTCATCTCCTACTGCTTTTTCTTCTGCTACTGTGCTGCTACCACATGATACTGAGCCAATCCAGGGACACTTAAATTCTGTAGCTGTGGGAGGCAAACCAAGGCTCCTGACGAAAGGAAAAGAGCTACTGTAGCTATCAGTTGCTACAGAAGCCACCAGTAGCTGTTTGGATGACAGAGAGGGTCTGGACAAGATCTTCACTTTCATTAAGTCATTTGCCTATTACAAAAAGTAACATTGGAGAACTCAAATACAAGAGTCCTAGTCAAAGTCCAATGTGTTAAAGATGTAATGCCCATCTTTAAATTCCCCTGCAGTTTAAGATTAATGGCAAAATAACCAAGCCACAGGAACAGTGATTTGCATTGTTTATGGAAGTTGTAGGATGCTGAAGCCTCTTAGCCAGGTCTAAGGAATATCAGGAGATACTTTTGTAATTGTGTGGAAAGAAGCTATCTTTATTGTTCAAAAGAGACCAAGTAGTTTCTTCTGTTGCCCCATCCCAAGATTACACCTGTTAACTCCCCAAACCCCAGGTTCTTTTGCTGATAGGACTCAAAAGGTGAGATATGAATGTCCTACTGTGGTGTTGGGGTTTTGTTTTGTTTTACCCACATTCACTTATTGAAGTGGGGAAGGAAGATTGGTCTCTTTCTCTACCTCTCTTCCTTCTTCCTTTTCCCCTGTTCTCAGTATTTTATTAAATAAAATCACCACCAATGTTCTGTATGCTGTTGGATTATTATTTGTGATAAGGTGGGGTTTACAGACCTCAGCTGAGACCAGCACCCTATTGTATTCAAATTTGTGTAAACACAACATGAAGACAGTCCCTGTCTCAAAGAGCTTGCCATCTACAAAGATGAGAGACAAGGTGTGTGGAGAAGAAATATAACATACAAGCAGAATGGACAGTGCTGTGGTTTGCAAACATTGTTAGTTTCCCCCAATTTGGGGTGGAGAGTGTGTGTGGACGGGTGTTCAGAGGTGTTGGGCAGGTTTCATATGAAATAATATTTTTTTCAATTTTTAAACATTTATTTGAATTGAGATAAAAGAAAATGAGGAAATATAAAAAGCACAAAAAATGCTCTATATCACCTACAGTCTCAAAAATCCACTGAGCTCCTGAAGGTTATTTTATAAAGAGAAGAATACATTTAACTTGCCATTTGGAACAAGCCTGCACTGTCGCTTGATGTCTCTGAAGCATTCGTGACACAGGTGCCCTATGTACTTCAGAAGTTGTGCTCCAAATTCAAGCATAGCTATAAAAAACACCCAGTTTTGCTGTGCATGTGTTTGCTCATGAAAATGATAGTTTGACCAACATTCATGAGCATTTACAAATCTCATCCAGGTGAAATGCGACCACAGCCTCTTGTATAACTTTTTTGTTGCAAAACCATAAATTTGTTCGAGGTTGGATATTTTCCTTGTTTGGAACAATAACTTTTTTTTTTTTTTGGAGAGACAACAGATTTCTGCCTGTGAAAACTTCCTTTTGAACAAAATTATGCAAAATATGGAGCTGTGCAATTCCGAGTGTAAGTCTTGGTGAACGAGAGGGCGAAACTTGCAATCTGACTATATTCACTAAAGGCAAGTAGATTAACAAGCCAAGTTCAGCGGCTAACCAAATCCATTGAACGATGTTCTATTGAACCAATTCCACTGAACGATGACAGTTTACACTAGCTAATGATTGGCCCCGTTATCCCTCATCAGGGTTTATTGGACACAGAATGTACTGATGACGCCTGGTGCAGGTACAGCATGTTCCTGAGTACTTTTCGGAAGAAAGCCATTACATGTGTGGGGGGTTAGAATGATTTAACAGCTATTCCCCAATAATATATGTATATACAGTATCTTCCTTTTCCATCCTTCTCAACCAGTAAATCTTCACTCTGCATATGAGCTCTTTATTCCTATTCCCTGATATAAGGTAATTCTTATTTTCCTGCTGATTCCTACTTTTATGTTGCTTTTTTTTTTCTTTGCTAGTTAGATGCACGATCCTGTTGTATGTCAAAATCCTGTCATCATTCCAAGAGATGACAGCCGAGTTGATTGTCGTTAGACTCTTCTGACCTCCAACAAATCATTTGCATCTTGACTATAGAGAATGTTCTACTTTTTAAGGAACTTCTTATACTCTTCATCCTGCTCCTAGAACTAAATTCTATGGAACGGATCTAACGCCCCCCTAAGCCAACGGAAGTCTTCAGTTGGCTTTGAACCAGGCTCTATCAGAGCAAAGTACTGGTCTTGGGGGTTTATTCAACATTTAAAATAATGGGAATAGGGCTATTGTTCTCCTGAGGCACATTTTGGTGCTCATTAGTTTATACAGGGGCAGGGGCACACTTGCATGAGCAAAGCCCTTTCCTTGACCATAGATTCATCAATGTATTTAATATTTCCATACATCAGTTCATACATTATAAAACTAACCCAATTGTTGTATATGAAAGCACCTAAGAAACAAGGGCAAGTTGATTCTTTAGTTAAATGAGATCTGAATTTCACCAAGGTGTATGACCAATATGCAAATAAAAAAGTATTCAACCATTCTTGGCAAGTGGGAGGATATTCAGTCCTTTTGCAGAGGGCTTCACTGTCTGATCTCTTAGACTCATAGACTTTAAGGCCGGAAGGGACCATCATGGTTATCTAGACTGACCTTTTGCATGTTGCAGGCCACAGAACCTCACCCACCCATCCTGTAATAAACCCCTAACCTCTGGTTGAGTTACTGAAGTCCTCAAATCATGATTTAAAGACTTCAAGTAACAGAGAATCCACCATTTAGAGTAGTTTAAATTGCAAGTGACCCATTCCCCATGCTGCAGAGGAAGGCGAAACCCACCCCCAGGGTCTCTGCCAATATGACCTGGAGGAAAATTCCTTCCCAACTCCAAATATGTGTCTATCTAGCCAAACATGGAAAAGAAAAGTGTTCACATGTGCACTGAAATGGAGTGTAAAATGAATCATAAATTTTAAAACTATGCATTGGTCTGAAAAAAAATAGTAGATTAGGACATCAGGCACAAGTGAAAAGGGATATCTGCATTAGCTTTATGATGATGGTCTATAAAATAGTGCATCTGGACTGCAGTCCTACTAATAAAGTGTGCAAATGAAATTAACACGTCTGTACATAAAGTTTCCTTTAAAAAAAAAAAGAACTCAGGATTTCAACAAAATATGAAGGGAGATATGGGCCAATGGGATTGGAAAAACAGGTTTCCTTGAATACAAGGTGTTTGGAGACCTACAGAGTAGGATGCATATTTGGCTCCCAACACCATCCCCTTGTTCCTAGCCACTGTATTTGCTTCAGTATTCTGAACAGCATTCTCAGAAATAGCGTATTGCAAAGCAGTTCCTCATGCACTGAAGATCAGCACCAGAAATACTATTTGTATGTGGTCATGAGACAGTACTTCCAGAAATGGTCTCATGGTGGGGGTATTCAGTGTACTTGCAGATATAATGGTACTGGCATGGTCAGCCTTAAAACTCCTGATGCCCCAAGCGAAGCCAGACTATAAGAGCCCCATATAAGGTTAGAGATGGGAGAGTTTCAATATGTCTGTGCCCCTTGCTGCCCCATGCAACCATGTGTTTCAAGCGCCCCTAAGGCCAGTCTGGGTATTTTGATCTCAGCTTGTCTCTGGATCATTAAGACCTGTATGGATTGTATGCCTCTAACAGCTGCTCTACGTGATGAGTATTGTGAAGCCTGATATTGATGGCACCGTGCAGTCGATGATCTTTGCTGGATGACTGCTGTCTGAGTGCAGCACAAGTGTGGAGTCCTCCAGTACATGCACACACACAAAAGAGATTGGATCAAAATTTAATCAACAGCTTTATTCTGTTCTTCAACTTGTGCTCATTGTTTTGTATCTGTGAGCGTTCTGAAGCCTGGAGTGATTGAGGGGGCTTGCTGTCATCGCAGCTCAGTCTGCTCTTCACGCTGAGCACTTTCTGTTTCTCTGCCTGGAAAATTTCAAATAAAATGTCAGTCTGTGCATCTCATTAATCTGCTAACAGCTAAGTAAAAAATCTGACTGCTTTCAAAATATAACACAGATTCGAAGTTCAAGGATGCAGTTCATCTCTCAATCTATTTATCTATCTATCTCCAGGCTTGCTATACTGGTATCTGAGCACAAATGAATCGAATGGAGAAAGGAAATGAGGTTACCTTAGTCAACTCCAAAGCAGAAGTCTAAGTATTTGAAGTGAGATAGGGATTAAGTTCAGCTCAAGTCATCCATTCAGATTGACACTGTTGAAAAAAATAGGTTTAAAATGTCAAAGTATGAGTTTCTGGGCTTGGACATCTCAGTCCGTTTCCTGTCGGGCATCTCTCCACACATCACAGAAACCATACCACATTTGACACGGATTGGCACCTTTGCTGGCAATTGCAACAGTCTTTGGACTGAATGAGACCACAGAGACTGACCTATCCTCTTCTCCCTAGATGTGGTGCCCCAGATCAGGGTTAAAAGCACATGGGTGTGGACAAGTAAGAAAGCTTCTGCAACCATGGCTCAGGCTGTATTGTACCTGTTCTGTGAAGGGTGTCAGTCTCTAGGTATTGCAACCCAGCAACTTTTGCAAGTGTTAAAATGCTCTCAGCATGAAATTTAGCCCTGGGTAGAGGACGACAGGTTATGTACCATTTAAGTGCCACTTAGGATCTCAAAATACATATACGTATATATATATTTCTTCACAGTGATGTGTGTGTGTATAGATGTGTGTTCGTACTTGTGTGTGTGCTGAGTATTATTTATATTTAATTCTTCATCCTTTGCTATTTCTTTTCTTTCTGCTTTTTATTTTAAATGGCATATTTTCATATGCTTTTGGATCCACCTTTGTGTGTACAAAATGTTTACTCAATCTGCATGCACTGTTTCTGCCACGGGAGATGCAAATTGGCTAGCACGTACAAATAGCTAAGTAGACATATTTGCATACAATTATCTGATTCTTGCCCAGTCATGGTAATTGCATATGCAAATTAGGTACACAGTTGTGCATGTAAATTTTTGAAAATCTGGCCTCAATAGTTTATTAGGCAAGCTCCACGTTTCCTCTGATAAAATATTGAAGATTGGTTGAACTCCTGTGGCTTTCCAGTATTATGTTTCCTCAGTAAATGTTCTCCACATTTTTATTCCCTCTAGTATTCAAGAAAGGGTTAGTCTGCAAATTTATATATCCATTATTTCAGGGTGTTTTTGATCTTTTCCAAATGCCTCCATTAATCCACTTTAGTTTTAAGTAGGAAAAAATACCTCTATTTTAATTTTCAGAGGATATTCCACTCCATGTGATTCTGTGTTTTCAGTTGAAACTGCAGTTTCTCAGTGAATTAATTCTAATGGAGCTGAAAAGATTCTTCTACTAACAGATTTCATCAGATGCTAATTTTGATCTGTGAAAGCCAGTCCCCAGTTTGTGTTCTGTCTCTGCTTCCATGCTGGAAACGGACTTCAGCAGTGAGTAAAACAAACGTTCTTGAAACCAGCTTCCATCCAACTGAAAACTTCCTGAGTGCAAATGTGGGGACTGAGCCTGCAGTTTTTTCAAATGAAGAACTTGCTTTATTACTATTTATTGTTTTCATTGCGATGGTGTCTTGAGTCCCCAGGCTCTGACCCTCTTCACACTGAAATCAATGGCAAAACTCTCAGTAGCTTCAATGGAAGCTGGATCATGCCTCCAGTCTGGGTTATTGTGCTAGATGCTGTATTGACCCATAATAAAACAGAATCTAGGAGTTATATGTAGATAAGAGTGCAGCTTAAAGCTTTTCAGTTTCCTCAGGTTGTATTGAAGCTTCAGGTATTTTTAAGCTCCTTGTTCTTTTAAGCTCCTAGCCACCTTGTTCTGTAATTAAAAAGAGAGAAACTCATGAGAAGTTGATTTTCTTTAAATATACCAACAAAGCACAAAAGAAGTTAGAAAAGCAACTGCCTAATTTGACTGTGCAAGATCCATGACTGCATAGGTAAAGCAGCCAATTTACAATGATTGTCATAACTGCACCTGCAATGTAGACCAGCAATAGTGTACACTTTTTGTACATGCCATTCGATGCCTAACATTTTTGAAAATATGGTCCACAGTGAATAAAAGTGCAATCCAGCAATCACTCCATCATTGGGACTTTGAAGTTAATAGGAGTCCATGAACAATGCTTGCAGGGTTAGGTCTGCTGTTCCTTTGTGGCTAGACAGACTATTACCCCAGAATGGCTTTTGCAGCTGACTTAATTAGCCAATGTGTGGGCAGTGGGGGAAATGCAAAAAGATGTTCATCCTTCCTCAAAATGTGCTCCAGTCAGCTCCAGTCCTGCTGAAGCCTAGTATTGCATTCCCATTATGGCATGACATCTGGAAGGAGGCCTTCTGCAAATGTTTCCTAGCAGGGAGAAGAACAGATGACTCAGGGAGGTCAAAAACAAAACACAACAAAAAACCCACCCAGGTGCTTCTTCAGTGTGGCAAAGCATTGATTTCTGCTACTTGTTAGAAACGGCTCCTTTCATTCTGCAGAGAGCATTTTTCTGAGACTGCAATTGGCAGACCCCACTGCTGACTGAATTCCGGTGTCAGAACCCCCTCCCAGAAAATGAGATGATATTATCGAGGCAAAAGGAGCTGTTTAATGGGGCCCAATTGTTTGCTTACCCCCACAGGACAGGTTATGAAAAATATAAGAATGAACACCTTTCTGAATGACCTCCCTAATGCAGCCTCGGAGATGACTGGAGCAGAAAGGAAGGAAGAAAATCTCCAGAAGAAAAAAGAGCTAAAGCGAAGTCTAAATCTCTTTACCAGGGTCATCTTCATGCCAGGATTAGAAATCTATTCACGTGAAAGAAGATTTGCAGAACAGTGTCTTATTTTCTTCCTCTGCCTTGATCTGTTTTGATCCTGGGGAGCCTTTGGTAACTTGTTCATGTGGGGTTTTCTGCACACACGTTTTTTCCAGTTTCTGCAATGCTCTTTGTTCCATGACCTTCTCTAAAGCAATAGACCCCTTCCTGCTCTGATGCTGTAACACGGTGGCTTCTCATGCCTGAGGACCGCAATAGAAAACCAAGGGGAGGGGTTGGAGTAAAGAGAATCTGATACTATATAACTCTAAAGTTCAACTCAAGAACTGAAAGGAATACACAACAGAGACATCAGCATTCCAAATTTCCGAGTGCCAAATATAGTATCTGCCAATACGTGGCCAAACCATGCTGGGCCACTTTCTGATGTCACTCCCGGCCTGGGCTGGCTTCAGTGGGGTGACTCTGGGTTTGCATTAATGTAACTAAGGCTTTGTCATACCAGCACTTTTGTCAGTAAAACTTTCATTGGTCAGGAGTGTGAAAAAACAACCCACTGACCAACAAAAGTGCTGGTGTGGACAGTGCTATGTCGGCAAGAAAGAGTCTCCTGCCGACATAGCTAACGCTGCTCGTTGGGGGGGGGGGGTTCATTATTCCAGCGGGAGAGCGCTCGCTTGTCAGCAAAGAGCAGCTATACAGGAGACCTTACAGTGGCACGGCTGTGCCACTGTAAGATCCATAGTGTAGACATAGCCTCAGATCTGACTGTGGCTCCAGTTAGATATATCCAGTTAGTAGCATCTCTCATCCCATGCCTGCACTGCCTGGGCCTGATCCTCAGGTCCAGCTGAGTTATGCTTATCTCCAGGTCTGAGGTGTGGGGCAGGAAAGGTGGTTTGATGACACCTTAGCTCCATCCTGAGCCTGCAGCTGGCTGGGCGTTCCATTACTAAAGAGTTCCCAGCTACCAATGGCACCAAGGGGCTGTTTCTGCAATTGGAGATCATTGGAGAGCAGCTGGGGTTTGGCTACACTCGCTTGCCCTGGCCACACCCCGATGTGCCCGATTTTCCAGTGCTTGAGTGGGGGCTTGTTAAGGGGATAGCTATTCCACACTCCGTTCTGTTGAATCTGTTGTAAGAGTGCTCCAGACAAGAGAAATGCCTGTATCTATGTAAATAGTTAATAGATACAATGCCAGCAGAGGGTGCATTAGAATATGCATCATTGTTTGTAGGTTTTGTTGCATCCACAAAGCTTATTGTTGTGTGCTGCAGATGACTTCATCTGTGCGGGTTACATGGAGTTCTTCAGGAGTCTCACGCAGCCGGGGAATCCTCAGCTGGCTGGCTGAGAGGAAGATCAGAATCTGGCCCCCTATGTGCACATCATGGTTAGGGCTGCCAGCAAGTCTTGAGCTATGATCCTTGGCTGGCATCAGCTTTACAAAGTGAGCTTAGAGGAGCCTCCCTGATGACCAAGAGAGCAGGAGCTGTCCTACTTTTTTCTTAGTGGTGAATTCCCTTTTGCCAGCATCATATCTTCTAAACCAAGTTCAACAGTAATATTACACCCTAGCCATTCTTTCTCCTTTTACCTTGCTTGACAGGTTGCAATGAATATAGTTTCCTCTACTTTTACTCTGTCACGTAGTTTTAAACATCATTAAAATCAAATTTGGGGTTTGCTTTTATGCCAAAAACACACAGTTTGTAAACCCCAGTCAGAAATTACCTGGAAATGTCTTTCTTTTTGCAGGAAACCATATACAATTATAGCATATTATGGCCTGCTCATGCCTGCCAAAGCATGTTACTCAGCCCCAGTTTATTCTTGAGTTTGAAGACTGCTTTTTAATTAAAGTTCTGCTTGATTCTGTCTAGCTCAGACAGGGCCAGATGTTGCCATTTGGATCCTTGCAGGCTATAAGGACAGCAGAATTTCAACCATATTATACAGCTTGAGCAGTCATTTAAACCAACCACCTACAATCCCCATTGACTTGCTGGCCGAAAATTTACCAGGAAACCCACTGTGTCTTTCACACCAGCATTTGGCATGTTTAAAGAAGAAAAATATGTTTAAACCCAGCTCCAGTCCATAACCTATTTTGGACTGAACATTGTCCATGGGAGAGAACCTTGGTGCAGGTAAAGTCTCCTTTGCTCTGTCCCAGTGCAGTCTACTGCAGTATTGGTACCTGAAAGTGAAACTGACTAGCTGCAGGAGTGAACTGACACCATTGTTTTCCTTGTCTGAGGTGAGAGAAATGCAAAAAGTAAGCAAGGAGCATAAATCGGTGACCAACAAATTGGATTTAAAATAAACATTTTCCCTTTTAATAGTAAAATGGATTTTTGATAGTGTTGTAGGTAAATAAATGTGTTTGTTTACAGTATTGCCTGTGACTTTGAAGTTGAACATTTCCAACGGCAGTGAAAGTAGAAACAAGATGATAGCAAGCATTGTTAATGATCTCATAACATCCCACAAGAGAAGGCTGTTTTGCAGTGTAAGACACTAATGAAACCTCAGATAAAGTAGTGAGTGTGGTCCTTATTCCTTAGGAAAATCTAAATTGTTCTTTAAGTAATTCAGTGTTGTAAACCAATGTTATCTCAGATCTGAAAGGTTTAATTTTTCAGAGCAAGAAACAGTAGGAAATTGGTCTTATTCTAACTGTAAGAGACCGAGAGAGAGAGAGAGAGAACATACTGACCTAAATAATTGAAGGTTTTGGAACTATGAGGGAATGGATAAAAATTGATCCTGGCAAACTCCTCACACATTCAAAGGATAAGAGTGTGACCCCTATCCTTAGAACAGTTTATTTAAAACATATGAAACAAGTGACTGTGAAGGGCTATTTGAAGCCTTGAGGCACTACTGGGTGGCAGCAAGAGGCATCTAATGCAGAGTCCCAAAGGAAATGGAGAATTATAAAGGAAGCAGGCATAATGATTCACCATACTTTTTCTCTTTTTCTGTGAATCTATGCTGTTTCTATATGTCAGGAACCTTACCAATTACCAGCAATGATAGGGGCACCACTACAAAGAATATTGTATCCTCTCTCTGTGGAAATATCCACTGAGACATAAGGAGGTGATAAAACCTGCATGGGTATCAGGCTGTTTTTAAGGACATCCTTCAAAGTATGTGATTTTGACAGATGGCCCTTTGGAGAATGGGGTAACAGAATCAGGAAGCAAAATATCAGTGGATTTAGCAGGTAACTGAAGAGGTTTGATTGGACTGTCTGGTAACCAAACTAACACAATTAGTTGATGTTAAACTATGGGCACTGTACTGTACAGCAGAATTCAACAGCAGGAAGAAGATGAGAATGGCAGATAGAGAAAATAATTTTAAAAGGGAGCAATAAAAATAAGGGGAAATGGTTAGCTGAATATTTCTTCCAGGACACTTGAAGTAGGTAGCATCTGAAGAAAAGACCTCAACAACCTAATGATTCTTTTACTTACATCAGCTACTACCTTTGCTGTTGCAGAAAATGCTGAGGCTATGGTACTAGGGACACAACTGCCTGCCATCTTTTTTATGCTTTCCTGTTTGAGGCTGAGCTTTCCTTTCTAGAGCTTTCAGAAAGAGCAAAATGCAATTTTACATGCAAAATGGGTGAACAGTTTACAACGGATGTGTGTGTGCACGGCCATGATTTTGCATGCAAACTGAATAATTATCCATGCAAATGGACAATTCTGGTCATTTGCACATGGAAATTAGTCAGATATTGGTTCCCATAAACTCTGTTAAAATCTGGTTTTCAATAGAGAGTAGTGAGCTGGGGAGATAAGACATTGCTGAGATAAGAAAACGAGTGTTAAGTTTTGATAACAAAAATATACCAAAAAGAAAAGGAGTACTTGTGGTACCTTAGCGACTAACCAATTTATTTGAGCATAAGCTTTCGTGAGCTACAGCTCACTTCATCGGATGCATACTGTGGAAAGTGTAGAAGATCTTTTTATATACACACAAAGCATGAAAAAATACCTCCTCCCACCCCACTCTCCTGCTGGTAATAGCTTATCTAAAGTGATCACTCTCCTTACAATGTGTATGATAATCAAGTTGGGCCATTTCCAGCACAAATCCAGGTTTTCTCACCCCCCCACACACATACACAAACCCACTCTCCTGCTGGTAATAACTTATCTAAAGTGACCACTCTCCTTACAATGTGTATGATAATCAAGGTGGGCCATTTCCAGCACAAATCCAGGGTTTAACAGGAATGTCTGGGGCGGGGGGGTAGGAAAAAACAAGGGGAAATAGGTTACCTTGCATAATGACTTAGCCACTCCCAGTCTCTATTTAAGCCTAAATTAATAGTATCCAATTTGCAAATGAATTCCAATTCAACAGTTTCTCGCTGGAGTCTGGATTTGAAGTTTTTTTGTTTTAATATTGCGACCTTTAGGTCTGAGATCGAGTGACCAGAGAGACTGAAGTGTTCTCCGACTGGTTTATGAATGTTATAATTCTTGACATCTGATTTGTGTCCATTTATTCTTTTACGTAGAGACTGTCCAGTTTGACCAATGTACATGGCAGAGGGGCATTGCTGGCACATGATGGCATATATCACATTGGTTGATGTGCAGGTGAACGAGCCTCTGATAGTGTGGCTGATGTTATTAGGCCCTGTGATGGTGTCCCCTGAATAGATATGTGGGCACAGTTGGCAACGGGCTTTGTTGCAAGGATAGGTTCCTGGGTTAGTGGTTCTGTTGTGTGGTATGTGGTTGCTGGTGAGTATTTGCTTCAGGTTGGGGGGCTGTCTGTAGGCAAGGACTGGCCTGTCTCCCAAGATTTGTGAGAGTGTTGGGTCATCCTTCAGGATAGGTTGTAGATCCCTAATAATGCATTGGAGGGGTTTTAGTTGGGGGCTGAAGGTGACGGCTAGTGGCGTTCTGTTATTTTCTTTGTTAGGCCTGTCCTGTAGTAGGTGACTTCTGGGAACTCTTCTGGCTCTATCAGTCTGTTTCTTCACTTCCGCAGGTGGGTATTTTAGTTGTAAGAATGCTTGATAGAGATCTTGTAGGTGTTTGTCTCTGTCTGAGGGGTTGGAGCAAATGCGGTTGTATCGCAGAGCTTGGCTGTAGATGATGGATCGTGTGGTGTGGTCTGGGTGAAAGCTGGAGGCATGTAGGTAGGAATAGCGGTCAGTAGGTTTCTGGTATAGGGTGGTGTTTATGTGACCATCATTTATTAGCACTGTAGTGTCCAGGAAGTGGATCTCTTGTGTGGACTGGACCAGGCTGAGATTGATGGTGGGATGGAAATTGTTGAAATCATGGTGGAATTCCTCAAGGGCTTCTTTTCCATGGGTCCAGATGATGAAGATGTCATCAATATAGCACAAGTAGAATAGGGGCGTTAGGGGACGAGAGCTGAGGAAGCGTTGTTCTAAGTCAGCCATAAAAATGTTGGCATACTGTGGGGCCATGCGGGTACCCATAGCAGTGCCGCTGATCTGAAGGTATACATTGTCCCCAAATGTATACCAGTAGTTTAAGGAACTGGGAAACTTTGTCTTGGACCAAGTAAGCATGGAAAGATGCATGGCCTTGTTAAAACTGAGGACTGAGGTCTGGCTGTACAGGTAACTAGGGCAACTAGGTAACTGAACAGGTAACTAGGATAACTAGTCTCTCTTCTCTTTTCTCCCCCAAGAGAGATGGTGACAATGTTCTCCTCATAGACTCATAGGCCAGAAGGGACCATCTAGTCTGACCTCCTGCACATTGCAGGCCACAGACCCTCACCTACCCACTCCTGTAATAGATCCATAACCCCTGGCCGAGTTATGGAAGTCCTCACATCATGATTTAAAGACTAGCTGTTCCAGGCTGGTGCCGGTGGGAGGGAATGTGAAGGGAACAAATGGGCCAATATTTTTTTAAAGCTTTTCTTCTTGATTTTTTTAAAAACCCTTTCTCCCCATGCTGAGGTGAAATTCACCTCTCCTACAAGTCCACTGAGGCTAATTTGGCCCATGATTTTCCCTGTCTCACACTGAGACGACAAACTTAAAGGGATGCCAACCAATCATGTAGCAAAAGGAGATATTTGCATTACATACTAAAGTCTCTCCCTGGGCTCAGTCCTTTATATGCACTGCAGTCTGTCACCAGCCAGTGGGAAGTAAGTGGTGAGTAGGTCTGATGTGCATGTTCTGACAGAGGATCGTCTTATTTCAGCATGAACTGTTTGGACCCAATCTCCTTGCTACTGCCACTGAATATTCCATCCTGGGCACCTCTGCATTCATTACATGTAGCCAGGCCTGAAAGCAGGGATTTTTCTTTTTTACTGGGAGGACTCATTTATGCTGAGAGTACAGTTTTTATGAGGCTGCCTGCAGGACAATACAATAAAAGATTTATCCTTAATAGCATTTCACTGAAGTTTTGCCATAGGAGACAGGTTTTTTTTCCTTCACTTGCTATGAAAGTTTCTATTCTCTGCTTTTTTTTTTTTTACACAGCATAATCCCAGATCTCCTCCGGTTCCTTTTCTCTACTCCTCATCTCCTCACCTGCCTCCCGCCCCCTGCCTGCATCCTTTTCCTCTTCAGAACCCTTCTTCGATCTTTTCTTCTTCCTCCTTTTATAGTTAAAGCAGGACTGACATGAAGCAGGCTGGCTTTGAGCAGAGCAGTGGAAAATGGCAGACCATGCAATGAGATGAGAGTGCTGTAGAAGCAGGCTCTCCTTTGATCTGCCCCAGCTCTCTAAGGCACCAGGCACCAATTGGACCCAGCTACTTACAATGAATCCTTCTCTTTTAAACCCTGCAGTTTTAAGACCCGATCTTGGAAGCCGTCCTCACGTTGGTGACGTCGATGGGACTATACGTGTAAGTGATCACCAGCATGAGCATGGGATGCATAATGGGGCCCTTATTGTTAGTGTATAATATGGATCTTTTTGGCCCAAATCATGCTTTCCTTGTTCCTGCAAAGCAGCCATTTAAGTCTACTTACTCCCATGACCATCCTCTATAGCATATCCCCAGCACAGAAGGGCTTCCACATCGAGCACAGATCTGACTCCACCCCAACTCCATCCTCTGCCCCACAGCCCTCCAAAAGACCCCTCAGTGCAGGGAACACTCCATGCTGGAGATGGGTCAGGGGCCTTCCCAGACCTACTTTCTGGCTATTGCCTGGCTGCCCCAAGATCCACAGGGGCTGTGGGCAGCAGGACAATATAGGACAGCCCTCAGGGAAACTCTGTCCAGTGCCAGGCACTGATTAGGCTCCCACCAACCCCAAGATTGGGAAGCATAAAATACTCCACTCCTCTTTGCCAGGCTCCTCACTGGCACCGGGATGAATCAGGGGCTTATCACTAACCGCCCATTAATGGTGGTTTATGCCATGAATTACTCTTCTCGATGTTTGTGTATTGTGCCTGATGCAGCCAAGCAAGTGCATGTTGTTCATTTGCCTAAGTCATGCCACACTGTTTCCGTTCCCAATTGGCTGGCTTATCTAAGGAACCAACACAGTGCAAATTACATATTCAAGTGTAAAATTCAAATGTGCCATTTGAGTTAAAATGTGTGTCTTACCAGTCTTCCTACCAATACAGCTTGCTGACTGGAATTGTCACAGATGGCAAACACAGAAGGGGGTGTGAGTGTCGAAATAAATTCATTTGAAAGTTCAAATGAACAATCACAGGCATTTTCCACCCCAGAATTTGCCCAGTTATAGGTGACACGTGTCTAAATATTTGGGTACTGTCCCAAACTGTACCTTCAGACTTTTCGTGGTTCCTCCATCACATGCTGAGTGTAGTAATTTTGACACCTGCTTGTTTTTTTATGGAGAAGCGTGTAGCTAAAAAGACACACAGAATTCCTGATGATTCCCTTCTAACATTAAGCCAGACCCTGCAACCCTTACCTAGTAGTCCTTGAGTAACCCCACATGCTTGAAGGATGTCATGACAGAGCCCAATACTAGCCAATTTCAGAGTCTTTCAGGGATGCAGCATGAGCCAGTGGCTAGGGCACGGGATTGGGAGTCAGGGGAGGTGGATTGTATTCCCTGCTCTGCTACCAACCTGCTGAGTGACCTTGGATAGATCACTTAACCCTTTTATGCTTCATTTTCTTCATCTGCAAAATGGGGATGAAGCTACTTTCCTTCCTTCATAAAGAGCTTTGAAATCTGTGGGGGAAAGCTCTATAAAATGGTATGTATTATAAAGAAATTATTATTACCATCTTTTCAGCAGCCTAGCTGCACAAACATCCAAGATGTGCTTTCTATAAGGTCTGAAGACTAAAGGAGCCTCCATTATTTGTTAAATAACTTTTTAGAACTAGAACTTTTACTCTTCATTTTGTAGGTAAAGTAAATCAATCAGATTTAACAAAGAAATGAAGATGATTTGCCCACAACCATGTCTGAGTGCAAAGATGCCATTTTGCAACCTAATGAAGCCTTCAGTTAAAAAAAAACCTCAGGAACAGGGAGGACACCTTTTGATGCAGAATAAAAATGATTCGGTAGCCACATAAGTTTGACAAGTGATGTGACTTATGAACCTTCCAAAGGAGCAACATAATAGCAGAGGGGGAATTGAAATGGGTGTACCACAGATGGTATAGAATAACAATAATAATAACGAATCCTCCCAAAAATCCAAAAGGGCTCTGTAGAACCACTGTGAATTGAAAGGAGCCAAAGTGAGCTGACAAATACAAACAAGTCACCTAAAGAGAAAAGGTAAACTTTGCATTTGGCACCTAATCCAGCATAGCATTTAAGCTTGTGCTTAACTTTAATCAGGCGTTCAGGCCCATGTAAATTAATGGGAAATTACTTAGACTGTAAATTCTTTGGAGCAGGGATTGTCTTTCTGTTCTGTATTTGTACAGCACCTTTTACAGTGGAGTCCTGCTCCATGACTGGGGTTCCTATGTGCTTACCAAAATAAATAATACCTCAATACAAATTACAATAATAAATGGATTATCTATGTGCTTAAAGTTCAGCATATGATTAAGAGTTTTCCTGGATCAGGATCTAAGCACATAAAATCCTAATTTCATATTTAGGCAAACCAAGGCCCCAATCCTTCAATGAACTCCAGAAACAGATTCCTCTACCGGCATCAAGTCCCATTGGCTTCAACAGGGTTCCTCCCAAGCATGGGAATCTGCCCATACACTGCTTATTGTAGGGTAGGGACCATAGCCCTTGTTTACATATTAACCACTTCCATCCTTTCTGACATCAAACAAGGTAATGTTAATTTGCTTTTCCCCCTTCTCTTTACTGATACTTCATTTGATCATTACAGAGATTAAATGGAGATCCATTTTAAAAATGCTATTTAGTACCTTTATAAATCATCAATACTTCATAATCTGAGATTATTACCAGATGGGTATCTGCTGAGGCATGTCTAAAGGGACTATCACTGACTTTGATGTATTTTTTCCAACGCTGCTAACAAATGGGTCACAGCCCAGTGCTTTGATTATACAACATGTTTACAACTTCTGCCACACTGAAGATGCACAGAATATTTCCTATGTATAGGCTGGGCCCAGGAATGTCTATTGTATAAAGAAAAAAGTTCCCTTCCCTTTTTCCCCCTTTGTCTATGCACGTAAGAAGCTTCACGTATGTAAACCTTCCCTGCTGTTGCATGTGAGAATTGTACTACTGACACGTACAAACATAATCTCTCCCAATCTTAAATAAATTTTCAAGGTTGGCAACAAAACCTGATTAAATTTGTGCTGAATCAAGGCTCCTATGTTATGAAGTATCATCATCCAAACACTTTAAATAGTATTTCTATAGTGCATTCCTCCATAAGTTGAGTTTGTATTCAGTCACTTGAAATGCACTTAAGAAAATTGCTTCTTTTGCTGTTTTCACAGCAGCTTTGAAAGTCAGCCTCTGGTTTAATAACTGCTTTTAATCACAGTCTGGCTTGTTTCACTCTGACAGCATAGATGTAACAAATTATTTATTTTCTATATGTTAAACATAATGTCATCGCAGCTCCTAGAACTTTGTTAATGCAACAATAAATACAAATGGCAAGGTTTGCATCTCATTAAGGACATTTCTGTACTTATAATTTTCAGTCAACACAGCAAATGAAATAACATGCATTCTCTTCTAACAGTGTCACTTGAAACCATTTGTACTTGTTTCAACAGTCGAGCCTGTTTTTCATGTTCTCCGATACGGTCCAAAACATGGGGGTCGGGGTGGGGGGCGTTAACAGAGATCCCAAGCTGTAATGTATATGCAGAATCCTCAAGTGGTGATTGCATTACAAGTATAGTTACATTTTGTTACTCTGAACAGATCTCCACTCATTTGCCATGAATCATTGTGGTCTGTGTAGAAAACAAAATCAAACTATGTAAGTAACAAGTGATGCTTGTTTATGTATTTTTAGGAGAGGACGGGTGGAGGGGGGAATGGAAATCCTGCCACTAATTTGTTCTGATCCTGCTGCCTCATTAGGGCAGCCCATAAAAGATGGGAAATGTTTACCATGTCAGTGAATGTGAACTTTCTGCATGGAGCTGTTAACACCGTAAATAGCTCAGGAGGAGGGAGGGAGACAGCTGGAGCACACTGAGTTTCATAAAGACTATACCAGGGCCTTGAATCTTCATTTAACCCATCATTGAGGTGACAAATATCCACCGCTTTGCTGCTGAGTGATGCTGCTGCTGCTTGCCTGTTAATTTATCTGTTTTCAGGCTGTCTAGACATTGTTTGGGTCAGAAAGTGCTGTCTCTCCCCCGCGGTGGGATTTGCCTGTTCAGCGCTTGCTACAGAGTCCTACTGTGCCAAACAGGGTTTACAGAAGAATGCTCCCTCTGTTGGGGTGGTTTATTAAACAGGACTTGGAATATGGTTTTTTTTATCAGTCTGAAGTTTTCTACAGATGAAGTTTATTTTTAAAAAATCCCTAAAAATACACACTGGCTGAGATAAACATTTTCATTCAGGTAAAAACCTGAAATGCTTGAAAGTCCCAGTGAAATGCTCAGTTGTTTGCTGTGTATGTTCTTGTAGGTTTTGGACCTCCTATCTCTAGCATAATCTAAATTGTAAGCTCTTTGAAGGAGGGACTGTTCCTACCTTTGGGTTTGTACAGTGCCCATAGCATACAGGAGCCCTGATCTTTCGCTGACCCTCTTGATTGTTACTGTTCTGTGAATATTAAAGAATGATTCTCATAACTGAGATTCTGCCACCCCCACTTTTTAAATTGTGCTTCAAGTCAATCAAATTTGTTACTGGGTGACTTGCATATACATTTCCCAGCATTGATGAGGAAGGTGTCACATTTTTCAGAGAGATAACTACAGTGATTTTTTTAAAATCTTTTTTCCAGCTCCCTTACGCAAATTGTGGCTGTTAGGTTTCCAAGGAAAGAAGTCCGAGAAAAGCAAAATGTCCTTTCTACTATAAAAAAAGAATTGGAGCTGCATTATATCTTATATACTACTACTGTCTTTCTACTGCTTTTTCTACAGTAATAGAACACAAAGGTAATGGCCCATCAAGGGCCGGTCAACATTTTTCCATTAATAAAAGACAGTTGAAAGGTTGAAGTAAATTATTTTTGTTGCAGAAGCATCTGCTTTCCTTGAAAATGTTCTATTTTTAACTGGGAAACCAAATGCCCAAAAACTTAAATATTTTGATTCTGAAATTCCATTGTGCTTCATCATGGGAGCTGTAGATGTGTTCCTCGAGTTTCCACTCTCCTCTGTCAGTCAGGCTCCATAGCCAAACTTTATCTCCCATAATTTACTGCAGCCATGCAACTGCCATAATGCACCATCTCATTTTACCAAGAGGGGAGACAGTGTTACATCATGGGAGATGTATTCTGATCAAAGAGTGCCTGCAGAGGAGAATGGGAGCATAAGGTACATGAACTACAACTCCCTTGACACCACAACAGTATTTCAAAATACAAATAATCTGGAGTTTGGCCAAAATATTTTTTATTTCAATTTTTTGCCTAAAACTCATTTTGTTTCATGAATATTTCTGACATAAATCTATTTTCACTGAAATTTTCAACAGAGAAAAATCTGTTTTCCAACTAGTGCCAGCCCCATTCCTTTGTTTATAGCATCTAAAGTGGAGTACCAGGTCCACAGAGCCTTTTCTTCTCCTTGGTCTGGAGCCTTACTCTAGGCAGGCCATAAAGAAGAGTAGATGGATGCTTAGACTCCCTATTCCCATGCACAGCCTTGTAAGGACAAAGGATCATCTTGCTCTGAGTGAAACTCATCTATTTTTTTAGCTTATACACTGAGTGGGAACAGATAGCAATTTTCTCAGGTTTATTTACTATATAAAGTTATTTGCTGAATAATTTCTGGGAGCAATTCTTGGTTTGCAACTCTTTTATTGGACAAGAGGCCCTGGTTCTGAACTGTGAATCCACACGGGCAGACTATTAAATTTACACAGTAGCCCCATTGACTTCTGGGAGGCTCCACTTGGGCATAACACATGAATCACACCAGACCGTTTAGACCATCAAAGTTCAAGCAGTTCTAACTGGACACATAGGTCACTTGGTAAGTTTCTGTCCATAGTAGTTCTTGGAATCTTGCTTTACAAATATTCTGCAATATGCTTTAAGTTGCACTCGGTCAACAGAAATTATTGTTGGTAAACTCACATGCTGAAAGGTTTGTAGAAGAAAAGATGAAAGGGACGTACATTTAGAAGAATGCTTGCAGATAATTCATTGCAGCTTTTACCCAGCTGTAGTTTTCAGTTTCACTGACCAAGACTCTCAGGCCTGAGAATTAGTTCTCATTGAACAAGCACTATTGGGCAAGGTTGTTTTGTTTTGTGTTTTGCTTTTTTAACTTTTTCCACTGGAATTTAAAACAAAATGTCATGGAAACATAAGATTTGTAAAAGTTAATTATTTCAAAGCCTATATTTTAGGCCAAGTTAAACTTGAAAGAGACCCATGATAAATTTATATATATATTTTTCATAGAATTTGTATAGTTTTTCTTAAAGAGTTACAATAAGAATAATTCTAGCAATATTACTTTCCAAAAGACAAATGGAATGAAGGGGTAGTTTGGCTGAGTGGTTAAAGATCTGTGAGACGCTCGCTTCCAAGTTTTGGACAGCACTCTATATGGTATGTTCTGCTGATGCATGACAGTGAAGCAAGTGAGGGTCGCTTAACTATCAAGAAACAGGTGTAATCTAACACAGTGGTTCTCAAAGCCAGTCTGCCGCTTGTTCAGGGAAAGCCCCTGGCGGGCCAGGCCGGTTTGTTTACCTGCCACGTCTGCAGGTTCGGCCGATCGCGGCTCCCACTGGCCGTGGTTAGCTGCTCCAGGCCAATGGGGGCTGTAGGAAGGGTGGCATATTGGCCTGGAGCGGCCAGTGGGAGCCGCGATCGGCCGAACCTGCGGACGCAGCAGGTAAACAAACCAGCCCGGCCTACCAGGGCCTTTCCCTGAACAAGCAGCAGACCGGCTTTGAGAACCACTGATCTAACACATTCACAACACTTGTAAATTGACCTTGTGCAGATACTGCTCTAAGCACCTTCCACTCAAAGGCATCTCCCGCAAACCCTTTCCCCACCCCTACTGAGAATTCCATTCCCCCATTCCAAATATGTTTGTCATGGTGCAAAAACATACCTTAGTTTCCTGCGGCTGTCTCCATTTGCTCCGTACTCATAGCTTGTGTAGGCCACCAGTGCCCTGCTTTCTAGTCAGATGTCTTTGCCTGCCCATGGCCTATCTGCTGCTGTCGTGATTTGAATCAGGGTGGATAAAAATCAATGGTGTTTTTTTAAAATAAAAAAAATGGTTTTTTTTTAATTTAAATCAGATTTTTTTTTAATTTAAATCCAATTTTTTTGATAAAATGCTTTTTGAGGAAAAAAACTATCTAAAGATAGTTTTAATTAAGATACATTATAGCTCAAAGATATCTCCTCATGGAATAGGGATTATAAATTCTAATTCTATAGTATGAGACAATATATTCATGTAATGTTTAAGAAAAGTTTTGTAAATGAGTTCCAGTAGTTCATGGATTGGGGACCCAATGTTATGGGGTTCCACAGGCTTCTGTATAGATTATTTAGGTTAATCTTTCTATCTACCCAATGGGACTCAGTGCTCAGTATAGAAGATACCATCAGAAATGCTTAGTTTTGCAGTTCTCAAACTGTGGATTTGTGTTTCCAGAGGTAACATGCTTGTTAACAGCAAAAATGCTTTTAAAATAAATAAATAATATATAGAGGTGAGAAATAACAGACCTTAACTCTATTGTCCCTCTGCAAATTTGTGTACACAGAGTCAATCCCATATCTCTCTCTAAAAGCGAATAGAACAGTGGTTCCCAAACTAGGGGCACCGCTTGTTCAGGGAAAGCCCCTGGCGGGCCAGGCCAGTTTGTTTACCTGCCGCATCTGCAGGTTCAGCCAATCATGGCTCCCGCTGTCCGCGGTTCGCCGCTCCAGGCCAATGGGGCTGCCGGAAGGGCAGCCAGCACATTCCTCGGCACGCACCGCTTCCTGCAGCTCCCCATTGGCCGAGAATGGTGAAACGTGGCCACTGGGAGCTGCATTCGGCCAAACCTGTGGACATGGCAGGTAAACAAACTGACCCGGCCTGCCAGGGCTTTCCCTGAACAAGCGGCACCCCTAGTTTGGGAACCATTGGAATAGAAGATTGTTGGGAGCGGAATAGATCTGGACAAGGAGAAGAAGACAGGAGATAAATGTGAGAAGCGAGGGACATATGCTTTTTAGTTAAAAAAGTTATGTTTGCTGTTGAAGAAAAAAATCCAGAATACTTAACGTTTTTGTTTTAGTTAAATAAAACAATTCAAATGTCTGTCTGGTGATGTTTTCCTCCTAATACAACATGGCAAGAAAATCCTCCAAATATTAATGATTAACCTGTTGAATTGGAGATAGTTCACCTCCAAATGACTTTGATAAATGAAATAACCAAACAATCACTCATTTTCTGATATAGCTGTTAAACTAATCTGAAAAGTTTTCAAAATAAATCACTGTTTAAAAATGTATAGTGTGTACCTTCTAAAAATGAAACCTACATCTATCTCTGAGTTGTGAAGAATATGTATTAAGATTATAACAACCAACAAGAATGCACTTTTTTGTAGAAAACCATGATTAAATCGAGTCTTCCTGATTAGTGACTTAAATCATGATTTAAATCAATTTGATTTAAATCAAATCCACCCTGATTTGAATAACCTGCATCTTTCTAAATCAGGAACTAAGGGAGGAGGAATACATTTCATTTTTCAAATTGTAATGAGTAACCAGCACTCCCAGGCAAATCAGTGGCTCGTTGTTGCCACTGTAGTGGATCACATTTGCAGGTTCATTTTTAATCATTTACTGCTGGGCTAACAGGGGTGGGAACATTATTGAAGTAGTAAAGACTAATGACTAGGGTACCAAGTTAGGAATCAGGAGTTCTGGGTTCCACTCCGAGCGCTGCCACTGACTTGCTGAGTGGTCTTGGGCAAGTAACTTGTGCTCTTTCTGCCTGAAGAACAATGGATCAGTGGTTATGGCACTAGCCTAGCATTTAGAATACTCTGCCACGGACCTCTCGTGTGACCCTGGGCAAGTAAGCTTAGCCTTTCTACATCTCAGTTCCCTATCTGTCAAATTGGGATAATAGCATTGTCTGACCTCACAGGGGTGTTGTGAGGGTATCTGTATTAAAAGATTATAAGATGCTCAGATACAATGTTAATGGGGGCCATGTTAATACCTAAGACAGAGAAGTTTACTCATGTGTGTGTGTATGGCAACCATATGCTAGGTTGCCAGTTCAAAACAATCCCAAGTCAGTATGTTTTGATTTTTTTTTTTAACCAGAAAGTCAACATTTTCTATGGAAAATGTTGATGAAAACAAAAAAAATTTCACTGAGATTTTCCACAGAGGAAAAAGCCCCACATATTCTGACCAGTGCTATTGTCAATGTTTTCTTATAATTTGGACATTCATTTTGGGAGGAAATTTAAAAAATATATAAAAAATCCAATTTTCAATTCAAAAACTCAAAAAATTCAGAATCTTGCGTGTTTTTCAATACAGTTCGGTTTTCATTTGGAAAGGCAAAATTCTAAAAATTTTGCTCAAAAATGGAAACTTTTTTGAGTGAAAACTGACCATTTTCATTACAAAATGGCCCTGTTTACAACCACTAAACCATGAAATTCCAGGAAGCAGAAGTTAGAGGGTTTTTGAAACTTCTAAAGAAAACACACAATTCAAGATTTTCAAGGATTTTAGATGTTTTTTCAGATTTTTCACACACATCCAGACTAACTGGTAAATGTTATCATTGGACTGAGTAAGGATCTGTGCAAATTCAAGATGCTTGTCAGTGCAATATAATCTGTTCTGTGGGATTGACTGGGGAGAGAAAGTACCTCATTTCAGCCCTCAAGTAAACTCCATCCTACAAAAACATGCTGTTTCCTCACATTTTCTATTGTAAATTAGACAGCTCTCAAAGGCAGAGCCATTAAATGAAGGTGTTAGAAAATGTGCTCTAGGATGAAGAAGTGAAGTCCTATGTCCCACTGAGCTTTCCTTATATTTGAATATAAACCCTTCTAGGGCTTGATCCAAAGCCTCGTGATGTCCTTTGAGAAACTCCCACTGATTCCAATGAGTTTTGGATCAGACTTTTTATAAGGTGCTAAGTTCCTTCAAAATACATTTACGTTGAAAGGAACTGAAGACACAAAGAACATCATAACAGGTGCTCAGCACCTCTCAGTGGAGCAGACCTATACGTGCCATATTTGGGCCTTGGCAGAAGACGGATGGTCCAGTTAGGGCACTAGCCTAGAACTTCGGAGGCCCAGATTTAACTCCCTGTTCTTCCAGGATATGTCTACACTGCAATTAGAGACCTGTGGCTAAACTAAACAGTAATCAGTCACCAGGGCCAGATGGTATTTAGCCAAAAGTTCTGAAGAAACTCAAATGTGAAATTGCAGGACTACTAACTGTAGTCTGTAATCTATCATTTAAATCAGCTTCGTACCAAATGACTGGAGGATAGCTAATGTGACACCAATTTTTAAAAAGGGCTCCAGATGTGACCCCAGCAAATACAGGCTGGTAAGCATGACTTCAATACTGGGCAAACTGGTTGAAACTATAGTAAAGAACAAAATTGTCAGACACATAGATGAACATAATTTGTTGGGGAAGAGTCAACATGGTTTTTGTAAAGGGAAATCATGCCTCACCAATCTACTAGAATTCTTTGATGGGGTCAACAAGCATGTGGACAAGGAGGACCCAGTGGATATAGTGTATTTAGCATTTCAGAAAGCCTTTGACAAGGTCTCTCGCCAAAGGCTCTTAAGCAAAGTAAGCAGTCATGGGATAAAAGGGAAGGTCCTCTCATGGACTGGTAACTGGTTAAAAGATAGGAAACAAAAGGAAGGAATAAATGGTCAGTTTTCAGAATGGAGAGAGGTAAATAGTGGTGTCCCCCAGGGGTCTGTACTGGGCCCAGTCATATTCAACATATTCATAAATGAGCTAGAAAAAGGGGTAAATAGTGAGGTGGCAAAATTTGCAGATGATACAAAACTACTCAAGATAGTTAAGTCCCAGGCAGACAGCAAAGAGCTACAAAAGGATCTCTCAAAACTGAGTGACTGGGCAACAAAATGGCAGATGAAATTCAAAATTGATAAATGCAAAGTAATGCACATTTGAAAACATAATCCCAACTTGACATATTAAATGATGGAATCTAAATTAACTGTTATCACTAAGAAAGAGATCTCGGAGTCATTGTGGATAGCTCTCTGAAAACATCCACTCAATGTGCAGCGGCAGTCAAAAAAGCGAAAAGAATGTTGGGAATCATTAAGAAAGGGATAGCTAATAAGACAGAAAATATCATATTGCCTCTATATAAATCCATGGTACACCCACATCTTGAATACTGCATGCAGATGTGGTCGCCCCATGTCAAAAAAGATACTGGAATTGGAAAAGGTGCAGAAAAGGGCAACAAAAATGATTAGGGGTATGGAACGGCTGCCATATGAGGAGAGATTAATAAGACTTGGGACTTTTCAGTTTGGAAAAGAGATGACTAAGGGGAGATATGATTGAGGTCTATAAAATCATGACTGGTGTGGAGAAAGTAATTAACGAAGTGTTATTTACTCCTTCTCATAACACAAGAACTAGGGGTCACCAAATGAAATTAATAGGCAGCAGGTTTAAAACAAACAAAATAAAGTATTTTTTCACACAACACACAGTCAACCTGTGGAACTCCTTGCCAGAGGATGTTGTGAAGGCATAGACTATAACAGAGTTTTAAAAAGAACTAGATAAGTTCATAGAAGATAGGTCCATCAATGGCTATTAGCCAGGATGGGCAAGGATGGTGTCCCTCGCCTCTGTTGCCAGAAGCTGGGAATGGGCAACAAGGAATGGATCACTTGGTGATTACCTGTTCTGGTCATTCCCTCTGGGGCACCTGGCATTGGCCATTGTCGGAAGACAGGATACTGGGCTAGATGGACCTTTGGTCTGACCCAGTATGGCCGTTCTTATGTTCTTATGTGGCTGGCCCATGCCAGCTGACACAGAGCTCAGACTAAGGAGCTAATCACTCTGACCTCACGGGGTCCCTGCACCTGAACATCTACACCATAGTTAAACAGCACCTTAGTCCGAGTCAGCTGGCATGGGCCAGTCACAGATCTTTAATTGCAGTGTAGACGTAGCCCCACAGACTTCCTTTGTGATCTTGGGGTAGTCAGAATAGCTTCAGAAGAGGATTAATTTAAACCACACAAAAAGCACTTAGTACAGAATAAGAATGTTTACACAGGTAGTTAGTGTGGTATAGGTATTGTGCTTTAAATTCACACCCTAGTTATTTTGCACTAGCTTCTCTATGAATTCCCTCTGTAGAAAAGCCCTAAGCCTCTCTGTGCCTCAGTTACCCATCTGTAAAATGGGGATAATAGCACTGTGCTATCTCACAAAGGTGTTGTGAGGATAAATACATTAGAGATTGTGAAGCGCTCAGATAGTACGGTAATGGGGTCATGTAAGTACAGTAGGTAGGGCAGTTGAAAGACAAGATTGACGAGAGAAGAAATTCTCCATAGTCAGAGGATTTCTTACTTAAATCCTTCTTATCTGCTGGTGCATAGTTTTGTAAAACTGACATTTTTCTCTATGAATCACCAATGGAAGGCGCATCTAATGTCACACACACACACACACACACACACACACACACTTACTATTGGAAAGAACATGACTCAGATGTACTCTTTTTCTGAATAGAGCCATAAGACAAAATGTTTTGTAGCATTCTGGCTAGGAGTGCCTGTTCTCCTCCCCCACTACCTCCCTTTATTTCCCTCTTCAGGAGGTTGTTTACTGCTACTGCTTCACTTCAGCGGTGGGTCATGGCTCTTATTATACAGTTATGATTATTTGAGAGCAAGTGCCACGCATCTGGTCAGGAATGCTTTAAGAACCTTAATTACTTTGTGGCTAGACATCAGGCTGTATTTCTAGAAGTAGCTTGTATTTCTGTACCACATTCATTTCCTACAGTGCCTGGTTCTGTGAGGGTTACTGAAAGCTTTCAGGTTCTCTGGTCCCCTGGAAATTCTCCCCAGACAAAACAAAAGGTGAACATTTGGAAAGGTTTTATTGTTTTCAGATGTTTGGCTAGTTTTAATCAAATAAGTGTCGTCAATGGGAGCATCTCTTATTTACACCCCGTGAAGATCTGGTATAAATAACTCTTTTTTATGAAGCTCTCTGATTATGTATATTAGTTTTCTACATTTCAGGTTCCTGAGGGATGAAATGTGCTATAGAAATTATTATTATTAACATAATGTAATTTCTGGTAATGGCCACAAACCTTGTTAATTTTTAATATTTTTAAAAAGAATTACAGGGGATCCAGTGGAGAGAGACAGTAAGTTATTTCCTTGAAGTTATGTCCCCTGCAATTTGATTTTTCTTGACAGCTTGTCCATCATGTGATATGCTTATTTAGAAAAATAAATAAGAAGGCTGCTTCCTCCCAGCCTGGCCCGAGGGCTCTGTAATTACATTTTAGCAACACTCACAAAAGTCTGTCAGCTTTTCCTTCGGAATTAGAAAAGCTTATGTAGTCATATCATATCATTATCATATGATAATATTCTTTCCATTCCACTAGCATCTCAGGAGGATGTTAAACAGCAGCTACTAAAGTCTGACTTTTTAAATCATCAGGTCTGGATAACTTGCATTCAAGAGTTTTAAAAGAGCTGGCTAAGAAGCTTGCTGGACCATTAATGTTGATTTTCAATAAGTCTTGGAACACAGGGGAAACTGGAGAAGTCTGGAAGGAAGCTAATGTTGTGCCAATATTAAATATTAAAAGGGTAAACATGGCCCGGGTAATCATAGGCCTGTCAGCCAGACATCGATCCTGGGCAAAATAATGGAGTGGCTGATATGGGACTTGATTAATCAAAGAATTAAAGTCCGATAATATAATTAGAGGCAATCAATATGGATTTATGAAAAATAGATCCTAGAAAACTAACTTGATGTTTTTTTTGCTGAGATTACAAGTTTGTTTTATAAAGATAATAGTTTTGATGTAATACACTTAGACTTCTGTAAGGTGTTTGACTTGGTATCACACAACATTTTGATTAAGAAGCTCTGACGATATGATATAAATATGGCACATATTAAATGGATTAAAACCAGCTAACTGATAATCTCAAAGCATAATTGTAAACAGAGAATCATCCTAGAGTGGGTATGTTTCTAGTCGGGTCCCATAAGGACCAGTTCTTGGCCCTACGCTATTTAACATTTTAATCCATGACCTGGGAGAAAACAAAATCATCACGTGTAAAGTTTTCAGATGATACAAAATTGGGGGAGTGGTAAATAATGAAGACAGGGGTAAGAGTGATCTGGATCGCTTGGTAAGCTGGACGCAAACAAACAACTTGTGTTTTAATAGGGCTAAATGTAAATCTATACACCTAGCAATAAAGAATGTACACCATAATGTATACTGGGAAGCTGTGATCCTGAAAAATATTTGGGAGTCATGGTGAACATAGCTTCCAGGCCAAAAGGACTAATGCAATCCTCGGATACATAAACATGGGAATAGAAAGTTATTTTACCTCTGTATTTGTCACTGATGCGACTGCTGCTGGAATATTCTGTCTAGTTCTGGTGCCAACATGTCAAGAAAGATGTTGATAAATTGGAGAGGGTTCAGAGGAGAACCATGATTAAAGAATTAGAAAATCTTCCTTATAGCAATAGACTCAAGGAGCTCAATCTATTTAGTTTATAAAAAAGAAAAAAAAAGAAGTTAAAGGGGTGAACATAAGAACAGCAATACTGGATCAGACCAGAGGTCCATCTAGCCCAGTATCCTGTCTTCCAGCAGTGGCCAATGTAAAATTCCAGGCAAATTAGTAAGCAAATCATTAGTGCATCTGTACTTGATGTGGAAATCTGATAAATCTGATAAATACATGTGCACATGCACATTACCCCATGGTGTGCACAAGTCACCCACTTGCATGTGCAAACAAGGCATATATTTATGCCCCTAATTTATCTGAAAATCTAGATTTTAATTTACAACCTGCTAGGCAGGTCTCTGTGATGCAGACGAACATGGTCTGTACAGGAGACAAGTGTAAAAAGCTCCTGGGCTGTACTGAATGGCCCAAATATCAGTGTGAAATCACACAGATTAATCAGGATAACTTTAAAAACTGACAGTTGAAATAAAGCATGGTGTGTGTCATTATCAAGGAAACATGGGATAGGCCTAATCACGTACTGATTTGAGCAAATGCAGCTTTGCTGCTAACTTAAATAACAGCAAGAACAGGACCAGGAAATGGAAAATAAGAACATTCCTAAAGGCAATATATTCTCCATCACTTCTGAGTTACCCAGGTTTGGAAGCTAGGAAGATCGCTGTCTCTGTAAAGAAAAGACTGTCCTGTGTTCTGGTTCTAAGGGAGTAATAACTGTTCACTTGCTTCTTAATTTTTAAATATGCTTATTGCAGTGGGGATAGTTTAAAGTGACAAATCTAAAAAATACTTTTCATCTGTTGCCTTCCCAATCTACCAACAGAACAATCTCACCCCGATTAACAAACTGCAGTGTTTAAACTAAAGACTAATGATCCTCCATTGGCCCCCACCTCCATTAGCAGCTGCAGAATCCCAACAGAAACCTAATTAACACATTGATTTGCTTAAAAGGAAAATAGTGATCTTTGGCTGCCCATTCCACCAGCTGTGAGCATGCCACCCGATCTCCAGTAATAAAATTGATTTCCTTCAAATAAAAACACTAAGCATCCATTACTTTCCCTCTCCTAGCTGCAGGGTCCCACTCTGAGTCCTCTTTTGCCAGAGTTCACAGGGACGTTTTATCTAAGAAGCTTAAAAACTAATATGCAATGTTTGTCTCCTGTTGACCCGCCGGTCCATCAAGCTGATTTCAACTGACTGCTAGTGCAGCACAGGAGGGGAATGCTCACTGAGGATGTTAGCAGCATGCTGGCTGTTAGAACTAGGTGAAGCATCTAGATGAACTCAGTAAAGGACAGGGACATGACAGACTTGATGGGATCCTGTACAGAATGATTGTGTCACCCACAAGAATCCTTTGACAATTAGACTTTGCATCTAGAGAGAACTAATTGTCGTAGGCTCTCCAAGTGCTCTAAAAATGCTACTCTTGCTAATGTCTGGAGGCCTGGAAGAAGCATATCAGCAATGGTAGTAGGGACAATAAATGGAGACTCTCCCTTGGGTCAAATGGTAGAGTGGCTGCTCTTGGGGATCCTAAAGTGACTGTGTTCCAGGATTCCTCCCGAGGGCAGGGGGCTAACGTACAGGAAGGGTTTTTAGTTGAGTGTACCTTGGTTGTGGACAGCTTGCTGCAACTCTAGGTGGTAAATGATTGAGAATGAAAGAATTTATTAGGATAAAAGAACCAACCTAAGCTGACCATTTGACTTGTAAGTAAGCTCTTTAGGGTACTCTACCTTTTATCTGTCAACAAAGCATCATGCACACCTCCAGGACTATACAAATAACAATCGTTCTAGTAATCTGACCGTGCTTTGAATGAACCATAAGGCCAAGAGTTTCAAAGGTGACTAGTAATATGGGGCACTTCGGTTTTTGGCTGCTGTCATAACCATACAGCTAAGGGTAGCCTAGAATTCCTCCTTACCTGTAAGGGGTTAAGAAGCTCAAATAACCTGGTTGGCACCTGACCAAAAGGACCAATGGGGAGAGAAGATACTTTCAAATCTGGGGCGGGGTGGGAGGAGGCTTTGTTTGGGCTCTTTGCTTGTGTGTTCTCTGGGAAAGCAGAGAAGCATCAGGTCAGAAAACTCCTTCTCCTAAAATCATCCTAAAATGAGTCTCAATATTGCAAAAAGAGTAAGTAAATAAGGCAAGGCGCATTAGATTATCTTTTGTTTTTAGCTTGTGAATTTTCCCTGTGCTAAGAGGGAGGTTTATCCCTGTTTTTTTGTAACTTTAAAGTTTTGCCTAGAGGGGAATCCTTTGTGTTTTGAATCTGATTGCCCTGTAAAGTTACCTTCTATTCTGATTTTACAGAGGTGCTTTTTACTTTTTTTTCTTTATAATAAAGTTCTGTTTTTTAAGAATCTGGTTCTTTAAGAATCTGGTTCTGGTTATTTGGTTGGTAGATTATTCTCAAGCCTCCCCAGGAAAGGGGGTGAACGAGCTTGGGGGGATATTTTAGGGAAACAGGAACTCCAAGTGGTCCTTCTCCTGAATCTTTGTCTACCGCACTTGGTGGTGGCAGCAGTACACATCCAAGGACAAGGAAAGATTTGTGACTTGGGGCAGTTTTTAACCTACGCTGGTAGAAATAAGCTTAGGGGGTCTTTCATGTGGGTCCCCACATCTGCACCCTAGAGTTCAGAGTGGAACTCTGGGGAGGAAACCCTGACAGCTGCCAAACATCAAAGACTTGAACTCTTTTTGAACATCAACTCCTTTTAAGGCGGGTCAAGTTGGGCACCCACAATCACTCTTCACTTCTGGAAATATTGGCCTCAGCACTTTCAGCTACTTATCTGGCCCAAACAGCTGCACTTTCTGCGGTTCCCCCATCATGATGAATGAATTTGTTTTCTGCACAGAAGTAAAATATCCAGTTCCTATGACCACCTATACCCCTGCATTTCACAGGCAGCCTACTGCATTTGAGACCTGCTATCCAACAGCTAACTCTAATACCCACAACACTCCTGCAGTAAAGCGCACAATAAAACCCACTATAAAATAATAACTAAGTGATAAAATTGCAAGTAGGAACAAATGAAAAAAATCACATGCACAGTACGAACCATGATAAAAGCCTAGCTATGAACCTGTCTAGTCGCACATACAAACTGTACCCTTGGGCATAGCCAACAAGCTGAAAGTAGAGTAGGAGTAGCGTAAGCGAAACCATATGATTGTGTGGTGTGTATTGACAATTCTGAGTCCGTGAAATAGAAATCCTCGGCTGGATTTTTCCTTTACTGTTCATATTAGATTCTCAGGTATTTTCCCACATTAGCAGTATTTGAGAAATGGAAGTAATTGTAACATACACAAATACTAGGGTATCCTACAGTAAGAATCCAAAGATACTATAACATCACTATTGTCAGCTGAATTTTTAAGGACCATTTCTGTAGGATACTGTAGTACTTTTTTATGAGAACATCCTAAATAGCAACAGGAGGGAGGTGAAAAAATGCGAGTGATGAGGCATAAAGTTCTCTCTCCTATAAATTTCACCTTAAATCAAGCTCTCTTCTTGCCTATCTTTGCTGACTGTCCAGTTAGAAATTAAAGTTCTCATTTCACTTTTCAAGCAGAGCTGATAATCCTGGCATTTTGGTCATGATTTCCTATGTCAATATGACAGGTTGAGGGAGAAATAGCAGAGGGCTGAAATCCTGGCCCTAATGAAGGCAATGAGAGTTTTGCCATTGTCCTCAATGGAGCCAGGATTTCATCCCATGTGTCCTGGTGTCTGAATGGGAATTTCTGTGCCTGCAAGGTGATTTGAATAACAGTGAGCACAAACATTTGTGGAAAGAGAGCACAAAAGGGCAGGATCAAATAAAAAAAATTGAATTTTCAAATTCAAACAAATATTTGCAGTCCATTTTTTAGCCACTATTCACGTGGCTCTACAGAATGGAAATATATAGAACAGTGTATATAAGCCCATTTTTCAATTAGAGAGCTCGGTCTATGTATTTGAATAGATTCACATTCTATAACTTAAAATCTAATCAGTCTTAGGTTCATGACTGAATACCAGCAATATGTGCTGTATTTCCAAAGGTTTGGAGTTAAAGACAAGGTGTTGAACAGTCCCCAGAGCAGAGGGGTAATTCTCAAGGAGAGTAAAATGAAGATAAAGCTGAAAATAATGTTGCACTTTTAGAAGATAGATAGCGGTGCCTAAAAAAACTGGGCAGGGATGCATATTTGTGCACTGAGGGTTTTTTTGTTTTTTTTTTTGAAAATCCAAACTGAATATTAAACAAGAACATAAGAATGGCCATACTGGGTAAGACCACTGGTCCATCTAGCCCAGTATCCTGTCTTCTGACAGTGGCCAGTGCCAGATGCTTCAGAAGGATTGAACAGAACAGGGCAATTTATCAAGTGATTCAACCCCCATTGTCCAATCCCAGCTTCTAGCAGTTAGAGGTTTAGGGACATCCAGAGCAGGGGTAGCGTCCCGAACCATGTTGGCAAATAGCCATTGCTGGACCTATCTTCCATGAACTTATCTAATGCTTTTTTTAACCCAGTTATACTTTTGGCCTTCATAACATCCCCTAGCAATGAGTTCCACAGGTTGACTGTGCATTTTATGAAGAAGTACTCCCTTATGTTTGTTTTAAACCTGCTGCCTATTTATTTCATTGAGTGACCCTGGTTCATGTGTTATGTGAAAGTAAATAACCATCTAAAGACTCTCAATCTAATCTACAGACGGAATGCATACCTAGAGCGCTGGATGGCTCATTGTTATAAATTGCTATAAGAGTATTGCCATTCTCAAAAGTTCAACAATCAGGAGTCAGATGCCAAAAAATCATGAGATTGGCCCCAAAACCATGAGCTTTTTTTTTTTTTTTTAAGATATTGCTTTTTTGCCGGTCTTTTCATTGTTGAACTCACCCCTGCTCTGGCCCCTCCCCGTGTATGAGTGAGAGAATAAGTGTTGCCAGCCCCTCTCTATTTAGAGAATATGGTGATTCTGCCCCCCCCACCCCCACATGAGCTCTCTCTGGCTTCCTGATTATGCAAAGCTTCCAGCTTCTTCCCAAGTCCCGACATTCACACTAATTAATTGTGTGTCGTCCCCACCCCCAACACCGCATCTGCCTGCCCTCTAGCCCAGCAATTTGTTATGCCCCCAACCACCAGAGCAGTTCTGTCCCGGCCCTAGTAGTTTATTTCCTTGATAAAAGAAGGGCTGGATGGTATATAGTTTGAAAACCTCTGACCTAATTAATACATCATAATTCACACTCACACCTAGACCTTACCTTGTTATTTTTTAGGGTTGGTGAGTTACAGATATAGGTAGTAAAGAACTTTACATTCACTCTTCCTTTTAGCTGAACAGGGTACAGAGGAATATGTCAGGAGAGAGAGTCTTAGACAAAAATGACTGTGGAAAGTATTTGTGATATTCGAAAAATAACCCTGTAACGACAGTGTTTCTGTGCAAAAACTTACAATGTATTGATCACTCATATGAGCTATAATGTTGAATTAACAAGAACATTGGTTTCACCTTTTACAAGAAACAACACTTCCCAGCCCCCTGACTTCTCTGCCCAAGACTGGGCAGCACTTCTCACCTATCCTACAATCCACTGCTCCAGACCCTCATCTCTTCCCTAGCTCTGGATCTCCCCTCCACTTCCTTCCCCACCCTTGCTCTGCCTCCCCCCTGCTCTGGCCCCACCTACCCCTTTCTCTTGCCCCCACATTCCTCTGTACCCCCTAAATCTACCTCCTGCTCCCCCTCACTCTTTCCAACCAACTTTCACAGTGTCTCTGCTGCTCTTCACAGTCCCTATGTCCTGTCTGGCAGCCATTTTGCCTGGGAGCCTGGTTTCAATCTCCCTGAAAACAATGGCAGGAAGCAGCCAACTTTAGGAAGGGCAGCTTCACTTCCACATGCAGATAGACTGTAGGAAAATGGAGGCCATCTTGCTGGCTTTGACCCTGCAGACAATAATAGGAGACGGTGATCATTTTGAATAAGGGAAAATTCATGAGTTGGAAGCCTCTCATCATATTGTGATGAGATAAGTTAAAAAAACCCCCAAATACCCCAGAATCACTGGAGTCACAATAAAATTGCAAGAGCTGGTATACTGAACTTGTGATTATCTCCACGTGCAAATAATAATTTATACGACTAGCCGGTCCATTATATGAACAAATGCTCAATTTGCAGGTGAAGTTTTATTAATTGCACATGCATTTTTCAACACTCAGAACTGCATGCCTGACCTTTTGAAAACAAGACTCTTAATGTCCCTTTATGAAAAATTCCTTCTTTTTCTTTCATCAAATTAGGCTAATATAAGTACTTCCTGCTTTTGTTTTTAAGGGTACAAATAGAGGCTATTGCAAACGACATCCTTAAAAACGAGTTACAAGTGTGATTGACTTTGAAATCACTTTAGTCTTCTAGTTTTTAAAGAGGTTTACTCTGATTAACTGACCTGAATGTTAACAGAACTGGAATTTTAATTTGTATTCAGACTGTAAGAAAATCATCTACTCAGATGAGACAGTGTTGTTTAATTAGGTCTAGTAGTTAACTCAGAAGAAAGTAAATGTACTGCCAGGGGTTTGGAAGACTGCTACAGACCCCTGGGATTTGGAGGAGTTTAGAGAAGCTTAAAAATAAGAAGTCAGTAGTTTTAGGAATTAGAAGTGAATACCTTTAGAAGATATTACCTAGAACCTCCAACTCTGTAGTCAGCACCTTTTCACTTTGTATCGCCCATCAGTTTTAATGAACTTGGTAAGAGCCTGATTTGGAATTCAAAATTTGGAACCCAATAAATAAATAATTTTAAAAGGTTCTATTTTTAGCATTTGCAAAGAGCAGCGTCAGATATTCTGATAAATCTGGTACCTCCAGGGTATTTGTCTGCCATGGGATTAATTTGTGTCTCATTTATGATGCGAATGAGCTGTGAAAATTATAAGTACTGTACACTCCGCAGACAACAGCCATTAATAGCAATGGAAGGATATTATCTTCACTATTAGAGGTTGAGTCTTTACAGTTCTCTCTGTGGTTCATGAAATAAATTATACATATTCTCGGAGATCCCCATGCCCACATAGTTTAATATACTGGTAAGACTTTACTTCTGTTTTTTCATTTAGGGGTTTTTTTTTGTTAGTTTATTTATTTTTATTTGAAAGAAACGCTGCAAATTACAGACTGACATACTTTTGATGCAATAACAAGGCAAGCGTAAAGCTATACAGAGTTGGCAAATGAGGCAGAAGAAAAAAATTATTTTTTAAAGTTATAAGATGTGAAAATTGATTCAAGAACACTAGCTGTTTTCAATTTTTTATTACCACTTATTTTAAGGACACCCATGTTCTCACAAACTGGAGTTTATATTCTGATATGAAAATATAATTAACACTTAAAATTGACACTTTTCATCCTGTGGAGTGGAAGTTTTATGGCCTGAAATACAGAGCAGCCTCATGTAAAATAATGCATTAATGGAAAAAAGAGAGATAATTTTAAATAAGGGCATGATCCTACATACGTTTGCATATGTGAGTAATTTCATTCACCTGAGTTGTCCCAAATGTACTCACCAAATAGCTCTGTATACCTTAGAAAGGAAGTATGGTTCAGTGGTTAGGGTGCTAGCCTGGGGCTCAGAACACCTGGGTTCAATTCACTGCTCTGGAACAGACTTTGTGTGTAACCTTGAGCCAAATCACTTGAAGTAAAACTTTCTAAAGCTCCTAAGTGTATGTCTACACTGGCAGCTTGCAGTGTATTATGCCACCATCATCCACAGTATAAGCCCTTACACCCACGTCTAGGTGTGAGTTGAAGACATGCTGATGTGCTTTTCTCCACACCTCGTCCCTCTCAGATTTTAGAAGGCATTTCAAGCCCCTTGGATCAAGTGCTGTAGCTACCTTTAGAAATCTCACATTGGTACTTTCTTTGCATTTTGTCAAGTCTTCAGTGAAAGTGTTCTTAAAATGAAGAATATGTGCTGGGTCATCATCCGAGACTGCTATAACATGAAATATATGGCAGAATGCGGGTAAAACAGAGCAAGGGACATACAATTCTCCCCAAGGAGTTCAGTCACAAATTTAATTAATGTATTATTTATTTAACGAGCATCATCAGCATGGAAGCATGTCTTCTGGAATGGTGGCCGAAGCATGAAGGGGCATATGAATGTTTAGCATATCTGGCATGTAAATACCTTGCAATGCCTGTTCTCATTTTTTGGTGACATCATAAATAAGAAGAGGTCAGCATTATCTCCTATAAATGTAAACAAACTTGTTTGTCTTAGCGATTGGCTGAACAAGAAGTAGGACTGAATGGACTTGAAGGCTCTGAAGTTTTACATTGTTTTGTTTCTGAGTGGAGTTATGAAACAAAAAAAAAATCTACATTTGTAAGTTGCGCTTTCACAACAAAGAGATTGCACTACAGTACTTGTATGAGGCGAATTGAAAAATACTATATCTTTTGTTTATCATTTTTACAGTGCAAATATTTGTAATCAAAAATAATATACACTTTGATTTCAATTACAACATAGAATACAACATATATGAAAATGTAGAAAACCATCCAAAATATTTAATACATTTCAATTGGTGTTCTATTGTTTAACAGTGCGATTAAAACTGCGATTAATCACGATTAATTTTTTTACTCGTGATTAATTTTTTTGAGTTAATTGCATGAGTTAACTGTGATTAATCAACAGCCCTAGTCATAAGATAACCTACTGTATAGAAAACTTTACCTGTATACGCCTAAGTGCTTCAGTAAACCAACCACTCTGCAGTGCAGTACTACTACCGGATTACTGAGTACCTGTCAACTATTTTATACTTGATTCATTTTATTGTATTCTAATTCTTTGAAAATTGGTATTCCATTGGTAAGTATAATTCTTAGTTAACTGGAATTTTTGATTAACCAGCACCCCCATTCCCCAAACATGCCGGATAACAAAGCTTTTACTGTAATAATTTTTTGGAACTGCAGTGACTGCTGCTCCAGGATCAGCTTTAAATTTAAGGTTTCAACCATTAAGATTCATGCTTTTGTACCGAGGTGCGTCTGTTCTACTGTGGACAAAGTCCCTAAAAGTATGGACTCATTCTCATCTGATAACACTGCCTCTTGGATTATTTCACTACTCTTGGTGACCTGCACGCTATTGCAAAATGTCCCATTTTGTGGCATCTCCTACATTCTGCCTCTTTTGCTGGACATTGTTGCCAGCTCTAGCTTGGTGTCTTGCCACATCTCCCACAGCTTTTCCAAGCTTCCCTCCTATTAAGGTTTCTTGGTCTCCCACTCTCTACTTGTGCACTGCTCTTATGTTGTCAATTCGGTCTGACTGCTCCTTTCACATTTGTGTCTTTTTCTCATTACTGTGTCAGTATTCTCTGATGCAGTCTCCCCTCTGCCACTAGCATGTCAGGTACACTGCTGATTCTTTATGGTTTCTTGCATTCTCACTTTCACTATAACTTTTGCTAGTGTGAGATTTGGGTATAACTGAAGCTGTGCTGATAAATTGGTGTCTCTTATACCAATAACTATCCTGTCTATTATTAGTTCTTCCTGTAACATTTCATAATGGCAATGTTCAGCAAGACTATGAATTATAATAATAAAGGTCTTCAGTTTTTCCTTTTTCTGGCACCTCCTATTAAATTTGGCCCTTTCCTATGTAATATTCTGTCTGCTTATGAAATGGGCACCAAATGCCTCTTTTACTTTCGTGTATTCCTGCCCTTCCTCATCAGTGAGGGGTAGGGCACCCAGGTTATCAGCTCCAGGATATCAGCATCAACATCACCCATGGAAAATATCAGGGCATTTACGAGGTATTCTTGTGCTTTCTCTGTTAAGCCAGAAGCCAACTGGAATTGCTCAAGTCTCTGGTTTCAGCAAGGCCAGATTGGATCTGAGTTGCCACAATCAAACTTCTCTAACAGAGCGACTTCTGCTATGGGCTCCATTGCTGTGCGAGACAGGGCTCCCCGCCTTCCTCCTGCATCTTTCACAGGTCTCTTCCCTGATTTTCCACTGTCCCCATTCACCACTCTGGAAGTCTCTTTCCTTTCCTTTACTCCTTCTTTAGAAAGAGCGCTTCACTCACTTCTGACACCAGGTAGTGTGAGGACATAAACACCAAAAGCCATGTTTTAAGCAGCAACTAGAGAACAAACTCCATAACTAGGAAGTCCCTACATTTATTAAGCTCCCCTCTGCAACAAATCCTGGTCCTCTCTAGTGGAGGACCAAGAAATCTATAACCCCTACACAGTGGGCGACATATAAGATGTACAGATGTAGATGGAGGTAAATAAGAGTGAATAATTCATAGCGAATCCTTCAATTGATTAATTTAATCTCATTTTCTATTCACATATTGTCCATGATCAGACTGATATTTCCTTACTTTTATTCTTTACTTGTAGATATTCACCAAATACATTCCATGAATAGTTATTGGTTGGCAAATCGTCAGTGAGAAGTTCATTATGAGCATTTGAGATTTTAAGTTTGAATTATCTCCATTAGTTTTCGTTGGACTGCCAGGTCACGTTGTATTGTTTCTTTCCCCAGATGGCTGAGAATTGGTCAAAGAAACAGGTTTCCGATGGAAATACCTGTGATTCACAGTTCCCCTTCCATGAATATTCTCAAACATTTGCTTAAAATGTCCTGCTTCCATGAAAGTCCATGCTAGGGAACTTGTTTGATAGAATGCAGGCCTGATCCAAAGCCTTTTGAAGTCAATGAAAAGACTTCCTGTGAGAAACAAGCACAAAAGGAGCCCAATCTACAGCTGTCAGTTATTTTATCTGAGCAAATATTCATGGAATTAATGTTGAAGAATTTCATCAGCTCAAGTCACAAGTGATATGGCTTTCTCTAAACTATGCAACAAATAACCTGCCTGGCAGGGTCTGAATTCTTTATAAGGAGGGGAGTGGGTTTATACAGCAACTCCTTATTCATTGCTGTAGTAATTTCACAAAGTTAATACATACAGTATTCTTAATAGAAAGAAAAGTGTGAAAAATAAATATGTTTTGTTGTTTGGAAAGATAACTGTAGGATCACTAAGAATGGATTTCATTGTTATTACATTGTAACATCATAAGATGGATTGTCGCAGATTCATAAATATAACATTAAAATAATTTTTAGGTTAAATTTAGTGTGATTGTACAATAGTTGCATTTTAATAACTCTGCATAAGTAGAAGGGGTAATGCATTTAGTTCACTGTGTTAGAAAAAAAACCTCATCTCTAACTTGCATGAAGAAGAAAATCATAACTCACAGCTCTTATGCAATAAGAAGGCAATAGGGTTAATTCACTGATGATTCACTGAGCCACCAACTCCACATAGGTCAGATAAAACTCTTAGGGTTAGACAGGGATTTGGATTACATGCCCGCACCAGGGAGTAAAGGGGATTGAGTATAACCCACACATCCCTGCCTGGGCTACCTGGATCAGCACCGGGATGAACTGGAGTCCGTATCTCCCTGTGCCTCAGTTCCCCATCTGTTAAAATGGGATACTAATATTTCCCTCCTTTCCTGGGGGTGCTGCAAGGATAATCTCAATAGTGACTGTGAGGCACTTTGATTCTATGGTTATGAGCACTAGTGAGAAGCCAGTGAAAATAAATAATGAAGCAGGTCCCCATGTAGCCAGTGGCTTATGGAAAGGCCAGGTAAATATTGAGCTGTAAACTCCCTACAAACATCTTTTTAGAGTTATTTCCTTTAGGTTGGATTGTTTATCATTAGGTTGCAAGTACAATATGTAACCATTTTTCCATGAGGGAAATAGTTCAAATAACATTATTTCCATAGACTGTCATAAAGCAATAACCCCAGTGAGACTGAGTGTCTTTCACTAACTCGCCCTTACCTTCCCATGGCAAGAGGAAAGACCTCTTCAGCAGCCCTCTTTGCCCATGATGTTGGATTGACCAAGGAACCCACCATGCTTTGGCAATGCAGTAATACTATTAGCCATGCTTGTCTCCCCACTCCTCTTATTGTCATGGGTCATCATCCCAGTTACCATCACTCAGGATTGCTTTTACACCTGCGTTGCCACTGGATATGAAGTGAGCTGTAGCTCACGAAAGCTTATGCTCAAATAAATTGGTTAGTCTCTAAGGTGCCACAAGTACTCCTTTTCTTTTTACTCCGTGACAGTATCTTGTGTTGTACCTTTTAGAGTTGCAACACAGGATGCTGTCCAGGGGGAATGGTAGTTAAGATGGCTTTACCTTTAAGCCACCTTTGCATGCTCCCAAGTACTGCTGTGAGAGAAACTTTGATGGACCCATAGTCCACCAGAATATGCAGTTCCAGAATTTTGTTTCAGAGGACAACAAAATTTCCCAGGGGGAAAAAAGTTCCAGAATGGTTGGAATGAACCATTTCAAAGTTTCGTTTGAAATGACTTTTCATTTTGAATTCTTTTATTTTGTATTAAAATTGTACATTGTAATGTAAAATAAAAAAGTCTAGATCAAAATGAAATGTTTTAATCGACCTGAAATGAACTTTATTTCAGAATTTTCCTTATGGAGATTTTTGAATGTTTCGATTTTTGTTACAATTGCAAACAAAGCCAAATTTTGACAACTGAAAATCCTTTGTGAAATGGAACTTCTATCCTCCACAGAGCTGTACTCCTGATTGTTGGCTGCTCTGGGGCCTGAAGCAGCCCACAAAGTAACTTTGACAGCCCTGGGGAGATTGGGGCAATCTGCACTGCTCAGAATTTCCAGAGCTCTGTGGACTGCAGCTCCACCTCATCTTTCCCCTTAACACATCCCTTCCACCTCCAGGCCCATGATTGGCATATGCTCTATGCCAGAGTTTGCATGAGAGTTCTCAGCAGACAGTGGGTGAATGTCTTCTTCAGTTCCTGCTCTAAGAGATTTCTTTCCTGGTTGAACTAGCCTTTTAGAGACCCTTTATGCCACTCCAGCCTCTCTTTTTTGGCATACAGGGGCCGGGCAAGGTGAGAATCTCACCAGTGGAACTAAACTTGTATAAAGTGGTTTGCACTGGTGTGATTTAATCCAGTTTGAAATCAAGGTAAACCAGACCGGTGCAAGATGCTTATTACACCAGTGCAGCCCATCAGCACTAGGGGATTGTACTGATGCACGTACATTCCTGTGCATAATAACCCAGGGGAGGCAAGTAGAAAAACATCCCCAACATCCAAGGAGGAGTGACATTCGTGCCAGTTTCAGTGGGCTGTCTCACAACAGGACCAGGCTGCAGAAGTTCGTTTAAGCCAGTGGTTTTCAACCTTTTTTCATTTGTGGACCCCTGAAAAATTTCAAATGGAGGTGTGGATGCCTTTGCAAATTTTAGACATAATCTGTGGAGCTCCCGGGATCTGAAGACCACAGGTTGAAAACCATTGATTTAAGATATCACCAGCCATCCCTGAGTGAAGTATCAGCTAAAAGAAAATCCAGCAAACTAACAGAAGCTGGGTGAGAGGAGGGGATTTGTTACCTAAAACAACAGTTATTCAGAGTGCAGAGGTAAGTCAGAGAAACGACGACTTTTTAAGAGTTCGTTTCAACTACATGAGCAAGCTGGAGAAGAAATTCCAGGTCAGGCTGGTTTCAGAGAAACACTGCCCAGACAGCAGAATACAGAGTGGCAAAACATTACCAATAAAACACAAGCCCTGTCTTCGGAACAAACTGCCACTGGCTAAACATGCCCAGAGTGAAGGACAGTAGAGAATTTAAGTGAGATGCCCTTGGCGCAGAGATATTTATGGTCTATTCCACAGACTCCACTGACCAAACTCTTCAGCATAAAACCAAGTGACTCCCTCCTCAGCCAATGGCACACCACGTTTGAACCATTACATCATCAGAACAAAATGTTATTGGCTTGTCTTATTCTGAGGACAGCACACACTTCCTTGCAGTTTTTCAAAGCTGCTGGCTCTTAGAAATTAACCCTTTGATGGGTGTTTCATTGAGCACAGCCTACCTTCTTTATGGTAAAGTTGGGGTTTTTTTCCATACAAGCCTGCATGGTTTTGTAAGCCACAGCTTGAAACTCTAAATAAACAGCTAGCTCTCTTCAGCTCAGATTATTTCTTAACCTTCACTAGAGAAAAATGAGCTATACGGGAGGTTTTTTTTTCATTCAGGAAAAAAACCCAACAACCTGCCAATGGTACTACAAAGAGTAGAATAGACTGAAGCAGAAACACTGCACATCCCGAAGGAAAATTACATAACAAATGTCTCAAGGCGGGGGAAAGTCTGCTGCAGTGTAATGAAGAGTTCCTCTAGCTGGTTCATTAGACTACCTAATGGCTATGAAAAGGGATGCTGCAGACACAGGTTAGCTTTGCCCTGTTTGTATTTGTATTGCTCTATTTCAGCTTGCTTCCAAAAATACATGCTAGCTTAAACTGCATTAAGGAGAAAAGAAAGAGGTATGTGTATTCTTCTTCCTTTCAGTATTTCCAGTTTGTCTGATGAGTGTTAAGACTCCGTTTAATCAGATTATTGCACAAACTCGGAAGCAGCTGATGAAACCCTTTGCATTCTAAGTAATTTGGTTATACAACTTTAAAAAAAAGGCAGACAGAAAGATGCAAGGAAGCTTCTAGATCATTTCTTGCCTAACTTTTTTTTTTTCCTGAAGAAATGTTGTTCCAGGGAGTGTCTGACTAGTTCTGCAGCTTGGCAAAAAAGCCAGACGTTACCTCATAGCTGCGGCCAGACAGCCCATTTCTATGCCAAGCAACCGCTGCAGGAGCACACAGCACAGGGCCCTGCTTGATTAGCACTTCTGCTGTTTCAAGAGTCCTGGAGTGTTTTGTTCAAGGTGGGCTGCTGAGTGGGTACTCTGTGTTCTTTTGTGCAAATGTGCTTGCAGGCAGGGGGAGGCTTGGGAGGAGGTAGAGTTGGAGGGGGGACCAGGACACAATAGAAGAGGGCTACATTAATATTCTGCATTCATGTTATCGTTGGGAAACAGGATCTGTTTGTGGTGACCTGTGCAAAAAGCACACGTAGGACTGCATCCTAAAGGTCAAAGCAAATGAAAGAGATGGGAAAACAAAGAGTTGTAATGACAGATCAGGTCAAACTGAATTAAATGCTTAATTGTTTCCCTTGTGCCTCAGCAAATGGCTTTCTTTAAAGCCACGGGGATCTTTTCTTTTCAGCGAAAATCATCAATTCATCAGTGCGCTGGAAGATGAAGAGTGTTTGCAAACATTGCTGCCAATATAATTTTCCTGTCTTCTGCCCCTTCCTGTTGCTTTACCTAGTGTACCTGTGTCTACACACTTTATAATTTATGGGCCAAATTCAGACCTGGGGTAATCCCATAGAATTACACCTGCCTACACATACTGAATCTGGCCCCATCTATGTGCTTAACACCGTTTTTGGTTCATTGTGTTGCTCACAAAAGTGAAGGACAAATAGCACAAGCATGGAGTAGGCTAAAGCTGTCCACCACACAGCTCTGCCAAGGCCCCTCCGTTCTAGACTGCAACACCCCCTGCTGTCACTGTCTCAGACTGACCTCTCCCAACGTACTTGACATCGCTAGTCATGCTGGCCTTGTGCCAGACTGGGCAGGGTTTGTAAAGCAGATGAGAGATCGACTCTCACACTTATTTTACCTGGGCCTCAGTGTAGAGAAATGGAAAAATAGTGTCATTGGCTCACTGCGCCACACATTGACTTATTTTCTCTAGATGCAAATAACATTGGATCCTGCTTTCCGCTTGGACGAAATAAAACAGAAAATGTTTTACGTCAGAATCTTGCCAATGGGGTAATAAGTAACAATAACAATAATAATAATTAATTAATAAACGTTTGCGTTTTTGTCTGGGGATCTCAATGCATTTTACAAAATCAGTAAATTTAGCCTCACACAGCCTCTATGAATTTGGTTGGTATCTTTCGACCCATTTTACAGATGTGGAAACTGAGGGATGGAGAGGTAAAGTGACTTGGCCAGCGTCACCTAGGAAATCAGTGGCAGGGACAAGAATTCTATAACTCCTGACTCCTGGTCCTGTGTTTTAATCACAAGGCCTCACTTCCTCGTGTAAGAGGAATGAATCAACTCCAGTTCAATAAGAATCCTCTTCAGTCTTCAACCAAACCTGAATCTTTTCTTTGTGAATGTGGATTAGTTTATTGTCTTGTGCACCTCTGCTCTGCTGGGTTCTAGCTGACAAGTGCAAGTTAAAACACCTGGTTGAAAGGTCACAATCCAACAAAATGCATTTTTGGTACAGCCAAATGCAAGGTAATACACCTGGGAACAAAGAATGCAGGTTATAACTAGAGGATGAGTGACTCTGTCGTGGAAAGCAGTGACTCAGAAAAGGAATGAGGGATTGTCATAGCTAATCACCTCCTCGTGAGCACAAGGCTGTGGCAAAAGGAGCTGATTGGTTGTTGAATGTATAAAAAGGGAACTATCTAATACAGTTAGGGAAATTATCTTGGCTCTGTACACTGCATAGGTAAGACTGCTACTAGAATACTATGTCCAGTTCTGGTGTCCACATTTCAAGAAGGATGTGGAAATATTGGAGAGAGTTCAAAGGAGGGCCACAAAATGATCCAAGGGCTAGACAACAAGCTTTATGATGGGAGGCTTAGGGACCTCAATCTAGTCAGTTTATTGAAGAGAAGGATGAGAAGTTGATCATTGTTTATAGGTACTTACGCATGGACAAGGTATCTGATAGAATGGGTCTGGGGGTGCAGGGTGGTTCAGTCTTACAGACAAAGGTATAACCAGAAGCAATGGCTGGAAGTTGAAGTTAGATAAATTCAACCTTGAAATAAGACACCATTTCCTAGCAGTGAGGGTAATTAAACATTGGACCGGCTTATCATGGGCGGTGGGGCCTCAGCAGCCGTCTTGTTGAGTGTTTAAAATGTGATAAGCTATCTTTCTAAAAGACAAGCTGTAATCTAGCTTCTGAGAGAAATTCTTCAGCCTGTGTGTTCGGGGGGATGGGTGAGTGCTCTTGGATGGTCATGGTAGTTCCTTCTGGCCATGGAGTTTGTGCATCTGTGAATGCCCCTGTTCATTCCCTTCCTTTATGGGCCGGGGGAGAACAAGATGGCCTGCATTGCCCTCAACATGCTCAGAACACTTCAGCTTTGCATTAAGACAATGACTGTAATCAAATTTCATGCTTCAGACAGTTGCCTGCAGGGGTCAGGAAGGATCTTTTTTCACCAATGCAAAATTAGCCAGGTGGATTCTGTGGGAGTGGGGTTCCCCCTTCTTCTGAAGCATCAGAGATGCCCACAACTGAAAAGAGGACACTAGACAGGCTGCACCAGTGTGGTGAGGTGGTACAAAGAATCCTCTTTCTCAGATGCCTGGCTGGTAGGTCTTGCTCACATGGTCAGGGTCCAGCTGATGGCCAGAGTTGGGATCAGGAAAGAATTTCCCCCAGGTCAGATTGGCGGAGACCTTGGGAGGGTTTTGCCTTCTTCTGCAGAATGAAGATCATTTGCTAGGATCATCTGGGCATGCCTCACCTAATCTATTCCCTGCCATTGCAGCAGCTACTGGTGGCACCTTGGTCTGTCCTGTTTTCTGCATGTGGCACACAACTGGATGAAATTTAATGGAGGTTAAACTCGATGATGTAATGGTCCCTTTTGGCCTTGAACCCTATCAAAGTATGTAAAGCACTAAAGTCCCACGACAGCAGGTACAGTATACGGGCTGGATTCAGCGCCCATTGAAGTCAATGGAAAGGTTCCCACTTACTTCAGGCCCCAAAATGCATTTCAACACCATCATCGGGGAGAGCAGCACTTGGAGGCTTCACAAAAGGAGTGAGGGGATAAAGGCTCAGGTCTGGAGCTGGTTCCAAACTTCCCCAGGAGGAGTAGGAGTTTGGAGCCTCTCTCCAGTTCTGACAATGCCTAGGGAGGATAGGGCAAGTATAGGGGCACATGGCATGCATTTCTCTACTCCAAATGTAAAAATGCCTCATGGCTTTCAAGGAGAGCATCAACCCCTCTCTTCTCACTTCTAGAAACCTGCTACTTCATAAATATCAAACTGTGCTTTCATGTGCAGCCAGGCCCCTTGTCTTTCTTCACCCAGGACAGGCTCTCCTAGCTAAAGCTGCTTTTTAGTTTCAGTTTTCATGGCATAGAATAACAGAGATTGGCCCACCCTGACACCAGACTGTGAGGAACCCTATGGACTTCAGTGGAACTCTACATTTGCCTCACAGGGCCGTGGGTTGGATCTGATTGCAAGATCAGGGCTATAATTTTCAGAGGAGAAAAATGAGTGATATATTTTTGCTAATAAGAATTCGGAGCAGTGACCCTAATCAGGGGTTTGCTAAGAGCTGTGACTTGGACTGATTGTAACCATGGCTCTGGCTTCTTACCAACCTCATCTCTTAATTAGTAAGATAAATATTTTCTTAAAAAATAACATTTTATAATCACAGCAAGGCACTGCAGGGCAAAAAATTCATTGTCTTAATTTACATCTAATGGAGAGGTGGCACTCAACCTTTAGCTTTGTGTTTAAATGCATACTAGTAACCCCTTGGCATATGGGAATGAATACAACACTGTTCATACCCTGTCCTGTCTGTCTCCTTCCACGCAGTGCAAGTATATTTGCTGTGACTCATGGCTACAATTGTTAATGTCTGCATGTGTGTGTGTTTTCTCCCATTTGGTGCCTGTGGACAAAGGAAGAGACACATGAGATAGGGTTTTGAGTGCATGTTTAAATTCTGGAGTGGTGTGCTGTGTAAGTCAGGCTGACTGAATTGGTTAAAACCATTGCTGTTTGATTGATGATGAAATTTTTGTTCATTAGAATGGCTAACCGGAAAGCCTCAAGCCAGGATACGTTTCCTGGAGGCTTGCATGTAGGCTAGAGGAAGTACGTCTGTACAAAGTACAACAGGGTAAGTATCTCAGATCCAAAAGGCTGGATCTTCAGTTAAAAATGGTTATAGCTCCATACACAAAAAGCAAAGCAAACGGTTGAATATTAATTTTATTTTATCCGAAGAAAAAGGACACCAAGAAAGCACAAAAATAAAGTCTCTAGGAACAAGAAGTGTGTGTGTTTGTGTCCATCCTCCACACTGGATGCAGCAATTTGGAAAACAAAATGTCTGCTGTTTCTACAGTCAGGCAGAGTTCTTAGCAGTGAAAAGAAACTTTGCAGGCAGTATGCAGGACAACAAAAACCAACCAGTTCCATTTCAAATTATCTAGCAAAGATCCTTTGGTAAAACAGAGTTTGCTCTTACGGACAGCTGTGAAGAAGCTAATTAAATATACTTCTGGGATGCATTAGTAGTAATCTAGTAGAGGGCAAAAATCCTCCACACTCTGGATGTTTCCATTTCAGACATATTGGAAGGGGTGGGGAGCTGGAAGGAGGAGCTCTAGAGAACCATGAATGGGCACTAACAAGGACCAGTCCAGATGAAGTCAAAGCCTTTCCTCCAAACAAGTAGTTAGTAAGAGACTATACTTGTAGATTCATAGGCACTAACATGGAGGGATTTGGATCATTGTTTTGTGTCTCTGTATGAATGTAAGAAGTTTAGCTGAATGCGTACGTACAAAATGGCTATGGATGCAACTGAAATTTCCTTGGAAAATAATAGCAGTATTAACAGTAAAGAGTAGAACTTGTTTAGCTTGAGGGCCTGGAAAGGGAGCGAGGTGCTTGAGAAAGAAGGGGGTTTATTAGTCTTTGAAAGTGGGTATCTGAGGGATGCTGGAAAGGAGCTACTCTGTCATTATGGACTGCAGTTGGGGATGTTTCAGAGAGTAAACTAGTAATAGAAATATTTTATAGGCCACCTGACCAGAAAGAACAACTGGACCGTAAAATGACTGTACAAATAAAACAGGCGTGTAAAAAGGAGAGAGTGGTAGGAACTGAGGATTTTAACTACTCAGGCATTGACTGGAATACATTAAGGGGAGAAACATAATGCAAGAAGTATGTTTACAGATCAGACAAAGACCCGCTTTCTAATTCAATCTATGCATCAACTGCATGGCTTAGGTATTATGAAATAATACAAAGGGACTGAGTAAGGACATGAGGGGAGAACACTGGGGAAGCCCCAATGATAGGGTCCCAGGGAAAAGACTTTAAAGGTTATATATATAAAGAGAGAGAGAGAGAGAGAGAGAGAGAGAGAGAGAGAGCACTCTTTGAACACTTGGAGTTAGGGTTAGAATGAACTAGTGAACCTTCAGCAGCATCTCTGAACCATTCTGCAGGATTCAGAACATGAACCCAACCCTGGAGTAAATGGAACTACCTTAATTGGCCCCTCGTGGTAACTCCTCGGAAAAGAAGGGGTCTGGGGTGAAATCCTGATCCCATTAAAATCAATGATTAAACTCCCACTGACTCCAATGGGGCCAGGACTTCACTCCTAGTATTTCATGTTTTCCTTATCCAGAAGGATGGGCTCTGAGTATGGAGCTGTAAAGCAAGGCAAAATGGTCTCAAACAATTTCACAAAAATCTTCTTCAGAAAATAGAGGGGTCGGGGGCCATCCCCTCTCAACAATCCCACACAATTCTTGGTTACTCATGGTCACCAAAGGGAGAACCACCAGTAAAGGTAATGATCCAAAAATGCAGAGAGCCAAACTTGAAACCATGCACTTCTGTGTCCACCATAATGTATAAAAAAGTATTTTGCACTTGCAAACAAGGTTTTGCAAGCAAATCAGGTCTGGTGATCACTTTTTTGTGAACAAAAAAGTGATCACCAGACCTGATTTGCTTGCAAAAACTCTTATATATGCATTCTTGTGGGTGCGAACACTTATGTGTGTGTTCTTGCAGGACCAAAAAATTTGAAGACTGGAGCCAGCTGAAAATTTGCCCTACATTTTACAGTGTGTTAGTGCAACAGGGTTTTGATCGTTGCTACCAAACTCTGAAGTAGGTTTTTTAAAAAGGGAAATACCTCCTTGTTTTAGTGTCATTGACTGAATGACCTTCATTTGTTTTTAAAATAAAAGATTTAAGCTTCCAAACTGTTATGAAAATAGAGTTTATTTTAATTTAGAAGACTCCTACCCCATTAATTTTCTTTGCTGGGTGATTACTCAAGGTTACTCTTGGCAGGCTATACAGTGTTATGACTGTGATTTTTTAAAAAAAGTGGAACTGATCAGAGTAGAATTTCCTGTTCAGGAGCGTAAAATTGACAGACAGTAGATGATTTTTGGAACATTGCAGCTTTCAGGAAGCATTCATTGTTTTCCCACAATTCATAGACCTGACTCTATCTCCTATTTCCTGATCTACTGTAAACAATAGATAAACAGCATGGTGGAAGACTTTAAAGGATTATAGGCACTAGTGGAGTGTCTGGCAATGGCTACAGATCTGATTTACCAGTAGTACATGAATGTTACAGGAATCTCCGAATAAACACTGCATTATTTCATTCTGTTGTTTTACAGAATGGTTTCTTTTTTGTAAAAAGGTGAAAAAGAAAAAAAACGGTATCAATAGGTGCCAATGAACTACAGTTCTGTTAGTCACACCACTGGCTATGCAAATCGATAGAAGACTTGGACTATTAAATAAAGATACGTCCTTTGTGTAAAATGTTACCTGATGAGCGAACAGTCTCTACTCTAAAGTTGTTGCATCAAAGGCTCAGGACAAGACCTGGGAAGAGGAGAGAGCAGTAAGCAAAGTCACATAGCCGGTGACTAGTGTGAAAAACAAAGGCTAAATTTTTAGGGGCTGTCATAAAAATAATAGTAAACTGAGCATATATTTTTAAATTACTTAGAATGAGCGCTCCAGGAAAACTCCTCAGTTTAGGTGGAAAGTTTTCATCCGTCCCTAATAAATAATAATAGCCACTTAGCTAAGACTCTGCTAGGAGAGTTGATAGGGTATAATAAAAATTCTGTGTATGTCCTTTTTCATGATAAAATATTGTTATAAATAGTGGATATTTTCTATATGATTTTTTAAAATGTCTGGTTGAATTTCTCATACTTGCTCTGGCGATTTGATGCAATTACTGGCCTCCCAGTTTCTAACATGTTAATTGGTGACGGTAGTGTCAGTACATTTAAATTATCAGTAACCTACTAAAAAGCTACTGCAAAGTAATGCTCCCGTAACAATAACCACTGCAATGCTGTAACCTGCTAGAGGGCTAGTATTTTTAACTCGAGAGCCAAGCTTTGGTCCATGCTGCTGTTGGCTGGGGTTAATTAAACAATCAGAGCAAAGTGATTAGTACATTCTGGGGACTTTAAAAGTTGTGTAGAAGAGTTGATTGAATTTGTGGCAAGAGACTCCCTACATTTTACAAGGCAAACTAAGCAAAATATGAAGATCTTCAGCAATTGTTGGCGTGTTTCTTCCTTAGGGTCTCTGATCCATTGTTTTAATTTATTGGCGTAAGTCACCACTTGCACCTGCATCAGATTTTGCCTGAGCCATCTTGCTGTTCCTGACAGCTGGCTAGGGCAAAAGAAAATCATCCAGCTATGAATGTTTTCTCATAACTTCATAATGAGGGTATCTGAAAAAGTCTAAACCTTTGAGATTCAGACCTTGACTTATTTTTAAAAAAATGGGGCTGGCCATTGACATCTGTGATTAATTTGTGTACCCACACTCTGGTTGCACATGCAACTTGGGTTATGGTGCACACAAATTAATCATCAAGGCAACTGGAAAATACTTCCCTGATTTGCTTAAGTAGTCATGATAATTAGAGGTCAGTTCCTTAGCCACTCTTGCCAGCTGCTTTGTGCCACTCAGGCAGCTGAAAGCTGCCTTAATGGGGCAGCTGGGGATGCCCCCTTGCATAGGGGAACTTCTGGGTGGCATAAAGCCAGGATGACTGGCTCTAGATCACCTGCATAGGGAAGTGTCAGAGGGAAGGCCCGGAGTGGAAGGGGGCCTGGCCAGAGCACCTCCCCCTCCGGCGATCACTAGCGGGCAGAACAATTCCTAGGGGATCATTGCTGCTGGCAGAGTTTAGCAGTCATAAAGTGCAAAGTCTTCAGGCTGCTCTGTAATGCGCTGAACTGACCACCAACAGTGCCCAGCACAGGGGAAGAAGACAGTTCATTTAGAGACATCTTCCCACTCTTTCCCTACCTGCCCTTGTGCTCTGCCAAAGATCAGATCCCATGTATCCAAATCACACAGTCACACCCACCGACATTCTTAAAACCAGGCTGTATTTGTGTAAACTAATTTGTTAAATCCAATATTCCTAGAAATTAGCTTTATCAATTGCTATTAATGTACATCCTACATTTAATTGTTCTTGAAGGGTTTTCATTTGGGCCCTGTCCTCAGTGCAATTAGAGCCATGCTAGGAATGGAATGTTGCCTTTTGAAAAGGAGATTTCGGCTCCAGAATCAGCTAAACGTTGCAATGCTGAGCACAGGAACACCTAAAGACTTTGAAAAACCTGGCCCTAAGTGACTTGCCCAAGGTCTCACAGTGATTCAGCGCATTTCCCCTGAAGATTTGCCAGAAAATATGTGTTCCAGCACAGGTCCTCCTGGAAGTGTCTGTAGTACAATTTTACAGTGGCCACTGACATTATGGGACACGACCTTTCCACTGGGACTGCCAGCTTGTAGTCCTAGCGCTCCTGGTTCCAGGGCAAGTCAGTGTACATACAGTTCCCAGAGGTAACTCAGCCTCCATTTTTATCATGGCTGATCTGGGCCTTTCACTCCTCTCCCTTCCCCTCCACTGCCTCCCTGCTTATAAACTTGTGTGTGTTGGAATATCCTGGAGGGAGGTTCGTTGTGGCTCTAATATATATTTTACAGTCCTGATTTTAGACTCCAGGTTTGCCAACGTGGCTCTGAACACCTGCTAGCCCACCCCGATTCCTTTCCTAACTACCGGGCAATCATTACACCTAACTCCTGCTGGAAGACAAAATGGTGGTGCACGGCACTGTGCCGTGGTTCGGTCAGCAGAGGACAGAAAGGAAGCAGCAAGGCAGCTGGTACCGGCATGACATCCTACTATAAAAAAAGAGTTTTGTTACTGCTGAACCATCTCCAGTTCTCATTGGACGAGGCCTGCAAACCACCCTGCAAGCCAAGTAGCAGACTCATACTTCCAAGGGAACGGTTGATGAGTAAATTTAAGATGGAATAGTGGGAGGATGGGTTCCCAGTATCAGTGGCTGTGAAAATGCCACACCTGTCACTGATGAATCAATCTCTCCAAGTTCTCTTTATCACGTGTCTGTCTGCCTGTCTACCAGAACTGTACTTATCTGGTGGTCAAAGTCACTCAGTCTTATTTACATTATCCATGGGAGTGTGCTGTATTGGCCAGGGAGTGCACTCCTTCTCTTGTTATATTGTGTTGAATGTAACCCTATTAAAATCAGCTCATCCTCATACTAGATTGCAATTTAAGATAACATGTGGTTCTTTTATATAAATTAGACAAGAAAGATTATGTTAAATGCCAGACCCCGTAAGTATTTAAAGAGCCCCTACATTGGTGAGAACAGTTTCTCCCCGAGTCTGTACTTCAGAGCCAAAGAAAACACTTCCCTGACCCCCATTTTTCTTCCTGTTTTGGTTTTTTTAAAGGGCATTTTCCCTATATCTCCTACTAAAATGACAAGCTGTCATGATTCGTGATTTCATTACAGTTGTAGATGTAACTCAGTAGGGAATCTACTAACGTTCACGTGGGCCTTATTCTGATCTCTTTTATAGCAGTTTACCTGCAGTGGAGTTATTCCAGATTTACACCTGTGTAATCGAGATCAGAATTTGCTCCTAATTATAATACTTAACCTCTGTGTAGTTCAGAGCACTTTAAAAGTCATTAACTAATTAATCCTCACAACAGCCCTCCAAGCCACTAATAGTTCCTCTTTTAGAAACGGGGAAACTGAGGCAGAAAGCATAACTGCTAAAGTCACAGATAGCGCCAGCACCAGCTCCAGGATCAGAACTCACTGTCTTAGCACCAACACAGCTTAGTACCTATGCTCTATCCATCATTTTTCACCAGCTTTCCCCACCATCTCCTAGCAGTAATCCCCCCAAACCAGCCTTAGGTTTTTGGGGGTTCGGGTCAGGCCTGCTAAGTTATCACGGATAGATTTTGGGTCCCAGGGGAAAATACATTTGAAAACCACAATGTATCTATAAACTAAAGTGATTGTTGCCCCTCCAGTGCCTGCCAATGCATATATGTTGCAGTTAAATGTAGTAAACCTGCATATCTATGTGTTTGGGGGCGGGGGGGCGTAAGCTTCTCTTGTAATGGCCAGATGTGAAACAGAAAAACTACAAGACACCATGTTTCTTATCCAGAGGATTTTACATGCTGAAGAGGTATATATTTACCTAGACAGGTCTTTTTTCTCTTGTATACTGACTCAGGTTATTATGGTAACTTGAGTCAGTCACACGCATTTTTATAGCATATGGGGTCACATGCCTAGTCCCATTGAAGTCAGTAGGAGTTTTCCCATTAGCTTCAGTGGAACCAAATCTATCCAAGTGTTTGCTCATGTAAACACTAAAGAGAAAATGGCTTTGCTGGCCCATGCTGATGCTAACCAGGGTTAACATTAGTAATAGGCACAACAGGTCAGAGAAGATGAAAACTGCATCAGGCCAGTAGAATATTTTTTTTTATCAGTTTGGGTGGGGAGTTTGATTGCCTCTTCCCAACCCTCACTGGACAGACTTAGAGCTTGTCTACAAAGGAGAATTTCCCAGCATCCCTATACCGGATATATATTCCACGATGGTTAAACTGATGTAACAATAGCAGAATAACAGGTTTCAGAGTAGCAGCCGTGTTAGTCTGTATTCGCAAAAAGAAAAGGAGTACTTGTGGCACCTTAGAGACTAACCAATTTATTTGAGCATAAGCTTTCGTGAGCTACAGCTCACAATTATTCCAATATAGATATGCCAGGAAATTTCCCTTTGTGGACAAGTCTATTGAGGGAAGAGGGGAAAGTGAGCTTGTTGAAGGATTACGAAGGAGGAGGGACCTATAAAAGTTCAGATAAGCTTTAAATAAACCAATCCAAACCTTTGGAGTTTTCCCCATCACTTGTCAAAGAGGTCAAGTCACTTCAATCCAAGGGAGAGGTGGAGAGGTGGAGAACAAAAGGGGCAAGGACACAGATTACTTTTACCAAGGTAGTCAGTTGGACAGGGGAACTAGAGGAGTAATTTCTAAGAAAAAAGGCATGGTGCTTGGACTTTAGATTATTTGCTTTTGGAAGGTGTGAGTCATTAGGAGAGAAAAGAAAAAAAATCTTTGTCTCTGGTCGCTATGCAGTCCTGTAGAACAGTAGTTTCTATGTTTATTTCTGTGTTTTCCAGCACTGAGCTTGTTGCCACGCATCATCATGAAACTAGAGTTTGTGCACACTCCAAAGAGAAAAGCAAATATTCGCCAATACAATAGCAGCTGCTTCCAACAGTAACAACTGACGCAAATATGTTAAACATATCGGGGTAGGAGGTATAATTAAAAGAATCAGGCATTCTTTGTAACCTTCCCTTGCTAGAGATTTCTTATATATATAACAGAAGTGACTGGACTGGACTGGATTGGAAGAGCACCCAGAGCAAGCTGGAAAGAAGAAATCTTTGATTTCCCCCTTTGTTATGATTGTGTCTCAAAAGAGAGAGAAATACTCCCTGTTAAGTTACTCTGTTAAAAAACATGGGCAGCAGGAGATTTGATGGTTTGATCTTCTTCGAGTTTTTTATTCCTTAAGTTTGACATTTCAGTGCTAGAATTCTGCCCCTTAGTTTTGTTTTCACATCTCTTTACCATGTTTGGGGGGGGGGGGGGGGGGAATTGGTTGTTTTTGTTTTTCTTTCTTTTTTTTTTTTTTTTAGAAAAGTTGAAAATAAAATGTGAACAAAACAAGCCTGTGTTTGTGAGACGCTGTATCTTCCACAATCAAGCTATTGCCTTTCTCCAATTTTGGTTGGGGTTTTATTATTTGGTTTGGTTTTGGATTTTCAGCCAACTTTTACCTCAAGGTTGATTAAAAGCAGGATTTTGTCACAATGTTTATTGTTTACACTAAAATCAGCCCATTTCAGGGGAAATGAACTTACAGAAGTCAGGTGTGCTGATGCCATGGCAGCTTTTTGCAGACTGGCTAAGGTGGCTTGAATCACTGCACAGTTCTTGCTCCCTCTGGCCTCTCCTCCTTTTGGGATAGACTCATAAACTGACAGGAACACTAGAGATATTCCAAGGACCTGTCGTTCACAGAAGCTGGCAGACTGCACCATTCTTATACCCCTCAAAATAAAAGATTCCTAAAAGTATTCTCTTTTTCTAGCAGGGTTGTCTCCCTCCCATCTCACAAGAAGAGATTCTGATACACAGATATATTCGGTTTCCACAGTGCCCTTGCCTCCTGCACACACTCCCACACCATTATATTTTCTGAGGCTCAATGCTGCGCACTGTCTCTTCATGGTAAATCTAATGGAGTCATTCAGAAATGCCAAGAAAAGACAGCCTAGCAGGTAAGAGCCAACGTGCCCCTCGCGTGCTTTCTGAATTGCTTTCATGCTTGGTGAAACTGGCAGGGGAGGGGGGGAAACACTCTGCAGCTCCAGTCTAGACCTCCCCTGCTGTTCAGGGAATGAGAGAATTTGCAGCCGGAGTCGCTAGCCTGGGTGAAATCATAATAGTACCATTGACATCATACAGTGTTTGAAGGACTTGCAGACCCAACACCCTGTCAGCTGAAATGTCTCACACTTGCACTGATGCTCTGTTGTGACTGAGGGACCCTGATAATGATGCCAATTGTGCTGCTTTCTCATGCTACGACTAACGTGTGGATCAGGACAGCTCCAGTGAGATTTTAACTGGATCAGGAAGAGCCCCAGATCTGCTGTAATATAAGTAAATGGTACTTTATCTTCCCATTTATATTTAAAGTGGTGTTGTTGCCGTGTTGGTCCCAGGATATGAGAGAGACTAGGTGGGTGAAGTAATATCTTTTACTGAACTAACTTCTGTTGGTGGAAGGGACAAGCTTTTGAGCTTCCTGGAGCTCTTCTTAAGGCCTGGAAAAGGAAACCAGAGTGTCCAAGCTAAATACAAGGTGGGACAATCCCACCCCTGACTGACACCATTCTGTGGCAGTTATCAAGATTATGTCCCCCAAAATCTCATAGCCTCCTTCAAATATCCTCTTCCAAATATACACTCCCAGAGCTACTGAGACATTGTAAAAACTAGAGAAAAAACAAGGTATGATACAGCTGAACAGTGACTTCTCAGCAAATCAGCTTGTAACGACGTGGAGGCTTCTGCAGCCTTCAGAATTATTTGGTGCTGGTTGACCAGAATTCTGATCATGTGCCCCGGCTTATTTTCTGAGCTGCTGCTGACTTTTAAGACCTACTGCATGGCTAACTGATGGAAAATAAAACCATTATGTGTGCTACTGGCAGTGCGGGTAGGGAAGGATCTTGTTATGAAGGCCATATATGGCACACTGGCCTGTGCTATAACTGTATATTTCAATTGTGCTCTGCAAACTTTGCCCCTGCAAACTAATGGAAAAGAGCTAGCTGGCGCACAGATTCATTTTCGAAAGGAAATGAGAATATAAATTCATTTAGGAAATGACATGTCAATTTTTCTTTTCCCTCTCCCTCTCATAATAAACTGTATGACTGCCAGGAATTTTTGTGAAAATAACACTTGCTTTTTTAAAATCCTGTTTGAGTATTATGAAGGACCTAGAGACTGATGTGTCATATTTAAGTTCTCAGCAGAGGTAATCCTCACTAAACAAATGAGGACATCTCCCTCAGTTTTACTGCTGACAATGATATCAGTGTAGGATGCAACATTACTTCACTGAAACTTTGAGAAAATATATAACCCATTTACTTAATGGACTGAGCTGTAATGTCATCGCTTAAGTGAATCCCATGAATAAAGAGCAAGATGAAGTAATTGCTTCCAAAACACTTCTGGAATGAAGCAAAGATTCATGGTGGTTGGTCTCCTGGGGCCCCATTGATAACTTGTTTTCATCACCGTTTGCTCTACTGTGACATAGAGACCACTTTCCAGGTGATATTACAGGGTTAGCTCAATAGGTGGGGCTAACCATAGGACACTTGTGGTCTCGTCTTCTTAGATTGTGGTGTGGGTTGGGTTAAAGTGTAGTAGTACTAGAGAGAGAATACATTCTAACCACACTGCTGAAAATTACAATGGTGGTGAGTCAAATATTTTTGAATGTGAAGTGGAGTACACTAGGCCTTAATAGCTAAAACGTGCTGGTCTAATGAACTGAAGACAAGTTCAGAAGCCAGGCCCTCTGACTTCCGTCTCACGCAGGCAGACTGCAGCAGAGCTGGGAGTGAAACCTGGACCTTTGGAATCCTAGTTGCAAGGCTTAACCCCATGATCGGCCATTTCATTCTTCCATTGTCTGTGTGACCTGCGGCAAATCGTTTAGACCAAAATTTTTAAACTTGAGTGCCCAAAGTGCGAAGCACTTCTATAAAACTGACCATATTTTCCCAGCTGCGGAGCACGTGCACCTCTCATTGCAGGCTACCACACACATACCTACATCAGCACCAACAAACTAAACAGAAGCCTGTGGTGCAAGTCCTAGCTGGGATTATTTCGACACAAGTGAAGAAACATTAATGGGCTGATGCTGCAGTCTGTACTGATTCACTACAGTGGGGAATTTTACATGAGTAAGGTCTGTAGGATGAAGTTTAATTTGACCACATCTGCAGATAACCCTGTTGCTCTGGCTTCTCTCCAAAGAGGGAAATCTTCTGCAGATGTACATGAGCAGACCTAAGAGGCGGTGGAACTGGTAGTGTTCCACTGCAGAGGACGGGGGCAAGAAGCTGGCATGCTACCACAGGGGTCTGCAATCTCTCTGATCGGCAGTGAGTCCCTCCCTCTATCCCAGGACTCAGGGATTTGTGTGGGGACCAGGAGAGGGGTGTTCCGTGGATCTACCATTACTCGCATCCACCATCAGAACCCTCCCGCCCTGGAGGTGGCGGAGCAGTTGTAAGGGTATGGAGACAGTCCTGTAACTGCAGCAATGGCTGAGGAGAAGCACTGCTGCTAACCCACAGAAGAGGATTACTTCCCCTTGAGTGCCACAGAACCCTGCCTGTTAACTTGGATTTCACGCTAACTCCTGAACCTCAACAGCCCATGCTATTCCTAGCTCGCTTAACTTATTCTCCGCATGATGCACCTGTCTGCTGTTCTCGTTTAATTCCAGCATTTCCTTTCAAAATAGTATCTGCACAATGCATTTTTTGTCCCCCTTTACTTATATTTGCTGGACACTTTGCGTGAGCTGAACTATTGAGTTCTTTCCATTGAGTTTCTGTCCTTCCAGTCACTCTGGAAAGTTTGAAGTGAAGAGGTAACTTGCAACTACTGGAAAGGAAAAGAAAAAATATACAATCACACTCAACATTCTAAGGATTGCTCAGGAGAAAGGCTAGTATTGTGGGTAAAGCCCTAGGCTGAACTCAGGAAACCTGGGTTCAATTCCTCGCTCTGTCACAGACTTCCTGGGGGATCGTCAGCAACTCATTTAATCTCTGTGTGCCTTATTTTCCCATCTTCCGCTTATATGTTGTATCCCCTTATTCCACCCATTGTTTGTCTTATCGGTTTAGATTGTGGGCAGTTTGGAGCAGGGACAGTCTTTTATAATGTATATGTACAGAGCCTAACAGAACAGGGCCCTGATCTTGGTTGTGGCTTTTCAACCCTTCTGTATAACAAATGATAATACAAAAATAAAATACCTTGACTGTCAGTGTTCCTGCATTTCCTAAACAAAGGCTCTGGCTGCTGAATGTATCTATCAAAGCAAACAGAAGAAAAACAACTTCAGTTCTTTTTATAACAGCAGTAAAATAATCTAAGAAAAATCTGGCCCAATGTCCCAGTTGTGCTGGGAATAAATAAAAGGGCTGAGAACTCTATAAGTACAAACCCAGGATACTTGAGACCCGATATTTTGTCAGCCAGAGGAACAAAGATAATGGAGATGTGGTGATTAAAGTAGGGCAAGGTTTTCATATCAAGTTTGTCTCAAGGAACTGAGTATTCTGCTCCGCTCTGCATTAAGAGCAGTTTATCTCATTATAGTCAGTGGAGAGGGAAGAATTCTTTGAAGGGAAAAGGGACTGCATGGTTTCTAGATACCTGACTTCTAAACAAAATGTCTTGTGGGATTAAAGCAGCAAAAAGTTTGACAACGACAAAGAGTCTACCTTAGAAAAAACCTGTCAGCAGGGCCAATAGTCTTTTGTAAAGAAGTACTTTATGCATGGCCAGGGATTAATCATGGACATGCCAGCACAGGAAGAAAAATAAAAAAGGGGTAGCTGACATTCAGATCTGGGCATGGGGCAAGAGCTCTTTATGTTCACCAGTTCCAACAGATGCTGGCTACAGAGGCTGTCCCGATGGTGTTTGTGCTACAGGGCAGCTTGGGGCAGGGGAGAGAATGCCGTGAACTAGAGCAGCCCCAGAATCAGAAGGGTGCTCCAGCCAGTAGAAACCCTGGGAGAAAGAGAGGGAGGGAAGAACAGAGGGGGTAAAATGGCACCCAGCCAGGGCCACCGCTCCCCCACGCTTCCACACTCACAACAGTGCAGCGGAGATTCCTCCCCACCCTACTTTGGGGAAGCTAGGACCCAGGTGGTGCCTCTCCTTTCCCTCCCACTGCCCACTTACATACCCCAGCCCTGTGGCCTTGGGGAAAAACTGCAGAGAGGAACCAGCCAAAGTCACGCACTGAGGGGAGCGGCTGCAGAAACACCTGAAGCGGGGCCCTGCAGACATTCAAGCCACGCCTTCACTGCATAATGCTAAGCATGGGGTAAGTCACCTCACGGTAACCTAACTCATGATAGCACAACCACATTACTGTACTGTCACGACCTCTGTCTGCCATGGTGCCATATCTAGCCGTGACAAACCAGGCAGCTGTCTGGGCACATAGCCCAAGATTCAGAGTGCCACAACTCACTATGCTGCTCTGAACTCACATTTCCAGGGTATCGTGGCACACGTCTGCCCAGCCTGGGGCTCGTGGAAGGAAGTAGTCTAGGCCTGTGGAGTTCATTTCCTGTCATGCCTTCTACCCCTGTGTAGATGAGGAAACCATCTCCCTGCTTTGGGATAACCCTGTGTTCCCTCCCCAGGGACAGATTCCATTCTCTGCCCTACCTGTATGTGGGCTGCAAGTCAAAGTCCCTCGTTCCCCAGTATCCATGGCCACTTTCAGAAAAGGATCCTTTACTATAGGCAGCAGCCTCATGGCTGCTGCACACATGACTTGGGCTTTTCTCACCTTTGAGTAGGCATCACACATGAAATCCTCCTTATCTGCCTCGATTTCCCCACTTTCAGCTGGGGTCTCAGCTACAGCAACATGGAGCTTTGTGTGAAGCTGGAGAAACTGCCAACTGCAGGGAACTATGCAGACACAGACTGATAGTCCATTTCCAGTCAGAGGGCTTATGGGAAGGGATTGGCAGACCAACATGACTCAATCCTTGTGACTGCCCATGGCTCTCATTACCAATGCAGTTACCTCAGGGTAGCAATGCATGTTAACAGCTCCCTTGCAGTCTTCCTTATAGCTCAGGATGACCTTTGCCATGTACCACTGACAGAGAAATGTAGATGTGGAACATGGGGCAGATTAAGGGAAAAACTGGCAGTTGAGGCTGAGTTTGGTCTGTGGTGAAGACAAGCTCTCAGAGAATTGTCAACAGTTCTGACTGGACTTGCTCTGCCCTGTTCTGAGTGGCTGTTTCCTCCCACCTTCTCCCTCTCTCCCTCCCAGTCTCCTCAACTCAACTTCCCTTCACACCTGTCTCTCTTATCGTCTTCTCCCCTGCACTATTGTTCTCGGCCCCCTTCCCTTCAATGTCCCCTCTCCATTTGGTTGATCTCCTCCTAAAATCATGGCACTAACACAAAGGTTGCTGCCAGCACATTGTTCACTTTGCTTGGATCTTATCCCACTTTCCCCCCACCCCGTGTCTGTCTTGTCTATTTAGACGGTAAGCTCTTCAAGGCAGAGAGGTAGCAGATTTAAAACAAACAAAAGGAAGTACTTCCTCACACAGCACTCAGTCAACCTGTCGAACACACAGCCAGGGGATGTTGTGAAGGCCAAAACTATAACAGGGTTCAAAAAGAATTAGATAAGTTCAAGCCATCAGTGGCTATTAGCCACGATGGTCAGAGATGCAACTCCATGCTCAGGGTGTCCCTAGCCTCTCGCTGCCAGAAGCTGCGAGTGGGTGGCAGTGGATGGATCACTCAATTATTGCCCTATTCTGCTCATTCCCTCTGAAGCACCTGGCATTGGCCACTGTCAGAAGACAGGATATTGGGCTAGATGGACCATTATTCTGATCAACGATGGCTGTTCTTATGTAGAGACTGTTTGCTTCTCTGCCTGTAGAGCAACTAGTACAATGGGGTCCCATTCTTGGCTTGCCCTTAGGAATTACCATAATAAACATGATCAATAATGATAATGAAATTCCATGCTACCTTATTGCATGGCCCGAAAGCATCCCAGTCACCCCAGCAAGTGCTGGGCTGTATTCTAGAGTATAGCCAACCCAGTGCTCAGTCACTTACTCGCAGGTCTGAATGAGGTTACATTGCAATGGTATTCCAATAAATAATATGCCAAGACCTTCAGCCCGGCAAAGATTTCCCCCCGGAACCTTTTTATTCATTCATCATCTGCTTAAATGGACCATCCTTCCAGGGAGAAATGTTTTTCACCCAGCTGGGATATAGTATTCCTTTTTCCTATGATATGTTAGCTATTTATGTGTGCACAATATTGAGATATTGTTATGGTAACTTATGTCTTATTATTGCTTCCACATATAATGCAATCACAAATGCTGGTTTTAAAGGTTCCAAACTGCCTTCAGACCCACCCATGTAACTCGCATTGACTCAATGTGATCTGTACATCCAGTTCTGAGGGCTGAGCTGGGCTGCAAATATCTCATTTAGATTTCAGGTTGGTTGAAGAATTAGAAATTACTGCGAAAAAAGGGACACTTTTGTTTGGTGACATTTTTTCACATTTTTCTAGCTTTTCTCCACACCCATGAGGGCTAGACACTTGCTTTTTTCCTTTCAAAAGAAATCTAAAATTCTGAGCTAATCACATGAGCCCAGGAGATGGGACTTTAATAAAAACACCAGAGATTGTGAGACTCACACTAAAGTCGTGAAGTTGGGAACACTGTTCCCAACGCATCCAGATAAGTTTGTGTGCACTGTAGGAAGTGATTACATGGTGTAAGACACTTTTACGTCTCTCTGTCTCTCATAAACAAACACACACACACCACGGCTAAAACTTTTTTTCAGATGATTCAGAAAAGACTAATCCCATCATGGGACCTATCAGGGCAACAGCAGCCTTGCCCAGTGTATCATGAGCTAACAAAGGGAGAGGCTGAGCCATGCTGAGAGCTGAAGGACGAGTCAGGATACTAACAGGAAGCCACAGAGTAGATGGGAGCTAAGGGAGAGTGCAAGCGCACGGCTCGCTGCTGTACCTCATCTGAAGACTCAGTGAGAAAGACCGCTCTGAGGGGACACAAGCTGTCTAGACTAATCCTGAATACTAACCGCCTGCTATTCAGAAGTGCTGAGCATGCCCACTAGCCACTGATGTCAATGAGTACTCAGTACCTTTGAATATGAGGACATCATAAACAACTCTAACTCCTCCGCCATGTTACTGCTTCCTGTCGTGTTCAGTGTACAACGATGAAAAAAATAAAAAGTCTGGTCTCCATCTCTGAGGCTGGTGGTGTTCTTAGGAGGGATCAGTCCTAGCGGGCGTAATGTGATGTGCTAGCAGCCGAGACTCTGTAAAAGCACAGCAGCTAATGGCGAGAAAGGGAAATCCGCTTTGAACCAGACGTACGAAACCAAAGGAGGGCTTTTGTTTGGGTTTGTGTGTTTTTTCGCATTCTTGGGAGATGCTGCAAAAATGTTCTAGTCTTTGGAGATGCAGGAAGCATTTAGAAAGGTTGCATTCTTCTTTCTTTCTTCTTTTTTCAGAGACACATCACCTGCAAACAGGGCCCGAGATCTACTGAGACAAAACGGTTTTCAAAAACCCAACATGAAGACTGTACAATGAAAACCCACCTCTGATCTTTGCCTGCATCTCCCCAAGCAGCCGAAGAAACACCTTTCATGCTGAGTTTTTGTCTTTTTCTTTCTGTCTTCTGTGAATATTTTTATCCTGATTTTTTTTTGTCATCCCATGCAGCAAAAGAAACTGCTCATCTTTGCTCTGCCTATTTGATGTGGTAGAAAAGCCAAAGAGACAATCTGTAAAAGTGCTTTCTCCGTTTGCTAGATTTTTTTTTCCTATACAGACTGTGAGTCGGAGAAAGAGGTCAGGGACTCAGGTTTCTCTTTGTTTTTTGTGCCCAGCTGCTGTTCCTGTGTTAAAGCGCGAGGTCCAGATAAATAAGGGAATGGAAACAGAGGCAATCTATTCAAAATAAAAGGTCTGTCCCCAAAAGTCTGGGGAGATAGAGGATCTATTGTGCCCTGGGCAGTATTCAAGGAATCTTTTGCAATCTTGATGCTGGAGCTACGATACCCAGTGACTTACTGTGCCCTTACCAGAGGGATCATCCAAGATCTGAGCTGCTTCACAAGGATCCCAGCTTAAGTCTTATTTGAGTGCCACTCTGCCGGGGACCTTGTCCAAGGGGAGGAGGAGCTCCTTGCGACTATCCAGAGCCACCCAGAGTAACTCAGACAGTATCAACCTGAGCCCCAAAAGGAGGGCAGTGACAGTGCTGATGAATGTGGCAAGGATGATAGAGGTAGACCTTGGAGATGCAGAGGAGGCTTTGGATGGATAAGAGAGAGCTCTGAGCTGTGAAAGTCAGACCTAGATTGGAACCTTCCCGTAGTCTGAGAGTACTGGAATCTATTCTTTAGGCTTTGACAATTGTCATGATAGGGGCCAACTGTAATATTCAGATCTGGAGCCAAAATTTCCCCAAAAGCCTGGGGGGGGGGTTGGTTTGGGCCCACCTGTAATGTAGATGGGGGGGAGGGATAGCTCAGTGGTTTGAGCATTGGCCTGCTAAACCCAGGGTTGTGAGTTCAATCCTTGAGGGGGCCATTTAGGGATCTGGGGCAAAAAAAATTGGAGATTGGTCCTGCTTTGAGCAGGGGGTTGGACTAGATGACCTCCTGAGGTCCCTTCCAACTCTGACATTCTATGATGACTTTTCCTGGAAATTATAGCTAAGGAAAGGGAAATCTGCAGATGCCTGGGTCAAATCTCATGTTTCAGAGCAAAAGGAGCTGATCGCTCCAGAGGTCAAGAAGGAACTCTCTGCTCCACCCCTTTGCATAACTGGCTGGAAACATTATGGGTTAGGCTTTTATCCTTGCTGTTCCTCAGAAGCATCTGGGTATTGTCCACTGCCCCAGAGTCAGGCTATTGGACTAGATGGGCTGATGAGGTAGAGGAGTGTCTCTGGCAGGCCCCTCCTGCTTTTGATGAGGTCAAACACTATTATGGGCACTCACTCCGTTTGTTCGAAAGGGATCAAGGAAAGCAACTGCACTGTTGTCAGTTAATAAGACAGCTGGGCTTTGTCTCCATGCGTGAAAGCCTGGTGTGGAATGGACTGATTTAGCAAGGGAGTAAGCAATTATGAGAACAGAGAAGCTGGTTACATCCAATGTATAAAGCAGGAGTGGCCAAACTTACTGACCCTCCAAACCACATACAGTAATCTTCAGAAGTTCAAGAGCCTCAAGACACGCACAAGGCACCACGTGGCGGCACTTGCTGGGGCACGGAGCTAAAGCCCTTAGACTCTCCTCCTCCCCCCGCAGGGAAGAAGCCCCTAGTCCCACCACCCCACTGCAGGGCAGAAGCCCTGAGTTCCCCTCTCCCCCCCCTCCACCCCCCGCCCCGCAGTCTGGAAGGAAGAGAATTATGTGGGGGGCATGGGAGGCTCCGCAAGTCGCACTTTAATTGTAATAGAGTCACGAGCCACAGTTTGGCCATGGCTGGTATAAAGAGCTTTGAAAACCAAGAGAGCAATTTGAATGTGGGCTTTGTAGCTGGCTAAGGGTAGGGTGTGTACCAGCTTTCTTGAGTGGGATGTGAGTCTTGCCACAGATTTCTACATCAGTGGGAGCTGCAAGTTTTCAGCACCTTTGAAAAATCAGGCCAGTTTTTAGTCTCCTAAATACGGATCTAGGGGCCTAATTTTAGACAGCCACGTTTGAAAATATTGGCCCTAGAACACAGAGTTCAGGCTGAATTTGAAGGGTGGCTCTCACATGGGTTCTTCCATCACTACCATGTGAGATTAGTGCTTGCATCCAATAGGCACTGAGCCACAACCAGCAAACACATCCAGTCTGCCAGCTGGACTTCAACCAGACATCCAAAGGTGAAATCTTATCTCCATGCTTGAGAGAACACAGGAGGAGGTGCAGATGGTCTCTATAAACCATTGCAGGAAACAAAGTACACTCGATAAGGGGAAAGGGAAGAAGATGACGAAAATGGCTAATGCCAACGATTGTGTTAAAGACTTTGACCGTGCCTTATGGGAGACTGCATAGTTAAAATATAAATAAACTGACTTTAAAACATCCAGGCTGGAACAGTAGCTGCTGAGCTGAATTTAAATCACCTTCTGTAGCTGTTGGAATGTTTAGCACTGTAGGGGAGAGGGGTGTTTTTTTTTTCCTATTACATAATTTTCTTTTCAAATCTCTGGAGCAGCATATTTAATTTATTTTTTTTTAAAAAAGCCACCTGAGATGCCCACACCTCTTTTCAATATTTTACAAGTAACATGAAAGACGACATAGGTTCGAGAAGGGGAGCTAATAACCCAAATTGTCCTTGATAGCCCTCTTCAAGCAGTCCTTTGCCTTTATCTGAAAACCTGAACATTTTCAAAGAAAAAATGTTGGTGAAAACAAAATATTTATCAAAAAGTTTCCACATGTGTGCAGGGGGTGCACCTGGGAAAGGGTGTGTAATTATTTCCTAGTTCTAAACTATCCTCTTCCAATGGACTTATACATATTATGTGATCGACCATGCAACCATTGTGTTGGCAAGTACTTATAAGAGAAGTCCCATTGACTTGAGTGGGACTACTTTTATGAGTAACTGATAACAAACAACTGCAACTCAGCAGCACAAGGTCTATGTACCATATAAGTTCTATTATGAGGACTTAACTGATGCATTGGCTTTGTTCTGATCCCCGGCTAAGAAGGAATGTCACCCCATTCTGACCAAGAGCTGCGCCATCTAAATCTATATATAGTTCAGCATCTTTAGATCAGCCCTTGACAATGTTAGATTTAGTATTAATTTCATAGTATGTTTATGCCTCCAGCGGATGCAAGACAATCCTAAAGCCCTTTTCCCCCTTCCAAAATGGTATATGAGACAAATAAATCTACAGGACTCTCTTAGACTGACTGCTGATTCATTTCTGATTCATAAAAATAAACAGATAGCAAGACATATGTCTGAGCCAAACAGCATTTACTCTGTGGGAACATGTAAATGTAATAACACACTTTAACAGGGTTAAACAACATTAGCCCTCTGATTTGTCATTATTAGTGTCACTAATTCTAGTTTCATGAACATCACTGAAAATATATGGCACACAAAAAACAACCACCATAATGTGAGTACGTCCATCTGTCTTTCGAGAAGAAAAACAGGCTTGGCAGGGACAGCAGATCTGCATGGATTTAAAAATCGCAATTTTTTATTCATTAAAATGTGGTGATGGTCTTGGAGGGGATGGGAAAAATGACCCCCCATTACAGCCCAGCAATTTTCTTTTCCCCCAACAGCTGGGCAAACTCTGCTGACAGATACAGAGGCCTAACATTGCTCCCAGTGACGCCAATGGCAGAACTCCCGATTGACCTTCTGTGGGAGAAGGACCCCATCCCAAATGTCTATTGCTGTCAGCCGTGCAGCGCCCATGACCCCCCAAAGGGAGTGAACTGGTTTCTTTTCTGCCCCAGGCATCTTCAGCAAATTGCCAGCTAAGCTTTGAGTCCAGACTTTTTATTGCGGCTGAGGATAGCTGATGACTGGCTGGGCCAAAGCTTGCGGAGTCTGAGGCACACTCCACATTGCCAGCCACAGGCACACAGCTCCTAGGGTACGTACAGGGACTGCTCCTTCCATGCATCCCAGGGGCAAAAAATACCCCCAACTGGATGGGGAGGAAGCAAGACCATGTGCTCCCCCGGCCCAAAAGCTGAACCATGATGAGCTCCCTGAGGTACAATCCTTATTTCAGTCCTGTGGCAGTATAGCTCTGCACCATTCCCTCTTCCGGGGTCTCCCTATGTGACGCAATCTAACCCTAACAGTAGAAGGCCGCAGCCTCCTGTGGCATACGTGGCTAACAACGCTTGGCTGCAAAAGTTGGGGGGAGAACAATCATGAAGACCACACCAATACAGGGACCCTAGAGGCACATGCTAGTGCTGCAATCTCTCTGCCTCGTCTCCCCTCCTCCAAATGCTAACCTGAGACAAACATATGGCATATGCTTTGTCCGCTAGTATTTCTCTCTTTCCTTCTCCGCTCTTTTCCTCGGTCTCTTCGTGCTAGTTTTTCACTCCACCTGCTGTCTGTTCACGCTCTTTTTCTCTCTTCCCCTATCTCCACTCTCATTTTCACAGCCCCTCTCCAAAAGAGAAGGTGAACCCAACACGTTTCAAAGTATGAGGTGAGGCAACACTCTCTGAGCAGGTTTGAAATAAGGCAAAGTGAGCTAGCCCATCCCCTGGCAGGGTGATGAAAGAGTAGGAAGAAGGTAGACTGAGTTTTGGATACCAGGTAGAGCACAGGGTAAGCACCTATTTTAATCTTCTCTAGTATCTGTGCATTGGCTTGTACAAGCAATGCTGGTTTTCTCAGGTAAATTGAGCCAACAGGGTAGCAAAGTCGCTGATGGGAATTAAACATTGCGCACTAAGCTACAGTCATTTCTTTCTGACACGTTAAAATATTCTAGGTGCCAGAAAAACCAGTGTGTATTAGTGCCAGAAAAACCAGTGTGTATTAGTCCATATTTTGTGGAAGATAAGCCTAATCTTTACGCTCATCTCAAATGGGACTTTGGGGGCTGGATTGAAAAAGTCTGTCTAGCATCACTGTAACTTCTGGCAGTGCCTGCTTCTTAGTGGGCGATCTGTTATTTCACTGTTATTGCTAAATTCTAATAGTCATACTGCTCAGTGATTCACAATAGATATTGCTCTGCCTACCATGGGAATGGGGAGAACACATATCCATGACCAATTAGTCATCTACCAGAAGTTATTAATACTGTACTTATCACTGGAGTCAATCAAAGCTCCAGGTAATGGTGGCACATTCTAGATCCTGCTCCATTTGAAGAAGAGATCTGAAAAGGCAAATATTTGCAGATCTTTCTATAATACAGACCAAACTGAGATTGGAAGGGATGCCTAGACAACAGGGGCCTGATTTTCAGAGATCTTGAGCATCCACTGATCCCACTGACTTCCACTGGAGTTCTGCTTGCTCAAAACCTCCTAAAAAATATAGCCCCTAATCTGAAAAGTCAAATCCCTTAGGATTGAACTGTCAGGTTCAAATCTTAACCAGTTTAGCCCCTCATCATCTTGAGGTAAATGAACTGGGTGCAGGGTACTGTGTCTGTGTGTCTTTTATCTGTTTTCTACATTAAAGATCCCAGATAACTAAGAGGATGTTTTCCTCTTTCTGCTGAATCTTTGTTCAAATATTTCTCTTCCTCCACCCCAGGGAAGGTGCATTTCAGAGCTGCTGTTGGTCAGCAGCTTGTAGCTCTTTGGGATCTTTCAAGATGAAGGAAGCTACAAAACCCCAAATTAGCATTGTTATTACTTAATGCGTGTATGGTATAAAGGATCTGAGGGCTTCACCTTTTGGGGATATATTACTTGTATATACCCTGCTTGCAAAACAGCACAGCAACACCTAGATTATTAATCTTGATATTAATCTTATTGGATCATTAAGAAAGGGCTAGATAATAAGACAGAAAATATAATATTGCCTCTATATAAATCCATGGTACACTCACATCTTGAATACTGTGGTTGCCCCATCTCAAAAAAGATATATTGGACTTAGAAAAGGTTCACAAAAGGGCAACAAAATGATTAGGGGCTATGGAACAGCTGCAGTATGAGGAGAGATTAATAAAACTAGGAGTTTTCAGCTTGGAAAAGAAATGACTAAGGGGGGATATGATAGAGGGCTATACAATCATGACTGGTGTGGAGAAAGTAAATAAGAGTGTTATTTAGTCCTTCTCATAACACAAGAACTAGGGGCCACTAAATGAAATTAACAGGCAGCAGGTTTAAAACAAACAAAGGGAAGTATTTTTTCACACAACGCAGAGTCAACCTGTGGAACTTCTTGCCAGAGGATGTTGTGAAGGCCAAGACTATTACAGGTTCAAAAAAGAACTAGATAAATTCATGGAGGATAGGTCCATCAGTGGCTATTAGCCAGGATGGGCAGGGATGGTGTCCCTAATCTCTGTTCACCAGAAGCTGGGAATGAGCAACAGGATGGATCACTTGATGATTACCTGTTTTGTTCATTCCCTCTGGGGCACCTGGCATTGGCCACTGTCAGAGTACAGGATACTGGGCTAGATGGACCTTTGGTCTGACCCAGTATGGCCATTCTTATGTTCTTATTCCCCATTCCCCTTTTGAATTGTAATGATGCATCATTGCCTTTGATTAATGATAAACCATTGGAAGGTGAATTTTCAAAACCCAGGCAGGATCCTTAAAATGTATTTCTTTAATTTTTTAACATACCCCAGGCTCCTCTTCCCAAGAACCCCTTAACACTGTGTACTTAGTGGTTCTGGTGATGGGAAGTCAGGGACAGATTTTAAATAGATTTATGTCTCTAGACTGTGTCCTGTCATTCACAAATCCAGTTAGTAAGACTACATGGCTGTAGAGAACTCAGAGAAATTTTATACCCACTCATTCACCTGCAGAACAATTTAACATTGCATGTCAGCATGTAAAGAGGATTGTCTGTAATTAGGCTACTATCAACAGAAGTACAGTGGTCACAGATAGTAAAACCTGAGCAGGGATCTCTTTCTGCAGTGTCTCTTTGACTTTGGTATTCAATAGTCTACATTCAGTCTTATGCAGGAGACACACAGTGAAAATGAGTAAGGTATAAACACATACATTACAAACATAGATTGTCTCCAAGGGCAATATCAGTAACATATTGCCTTGCGGGGGCAGGAAAGGTTGGGACTAAAGGAATTATTTTTAATTGACATAAATCGTTTTACTTCTGTGGTCCCAAGAGACACATGGTTTCATTATCTTCCTTTCTTTTTTCCCCTTGGAGCCAGCTGGAAGGATGTGCAGGGAGCAGCTCTGCTGGGGAGATGTGCTGGCTTCACTGAAGGCAGAGATGGGTCCCTTTAAGGGATGGGAAGCACTGGTTTCTTCTGTTGTTGGTGCTGACCAGCCACAGGTCAAGAACTCCAGCGTGTCTGTGCTCGCAGGTGATCTCCTGAAGCACAGCTCTGCAGCCGGAGGCCCCAGAGCACCTGTTTCAGGTGGCTAGGCATGTTCTCTTCAAGCCTTGCAGACAGGTGTCTTCTCATGTTCTTCATGGGCAGGTGGGCAGTCTCCTGAAGTTGGGGCTCTGGAGTCACAGGCCCCAGAGTTCTTGTGTCCTGGGCAAGTGGATGGGCAGCAAAGAAAACAAAGTAAAATGAAGGTTCGTCTGTACAACTACTTAACTGGGTCAGATTTTCTGAGTGCCAAACACCTGATCCAAGGGAGGCAACATGCTCCAGTCTGAAGGGAGTCCACATACCTGTGTTCTATTCCTGATTCACTGTGTAACCTTGGCTAAATCACTTCACCAACCTGCTCTGCAGCTTTCTCAGCTGGCCAATAGGGACAATCACACTTACGCCCCCTTTGTAAAGCGCTTGGAGATGTAAGACAGACATTTTTCACAGGGAGGGTAATTAACTACTTGAACAATTTACCAAGGGTCTTGGCAGCTTCTCCATCACTGATGCCTTTTAAATCAAGATGGGATGTTTTTCTACAAGATCTGCTCTGAGAATTATTTTGGGGAAATTCTCTGGCCAGTGTTATATAGGAGATCAGACTAGGTCATCACAATGATCCCTTCTGGCATTGGAATCTATGAATATGCGGAGGCAAAGCACTATGTAAGTCACTTACAGCTTCCCATGATATTGCCAGATGCAGAACGGGCAACAAAAGAACCCACTGGGCAACTACTAATAATTTACTTATTGTTACCTCAGACTCATCTGGCAACAAGCACAGCTTAACTACAGGGCTTGTGTCTGTCTGCTGCGTGTTTAGTGGCACCGCTCCATGGAAGCTGGGCAATATATGGCGGGGCAATAATAGATGTATATGGCGGGGCAATAACAGAAAAGCTAGAAAGAAAGATTTATAATTTTCCCCTTAAGCTTGTCACTCATCTCACTAATATAGATGTGGTTTAGGAGGCAACAACGTTTTCTCTTTTTTCTTTTTTGATAAAAGCTTTGTGTATGTACCCACAGCCTGACAACCAAATGGGGCTGGTTTTGTTCTTCTTCTTTCACTATCCGGATTGCTTCCAAGCCTGTCAGTCAAATGGAGCAGCAGTTTCGTGAGGAGGAATGATTAAGGCTCCTTCAGAATAATGGACTGCATGCTGTGTTTTTTCTATTCGTCAGTGCTGAAGAGGGAAGAGCGATTCTGCGCTGCTGAATAGCACGGTTTCTCAGACACACAAAACATATCTCGGCAATACTGTACTCAATGAAGCTCAAAAGCCGCCAAGTGCCTGTGCCTTTTTTCTGATTATTTCTGCATGAACATGCTTTATTTTTTTTTCTTTTCACCCTGTGCTCCTGGGCCCTGATTCAGCAAAGCCTTTGAGCAAATGCTTAACCGCAGCCCCATTAAGCACATACTTTAATCTAAAGCACTTATTCTGCTCTCCATCCCTGTTCAACAAATTGCAGAGGCCCATGTTTAAGTTCCACTGAAATCAAAGGGATTTAAGCACATGGTTAAACATGTTCTTGAGTGCTTTGCTGAGTGGAGCTGGACTCTGTGAAGATTCCAGAGGCTTTGGGTCAGCCTCTGACTCTCCAGAACTTATTTTTCATTGAAAGTTATATGATCAGAACAAACAAACCCAGTATGTTTGAGACCCAGTATGTTTGGGTGGAGAGAATGCGCAAATCACTCCCAGTAGAACCTTGCTTCAGTGACGTCAAGGCTGTTCATACTATCAGGACTTGGGATAAAGGGTAGTGAATAAGGGAGTCAACAGGACAGGGAGATCCTGAGCACTTCATTAGAAAGGGAAGTTTGGAGTGTGAGAGTCTGAATGATCATATTAAAGACCTGCCTTATCTGTACAATTAATAGTTGTATTAAAGACCTATGTAGGACCTGGGATATCATGTGCATTTAAAAGGGAACTTTGCTTTTATCTAGCATTTTATGGGTTTGGTTCCCTTCTCACTTACACCTGTGTACATCAGGAGTATCTCCAATGGAATTACAGGCATGAAAGAGGAGAAGTGGGCCCTATATAGTCAAAGAATCAGGCTCCCTCTATATGCTGTAAAAATATTAGCTAATCAGTTAACCCACACAGCCCCTTGCAAATAGGAAAATGCATATTATTATCCCTGTTTTACCTGCGTGAAATCTGAAACATGGAGGTGTGATATAGGAGGTCAGTGGCAGTGCCAAGATTTCCTGATGCCAAGCCCTATGCTCATTGTACTCAACCATGCTGCTTCTCAGCAAAGAAATGAGGAAGCTGAACAAATGGGGGCAACAAATGGTGTTTGGGCACTTTCCTGCTTCTTTATAGTGTACAAAGACAGCTGCATAGTGGTTCTATTCCTGCCAAAAACGCAGGATAAAATATGTATTTATTTTGTTTGCATTATTGGGTTGTAACTTACCTCTTCCTTGTGGAGGACTCTGGCAAACTTTGGAGAACATGGAATATGACATTGCATCTGGATGTTGCAACATGAGCTGCGGCTCTCCTCAAAGGAGAGAGGAGATGTTTGGTCTTGAGTCTCAGGCAGGGCTATGTGCAGCTAAGGTTCTCAGCTCCCCTCGGTAACATTCTCCAAAGCTGCCCCAACATTGCTCTCCAAGGAAAAGGAGGAAGTTAAGATCTGATATCTGAAGGCAAAAGAAGTGCTGAGGTTGGTGTTATACCTTTGAAAGGAGTAATAAGGGGCAAAGTCCAAAAATATGTTTTTGTTTTGTAATTCAACTAAGCACAAGCTCCATATTGGTATTATTAATTATGTATATTACAGTAACATTTAGGCGCTCCACAGAGATCAGGACCCTATTGTGACAAGCACCGGGCAAACAAATGATAAGACATGGTACCTGCGCTGAAGTGCTTATAAAGTAAATGGGAGAGCCAGACAAAGGGTAGGAGAATGGAACTATTATCTTCCCAGCTGGGGAACTGAAACACAGAGAAATTAAGTGACCTGTCCAGGGTCACACAGAGAGCCTGTAGCAGAGCTGGGAGGTGAACCACAGCTCCTCAAACTTCAGTTCCATGCCTTCATCACAGCACTATCCTCCTCCATCCAGTTAAGGCAAAATGTATAGAACCTAGAAAACAAACGCACATGTATCCACCCAAAGTGAAGGTATGTCTGCACTGCAATAACCCCTCCCCCAGCACTGAGTCTCAGAGCCCAGGTCAGCTGATTCAGGCTGGCTCAGATCAGGCTGCAGAGCTAAAAATAGCAGCATAGACATTTGGGCTTGCCCGGGCTCTGAGCCCCTGCAGAGTGTCAGAGCCCAGGCTTCAGCCTGAGCCCAAACGTCTACATTGCAATTTTATAGCCCTGCAGCCTGAGGCCTGCCAGTCAGGTCAGCTGACCCGGTCAGCCACAGGTCTTTCACTGAAGTGTAGACATACCCTCAGAGACCCTGTGTCGTTCACTGAAATGCAGGATATTACTTCACAACTCCCTCTGATGCTTTATTGTGTGGCGAATCTATTATGGAGGTAATTTTCAAGGAATGCACTTAACTGAATTTTAAAAAAGGAGAAACTATTCTGGTCAGTTTCACTTATAGCTTTTAATGGCTGCAAGAATCCTGCCTGTAACAGCCTGTGTGTTATGTTTGCCAGCGTACAATGAAGTGAACACTTTGGTACAACATGGTAAATGTTTCATGAAAAGGGTATCAAATGGACGGTCTAAAACCCTCAGAGACTGTCTGCACTGCAGTCAAATGCAGGACATTATTTTATGATTCCCTGTGATCCCTTTTGCATTGTAATTCTAAACTGTGAAAAGAAATGTGGATGAAGGTAGATTACAAATCCTAGTCCATATAAAGAACCCGTAATTATTTGCTAAACCATTGCATTTAGTCTCTCATGTTCTTTTCTCTCCAGTCTGGGATATGCTGTATTTGCCTGCTTCACTCTCTTGACTGTATTACCAGAACAGTTTAGAGGGACCATCTGCATCTCCTCCTGCTTTTTCATATGCATGAAGATAAGATTTCACCTTTGGATGTCTGGTTGGAGTCCAACTCGCAGTCTGGATGTGGTTGGTAGTTGTGGCTCAGTGCCTGTTGCATACAACCCTCATTTTGAAAGGAGAGTTCATGATTCTAAGGAATGGTAGGAGGGAAAACAGCACAGTAAAGATAATGGATTTCAAGAAGGCAGATTTTAGCAAACTCAGGGAGTTCGTAGGTAAGAAGCAAGTCTAAGGGGAAAAACAGTTCAAGAGAGTTGGCAGTTTTTCAAAGAGACATTATTAAGGGCTGAAGAGCAAACTATGCCACTGCATAGGAAAGATAGGAAGTATGGCAAAGGACCACCCTGGCTTAACCAGGAGAGCTTCAATGATCTGAAACTCAAAAAAGAGTCCTACAAAAAGTGGAAACAAGCTCAAATTACAAAGGATGAATATAAACAAATAACACTAGCATGTAGGGACAAAATTAGAAAGGCCAAGGCACAAAATGAGATTAAATTAGCTAGAGACATAAAGGGTAACAAGTAAACATTCTACAACTACATTAGACTCAAGAGGAAGACCAAAGACAGGGTAGGCCCATTATTCAATAGTGGGGGAAAAACAATAACAGAAAATGTGGAAATGACAGAAGTGCTAAATGACTTTTTTGTTTCTGTTTGCACCAAAAAGGTTAATAGCAATTGGACAGCTAACAAAAAGAATGCCAGTGAAAATAATGTAGTATTGGACGGAGGCTAAAATAGGGAAAGAACAAATTAAAAATTACTTAGACAAGTTAGATGTCTTCAAGACACTAGGGCCTGATGAAATACATCCTAGAATACTCAAGAAGCTAAAGTGAGGAGATATCCAAGCCACTAGCAATTATCTTTGAGAAGTCATGGAAGATGGGAGAGATTCCAGAGGACTGGAAAAGGGCAAATATATGACCGATCTATAAAAAGGGAAATAAGGACAACATAGGGAATTTCGGAACAGTCAGTTTAACTTCAGTACCAGAAAGATAATGGAGCAAATAATTAAGCAATCAATTTGCAAACACCTAGAAGAAGATAATAAGGTGATAAGTAACAGTCAGCATGGATTTGTCAAGAACAAGCCATGTCAAACCAACCTGATAGCTTTCTTTGACACGGTAACAAGACTTGTGGATGGGGGAAGCAGTAGATGTAGTATATCTTGACCTTAATGGTTTTTGATACTGTCTCACATTACCTTCTCATAAACAAACTAGGAAAATACAACCTAGATGGAGCTACTCTAAGGTGGGTCCGTAACTGGCTGGAAAACCATTCCCAGAGAGTAGTTATCAGTGGTTCACAGTCAAGCTTGAAGGGCATATCAAGTGGGGTCCTGCAGGTAACAGTTCTGGGCCTGGTTCTGTTCAGTATCTTCATCAATGATTTAGCTAATGGGATAGAGAGTACACTTATAAAGTTTGTGGATGATACCAAGCTGGGAGGGGAGGTGCAAGTGCTTTGGAGGATAAGATTAAAATTCAAAATGTTCTGGACAAAGTGGAGAAATGGTCTGAAGAAAACAGGATGAAATTCAATAAGGACAAATGCAAAGTACTCCACTTAGGAAGGAACAATCAGTTGCACACATACAGAATGGGAAATGACTGCCTAGGAAAGAGTACCGCAGAAAGGGATCTGGGGTCATAGTGGATCACAAGCTAAATATGAGTCAGTGGTGTAACACTGTTGCAAAAAAAGAAGACATCATTCTGGGATGTATTAGCAGGAGTATTGTAAACAAGACACGAGAAGTAATTCTTCCGCTCTACTCCGCGCTGATTAGGCCTCCACTGGAGTATTGTGTCCAGTTCTGGGCACCACATTTCAGAAAAGATATGGACAAATTGGAGAATGTCCAGCGAAGGGCAACAAAAATTATTAAAGGTCTAGGACCTATAAGGGAAGATTGAAAAAACTGGGTTTGTTTAGTCTGGAGAAGAGAAGATTGAGAGGAAACATGATAACAGTTTTCAAGTACGTAAAAGGTTGTTACAAGGAGGAGAGAGAGAAATTGTTCTCCTTAACTTGCGTGGATAGGACAAGAAGCAATGGGCTTAAATTGCAGAAAGGGCGGTTTAGGTCGGACATTAGGAAAAACATCCTCTCAGAGTGGTTAAGCAATGGAATAAATTGCCTAGGCAGGTTGTGGAATCTTCATCATTGGAGGTTTTTATGCAATGTCATAAGAGTGGGTTAGACAAACACCTGTCAGGGATGGTCTAGATAATACTTAGTCCTGCCATGACTGCAAGGGACTGGACTAGATGATCTCTTGAGGTGCCTTCCAGTCCTACGATTCTATAATTCTATGATTTTCCCACAGAACGAATGGGAGTATGCATGCTGAAATCCAACTTGATCTCAGTCATATTTTGATCCATTTTTAGATGTCTTAGGACAATTTCTTGAACATATTTTGGGCTGCCATTTTTTGGTGTAAAACTGGAATTTTTTTTCCATGATAGAAAGCTAGAGTCTGCCCTAAATCTCAAGGAACTTGAAAAAAAGTCCTTTTCTTTCTTTCTTTCTTTGAATGGGGCAGAAAGGACGTTCCCCCATATACATATACATATGTCATATACATATACATCTCCAGTAGTAGCAGGATGCACATATACATATGCTCTCCCTTATTCTACTTTTTTGCAATTCAAAATAGCAACACTCTGGCTATCTGTTCTTTCCCATCAAAGACAGGGAGGGGTTATTTGGGTGGAGTGGGGAAGAGCTGATTGTTTGAATTTTTTTAAGTCATCACAATGAACTTAAATATAATTTTCGTGACATGCTCCAAGCACACCACATTTGCTTGAGTATGTTGTTTTTCAAGCTTTCTCCCACCTCTAATCAGATCTGATTCGGCACAGTTGGCAGTCGCTACTCAGCTGTGGCTCACATCTAAGCTAGTAAGCAGACTGTCTGAATCACAACTCAGCCCTAGAAAGGATGGTCTTTCTAGGTCAGGGCTAAATATACCGAGTATGGGGGTGAGGATGGAAAAGTTCCCGTTAAAGCTGCCTACACTGTGCCTAGCCTGTGCTGAGTCTCTAGGGATAACGATTCCCTGCCTCACAGGAACGTTGGGACGATTAAGTCACTAACATTTGTAAAGTGCTTTGAGATCCTCCAAAGGAAGATGAAAGGTATTATTATATTCACAATGGCCTAGCCCTGTGGGAAGTTCGGTGGGGTGTGGGAGTCAAACTAGCCCATGGCCAGCTCCAGGACTGGGGGGGCAGGGTATGTAAAAGTGGTGTGAAGCCACCTTTGCTGCCTCCCTTCATCTGTACTGAGTGCTGCTCAAGACCTAGCTCTCCCATCATTGTCAATGCCAGTGAACCTGGCTTGTGCCTACACATAACATGGTTAATATATGGGATGCCAAACTGCGACTGTGTAGCTGGGATGGCCCTCCTTCCAGCTCCTAGTGCAGCAGGACATCCCAGAATGCATATTCCACATGATGCATGTTTGTGCATGTTCTTTGGGCACAATTCCCTGCTTAAGCAGCATGGGCTAGCTGCTCAGATTTTTCCAGAATGCATTGATACATTAATACTTAGACAGGTGGTAGGAGTGGATGCACAAGCTCAGTCGACCAGTGGTTGTGCTGTGAAGAAAAGTACTGTGTGGATACATTTCACCCATGTTTGTTGCAACGGGGTCGGATGAAGGTGTCAAGGTCTGGTTAAAAAGCACAGAAGTCCTTATGGTGTAGATGGAGCCCAAGTGCTTTCCTTGGGGGTGAAGTCTACATGATACAATCTGAAGCACATCTCCGATGGAAGAAAGCAACTCCCAGAATCTACCGCCAGCCTGGTCCAGGTCTCCCTCTATCCTGTGACTGAAACTTGGTAACCTGGCTGGAAAAAATAAGGCACAGATCTGCACACTGCTTAAAGGCAATAATGAAATGAATGCCCATTTCCTTTGGAGCACAGGCCACATTCCATTAATTCTACAATAGCGTCTTTTGGTGTTATATAATACATTAGCCCTGTGTAAGAGTTTTCTTCCCTTTAGAAGATGAAGCTTATTCTCGATGGTTACGGTTGCTAGAGGCAACTATTCTGCAAAAACTGTTTTCTTAAAATTTATTTAGTTAATTAAAAATATAGTAATAGCAACTGTGTACGTAGGATCCAGTATCTCCTGTATACAGTGCATATAATGGGCGAAGTGTTAACTTCTTCTGTAGAACCACAGATAAACAGGGAATTTGGGGATGAAAAAATGGCTGCCCCAATTCAGCTAAGCCTAATGCACCATCTCCTAAAAAGCATTGGGACCCACGATCTGTCTTGTTTATTATAGCAAGAAAAGTAACAAAGTGTGTGTGTGTATGTGTGTGCGTGGCGGGGGGAGCTTATAATGGAGTCAATGCAATGTAGTTGGCAACAGGAATAGAACAGCCTTACATCAGTGACATTTTCCAGTGAAACAAACCTGTCGTACAGGGAACAATTTTTAATTAACTCTATATCTCATGTGTCGGGGAACGTGAGCAAACTTCTTTATGACTTTACTTTCGGCTCCAAAGTACATCCCAATTTTTACTCTCCAAGAATAGAATGGGGGGAATGAATGGCAGGGAAGGGTGGGTTTCTAAAAATGCACGTGAAATTAAGTGCAAAACAACTTTGCAAGTATGCCACTGATTTTTTTTATCTGCCTCTTTTCCATAATGCAAAGCATAGTGCATTAACCATTACATGGTCCTGAAAAAATTCATGTGGCACCAGAGGTGGTTGAAGGATGTATTGAGATTGGAGCCACCAAATATTTGGCTTCCCTTCCAAAAAGGGTGGCCCCACCCAAGACAGCAAGCAGTATGTGACATACACACTGGCCAAATCAATCATCAGATCCCCAACTATCACCTGCCCGCAGCTTCTCTCCTGCCATGAGATGGTTTGGGAGGAGCTGCCAACGGCCCAGAATGCACCTCTCCTTCCCGTGACATCTGCTGCTCAGCAGCAAAGCCTGGATCCCGTGAAACTGGCTTTAGGGTGTGATTCTGCGATTCTTTAGGGCGTGAGCTCCATGCGTGGAACTCCCATTGAAGCAAATGGTTGCTCTACATGAAGAGGGCCTAGAAGATCAGACCCTTAAACTTAACACCCCAGCACTTTGTGATAGGAAAGTCTCCTGACTTGGCTAGAGCTTCCCAAAAGGGACAGGAAGGGTTGGGAAGGTGGGAAGGGAGGGGACTGGTTGGCAGGGTGGTCCATTGCAGAGGGGAATGCACATTGCCAGTTCTCCCAAGGATAGCGGAGCTGCTAGTATCAAATGTGCATGCTGGAAGTCTTTATGAAGAATTCTTTCAATCAACCCCTCCACAATATCAACATGGCCGTAAGCCAGAATCTATCCACAGGATAGCACAGGGAATGTAGACATAGCGCTTGGAACAAACAGATTCCAAATTGCTATATATGGCTCAGTTCTGAGCCACCTCATGTACCTCCACAAAAAAGGAACAGAGTGTACGGCACTGCACACTGCTTGCATAGGTAGGCAAGCAGGGGGAGCAGTCTCTACAGAGACGCTACACTCTGTCCCACGTATTTGGGTGAGGGTGGGCGGAGGCTTGGCCAGCAGAACTCAGCTGGGGCAGCAGGGCAGGTAATCTATGCCAGGTAAAGGGCTCAGGTCCCAAGTCTGGACCTGGGGCAGTGCAACAGCATGGTTAGCCTTATACAGAGCTTGTGGCAAAGCCATAATTGAGCCCATACTGAAGCACTAGAAAAACAAGGGACATTTCTCCAGTGTGAGACCAGCCCTAACCCATATACTTTTTCCTGGTCAACAATATCAAATTATTATTCTGATTTGTTGTGGTTTTTCTATAGATGAGTGGGGGGCTTTGCAGATAAGCACCAGAATGCTCTGCCCCCAAAGAGTTTACAGTCTGAACTAATGGACAGGCAAAGAACTGGAGAAGGAATAACAAAAGGGGAAGGTCATATTTGGCTTGGCACATCTCTTGCTATTCCAGGGACTTGATTTAAAATGTATTTTGTGTTTTTGGCACTGGCAGGAAAGGATTGAAAGAAGTGCGGTTTTAGTGGGGACTTGAAGAAGAAGAAAAATCAACCAGCTATAAATTAACCAGTCTGCAGGCCAAGGAGCATTATAAATGTAGCCAAAGATCCCCCAAATCTCATGCACATGTCTCAGTAGAGTGTTCTGTATGGGCTACGCAGCTGCTCCCAGCATATAGGCTGCAGCTGTGTTGCAGAACTGGAGGATGACGTGATGAGCAGCATAGATCATCTGAGATATGAGCCTGTGTGCTTTAACTCAACTCACACTGGGTTTCCAAAGTCCTAGAAAGCATAATGACAGATCCAGAGGGATTGTTAGCCCAAGACTGCATAATAATCTCATCCAGGATTTCCCTAATGGACAATAGTAAAGATGTTTCTCAAAATAATGGGTGAGTCAAATGAACCAAAAAGCAGCTAAGTTGGAGGATATATGATCCAGTTCAGGGGCCTTGGAGTTGGGAATGAGAGAGTCTTACAAGCTGTAACAGTTCTGGAGAGCTATGCCAGTGAGCCTCTGTGTTAAATACAAGGGTCTAGGGAGCATTATATTTATGGATGAAGAATTATTTTATAGGGCCAAATCTTTCTCCCATTGAAGTTAATGGGAGTTTTGCCACTACTTTCAATAGGAAAAACATTTGATCCATAATGAGAAAATAATAACGGTAAAGAGCAGAAAGAGCCAGCATTCACGGCAGCCAAGAACATTCTAAAGAGATGTAGGTAAACTATTTGTCATTTGGGTGCAAATATAGGCTTTTACATAAAAGCCAGTCATTCCCCAAACATTTGTGGAGACAGGTGAACAAAAAGGGGGTGCAAGGTTTTATTAAGTTGCACCAAAATATCTAAAAATAGTTCGTTTAAAGTTCTTAAGTTTTGGACACTATATTTTTAGTTTAGCTTTTGGGCCAAAGTCAGCAGCATATAAGGTGGTTAAAGTGCTTTGAGATCTATAGATGAAAAGCACTATAGAAGAGCTAGGTATAATTATTATAAGGTGTAATTTACAGGTTATATGTGTGGGATTCTAAGTTGTTTTATTTCAGAGTAGCAGCCGTGTTAGTCTGTATCAGCAAAAAGAACAGGAGTACTTGTGGCACCTTAGAGACTAACAAATTTATTTGAGCATAAGCTTTTGTGGGCTACAGCCCAAATTACACAGACTTAGTCCCACTCACGGATGTGTAATTTACACCTCTTTGCTTAGTACCTCTGAATTTAGTCCATTATTCTCTATCAAACTGAGGCAAATTGAAATGGCTGAAAACAAGTTTTAAAGAGATCACCTGACACAGCTTCTCAACCAATGAAGGGCCTTTACAGACTCCTTCCTGTGTTAGATTTCATTAAGGTTGGTTTAGATGACTATCCCAAGCTACCTAACTCACTATGGAGGTGCAAAATAGCTTTGTTTCACCACTCACAGTTAGGTTACGCCCCATATTCAGAGATTTGCTTATCTGAGTCATTTCAGCCCACCTCTATTTTAAATAAGCTGGGGGAAGAAAGTCAGAGATCAATAAAAGTGAAGCACATAAGGCAGCCAGCAAGTAATAGCTTTAAGTATTCCCCCTAGAGACCCGCTGCACCAGAAACCTTCCACTTAGTGCTGGTGATCCTGACACCTCCTACAAACTGTCTGTGGGTGGTCACACTCAGTATGTGGATGGGAGACTTCTAAACAACACCCCTGTTGCTGCCGGAAATGGGATTGGTAATTCAGTAGGTAGCCCTCTTTTCTCGGAGTCAGTACTCAGTCAGTGGCTCAGTATGTTTGCAGGGGCATTCGACTGCTGGTGCTGTTATTTTTTTAGTTGAGATTTAAAACCAATGTTCCCACAGTCATCATCTGTATTAAATGACACTTGGCCTTTTCCCTAACATTCAGGTGTTAACACCAGTGTCCTGAGCAAATTTCAAAGCAGTCATTTATATTCTGCCTCCTTAAATTCCCTGTCTGCAGTTTTTGTTGTACATGGTATTTTTCATTCCTGCCCTACACTGGCAAGTATTGTAGCTGTGTGCTGTTAAACAACCGAGTGTTTAGCCCCAGAGATGGCTGCATTTTATTGATGTATTTAAATGATCCCTTTCTCAGTTTGTAACAAACAGTGCTCTCAACATGGAAAATGTAGTTATTATTATTGCCTAACTCTGAACTCCTCAGAGCATATTCCCATTGCAGGATCGGCCCCATTGTAATTAAACCTGTATAAGAAGCTTTGCTCATCTGTGTAGTCTCTAGAAGTGACCCAGGTTCAGCTTAGAATAAAGTAAAGGACAAACCAGATAGACGAGACAACCCATATGTTACTGACTGGAAAGAAAAACCTTCTCTTACTTGTATGTGATAAGACCTAAATATTCAGTCTGACACAGGGTTTAGCACTGTCACAATGAGCCCTCATGACATGAATCTGTATCTTTTGTTCTTGCAGTAGTTTCTACTAGAGCCTTTTATTTTCAGAAATGCGAAAAATTTGCATGATATTAAAATGCATAATTCCATGGGGCTTGCCGTTTAATTTTTTTTTTTAACAAACAGGGCTCAATTTCACCATTGTTCAGTTTTTCTCTTATTTAAGCAAAATTTTAAGCTCTTCAGCTGCTCTGCCGAGATTTTTCTTTCATTACTTTATGGCAGATGAAAGTTAAGAGGCCCAATTATGAACATTTATGATGGCACAGAATATTATTAAAGCACTTAAGAGGTTATTAACACCTTTTATGTACCTCATTATTTAAAAGACTGCCATAGTTAATCATTTTAGCACCATTAAATTGGCATTAACAACAACCCTATGACTTACACTCACAAAATGTCACAATTTGACAACACTCATGTAATAAAACATCTTGGAGAAACCTGCAAGCTCCAGGTGAGTACTAATGCTTCTGGAAAAAAGGAGTTTTTAATAGCGTTATAGCTACAGAGAGGCAAAAGGGGCCCCAAAGGCACTGCGGCTTTCATAGGCCTTTCCCCCATTGAAGCATTTTCTTGTGCCCAAATGCAATTGGATGCCCTCACTCTCCATTTAGGGCCTGTTACCCACCAGTGGGCAGTACTGAGAATAGCACTTGACTATACAGGCCTGGGCACAGAAAAAAAAAGAATCATGTGATTGCGTTTAATGTCCACCAAGGTTTGAGATGGCTGGTCATAGCTGGATGCAGTGAGACAAGCGAAGGGCAACACTTGTTCCATACGTGGCTCTATCCATGAACAGGAAGCCTAAAGCTGGGCTCACCTGCCCTGAGTCCGACAGGATTCCCTTTCTTCAACAGGGTTATCCAGAACCAGCAGAGAAATAGGAAGAGTCCAGAAAGCTTTAGGTTTGAATCATGAAAGGGAGCCCATTAACTTGTCTTTCAGACACTAACCCTCACATACAAGTGACTGCATATAAAATAAATCAGATCTGTGTACAAAACATACTGATACCATCGGCTGGAAAGATGCCATCACTGCTATCAAGGATATTAGTTCAACCATTTGGGGTAAATGTCAGCAATTCCAATGCAAAGAGGTCAAGACATTCTGTTGTTAATTATGCTGTCTGTCCACAACAAAACTCCTAGTGTTTAATGTTAATCACTGGCTCTTGCCTATTTCCAAGGCCCCAGACGGAATATATTAAGGCTTGGATTCGTTTTGCTGTTTGTGCCACATCCATATCTGCAGCAGTTTAATGTTGATAGACCAACGTGTCTCTTACATGTATGACAGGAGCCCCTTGACAGAGAATCCTACACCTCACGTGACAGGCTAGAGCACTGCGTCCCAAATTACTCAGCTGTCTAATGTCAGCAGACTGAGAAGGGCTCTGACTAGTGAATCCACCATTGGAACAGAAGCTGGATTGAGTTATTATTTGAAAAGGGGGTGGGGGGGAGGAAGGGAGGGTGTTACCACTCATTAAAGTGAGAGATTAATAGCAATGCTTTGGGGACCTACCTAGATCTATCCTAATCCCCACCTTCAACCTTCCTCTGCATTCCTCCCTCTGCTTCCCTTCTTTAGTCCCTTCTTCCCCAACCCATGCCTTTTTGCTTCCGATTTTAAAACCCTTTATGGTCCCCTCTCCTCTTTTCATTTCCCTGCTCTCTAGAAGATGGAGCACATTTTGCAAAAGTGCCTGAGTGACTCAGAAGCCTGAGTCCCATTTTCAAAAGTGCCTGAGGCATTTAAGTCTTATTGGGACTCAGGCTCCTAAATGCCTCAGTCACTTTTAAAAATGTGATGCAGGCTTCTAAGTCGCCAAGGCACGTTTGAAAAATTTGCCCTCAGTGTTGTTTGGAGGGTGAAGAGGATAGCCCTGGGTGGCTCCATTATTGTGACTACCAGTCTCAGCTGATGTCTGGCTGCAGCCTTGCACATAATCTGCAGAATCAAGGGGTGGGTGGGTGTGTATGAATTGCTGCTCAGTTGTTCTCCCACCTGAGGCCCATTGACTCTAGCTTTGAGCAGGGAGAAATGCATTTCACTCTCCATACACAGAGTTCATTTGGACAGTCACATTGCTATTCATCTGGCAGCCGATTCTAGTACTGAATTTGCTTTCAAACTGTTTTTTAACATGCTGGAATAGCAGATTGAGGACGTGCCTATTTTCTACCACTTGATTCAAGAGATCCTTACAAAAAAACAAAACCAAAAATGTAAAGGCCTTCAGGATCCCAGCTCCTGCATCTGACAAAGTGTTTTACTAATGTCCCAATTAAACGTACACTGTAGGAGAAAAAAGAGGTGACATATAGCAAGTCCCACTTTGGTCAATTCTTAGTCGAAGATGGGTTATTGTAATCGAAAAGTGAGTTGAGGTTGTTGATTTGTTTCTAATTATAAGACTTGATTCTAGAACAGGCAATCATACAAGTGAGATTGGCTCACCATCCCACTTTAGCTCCACATTGTGTCACGTTGGAACGGAAATGGCCTGGTAAAAGCCAGGGAATGCCAAAAAGCCAGATATAATGCTGCCAGATCGTTATGAAATATTCACAAGACATTTAATTTAACGTGGTGCTAATTGAATACTGACAGCATAAGTTACTCCTGCTTGCAGCAATAGTCCATCACATTTCGGCAAGCGACATTCTCTCCCTTTGATGCTATCACAGAAAGTACCCTGCACATATTAGCAAAAAGAAAAGGAGTACTTGTGGCACCTTAGAGACTAACCAATTTATTTGAGCATAAGCTTTCGCGAGCTACAGCTCACTTCATCGGATGCATTTGCTCAAATAAATTGGTTAGTCTCTAAGGTGCCACAAGTACTCCTTTTCTTTTTGCGAATACAGACTAACACGGCTGTTACTCTGAAACCTGCACATATTAGGGTATACAATATCTCAGGGTCCAATCCTGCTGGCCCCAGGCAGGAAGAACTCTCTGAAGCCAATGGGAGTACAGCTGCACAGAGTGAGGCAGGCTGGTCCAGTGTTAGGGAGTAGCTTAGGAGTTGAGAGAGGTGGGTTCAGTTCCCTATTCCCCACAGACTTCCTGTGTGACCTGGGGTAAGTCACTTAGCCTCCCTGTGCCTCAGTTCCCAGCTGTACAATGGGGATAATACAATGGGGGTGTTGTGAGGATTAAGACATTAAAGATTACAAGGTGCTCAAACACTAAGGGGATGTGTGCCAGATAAATAGGGATTGCAAGGTTGGAGTCTATGTGGGTAAGTTTTTTGATATAACTAAGGTATAAGTTTATGCCAGTTTAGCTCTCATGATTTAACCTCCCACCTCACGTGCACACTGGCATAAGAATGCCCTTTTCCAGTTTAGTTCATATTACTTGAGAAGAAGCCACTCATACTGCAGTAAGAGTATCTAGAGGGGGTTCTGTCTGTGTAATGATATTGATACCACTGGCAAACTTTCCCATGTAGACAAGGTCTTATTTACTTCTCCGTCTGATTCTTTTCTAAACAAATGAACATACTGTTTAGTGACAGTTCTAAATTTGTTTATTGTTTTGTATGCTCAGTTTTCCCCAGGGACATTAAACGTCCCATCAGGAACTTTATTACTGTCTTAATTGTCTCTGGTTTTACTTATTTCAGAACAAAGTTTGAAACATTGCTTTAGAAGCATGATGTCTGGATTCTTCAGAGGGTATGTGTGGTCTAACGAGTTTGGGCCCAGGCCTCGGAGCCAACAACTCTTGAATGCTAATCTTGGCTCTGCCATGGCCCAGCTGTGGTTTTGGATGAGTAGCTTGACTCTTCTGCCTTGGTTTCCCAGCTGCAAAATAATAATGCTCGCATAGCGCAGAGAGGGGGTGATGAGGAATAGCTACATGTTAACATTTGAGAAGTGCCATGAAGAAGTAAAGTGCTGTGTGAATGCTAAATGCTATTACTGGCGTGCACAAAGTGGTGGCATGGATTAGGAGCAGCAGTGGGCCAACAAACGGACACACCACTTTGTATAATTATTTGAAGCATCACTTCAATGTTTTCCATTTCCTAACGCATCCAGTGGGAAATTCACAGCACCAGCGTAGAGCCAGAACAATAGTACAGTGGGAAAAACCAAGCCCTTAAGCTGGGCTCAGGGTACTGCAGAGCACTTGTGTGGAGTTAGGGCCAATGTGTAACTGAGGAACCAGGAGTCCCCTCCACTATCCCCAGCACCACCTTCCACACCAGCCTGTTTAAGCGAACAGAAGAGCTCACTCCTTATGCACAGGGGGTACTGAGATCCTGCTACAACGCTGCTCCACCCTGTACCTCCTGTGGAAGGCAAATGTGGTGCAGAGAACTTGTGTGGGACCCTCTGTGCAGGTCTGAATTTCACTCCATGAGATCGAGACTTTTTTTTTTTTAAACACAGTGTGTTACAAAAGTGACCCAGGACAGTTTTAATCTGGAGAGCAAGCTCCTGATCTGCCCTCCTCACCTATCCTTGGTAAAGAAGGGAATTAAAGGAGACTGGCTCACAACACAGGAAGGTGTTAATTGAGCTGACAGTGATTTAAGTGCATTAGTTCACTGAGTAAATGGCCAGCTGACTACAAGTTCTAACGTGAACACCAGCTGACTATAAAAATTTATATAGTCCTAATACCACTGGAACTTGTAGAGAGACGAGGTCATGCCCTGGTCCTTAAGGGCTGGCTTTCACTAGAAAATACTGGCATTTTAGCACTTCACCTCACTCAAACCATGTTAATTATCACTGTGTGGCCCGTGTAGGCAGGGACCATCATGTCTGGCTACGTCTTCATTGCAAAGAAAGGGGAATTTTTACATCAGGAAAGATTACTTGATGTGCAACCCTAGCATAGACAAAGCACTGTCATTTTTACCTCCATGTAATTCATTGAAGTCAGCTCCAGTTGAGGGTTGTAGAATTGACCTTGACTGACTGCATCAAGGTAAGAACTACCTGTGCCAAATGACTGGAGGATAGCTAATGTGACGCCAATTTTTAAAAATGGCTCCAGAGGTGAGCACAGCAATTACAGGCCGGTAAGCCTGACTTCAGTACCGGGCAAACTGGTTGAAATTATAGTAAAGAACAAAATTGTCAGACACATAGATGAACATAATTTGTTGGGGAAGAGTCAACATGGTTTTTGTAAAGGGAAATCATGCCTCACCAATCTACTAGAATTCTTTGACGGGGCAACAAGCATGTGGATCCAGTGGATATAGTGTATTTAGCATTTCAGAAAGCCTTTGACAAGGTCTCTCGCCAAAGGCTCTTAAGCTAAGTAAACAGTCATGGGATAAAAGGGAAGGTCCTTTCATGGAGTGGTAACTGGTTAAAAGATAGGAAACAAAAGGTAGGAATAAATGGTCAGTTTTCAGAATGGAGAGAGGTAAATAGTGGTGTCCCCCAGGGGTCTGTACTGGGCCCAGTCCTATTCAACATATTCATAAATGAGCTAGAAAAAGGGGTAAATAGTGAGGTGAATTTGCAGATGATACAAAATTACTCAAGATAGTTAAGTCCCAGGCAGACAGCAAAGAGCTACAAAAGGATCTCTCAAAACTGAGTGACTGGGCAACAAAATGGCAGATGAAATTCAAAATTGATAAATGCAAAGTAATGCACATTTGAAAACATAATCCCAACTAGACATATAAAATGATGGAATCTAAATTAACTATTACCACTAAGAAAGAGATCTCAGAGTCATTGTGGATAGTTCTCCGAAAACATCCACTCAATGTGCAGCGACAGTCAAAAAAGCGAAAAGAATGTTGGGAATCGTTAAGAAAGGGATAGCTAATAAGACAGAAAATATCATATTGCCTCTGTATAAATCCATGGTACACCCACATCTTGAATACTGCATGCAGATGCGGTTGTCCCATGTCAAAAAAGATATATTGGAATTGGAAAAGGTGCAGAAAAGGGCAACAAAAATGATTAGGGGTATGGAACGGCTGCCATATGAGGAGAGATTAATAAGACTTGGGACTTTTCAGTTTGGAAAAGAGATGACTAAGGGGAGATATGATTGAGGTCTATAAAATCATGACTGGTGTGGAGAAAGTAAATAAGGAAGTGTTATTTACTCCTTCTCATAACACAAGAACTAGGGGTCACCAAATGAAATTAATAGGCAGCAGGTTTAAAACAAACAAAATAAAGTATTTCTTCACACAGTCAACTTGTGGAACTCTTTGCCAGAGGATGTTGTGAAGGCCAAGACTATAGCATCTTCAAAAAAGAACTAGATAAATTCATGGAGGATAGGTCCATCAATGGCTATTAGCCAGGATGGGCACGGATGGTGTCCCTAGCCTCTGTTTGCCAGAAGCTGGGAATGAGTGACAGGGAAAGAATCACTTGATGATTACCTGTTCTGTTAATCTCCTCCGGGGCACATTGGATTGGCAACTGTCAGAAGAAAGGATACTGGGCTAGATGGACCTTTGGTTTGACACAGTATGGCCATTCTTATGTTCTTATGCTTCGTCTCCACTAGGATTTTGCATCAAGAGCGCTAACTCAAGTTGGCTATCTTGCTGTAAAAACACACTTTTTTTGCAGTGATAATAAAGCCTTAAACATCAGATCAGCTGCTCATGGGTGAACCCTGAGGTTTACATTATAGCGTTAACTACAACCAGTTGATGTGATGTTAAATACAGCTTATCTCAGTCTACACTTCCAGCAAAGTCATGTTTAACATCCTATTAGTCCACATGACTCCTTAACTCAAGGTCTTATTTTAACATGGCCTAATTTGAAGACCCGACCTAAAGGGGTGTCAGATATTATGGTGATGGGTGCCAATACAAGAACCCCAGATAAATAGATAGATCACCTACACTAGCCTTCTCCTCCATAAATTTCCCACTGTTGCTACCACTGAATGCTACTTTCCAAGTGCCACCGCCTTTAGTAAGTTCAAATTGTGACACTGCATCCCATATTCTTCACAGTGATATTATGATATGATTATGACATAGTTATGATGTATTTTATGCGCTATAAGTCATGAAAGATGTCATTGGAAAGGATACGATTTGCTGAATATGATTATCCTATTGGTATGCATGTATCATTCTTGTATCCGAAGTTATGAATATTGACTATGTATCTATTTCACGTGTAGCTATTCCTGGGCAATGTCCACTAGGCAAAAGGCTGTCAATCTAGACGGCTGGCTGGGAAGGGCCCAGTCAAGTTAATGAGCCATTAGAGAGAACATCAGGCCTTAGGAGAAGCTTATGTCTCACCTGGGAAGCCTTCCTGAGGACCCTACAGAAAGCATCCGAGTAATGGCTGCTGTGATACTGCAGGGACATGTGACCAGGTCACCTGGTGCTGGACTCCATCTTGGGATGTCAGTATTTTTCCACTGATTGGTGTGGGAACCAAGCTTTGAAACAAAAGGTTCCCGCCATACGCAAAAGCTATATAAGGCAGGGGAGTGACATCATCGTGGTTCTTCACTGACTCCCCCACCCAAGATGACTTGTGGAAATAGCGAGAAACAAAGACTGAACTGTGGTAAGCTGGACCCAGGATGAAGGGATTTTGAGCCTGTGAATGGAACACCTGGGGATTCCAAGCTGTAAGCACGTGCAGCTTGCCCCTTAAGAATCTTCAGCCTGCTTGTATCATCACTTAGGGTGAGAATTTGCTATTCATAGATGATCTATGTAGTATATTAAGCTTAGTTTGTATTTTTTGTTAATTTGCTAGATAATCTGCTTGGATCAGTTTGCTATCACTTAAAATCTATCTTTTGTAGTTAATAAACTTGTTTTTGCTTTATCTAAAACCAGTGTGTGGGAGTCATAACCCAGGGAAGAAAGCTGTTGCATATTTGTCTCCCCATTGAGGGCGGCGGCAAATTTCATTAGCTTACGCTGTACAGTTCCCTGTTCAGCGCAAGACGGTATAATTTGGGTATACATTCCAGACGGGGTACATGTCTGAGTAGCTGGGAAGTACCCTAGCTGGATTCCTGGTCAGAGCGTCTGCATATAACTGCACCTGGGTGTGTCCCTACCTGTCCGTATGCTGATGAAAGGGAAGGCTGAAGCTTGGAGAGGGCTTGGCAGCTTGTCCCAGCAGTACAGTGTAAAAGGGAGCCCAGGCTGGTGGGTCAGGGGGGCTCAGTGGTACCCCAGTTCCAGGTGGCACCCCGGGGGGAACCTGTCACACAAATGAATTTGCATTTCCTCCTGTCTGCATAACATAGCCTCTTAAGAAAGGGATGCATGACATGCCCCACCCTCCATGGAATCCTGCACCAACTGACTCCCATAACTACTTCTCCTCAGAGGAAAACTAAATTATGCTCTGGAAATCATCTAACTTGATTCATTTTATTCTGGGCTAGAGCAAAGCCAATAGACAGTGGGAGGACTCCATTAATAAAGTATTTTTTCCAAAGCAGAGAATACCAGAAGATAACACAACAGCAAATTACTGCATATTTTAAACCCTTGTAGCTAAACATACAGTTCTGGGGCTACGCCAGGTATCTTGTGGTGCCAGTGAAAATGGGATACAGATGTTCACTTGTTTGGATGGAGACACTGCAATAATTCATGCCTGCTACAAATTATATGATGCCTTGTGCTCACAAAAGAACACCTCTATCTTTTTGTCAGTAATGAGAAAATATATTCTAGCTGCCTATCTTAAGGAATACAATGCCTGTGAGGATTTGGAATCTGGAAAGTTGGTTCTTTCTTTTCCATAATGCTACCTCTGCTGTAGAAAGCACTGACTTCTAAAAGGAGTAGTACCATGATACAAAACAAATGGTGTGTTAAAGCCATCACTCCGAAAATCAAGTCAATTAGTGGCAGGGATAGGTGTAAATCGAGTTAAAATGTTTGAGTAAAAAGATATGTCGTGGCACAAACCCACAGAAGGACCATGAGAGAATTTGCCGTGAAAAAGCAATCTGAAGTGTCAGTGGGGCCACTACAGACTTCTGCTGTCTATAGCCATGTTGGTCAAGGGTGTGAAGAGGTGAGATTCCCGATGGACACAGCTGTGCTGGCAAAAGCCACTGGGATAGGTGTAGCTATACCATCAAAACTGGACTTTTTCTGCATAACTCAGTTAGCTCATGGGGAATGAAATAACCTGTACTGGCAAACATGCAGTTTTGCTGGTATAAGCTTTGTCCACACTAGGAGTGCTAGTATACCAGAATGGCTATACCGGCAAAGTATACCTAGAGTAGACCTGGCCTGGGACTTAGGCGCCTAAGTGCTTCAATCCCTTATACCAATGGAATTGTAGCTGCTTTTGAAATTTGTACCTCTGGTCTTGCAACCATTCCTTTTGCAAATAGCCCATTGGAGTCAATGGAATTACTCAAGGCAGTAAGAGGCTCAAGAATCTGCCCCATCCATTTCAAGAACTGGGGGGAAATGTGAAACCTGTCAGACATACGCTGAAAGGGAGTAAATTTCCAAAATGGGTGAGGCCTGCCCTCCCTCTGCAGATGGAAGATGCACCTGCAAAACTGTCATCCGCATATGGAATTCTGCAAGCAAGTGTGAGTACTTACACCACTGACTTGCACCTTCAATCAGATTTCTGCCAGCAGAAATGCAACTAGATTTGCATCCACAATTCAATGGCAGGTCCAAGAATACAGGGATAAGTCCAGCAAGGGCAAATGGCATCCCTAAAAGACAAGTCACCTCTCTGGAAATCTGGCCCCAGATCACTTAGCTTTCACTCTGGCTATAATTTTTTCCTGTTTTTCTTGCAACATCTGTATTTAAATAAAGGATTTTTTGCCTCTCAGTCCATTGTCTCCTGGTGAAACCTTCACTGGAGTCACAGTTAGTGCTGTGTGCTATCACCAATTTCATGGGACCTTGTGTGAAATTTTGTAATGTTTGCACCATTTTGTCCCAAACGTTTGATCTTTATTTGTAATTTTGACAACATGGCTATGGACTTGCTGAGACTAGGGCAACATGTAATGTAGCAACATCAAAACTGTTACACCATGGCAAATGTCTAATTTACCCCAGTAATCACCAGGATAAGTCACACTAATAGAGTTCCCATCATGCACCAGTGCATCACATCTACACTGGTGTATCCACACTAGTGCAAAAACAGAGACAGAGCCTATTTTTGTTCTGCAAGAGTTCTCAAAACATGAATTTCCATGTGTTTCCAATGTGGAAAGTACAGTTACTTTCATTTGCAAATGAGACTGGATCTGCTCAAGAAATTGCCAATTTCCAGTAAAAATAGTGCCCATTTTTTGCCAGGAAAATATAGACCCTTTTGAAAATTGTCCCATCAGATTTGGAATGGGATGGAGGTGTGTGTGTGGTGGGGAATAGTGCCATGAATTTCAAGTCATTTTTCATTTCTCTAGGAGTATGTCACACACCTTTAGTCACAATGCTGCATTTTGTGTTGTCACATTAATTTTCACAGCAACAGACTGATATAAACTCTGTGACTGCAGTGCAGAATCAAGCAAGAGAAACTGGATTGATTTGGAGGCATAAATATCTTCAGTGATACTGAGGGGAATACAGGAAACAACCAGCCAAGAAATTGCTTTTTGTATAAATGTTATCTTTTTACAAGTGTGCTCCAGTGTGAAAGTCTAGGAGCAACAGGGAAAACAGTGACCTTTTAATCCATTTATCAAGCTGATTGTCGTTCCTGTTAAAGTGAGGTAATACAACAATGAATAGAGGAGGAAGAAATTCAGTCTGCATTCAGAAAGTTTTCTGAAATACAGGGGCCCAATCATGCACGATCTGCACAAAGGGAACTCCTACGGATTTCAGTGCGAGTTCTGTGCATGTACGAATTACAATACCAGGCTCAAAAAAATGATGTATTTATGACAAAAGATCAGCACGCACCCATTGAACCAGATCCTCCAGTGCTACAAAGCCCGCATGAAGATTCCTTTTGTGAAGGGGAATCCTTCAGGGGCATAGAGCCAACAGAATAGCTCCTACACCTGTTCCCTTCCAGCTAGTGGTGCAGTGAGCTTGGCCTGGAAAAAGTGGGTACGGCCAGGCATCCCTGTATCCTAGAGATGCCTAGTGGGTCACCCATGCTTTTGTCACCTCCAGATTGGATTATTATAGTGGGTTGCTACATGGCTGCCATAACTCAAGATCATTTGGAACCTTCAGCTAGTGCAGAAGGAGGTGGCTCTCTTCCGAAGCAATGTTCTTCCCCAGTCTACCTACCAGCAGCGTTTCCCGCAGGGAGCACATTACACTGGAGCTCTATGATCTGCACTGTCAACCCGATGATATCTGAATGAAATTTAAACTGTTACCTTTATCTCATAAAACATTATATGATAAGGCCCTGCCTGTTTCAGTGACCACCTCTCCACTTGGCTCAGGAACTGAATTCCTTCTTTGGCCCACCAGAGCCCAGGTTACTGGATTTTCAATGCATGCTGCAAAGCTCATCTCTGCTACCAGTTGTTTTCAGACGAAGGGCTGAGAGTTGCACTGGGTCCTGGAGATGACTTTTTGTAATGTTTGGTTAAAGATTGTTGATCAGTGCAGAAGAAATAAATGCATAAATAATGGAAGTGGGAAGTGTTCCATGAACCAAGTGCTGGGTAATAACATGAGAGGACACTCTGTTTCTAAAACTAAACTGGCTATTAACAGAACTATTTACAGAGATCTTTCAATTACAGCTAGCATTTCAGCCATGAGCAAACTAACTGACTTCCTGGTGCCTCCTCCAAACTCATCCTTCCTGCAACCTGTGCTTCTCCCAACAAGTTCCATGCAGATTGCTCCATGAGGGAATATCACACTGTCCGAACAGATTTTGCTAATAAAGGTGAATTGTGTATCCACATGTATGCTACATTTCTCACATTTTTCCCACTCGTTGCTGGAACTGCGTAGTGTTTTGTAAAACTTGTTCTTCTGAGGCTGAGAATGCAGTTCCCAGTTGATAAGGCCAAGCTTCTGACAACAAAGGCCCTGAAGTGGAAAGTCACTTATACCTGAATGGCTTGCAGTAGCCAGAACTTTTAAACCAAGAACAGATAATGGCATCTTCATAATGGTGTGTACATTGCCTGACACTGGACTGGACTGGATCTGAAAATTCACTCATAGCCAGACCTGCAAACACAAATCCACAATTTTTGAAGGGCAAGATTCAACTGAAGTTCTTAAGCCCTTTTTTATTGTATAAAGATCCATTAAAATTTTCAGTCTGAGCACATTATTTTTTTAACAAAAGAGCACGATACAGCCCAATATATCAGTCTGCAGCAAAGTGATTTGTGTCATGAATACTAATATGCATTTGACGGCATCACATAAATTCAACATTTTGAGAAACATTAGCAAGTTGTAGCTACTGTACTTAAGAATTTTTTCTTTTCAGTTACAGAGAAAAGGAATCTAGCAAGAGTCTATAATTGTATTCTAAACAAATATGGCTTGGGTAATGGTAAAGCTTATGTGCGCCATGCTAGACCTGTGACTAGTGCACATCATTGATTTTGTCTACATTAATCACCCTAAAGCTATAGGAAACATAAGCTGACACTGTGTAGATCTGATTTCCATATTAATTTGTTGTTCATTAGAAAGATTTTCTCTCTCTTATTTGCCGCACCCCCGCTGCTGCACGTTCATTAGGGGAGTGGAATGTATTCCAAATATTTCCTAGCACAGGCAGGGCAGATGGCTAAAAGTAATGTTGCAAACTCCTTTGGAAAAGAAAAAAAAAAAACAAAACACCAAAACCAGAGGCATCAGCTCTCGTAATGCTGATGTGTTTCACATTTTTATATCCCTTTGGGTATAAGACATTTTATGTCAGGATTATGTGAAGGGCTGTATATAGATGTGTGTGTATCACATTTAGGGTGACCAGTAAGAAAAAGCCCCAAATATCGGGACTGTCCCTATAAAATAGGGACATCTGGTCACCCTAATCACATTACAAATGTGATTGTTGTGTGGCTACTTTTTTTGTTTGTTTTGCAAACACTGGGGTAGAGAGTCAGGTGAAGTTATGCACGAGCCAGAGTCATCCCCAGGGAGAATTCTGTCTGTCCCAGTTGAAAATTTTTCTGGGAGCAACCAGCATACCCACTGCACTACCGTAAAAGAGACATTAGGTTATGAGGAATGCAGGAACCATGGCCCCAAATTGTTTCAGGCACCAAATGCCCCCCAGGGTCCTGGGTGGTAGCAGAGACTGTGCTTCCCATTGGTGTCCGAGCCAGCTTTACATAGAACAAGAGAGGGAGTAGAAGTTCCTTATGTCTCCTCCCACACTGCATAGGTACTGGCCCCATGGAAGAAGAGATACCCTGCACAGGTCTAAATGTTCAGATAATGACAGAATAAGTAGCCACGAGTGCACTTCCCTCTTGACTCCTCTGTATAATCAAGAAAGTGAAATGGAATGGAAAATTCAGCTCTCAGATCCACTTGAAAGATCTCAACATTGACTCTCTGCTCTCCCTCCATGCTCACTTCTCCTGCTGATGTCACACAGATGGGAGAGCAGAATACCAGAGTCAAGATCTATCAGGCAGATCTGCAAGCCCTAAGTGTGGGTAACAAAAGGGTTTTATTTGTTGTCTTGCCAAAGACATCCACTGCTCATGCTTAGAATGATCTCCGTTTTCCCATGAGCCTCTTGACCTTCAGGTCCTTTCTCAAACCAACACTCTTGCAATGAAACCTTGTAAAAAAAACTCCACTGCTGGATTCTTATCTCTCTTCTGTTCACACCAGCACAACACAACAAAGAGTCTGAACTGAGTGTCTGCGTCTTTACTTTAAGCTCCTTTGCAGGCACTGTGCCTTCATGTTTTCAAAGTGCTTAAGAACAGCGGTGGCACTCAGTGAGTAATAAATAAACCAAGAAAGTAGGTTTGCCAACCCTCCTGGATTGTCCTGGAGTCTCCAGGATTGTCCTGGAATCTCCAGAAATTAAAGATTAATCTTTAATTACAGATTATGTCATGTGATGAAGCCTCCAGGAATACGTCCAACCAAAACTGGCACACCTAAAAGAGAGAGGGGCTCAGATAGAAGTTCGAACCCTAGATCTGAACTGAGGAAAGTTCCTCTCTGGCAACTCTTAACCACTGTTGAAAACAATTCTCTCATGGGTGTGGATGGAGTCAGTCAAATCAACAAGTACTGCAGCTCAACATGCTAGAAATCTGGCAGAAGAAGGAAATGTGTTTGACCCTGTCTACACCAGTGAGTCACCCAAATCCAGCACATAGGGAAGGGCTTGGAAAAAAGCTGTTTTTGACACCAGTTGCAAAACCCAGCAGGATTTCAAGTGCAGACACACCCTGGGGGTTTAATTTTCAAAAGGGATGAGGCTCAGCCCTTCTTTCTGTAGGCACAGTTTGCGGTGTTAAAATGTGTGGGTGCAAACTGTGGAACTTGTGCCGCTAGCTATACACAATCAAGTGTTAGAACCCAACTTTGACCCAGCAATTCAATGGCGGGCTCAAATTTTGAAGGCACAAATTGCTCCTCAATTCAGAAAAACATTTAAGCATGTACTCAGCTTTAAGTCCCTGCTTAAGTCTCATTGACTTCCCAGGAGCCTGATCTTTCTTGTCTTTAATTTTTTGTACAGTTACATGTATGTTGCCTTCAGTAGGACTTAAGTACATGCTAAAATGCTTTGATGAATTGGTGGCCCAAAAGAGGATGCCAATCCTTTGAAAATTTTACCCTCATTATCCACTGTTAGGCTACTTAATGAACCAAAGCATGAGATCACCCTTGTAATAGATTAGTACTTATGTGGGACCATCGTGTTCCTCATTGGAGAGCTGACTTTCGCTGTTCTTTGGCTGGGAATAGCTAACACTAATCCTTGTTAATACCCCCTAGAACTGCCTAGCAAACAGTGTTTCAGCTGAGGTTTAGAACCCTGTCTAAGCCATACACAGACATATATTTTTCAGTGCCGTGTTTTAAACTACTTACCATCAGCTGGCCAAGAGTCTTCGGAGATGAACGGTGGGGATAATTCCATTATCAAGACTTCTTTTTTTAATATTTTTTTACTGAAATGTTGAAAAATGTATTTTATTCACAATTATAATGTGTTGGAATGAAGTTTACCCTGAGTAATTTATGGCACAGGCTACATATGTGTAAAATATTATCACAATCATAGTTTTAATTAAAATGTGTTAAGACGATGCCTCCCCCTCCAAAAAAAATCTGAACCAAGATTAAGTTTCTAATTGTTTTAACAGTGAGATTCAGTTCAGTGAACACAGGGCATATTAGTTTCCTTGGAAACACTAGCGATGTATTAGCTGTATAAAATCTACAATAAAAGATCTGCAAAAGTAAAGCCTCTAGGTCTTAACTGATATTATAACTCTTTTCATTTTAAAAACCAGATTGATGTGTGGCCCCTGGGAAGGAGTCATTTTGGTGTGTTCTGTTAAGCCTAAAATTAATCAGTTTACAAATGACCAAAATCATTAGGAAAAGAATCTAAAATGGAAAACAAAAACCCTCTACCAACCCAATATTTCTGATTCATATGGTTTATTTAAATGTGACTGCAAATACCACTGGTGCAAACACTGCAGAGCTCAGGCAAAACTCCCAATGGCTTCAGAAAGAGCTACAGAAATCTAGCTCTTTGTGTTTTAACATATATTTTATTACTATTATTTATTATTTAACACACGTGGTATTATACGCCAGAACCTCAGCTGGTGTAACTTGGTGTCGCTTCATTTACACCAACTGATGATGTGGCTCCATAAATTAGTCATAGGCACATAACACCATATGTTTTCATGACATAAGTTTTGGGAGATGTAGTCCAGCCACGGAGTGTGGCACAGTGAGGAGAATGGTAGCATGAGGTGCCTGAACTACAACTCCCATGAGGCAATGTGGCAGCTCAAATGGACACATATCAGTGTCAATCTGAACCAAAATGCAATATTTTGTTTCAATTCTCCTGATGGAAAATCAGAACATGTCCGGAAAATCAAAATTTTCTGTGGGAAAAGTTCTATTTTATGGGAAACAGCCTTTTCTATCGAAAAAACATTTTGACAGAATTCCTGATCAGCACAGCACAACACCACTTATGGGGAAACAATCTACAATATTTTAATATGTGTGATTCACTGTGAGCAGAAAATGTGAGGTCATATAGTAACAAAGGACAAAAATACTGCAGAATCTTGTTTTTAAATTAAGCAAAAAAACACTGCAGATAAATTACCAAATGTATGATTTTAAATATCAGCATACAGAGTAGATGGCTGGGTTTTAACATGTAAGACTAATAACTCCGTTAAAATCATTTTAGCAGCTGCTGAGTAAATACATTTACAGAGAACATCTATATGGATGAGTTTGTATTTTGGGATTCCCACTCCCAATGCCCCGCTCCCTTTTTTCCCTTCCCCTTTTGTGTTGAAGCTTCCAAGTTAACAGGTTTATTAGGTAATGATGACGATGTCAAATGTGCGACTATGCAATCAACAAAGCCTCTAGACTGTAACATATACATATAAGTTGAGCAAATTGAGTGCAAGTTCAGCAGCTCATCCCCAAACAATAGGCCTTTCTAAAGCAATAGGTCTATTCAACTACGTGCCTGGCTGATTGCCACCAAAAGCTGTGACCAGTCAAGCACAGTCCAAGAGTCTGCAACACACACACACTCACAATCCCCAAGAAGACTTTTTCTTGTGCTCTTTAGTGATTTCTATCAGCTGCAACCAGATCACTTCCATTGCAGTTTTCCCTAGTGAGCAGTAATCAGATCAGATCTTTCATAGAATGAGATTCCTAAGGCATACAGTTAAAAGCATCAGGAAGGTGGAATTGAGGAGGGTATGAAATAATAGGAGACTAAAGAAAAACGGTTCAAGAGTATAATCTTGTTCCAATTGAAGCCATTGACTTTTTGGGAGCAGAATCCATGTGACAAATGTGAAAAGGGTTCTTTTGAATTTATTGGGGGGGTTAGTACACACCTTCTGCACACAGTTACACAGAGGTGCCAAGAGTGAGTTGTGTTTAAACTAGGGGCATACACAAGAATGTGTCACCGAAAACTTTTCTGGTTTAATAACATGGTAAATAACAATTCAGTAGTCACTAAGAGCTGCTGTTATTTTGTAATCTCTGTAAAGTGCTGTGTATGTGTGAAGTATCAATAATCAGTGCAGAGAATGTCTGAAACTTCTGTTTTTAAAAAATAAGGGCCATATCCTCAGCAGGTGTAAATCAGTTCAGCACCATTGAAGACAACAGATTTGCCAATTTGCCCACGTGAGGACCTGGCGCTGAGACTTCACAGATAAACAGTGCTGTATTTGATTTAAGGTTTAGCATTTTATGACCCACAAGGGCCCTTATCCTTCAAAATGACCATAGTTACAACTAGGAATAAGCACTGCCCTTGATGGGAAGCACTTGTGAGATTGGGTCCCTTGTGGCATAGAAAAATATAAACCTGGATGTGCTTCTGTATCAGGCTGTTTGCTTGTGTGTAGATTTCTTGGGGAAGCTGATGCGTGTGCACACACAGATGTGTGAGTAACTTGACACAGGTGACTAGTGCTATTAAACCAGCTCTATTCACATCTGTAAAGGTACTCCCCTGCATAAGTCTTGCAGGATCAGGTGACCTAAAAAGCTCCTTACTTCTGGCATTATCCCCTATTTTTATTTATTGATAATATTAAAATGATACCATATAATTAAACATTATTGGCTTTATTCTAGCAGGTTCTGATCACTCATGACTCAGGATCAGATCCTAATAGAATCAGGCACAGAAATCCAACATATTACAAACCCTTTGTCTAGCCTTTGTGATGAATTTATCTTGAAAATTGCATTTTTCCTTTCTTTGTGAGTGCAGCATGTTTACTTCTCCCTTTCTTACCGGAACATGGGTGTGTATATTTTAAATACACTGAAGCTACCAAATAACAGGAGGAATTAATTTCTTTTTTTTAAAAAAAACCAAGAAGACGGATCTATGTCTAAACTGAACTTCATCCGTGGCAACAAACAATTATGGCTTTTAGGAACGTGTCTCCATCGCTTCGTAGACAGAGACATTGGTGCTACTTTTGCAGGAGGCAGAACAAGTGGGGAGCCTGTCTCTTTAATGCGTCTAGCTCAGGGAGAAGAAGCTGTTTATTCCTTTGTGATAGCAGTGGGTCAAACTGAGGTTAGCAGCCCCTTTTTACAACAGCCTCTGATTGCAAGGGTAATGAATTGTGTCTGTGTGCACAGACACCTCCTCCTCCCTCCCTGCAACACGTGGATTTAAAACCCCACATGGACAGCTGGGTCCTTCCTTCTCTTTGCTGATTAGCTCCCTTGCAACCAGTGGAAACTTCCACTTGAAGGAACTCAACTTTTGATTGGCTGAGCGATGGTGTCATTTACATGTGGAGACACAGAAACTCCTGTCTGTGAGTGACATCAAACCATGTCTGAAACCCACCTCTTGGGGGTCTGGAGAGATTTAAAGCAGCAGAACACTTTGATCAGTGCTTCTCTTCTAAGCTGCAGTAGATAGTTATGATTGTACACCGTTATATTTTTAAATATTTTGTATATTTCCTTGGGTATATAGGTAGATAGAGGAAAAACTGCATATTCCTGACCACAAAATCAAGCTTGTTTTTTCACGGATAGAGTGAAAAGAGTATGTATATTGAAATAGATGGAGAACACACAATACATATTCAAAACCATCAAATCGCACTGTTCTTTTCAGTGGTAGCATTAACTCCCTTCGGAGGGACATTCTTGGAGAGTCTTGAAATATTTGATCATCCTCTAGCAACTGAAATAGAAATAAACTGCATTTGTTCTAATTTATTTATTTTTTGCCTGTGGGCAAAGCAAGGCTCTACACAAAACTTGTACCCCTGTAATTCTCCTTATTTGAGAGAAGGGATGCATGCACACACATATCTGTCTCCCAGCAATAGATAGTGAAATCAATATAATGTCCCTATTTTTTTTCTTGTTTTTTAATTTAGGCAGCTATACATTGTAGATAGTTCAAATGCTTGAGTGGCAATGTGACAGAATCCATGGACAGAATTACACTAAATCAGATAGTCATCTGCTCGGGTCACTGAAGAATTGAACTGTGGGCACTCCATTGCCTCTGAGTCAACTCCTGGGTTTAAGAGCTCTGTGTGAGCCAGCAGCCTGGGGAGAGTTCTCCTTTGTGTTTTTGGATCTAACCTCAAGTGCTGCATTGCCTCATCATGCATCATCCTGAACCTGAAGAAAAGTCAACTTCATTCTGTGGAGGGTGCATAGAAACACATGTGGGAATACAAAGGTGCATACATGGGTGCTGCTGTGCTGGAACAATTTGGATAGTGGGGGTGCTGAGAGCCACTGAACCAAACTGTGAACCCTGTATATAATGGAAACCACTTCAAGCCAGGGGGTGCAGCAGCACCCGCTGCACCCCTTGTTCCAGCACCTGTGGGTGTATAAGTGCTTGCTGGAGGCTCAGGGCTATTCCAGAGATGGGAAGCAGTGAAAGTGGGAAACAGCTGCAGTGATGTCCATTGGTCATGTAGCCAAGACCCGATCCCCCTCCCTTGTCATAGCCAAATGAGAAGCAGGCAAGTGCTGCTAACAGAGCCATGTTGAAAACACCGTTGTCACTACGACTTATCTTCTTTGCCACTGAAAGTGAGCTGAAGCCTGTTGAAAGCTGAGATGCTGTTAGGACCACGATAACTGCCTTGAGCCTGTGTTCTGTGAATTAAATGAATGCTAAATGTTTCCATAAATAAAGAGCAAACCACAGAGCATTTGTGGGTGGTAGTAACTGAGGTAGCTAAAACAGTGTTCGCTCCCCCTAGGGTACATCTTCATTGCAGAGTTAACTCATGTGATCAGCAACCAGGTCTGAGCATTCCATTTAGCTTGTCCACAGATGTGAGCAGCCACCCTATTGCAAAGCCCTGCCTCAATTACTGTGTCCTCCATGGTGTGCTCCCTTGTGTGTGTCGCTAGGACTTCTGGGGGCATATCCCATGGCTTTTTGTGCTGTAGTAAGCTCTATGAGTCTTTCACAGTGAATTGTAGAAGCTGTCTGTCCGGGAATTGTGGGAAGGCACTGCAGAACTGGCAGCACTCGATGATTTAGCCTTCATCCTCACTGCAAAATAGGTGAAAGCGGCACCAGGAGAGGGGTTCGGGGCAACAGCTGGGTAAGAGCCTGGATAACTCTGCAGTGAAGATGTACCCACAGGGTAGAGGTGCTGCAGCAGTGTAGATTTGGACTGACCCCATGCAACTTACCCAAATGTAGAAGCCCTTTCTTAAAGTTTGGACTGGGGTTTCCTTTGAGAGCAAAGAAACAACAAAGAAAGAATAAGGTCTCCAGGAGCGAGACAAGAGTGTGCCTTTCATTTTGTAAGAGCCTCCATCTAAAATCCACTCATAGCCTTGCCCCTCACCAGGCAGACAGCTATAGACTTCTTGAGGCAGACCCTCAGCTGGTGAAAATTGTCAGAGCTCCGAAATGGAGTTCCGTGGAGCACTGATAACTCACCCCAGGGGAAAATCTGCCCCTTTGCATCTAAAAGTGCAGAACAGAGGTAACAGGAGGAGAGCTACCTGCACCCCAATAAGTAGTTCTGCTTCTCCTTTTAAAACACAAAAATATATTTGTGAACATGTCTCATCAGTAAGAAGAACAGTAGAATCTGGATTTCTCTGAGCTTGCTTTTCTACAAGCATCAAGGGGTCATGAGGCATGGAGAGATATCCATTATGGTCGATATAGATATATAAATGCATCATTCTGTTCTGGCTAGGTTTTGACTATATTTTATACAGTTAATATAAGATCATATTATATATATAAAATTTGGACAGCTTAACATACGAAATGCACACAGACACTGGCCATCTAGACTGCTCCACAAAAAAGCGCCCTCAAAGCAAACCCTGTCTGAAAGCTGTGCACAAAGCTCTGCTTTCAGAATGTCTGAACTGCTTCACCAGAAGAGCTAGAAGACTTAACTTTGATATGCTGGCTGCAATTTCAGAATTTCAAAGTGTCACTTTTGTTTGCCTTCCAAAGTACCATTTCTCTGTCCAAAGCGACTGTCTTTCCATCAAGAAAAATCAGCCGGAGTTTATGCTTCTGTATTTTAAAGCGCTTTCTCTAGCGCTGTTTTATTTTACATACTGTCACTGCTATTCTTGCTTTTCAGAGCAAGAAAGTAAAATGTTTTCAACTTGGAAATCCTGAATTCTGAGGATGTTTATTTTTTGTTAGTGGTACGCTATATTTCCTACCACTGCTTCCAGCGAAATATACGTTAGGTTGGAGTCTTTCCATTGATTTCAGTGGGAGTTGTATTGGGACCAAAATCAGGCGGAACAGACTAAAGTAACATTCCAAGGGTTTCAGTACAGTCTGTCATTACAAACAAAAACAAGTGGACTTTCTAGCCCTCCTGGTTGTGAAGAAAACTTTCCATACATGACCCAGGCAAATACTGTAAGTTTGCAGAGACAGAATAAAGCATTAGCTACAAGGCAGCTGTGAAGTGTCTTCTTTCATCTAAATTGAGGGTTTACACTGAACCCTAATGATAACTATTTTCTAGATAATTTTTCTTTTTTTCTTTTAATCCCACCATACACAGGGTTGGAATTAAGTCACCAGGAATGATGGAACATGAACAATCAGGTGAGAGATATCGCAGTATCCACTGGCGGTGGGAGGGAAGGAGGAACGTGGCTGAGGGGGGAGTCCCGCAATAAAAGGAAAGAAACAGAGGTGCATCCACCCAAAGGAGTGGGAAGGAGGACAATTCAACAGCTACCAAGGATGAGCTATGCTGATGAATACAGTAGAAATGCCTGGGGTGGGTGGACATGTACATTAGGTAGAGAACCACTGGGAGAGTTGAGTGGAACATGAAGATTGTTCCCCCACGCTGCTCATAGGAATGTGGTGTAGGGTGAATAACTCTTGTCAACCATTCTGAGATCCTCAGAATGAAGGTGCTTTACAAGTGCAAAACTCAGTTGAAACTGACGTGCACCTGTGTCTCTGCACAGCACTGTTCTGCTTTACCATGCCACAGAACTTGCTATAACTGGCATGGAGCAGATTGGAGTCCCTAGCACCACACAGTTAAAAAGAAAAGAAAAGAAAAGAAAAGAAAAGTGGATTAAGAGGTTAGTCACCAGAAAGTGAAAACCATGTCTGGAATTGTTAGAAATAAGGCTTGCTTGAAAATAAATATAGAATTATTCACCATGGTAACTATTGCCCTATTGCGTTACTGAATATCGATTTAACATTTATCCTGGGACTAATACTGTGAAATATTTGGTCTCTTTAATGGACACCTATTTAGTTAACAAATCTTTGGGGAGCGCTGTTGGGTTTTTGTGTTTTTTCTTTTGTTTTTTTTCCCCCAAACTGCCTTGACCTATTTTCTTAAGAAAATGAATGGACTCCCAGGTTTAATTATTTCTATTATGGATCTCTTCTTCACAGTACTTTATATGAACTTATACTCAGTATAATAATTACATAGGACAGCTCAAATGCTTAACGAAATCTAAAGTGTTTGTAGTAAGGCCTAAAAGCAAAGATTTAAACATGTGACTGTATAGGTGCTGAAGGCAGATACTGAACTTCTGTTCTTTAAATGGAGTAATATTATCTTATAATCAAAACATAGCCAGAACAGAATGATGAATTTATGCAGCTCAGTTCATCCAAGGGTTTCAAAACACTGTGAAGTCTCATGAAGCTTCACAAAACCCTGGGAGGTAAAATTAACCCCATTTCATAGATGCGAAAACTGAAGCACAGAGAGGTTAAGTGACATGCCTAGGTTCACACTAGGTTTGTGGAAGAACCAAGAGAACCTAGACTTCCTGATTGCAAGACCAATGCTCTAAGCACCACATTACTAGGGGATTAGTAAAATTAGTACAGAATTCGAAATAAATCAGTAAAGGTCATCTGATGTACTTTAATTTTTACAAGCCCCATCTAGAATGACTTTAATTATTCATTCTTACATCACGACAGAAAAATGTTGGTTGTTCTTAAGGCCACATGTAGCTCTTCCGATTAAATTGGGTAGTAAACGTTGCATTTTTAATCCAGCGTCAACTTGCAAACAGTGATCTATCTATTTATTTATTTATCTTGGATGAAAGGTTGAGAAAATGTGTGAACTTGCAGAAGCCTGCATCTGAAACTGGAGCTTATATCTGCCAAAGCTGTACAAAACTTGTAAAATCTCCCCTTAAAACAAGAAAGATGATTCATAGGAACAGAATAAACTCTTGCCCCCTCCTTTTCCCAGCCACAAAGAAAGGTATCCTTTCATCTCCTGTGCCTGCTCTTTCTTACTCACCTACAGCCTGCTCCTGCTCCCAATTAAGTCAGTCACAAAGCTCCCATTTAGCTAAGTCTGGGCCTGATCCTACTCACCCCAAATTCCATTGACTCCACTTGATAACTAAATGACCCTAGCCTCAGTAGGAATTTTGGCTGTGCGAAGAGTGCAGAGGCCTAAATGACAAAGTCTATATCCTGAAATGGAGTAATTATTTATCAAACATGATGCAGAATGTCACTTATTCTTGTACAGGAACATGGATGCATATTAGAAGACAGAACACAGAGGGTTGAATGGTTAATTGCAAGATTAGTCCGAGTAGGTCAATGGTTTCCCATGAAATGTGAGTAAGGTTGTATTGTTAACATTGACTTATTTATGTCTATGCTATACACTGTAAGTGTGAAGCCATATGTTAGTTGCAAGTAGTATGACCTAGCCTCAGCTCACATGCTTACAGAGCTTTTTGGGCAAGCAAGCAGGGTCCATCGAAATAGGGTCTTTGCTATTCAGCTTCCATCAAAAGCATTTCTTGAAGAAAAGACCCAGTTATCCAAGCCCCATTTAAATCATTTAAGGCTACGGAGGCAAAACGGAGCATTCCTCTTTAAGGTTTCAATTCAGCAAAGCACTTAAGCATGTGTTTAACTTTAAGCACATGCTTAATACTCTGCTGAATAGAGTTGGACTGCTGAATCAAGGCCCAAGTTAGTTTAGTTGAGCTTCAGGTTAAACGGGCTTTTCTTAGATATCAAAACCAACATTTAAATTCTCTATTTGCATTTCCATGTCAGTAACAAAACCAATTTTTTGTGTTTTCATAGCACTTAACGAAGAGGATCTTGGCACACTTTGCAGCTATTAATGAATTGAGCCCATAAGGGAGATAAGGATTACAGACAGGGAAACTGAGGCATACCTCAAAGAACTGGAAGAAGACAGTGGTTTGGCTAAAGCACAGAGCTGGGAACCAGAGAATTACTGTTTTTTTTCCCCCAGTACTACCACAGACTTCTCATGTAACCCTGAGCAAGTGATTTAGGCTAAAACTTTCAAATTGAGGTACTCACATTTAAACACTTAAATCCATATTTAGACACCTAAAAATTGTTGTGATTTTCAGAGTTGTTGAACCCTCCCAGCTCCCACTGATGTCAGGGTTCTCTATGTGTCTGAAAAAGCAGACCACAATTTTAGGTACCTACAAACACGCCTAATTTAGGGAGCCACCCAGGTTTGAAAAGCATAGCCTGACTACAGGATATCTGCACCACAGCCAAAAAAATAACTCATGCCCTACTGCCTCCCAGTTCTGTGCCTTAACTACAGACACTACCCTCTCCTTCTAGTTCCTTAACTCAAAGTTGTATTCCATGCACCCATATATGCCTTTTACTATGGAAAGAAAAATCTGTTGAATTGGCAAAGTGACCTAATAGGTTTTCTTTGCCATCTGTAGTTCTACAAAAATTCATATCCTTTTAGCACTACACTGTTAGGAACCACAATCTAGCTTCTTAAGGCTCATTTGCTATCTGTGATGCAAGACTTCTTCCCCCTGTTCATATTGGACTAGTTATTGTTGGAGATGCCTACTGTCAGATGGCAAAGTGTAAAGCCTACCCAATCTTTCAATAACATATCCTTTTCCATCAGGCATTTTCCTGAGGGGTAGATGGAACCATAGCCATCTCCGAGGGGTATAAAGGATTATTTAAAAACACATTGTAAATAATTGTGAAAAAAATCCTATTTTCTGTGTGTGAAAATAAAAGTTCAAACTTGCCAATAAGTAAATCATGCCTGACTCCAAGACATTCTCCCTCCATCCTCCATGATTTCTATGGCTTTGCAAGAGATTTTGGTTTTTAATGTGGTATTCATAGTTTGTATGCTTTTTCTTTAGCACAATATTCATGATAGCATGTTTAGGGAGCACAGGCTCAAATGAAGACCCTTTAACTACTTCCAAGCAGTAAATCATAGCTATCAAGAATTATGGGAAAATATGCCTTCTTGGAAGATAATTGAAGCTGACTTTCTCTCTCAGTAACAGGATTTACCCCCCCAAAAAAGGAGTACTTGTGGCACCTTAGAGACTAACAAATTTATTTGAGTATTATGGGACCTTGTTTGCACCACTATAGTAAAGCATGTATCAGCATTTTCATTATAAACCCCAATTTTCACAGGTCTATTTCTCCACTGAAAAAAATCACTCCTGATTAAAACTTGGCACACAAACTCTCATTGTGGGGATGATTCCTCCCTCCCCACTTATATCTGTCTAAAAATTAAACTGGGCTGGACATTTTTAAATTAAATGACAATAGAAATGTATCTCTTTGGACTATTTGTTGAGGTTTGCACCTATAAGGCAAATGCTGGTTCAACTGACAAGTGATCAAGCCATACAATGTCTAATAGCTTTTGGTGCCTTTACCAAAAAAAAAAAAAAAAAAAAAGGTGACATGGAATTTCTGAAGTCATTAAAACTCCTGTTCATAAGGATTACCAGCGGCACCATCATGCTTTGGCAAGCCCCAAAGTGACCTTACATTAAGCCCAATCTTGTAACTACTCCACATACACACAAAGTTTGCACTGAAATTTTCCTGCAGAAACACCACAGATTTATATTTCAGGATTTATAACTTCAGAGCCTGAATCAATGGCTAAACTCCCACTGACTTCAATGACAGCAGAATCAGGTACTCTCTGTTTTCCTCAAAGCTTTTATTTTCCACACCTCCACATTCCCTTCCCTGGAAAGCTCCCCCAACTTTTCACTTAGGATCTGTCTACACAACCAAATTTGCAAAGCCACAGGGATGTTGCTATACTATAATGCCCTATTTTGTTTCTGAGTAACAGCCGTGTTAGTCTGTTTCTGCTGAAGGGACCTAGCCATATTACAGAACCATGATAAAGCCCTGTATATCCTGTATAGTCCAAGGCCAAAATTTTCAAAAGAGGGCACTGATTTTGCATACTTCAAGTGGTTAGAAATTATTCAGGGCAGTGGTTCTCAACTAGGGGTCCAGGGCCCCCGGGGGGCCACAAGCAGGTTTCAGAAGGGCCACCAAGCAGGGCCAGTGTTAGACTTGCTGGAGCCCAGGGTAGAAAGCCGAAGCCCAGGGCCCTAAGTCCTGCCCCCTAGGGCCAAAGGAGAAGCCTGAGCAACTTAGTGTCGCAGGGCTCCCATGGCATGCAGCCCCACACAATTGCCTTGCTTGCTACCCCCTAATGCCAGCCCTGGCTTTTACATGCAGAAAACTAGTTGTTGTGGCACAGGTGGGCCATGGAGTTTTTATAGCACGTTGGGGGGGGGGGGGGGCAGAAAGAAAAAGGCTCAGAACCCCTAATTCAGGGAATGTTAAAAATCAGAATTACCATAAGGGTGATCTCTGGAATGTGCATTTTAATGTACATTACAGATTTTCTAAACACATCTGTACATAACAGTGGGTCACAACAGCATTAACCAAGAATACAATATTTCTGGGGCCTCCTTTGCAGAAGTGCTGAGAAGCGTAACTTCTGCTGAAGTCAAGGGGAGCTGTGGTGCTCTGAAAAGCAGGCCACTGACTTGCACAGCAAACCTGCACGGGGTGGACTTCCTTACAAAGAAAGGAAAACCTTCTAGTAACACCCTGAACTGCAACGTTCCTGTATGATCATGAAATTTATGTAAATAATTTTTTATTTTTATTTTTAAAACGTATGTGGTGGGAACTGTTCCAGTGATTTTTTTTTCAGAATAGTTTCACAGTAATCAAAGGATAGGTATAATAATTGGGAAGTACATTTTGCACACGGCAGTCCTTCGCAACAGCCTGATTCTTATAATAATCCCCTTCACTATAAATCGTGCTGCCCTCTACCCCAGTATAAGGAGGGTAAGGATGTTCTCCTAGGGAACTGACCTGGCGCTGGGAGCCAATACACCTGATTTTCATTACACCACTGTGCAGCTGGACTAGCCCCAGTGGAGTTACTCTGGATTTACACTGGCATTGTTTAGGTCAGAATTTGGCCCCAGGCGTCGATGCCCGACCGTCACCGACTTGCTGCGTGAGTCTGGGGCGGCAGTCTCGCTTTTTTTTTTTTTAATAATCTGCGCTAGACCCCACAGGATGGGGGGTGGGGGGGGTGACGTGTCACTACCCTCGCTGTCCCCTGGCCTGCAGCCCCAGGCCTGGTAGCAGCTGCCTCCTCGGGGGTCTGGTGTGGGTGTCCCCGTGTGCAGGTGGCTAGCTCCCCCCCCCCGTTTCAATTCGGGTGCAGCGGAGGGCAGGGGGCTCCCCGCAGCCCCACTACCAGGGACGGTCCATTATTACCCACGTCGCCGGGAACGACCTGCACCGCCACCGGAGAGCCCGCTGCACGGCCGGGGCTCGCTCCTAAGCCCGCCGGGGCCAGCAGGAGCCTTGGGGCTTTGGACCGGGCCCGCTCAGCGGCTCCGGCCGGGCACGGCAGCGTCCCACCGGGGAACAACGCGACGCCCCGGCGAGCCGCCCCGACCGACCTCGCCGCGCGCTCCCCCCACACTGCGCGGGTCCCGACAGCTGCGGCGGGAGGGGCCGGGGCCGGGGCGCTCCTCCCTCCCGCGGTGGGCGGGGCGTCGGAGCTGGGATTGGCTCGCAGAGCCGTCACTCGCCTGCCCCCTTCTCTCTCTCCTCATTCCCCATCCCGCGCCTATTTCCTCCCCGCCCGGCGGGGCGATGGCGAGGGCAGTCCTAGTCTAGCGCTGACGTCACCCTGTCTGCCTGCCTCAGACGCCCCTTTCCATAGGAAACTTGAATCTCCTTGGACTTGAATGAGGAGGAGCGAAGGGGGCGGGGGGGAGAGGGGAAGCCGCTCGGAGCCTGCCTGGGCAGGAGCGAGAGCGAAACAAAGTCGCGAGTCTGTTTCACTCAGCCCTGAGCAAACTTCCCGGGCCGGCGGGGGGGAGGGGAGGGAAGGGACGCGAGCTGAGCCGAGCCCGGCTCGGGTCTCCTTCTCTTTCCGTCGGGGGGCTGCCGCCGTAGTCGTTCGCCGTGCCCTCTCCCTCCCCCCTCCCTCCCTCCCTCCCTTCCTCCCCAGCCCCCAGGAGGAGCCCGGCTTGATGTGGTGCTGCCCGGCGAGCTCGGCTGCCTTCCCGTTCTTCGCTCGCCCCTTTTTTTAAATGTATCACTTGATGGGTGTGAACAGCACAGCCGCAGCCACACAGCCCAATGTCTCCTGCACATGCAACTGCAAGCGGTCTTTGTTCCAGACTATGGAGATCAGTAAGTACTTGCTCCTTCTCGCTCACCGCTGTCTCCCCGCCCGCTCAACTTTCACAGATGTGTGTGTATATATGTATTTGTCCGTCCCGTCCCCCCACCCCTCCACTCCCAGCCCGGACGGATCGCTTTGTATGGTTAGAAATACAAAAATGTTAAGCGTGTTTGCTGCTCCCCGGTCCTGGCTGGCAGGCTCCGAGCTCCGGAGTCTTTCCCCCGCTGCCTCTCGGAGAGGGGAAAAGTTGTTGGGGTGTTTTTTTTTTAAATTTCTTTTAAAAATAAACACCTTGTTTAATTCTCTCTTTCCCCGCCCCGCCCGGTACACCTTTTCTCGTAACGCACCGCAAAGGAGCGAGTCGCGGTGATGACCTCTTGGCTCTGCGTGTGTGACTTGTGTGTTTTAATCCGATTTCAGCCCTCTCCTGCCTTTCCCCCTCCCCCAGTTCTCTTACTTCCTTCTCCTCCACCCTCAAAAGTTGCTGTGTATATACAGGATGATCAGATGTCCCGATTTTATAGGGACAGTCCCGACTTTGGGGGCTTTTTCTTATATAGGCACCTATTACCTGCCCCCCCCCCCCCCCCCCCGCACACACACACGCCCTGTCCCGATTTTTTTACACTTGCTGTCCGGTCACCCTGTGTATGTGTGGGAATCAGTTACATTTGGAAAGATCTGCATGTCTGTAAGGAACGAACTCTCTCCTCTCCCCAGGGCACTTTATGGGGGCCTTTCAGTTGTACGTGGAGTCGCTGTATGGGAGACCGAGCAGACTTCTGTGCATTCTGCTGTGTGGTACTAACAGGGAGGGTTTGCTGCCAGGTCAGTGTTCCTGGGGTGGCAGCGGGAGAGGAAAGGTCTGTATCTGGGAAAGGGTGAGTTCTAGTCCGTTTCAGCTGGCTGCTTCTCTTAGCTTTGTCTCTGCCTGCGCCCCCAAGGCAGACGGGGAAACAGACTGCGAGGGCTATTTAAAGCACAGGCAGAGTCCCAGCGTTAGGCTGGCGGATCCAGCAGCTCCAGGCGTCCTTTCCCCCGCCAGACCATCCCTCTTGTTTTATTACAACGCTTCACCCCTGTAATTCCCCTGACACCCCAGGTATCCCTCACTGTGATTCTCTCTTTTCCTGCGCTTTCCCCCACCCCATGGAGCTATTATATTCTCAATAGTTTCCCCCTCCATTCCCCATTTAGATTTTGCAAAGAGCAGGATTTGGGGGAGTACAGTATTAGCTCCATTCTTGGTTGTTCCGTTGTCTGTTCCCAAAGGGTGCATTTGAGATCATGTGGCTGTGATAGGGAGATTGTGCGGGTCCCACTAACCTTCTGTACTAATTCCAGCTTTGAAGTGTACAATCAGCTGTTATTATATGTCTTGATTTTAGGATGATGAATCAGTGAAGTTGCAGAAAGATGTCTGTGTTTTTCTCCTTTCTTTTCTCTCCCCCTACCCAAGACGATAACAATGGTGTAGTAGTAGCATTAAGTGGTCTCATCAATTTGTGTGTGTGTGTGTGTGTCTGTGTGCTGGGGGGGGGGAGTGGGAGATACACATGTACATCCAGCGATCTAGAATTTGTGACTATAAATAGTAATCGCTAGGTCTGAGAAGTAGATTAAGACAGTGTCTAGCCTGCAGGGTGGTTAAATAAGTCAAAGTTTTCCTGCCTGTCTGAAGGGGAAGAGGGCCTGGCTAATAAGCTGTATTGTTAGACAGACTGTGAAACCAAATACAAAAAAGCTTGGATCTGTTCACAAAGGTCTGAATACCTAAGGGGTAACTGCAGGGGCTAAACAACTTGTAGAGATATTGCTGAAGGGACAGAGTGAAGTAAAAACCATCAGGGCCTTTTCTTAGTCTTTTTGCTCCAATTTTTTTTGATCTGCAGACATTTCTAAATATGTGTCGCATCCTAAATAAACTATTTAACATGAATGCATTGATGTGTAGATCATGATCACACTTGACTCATTAGCCAGTTTAACATATGCTGTTGCCACACGTTGGGCTGAGTGTTTTCTCCAGGAAGACTCTGCCTGGTATTTAAACATCACAAGTACTATACAAAAGGTAAAAATAACAAAAGACCATGGCCTTCTCCATTCTGGGTGCTGTCAAGCAGTCTTGGTGTCTTGGCTTTGGTGAGCAGAATACAAACCTCCTAGACACAGCACTTCCCCCCCCCCCCCCCCAATGATGTAAAGTTTTTGCTGGGAAAGCAATGTCAGGTTCTGCCTGTCAAAAACTTCTCCTAATTAAAGATAAGTAAGTCCACTGAAATGATAGAATAGCTCCTTCATTTAAAAATAATTGTTGCTATTTTAATGGCTTTTCCATGCTAGCCCTGATCTTTCATCTGTTGCTGTTTAGGATTTAGAATATTTATGAAACACAGCATCCTCACATTAATAAAACCTAGCCATATTAATGCGGTTTTGTTATAGAGCTATGCAAAGAATTTACTTGATTAGGAGGACAAAACTGCATTTAATGCTACCTCCATATATAATTTTGAGTAGTTTGTACAATGGACAATTATGATCATCCATCTTCCCCCACTCAGCATATATATATGAAATAAATCCTTTTCAAATTCATCATTTTTTTATTTAGGTCCTTCCCCTCAGCTAAGAATATAAACATAAACGTAATGATATTTTGGCTGGCACTGAGGCAGTTTGGTTAATTTAGTTGTCTGCTCTTCCAAATAGACATTTCTCTCTCTTCTGATGAAGTGATGCTCAGGAGATTTTGACCCATAAGGTTAGTGTTGTCAACACTTTAACAGATAAATCTTGCTTTTAGGTATCTTAATTAGCCACTATATTAAAATTATATGTATGCATGTAGTTATTTGGAGGTTAGAGGGCTACACACAGAAATGGAGCAAATATTTGGAAAACTAGTTTTTTGTTTTTAAATCCATAAAAATGGAGTAGCAGTGAGAGTTTTGTCGGACCAAATATCTCCAGTTTTGTGTTTGCCAATCTGCCTTTTGAAAATAGACAGTATTGAGCTGAGATAGAAAGCGAGCTATTTTTTGGTGTGAGGGGTTTTAGTTTCGGGGACGGGGGTGTTTTTGTAGTTTTTTGCTATTGTTGTTTGAGAAGTTGATTGGCTTTTCTAGCTATTATTTTTAAATGTATTGTCTGGAAACTGAATCTTGTCACAGTATCTCAGCCTGTGTGGTTTTTCTACATCTAGAAGGCCCGATTCTGACCTGATTTACACCGTGTGCAACGCTATTCGAGTTAGGGCAGAATCTGAACCTGGGTGTGTTGCTGCATTGAGTGAAAAATAGAAATTTGGGGCACAGACTTGCCCTCACTTACGCTCAGGCAACCCTATTGGGCCAAATTAGTTCCTGGTGTAAGGAGGTGAAAGTAAATTGAGCTGTGCCCATCGATGCCAGCAGGGAATTTTGCCCATTGTCTTCATTGGGGTTGCGGTACTGTCCATTTTCAGATTTTTCTCCAGTTTCTGAAAGACTCAGCAGCAGACAGGACAGCATTGGGCCCTTAGGCTTTTGGATGGTCAGATTCCTGCATTCCCTGCACATCTTGGGCTGACTCGGGTTGTTTGAATTTTGAAAAATCTATTGGCATTCACATGCTGGGCACTAAAACGTGTTCATCTTGAATTTTAAAATAAACCATGCCCTTTGTATGGTATGCACCTTTAATCTTGATTTAATCTCATTCGTGTTCAGACAAAACTAAGCTGGATTTGCCTGATTTTATTAACACTACCAGTACTGAATAGACCATTATTCTTTTTTGACTTTAACAGACCATGTTAGGTATGCATACCAATGATACTATATAAATACATAATAAAGATATGGCTCTCTCTTATGCCAACCAGTGAATGAATGTAAATTATTTCTCTATCCCACAGCATAATGAATCTGAGCAACTTTTTATTTTTTTTAAAACTAGGTCAGGTCAAGGCAGTGATGATGTAAAAAGTAGCATATTAAAAGAAATAGCATCTGCACGGTTTGTCTTTTGAAGAAAAAGTCTCTCCTACAGTCAGACTCATGGCATGAGTTTCCTTTTGGAACCGTTTGGGCTGTTTTTGAATCTTATTTGTTGATTATTTTTTTAGAGATACTGTCCATTTTCAGATCCAGGTTCTGAAAGACTCAACAACATGACAGATGCCAGTCACTGATGTTGCTACTGCCTGTGTGCAACCCCAGGAAGAATTAAGAAAATGTAACTGTTTTTTGCACAATCGCTTTCATTAAGATGGAAGCAGTTTTGCTAGAAGCTTGTATGTCAGACTGTTACACTGCTTAGCTCCTCTACCAAACAGTGTCTTTCTAACACTGCACCCTTTTCCTGTGCTGTCAGTCAATCAGCACTGTGATCCTGATCCAAAACCCACTGAAGTGGATGGAAGCCTTTTCAACGACTTCATTGGGCTTTGGATCAAACCCATAACAGTTTATTTTGCAGTAGGTTACTTTAAATTGCTGGCAAATAGCTAATTTCTGTGAGGCCAGAGTTGTTACCTTGCCGTGTAAAACGGGACTAGCTACACGAACGCTGCTCCTGGTCTGGATTTAATAGAAAAGACAGAGTTGTGCCTCCACCAGACTGATTATTAGCAGAGTTTTTCACTGGCTATTTGACTTATCTTTTTAAAATAACTATTTTAACTGGCCCTAAAAGCGGTCAACTTTGTAGCTGTAAATATAGTGTAGGAATGCAGCAGGAAAGTAGCATAACTGCAAACTCTTTTTAATTTAACCCTCTCTCTATAAGTAGGTAAGCTGTGAAATTGACTCAACAATGTTTCGGTGCAGTCTTTAGTCCATATGACAAGCATGAGTATTTAGACAGATTAAAGCAGGTGGCATCTGTTGGTGGCACTCTGGGATTAGGATTGCAAAGGGGTTTTTTTTGGTTTTCTTTTGCTTTTTTTTTTTTTTTTTAATGCCAAGTTCAAAGTCTTGACTACTGTAGTGACTAAAGAGAGTCCTCTGAGGGTATGTCTACACAACCCAGTTACAGCGCGGCTGCGGCAGCGCTATGACATGGGCAGTGTAGACACGCTTTATCGCCAGGGGAGAGCTCTCCTGGCGATTAAAAAAAAAAAAATCCCATCCTGAACAAGTGGTGGTAGCTTTATTGCCGGAAGCCATGTCTATCCTGCCGCTTTTCAGCGCTAAAACGTTTGTCGCTCGGGGTGTGCTTTTTTCATACCCCTGAAGGACAAACGTTTTAGTGCTGAAAGTAGCAGTGTAGACACAACCTGACTTGCTGTAGTGCCAGTACTCTGTGCCACGTTAAACCAGACAGACGTCTTCTCTATGGCCCTAATCAATCAGGCTGGGTGAAGGAGATCAGGGGTGATTTAAGTGTTGGCTGAGTCTGTAAATAACTAATTATTCAGCTGACTAAACAAATCAGTGCTGCGCCCTTCATTGAATAGCTCGCTTTCCTGCTTGCTAAAAACAGCAAAACTGTTTTTATTCAGTTCAGTGTTCTCCATGGACGAGTCTTGTGACTGCCCAGTTTGTCCAGCACTAGAGTCATTTGCACTGGTAATGGGTTTCTTGTGGATGCCAAGCTGAACTCTGCAGGGTTATTTTAGACCAAAAAGGCGGTCTGAGGAAGTTAGGCGGCCACGACCAAAGAATGCTTCTGCGCTTTCCTAGAACTTCAACATGCTAGCGTGATGCAGGTGAAAAACACTAATGACTTCAGTGGGAATGCTTAAGGGGTAAGGTGCTATTCTTATTCATAGTGAGTAAGGAGCTGGTCGGTTTTCTTTTACTGATGTTAACCAAAATATTCTGGAGATTTATTATTATTATTTATTAAAGTAGTTAAAATATTTTTTAAGGAAATGAGAACATTCTCCTGACATCCTTACAGCTGGAAAGCAGACATTATACACAAATTTTAAAAGTGGCTTAGATTGCTGGTTTTAAACCATTCTGAGTTGACCATCTGAGTGGATTTCTTTCTGAAGGTAGAACTTTTAAATCTTTGCATTCTTGAGTTCAATAACCAAATACAGATGGCTCACCCTAGTATCATGTCTCCTTTCCACCCCCAAACTATTTCTTTTCAAATGTGTGTCATCATTGACATCCCATGTCAATGGCAGCACTTGACCTGTTGCCCTCTGTTGACTGAAAGAATCTGAGTTATTAAAATATTTACTTTTTCTGTCACACAATATAGTTTTTGACTAAAGTTTTCATAAACAAGACCAGTACATGTCAGCGAATGGCCCATAAACAGCACAGGTCTGCTACCAGCTTTCTAAAAAGCTGTTGTCTCTTTACACAAAGCCTACTTTGTCGCTGAAATCTCAATTTGATATGTACAAACCCAAGTCAGGAGAGTTCTGCCTCTCTTTGGTTGTGTCTTCATTGGGGGGAGGGGGGAAGGGTGTTTTTACAAAGATAGCCATCTCATGTAAAATCCAAGAGCCGGCAAGGAACAGGTTGTAGCTACTTTAAGGAAAGAACTACCAGTGCTTTGTCTCCACTGGGATTTTACATAGGTATCTCGAGCTAGCTCTGTATTAAAACTTCTTTTTTTTTTCAGTGAAGATATAAATATAATTTACTTTTCTCTCCCTACTGTTCCTTGATATCACAGGGGTCTTAAAATGATGATTTATTATGTGCCCCAGGACAATGACTTCAATCTTTGTGCTTTATTCCCTTCATTCAGTGTTGATTATAAAAGAAATGGAGGAAGAACAAGTATCAAGTACATTTAAAAGAAAGAGAGTCAGACTTTTTTCTTCTTCTTCTGTGCTGTACTCCATGTCCTGATACCACAAGGTGGGTCAAAGTCAGGTGGCATGCATTGGAAGGGGGGCACCTGAATTCATGTATATTGCAAAGCACTGACATGATACAGCTAACTCTTCTTTTTGGTCGATATCGTGGTAGACTTAGGAGAATATTTGACACGATAAGTTTTGTTACTCTGTGTCATGGAGGTGTGTGTTACTCACCGAATAAGACTTTTTAAAATTATTTTTAGGTGTACTGAAATTGTATCAGGTTCTCGAATACGAATAATTGGGGTGCCTGATGGATGTTGTAGAAATGCATTTGATAAATAGCTAGATTAAGTAGGGACTGAGGCTTTCTCCACATTTTTCAATATTGTAAAAAAGAATTTAGCCTGACTCTCCTGATTTCTTTGAAAATGTAAGGAGTAGGTGCCTTAAAGAAGAAAGTTCTCCTTTTAAATTATTATTGTTTTTCTTTGCTGTTGCTCTCCAAACATGCTAAAATTCAAAAATCTCTTGGTCAGAGAGCTGGCAGGCTCAGTGGAATCCCCGAATGAATTTGAAAACCCAAATTATAAATGGATAGAAAAGGCCTTTCCAAGGGAACCACGTAAATATATAGTGACTCTCACAGTAACTGTGATGATCTAGATTTTTTCCCATGCGGTAAACAGTTGTACAGTTGCAGGTGTTGGTCTTGTTTCAGTTTAATATTACCAGTTATAATTTATTAACTCTAATCAGCTAATGGGCTATTTACTTGTAATGGTCTTTAAATAAAAACTATCTTTCAATGAAGAACATTTGCTTTTTATAAAGAAATGGCATGTGTGGCCATTTCTAATCCAGTACTTTAAGTTCTTTGGTTTAGATGGTTACAATATGTCTGTTATCAGCAGTATTTATTTTGCCTTGTTACTAGCAACTCCTGGCATGGAAGGCATAGAAGTAGAGATATACAAGGGGCCCTCTGATGCATTATGTATATTCTCTGTTCACATGGGTATATTCCTAAACAAACATGCAAGAAAGGGGCCATTAATGTTAATGGGAGTTGTATGCAAGCACTAAGACCAAGATCCAGAGAGGGAATGTGCCAGTTTGTCCATTAGAGTCAGGGGCTAGGGGGAATGGCTCTGTGACTAAATTGCTGGGTGATCTTGGTCGAGTCATTTGGGGCAGATCCTCCTCTGGTGTAAATGGTGATAGCTCCACTGAGATGAATGGAGCTATGATCATTTACACCAGCCGAGGATCTGTTCCTTTGAATCAAATCCCTGTCTCATTGATGTCAATGAAAGGTGAAATCCTGGCCCAGCTGAAGTCAATGGGAGTCTTTCCACTGATTTGAGTGGAGCCAGGATTTCATCTCAAGACTCCATTGAACTTCAATGAGACCAGGATTTGATCCTTCATCTCACTGTGCCTACGTTTCCATCTGTAGCTTCTTCCCTACTTCACTGTCGCAACAGTTAGTGGTCTTTGATTGAATTCCTTGAAGAGTGGTCAAGGTATAAGTGCAGAATATTACATTGTACGGTGTTGTATGTGTGTTTGGACAAATATTGTTAGTATTTGAAAGGCTAGCATAGTCATTTACCGGGTGGGACAGAGATAATTTGTAGACCTGTTATTTCTTAAGTGTTTTCAACAATTCCCAAGGACTACGGATTGATTTTATTTTTATTTTTTTTGGTAAAGGGTAATTTGCTTAACACTGCCAAAAATGACTTAAAATAAACTCAATGGACTTTCTGAAGGCTATTGGATAATTTGAGGAGGCAGTATCTCTTTTCAGATAAATTTCAGCTGTATCAGTTTGTCATCTGTATTCAGAGGATTTGGGTAACTATTCCAGATAAACAGGGGTTTGATGGTTTGCCAAGGAATATAGCTTGGAAGGCAGCACTTTGATCTGCATTTTAAATGTTTCTTTGTAATGAAAATTTTTCATAATTTTCTTTCTAAGTCTGTAATGCTGAGGTTTGTTTTTTATTAAAAAGAATAGCAAAAACGTATTACCAGACATTTATTATTAGTTCCTTATCTGTAAAATACAGGATTTCGAGATCTCCTGATGAAAAGTGCTATATAAGTGCTAGGAATTATTATTTATTATCTACCTTGGAGCCAGCTAAAAATTCTAGCTCATCACATGTAGTGGTATACCTCCTAACGGCATGATTACGGCAAACAGGAAATTAGTAGAGCTGTTAATCTATTATCAAAGCTTTGAGTTTCTTTTGAAAACACTAACTTTCTCCAGTGAGAAACCTAAACTGGCACTAGCATTTTGAACACTGTATATTATACAGGACTTATCTTGACTGTCTCCCTTCTACCTAATGCTGGGGGTCTCTGATTTAGATTTTTCTCCCTAAATAGGACACTTAAATCTGCTTAGTCTTGTATCTCACATATTAGAAGATAGTGACTTAAATGAGCATGTCAGGCACTTTGTACAAATAATTTGCTTGGTTTTCTCTAGCTGTTCAGAATCTTTTCTAAATCCTCCACCTCACCTTCCTGACCAAATTAACAATTGGTCCCCAGAAAAAGTCTAGGGTGCTTGTTACACACATAATCTCTCACACATGAGAAATGATGGCTGTTGTGTTTGATGGATGTAATGTGGATCCAGGTCCATCTAGAAGAAAGATGGATAGAAACACAGAAGACATTTAAAAAGGTTTAATTTACTTCTTGAAGCTGATCTCTGCAAGATTTATTTTTTGGTTGGGAAGCTGATGTCCTTAAGGATGAGGGCCTAGAAAGCAGGCTTTTGCAAATAGCTTCACCAGTGCCTTCTAGTACTGACTGGTTGCTTTTCTACTGCGCCAGTCACAGGACTTTCTAGGGCAGAGATGTCCTACTGCCCCAGACTGGTAGCTTTCTGCTTGTGGGCACTGGTCAGGTCATTTTCGGAAGAGACCGGCTCCATTCCATTTGTAATCTAAACTAGCACGTGAACCCAGATCACCAGAACCATGTAATACTTAGTCCCATATGAATGCCTTAGGACAAACAAGGTCTTGTGTCTATTTAACTTGTATCTTTCTGCACCCTTCTCTAGAACTAAAATGTCTTCCTTCAATTTGACTTTATTATGTTGTGCATGTACTTGAGACTGGATGCTGATATTGGACTTATGGTCGCACGTGGCCATGTATCTTGTAAAACCTGCAAGCATAGTAGCTGAATTTACAAGTGATGCGTGCTCACATGCCTGATATTAGCACTGAGTCCTCCTAAACCTTATTTCTGTTTTATGACCTGATAGTAATTTTGCAGTATGTGTAGAAAAATTTTTGAGAGAGTCATGTATAATTTAAACAGTAGAACAGTACCCTGGAACTTTAGCATTTGTATCTGATAAGGGGGTGCATTTATGCTGTATTTAGAAGAGTTAGTTTTCTTTTTTGAGATGAATTGTAATGACAGTTGGACTATAGATTTTAACACTGAGATCTAGCACAGAATTTTTAACTTCTCAAGATGCTTGTTGAAGTTATTCTGTGTGTATTGGTGTATTTCTGTAATGCCTTCAAATTGTGTGTGTGTGCATGCATGCACAATATACGTACAATACTACACAAATCACTTAACAAAATTGACCATGATTCTCAATTATATATGGCTAATTAAGCACTTAAAATACATGCACAAAAGCATTTACATGTGCAAACATATTTGCTGATGCCATGCTATTAGTACTGTTTGTTTGCATCTGCAGCTTGAAAATTTGGGCATGTAATATGGAATTGCCCTTCAGCAGGTGCAACTTAATTGCCCACATTTGCAAACTCAACTCATGCAATCCAACAAGTAGAATTTAGCTTGATGATTAAATACGCACATGCAAGCTGTTTATTAACCAACAGTTTTAAAGTTACTAAAAGTGAAAATATTTAATTACAAAAATTTATATAAATTTGTAAGGATATATGCAGGAATTGTTTGTTTTGGGGGTTTTTTTTTTGGTCTTGTATCACTTTTATTCACATTCTGTCCAAAATGTCAAGTAGACAGTTTGTTATTGTAAGCTCCTGCAAACATTGTCAGTAATAATTCTGTAAAACTATTAATCAGCTTTGCATGACACTGTGCAAACAGACTGAGTAATTTCTTTGTTCTTTTCTTTTTACTTTGTAATTGGTGTCTGTAAAAGCCCAAAGGTTTGGTCTTGTGGAAAGCATGATTCATTTATTGGTGTCTATGCTGACTAGTTATCTTTCAGTAATTCCAGAGTAGTGCTAGAAGCCAAGAGTGATTCATACATGGCTAAGTGCACAAACAAATGGGGTCATGGCCATCTGCAGAAACTTTTCTAATCTATTTATGGTATCGGAGAAAGAAGTGGGTGTATTAAGGATGATGGAATAGGTGTCAATTACACTGGTGAATGTAACCAGTTAAACAACACTAACCATTACTTAAAAACCACTTTGTGCTTGTTGCTAGGGCTAATTACAATAGATTGCATTTAAATGCTATCATTTCCACTTAGTGTATCTGACCTAAGTGTACTGAGATCGTGATTTTTTTTTTTTAAACAAACATAACTATAGTGATAGTTCCCTTCAACCTACCTCAAAATCTAGAGGCTGACGTTAATTGTCTTTGTAGATAATGGCTTAACCCTTGCTTTCTGTTATCCAGGGTTCCGCTGGTATATGCCATTATTCCATTGTACTCAGAATTTGGGCCAATACTTGCCTGTTCATGAGCAGGGGTAGCATTCCATTTTTACACATCTAGCAAAACTTCCATGGAACAGCTTAGAAAAGTAAACACAGTGGGCAAGTGGGTTGGTTCTCCTCTCAGATGCAGCTCCATTGGCTTCCTTGGTGTTCTCCTGTTTGAGTGGAGAGCTGGTTCTAGTCAGGACATCTATTCTGGAGTGACTTTTTCTCCTTTGCATTTGACGAGTGGTGAGAATTGATTTCACTCTGCGCTCGAATGAATGCATCAGTGCTAAGTGCACCAAATATTCAAACTGTGCTGTGCTCAGGTAGAAACTCCTTCATTCTGTCTTCTGTTTGGGGGATTCAGAGTTGCCTCAGCATTGCTTAGACGTGTAGTAAAGCCAGACACAGGCACCGCCATGGCACTTGTTGTCTGTGCTGCCAGAAGGAAGAAGGGGGTTTGCAGCGAGTGGGAGAGACGGGAAAGTCCTAATAAGAGTATCAAGGGACAGATGCTGTAGTAATAATAATACCTAGCTCTTATAGTGCTTCCCTTCAGTAGATCTCAAAGTGCTTTTCACAAGCTTAAATGTATTTACTCTCACAAGAGCCCTGTGAGGGTCTAGTATCATTACCACTTTTACTGATTGGGAAACCGAGGCACAGAGAGGCTAAGTGACTTGCCCAGGTCACGCAGAGTGGAGCAGGGAATTGAGCCCAGATCTCCTAAATCCTAAACTAGTGCCCTAGCCACTGGACCATCCTTCCTCTTGCTGTCTATCGACTACGACTAGCTTCGCAATGTGGAAAGGACTAAGAGGCAGGTTTTGGGCCACAGAATCCTCTTTAATCTTCATGCACCCATGAAGCCAATGAGTTCTGCTGCAGGTGTAGGGTCGTGTATAGCTCTTTTGTCTTAAACTGAAATACTTCATGCATGAAGTAAGTGTATTGTTATACAAGACGTCACACTTGCAGTGTACAGATCTCAAAGTGCTTTATAAATACCTCTCACAGGGACGTGGATAAGCATTACATTGGAGATGGGCTTGATTGGCAACACTGAATGTAGTTCATGAAATTTGCAACATGCCCAAGTTCAAGGGTACCCCTTTCCAGGAGGGGTTGGTTTGGTCACATCTGTGGTGCACCTAGCTTACAGAAGAGTACATTGAAGCCCAGAGATCAGTGGCTTGATTACTCAGTAAGTTGAACATGTGCACTAGGGCTGGTTGAGAAGTGGGAATAATGTGGCACAAATTTCATCAATTTTTGAAATTGAAAATTTTAAACACTTTGACTAGCTGGACATAAGAACAGTCTTACTGGGTCAGACCAGTGGTCCATCTAGCCCAGTAGCCTGTCTTCCAGCAGTGGCCAGTGCCAGATGCTTCAGAGGGAATGAACAGAACAGGGCAATTATCGAGTGATGCATCCCCTCTCATCCAGTCCCAGCTTCTGGCAGTCAGAGGTTTAGGGCCACGCAGAGCATAGGGTTGTGTCCCTGACCATCTTGGCTCTTTTGTATACTTGCTGTGTGGGCACCCACAAAGGGCCCAAACAGGAAATATACTCCAGGAGGAGAACTGACCTGGACTTTTGCTCAAACACTGATGAATCTCTTCTGATGTCTGAATTGCATTCTTCTCCCACTTTATTTAAACTAACAGACGGGGTAAGTCAGGTGCTAGACTTACCTGCAGGGTGTGGGGAGGGAGGGAGGGAGCAATGCCATTTGGATCAAGTCCCATGAGACTTCTAGCCATTGAACATTGGGGCTAAATTTTCAAACCTGAATACCTAAATTAATGCTTCTAAATCCATAATTAGGATCCTAAGTAAGTGTAGCCTGATTCTCAGATGTGCTGAACACCTGTGGCTTCCACTGACTTGAGTGAGAGCTGTGGGTTCTTGGAAGCTCTGAAAATACTTGACTGTTCTCAATCCCAGGGCTAGGGATAATGTTCTTAAAGTGAGATTTTTTTTCTAAATGCTCAGCTTTGGCCTAACTCTGTGTTGAGAAAGTTTGAAAATCCAACCTTTAATGTGTTGGGCTGGGGGTTTTTTTGTTTGGTTTTAAACCTTCAAATGGAAAACATAGTGAAGTCATGTCCCAAACCTCTCCTGCTCTCCACACACCTCACCTGTTCTGCATTCCACATACTGCTGTTGCTGATCTTAGACACACACTAATGTCTAGTGGAGTTACTCACACAGACTTGGCTAATCTGAACATTCCTTTGGTGTGTGTGGCCAAGGGTGGGGTCCCCTGAATGGAGTTAGTGGTTTAAAATACAAAGGCCCCTGCTGCCATCACATGTGTGCAGAAGCACCCACAATACAGCAGCTGTGCTCTCTGTTAATCACATGCAGAAAGGGGTGGCTGGGTGGGAAGGGGTTTGATCAAGGGCCTTGTGGAGCTGAGATGAATTCAGCGAGGTCTTGGCCCTCCAGTTTCCACATTGTGGGAGGAAGGATTTCTGAGCAGGAGAATGTTCTCTAGTTCTCGGTAAAGCACTTGGAGTGAAATCCTGGCCCTCTTAAGTAACTGGGAGTTTTGCCATTGGCTTCAGTAGGTCCAAGTTTTCTGATGTCTCTGTGCTTGCTCTGGTCTGTTGGCGCATGGTAGGCTTGATGCCACTTTACACCTGCTCGTGCTTTGAGAAGGCAGTGATATGAAACGTGCGCATTATAGGCCCAATTTTCAGAGGTACCAACAACATGCAACTCCAGGGAAGTCAGTGGGAGCTGCACGTGCTCGGCTCCTCTGAAAACCAAATCCTAAACCTTTTGTACAGGTGTAGGAAGTGCTGCGGTTCCCCCTTGCCTCCTCCCCACAGCCTCCCTCCACCGCTACTTAGTGTCTCAGTTGGCCTGTGTGCTCCACTGGCCCCAATAACAGACCCCAACATATATAACATTGGTCCCTTCAAAACTGAGCTCAGCATTGTCCAGTAAAGTTATACTGTGTAATACTTAACCACAAGTCACATTGTTCTGTTTTACTCATACCTGAGTGAAAATTAGCTTAGGTTTTAATTGTTTCTAGTTTAGGATACAGTATCTCCTTTGTTCTTGTCTTAGGCCTATAGTGGAGACTTTTTAAGGGAAAATACCTTTCCTATGTGGTACTATATACCTTGTTGGTATATAGTAACTTCAAAGACTAAAATATTCTTGTTTTGTCTCCCCCTCATGCCCCACCCTCACAAGTAGTTTAATATTTGTAATGATTTTAGTTGGTTGTATGAAGTGATGAAGACTCATTCTCCAGCCCTGGAATGACTGATCCTTTGCAGTGTATACAGATTGCTCTTGCCGCAGCTTTTGCCATCATATCTTGCCCAGGACTTTAATCATGCAGAATTCTAGGGCAGTGTCACTGAAAATACGGTTCTCATTGGACGTGTCGGTCATTGCCACAGGACTGAGTTGTGAGGAAAAATGAACATAATGGACAAAATGAGTTGGATAAATTCACTATGTCCTTTTATTAGTATTTTTTTAATAGAAGCTGCATTCATTGATATGTAAGTTCTGAAAGAAGGTATTTCAAATTTGAAGGAAACCTGCTTGAATGGGTCTAATTTATTCAGTTATGGAGCGAGAGGGGAATGGGCCCCGAAGTAGGAGTAATGAGTAAAGAACTAGCTGCTCTTGAATAAGAGTAGCAGTTGTACCCGAACATTAAGGAACTTCTTTATTCACTTGACCATCGAGCTTTGTTGCACTCCAGATGACAAGTGCACTTCAGGCTCAAAGAACCTATGGCTTTGAAGAAATCTTGCGTCATCCTATATTCTTTTTTTTTTTTTTCACTTGGCATAGGTAGGATAAGAATGTGCTCTGTGTGTGAGTCTTCCCTGATTTCATGTCAAGGAATTTTTTTACTGCAGCTTTGTTTTAATTTTACATTAAACCAAGCCACAGTCTCTTCCAAAAAAAGATCTCAGGTGCGAGGCACAGGCCCACTTAAATTAAAAAAAAAACCAAACCAACAACAAATCTAAGCAAAATTTGAAATTAGCTGTTACAAAAATAGGTAAGTAAGTTTGTTGCACAATGGTTTTTATGGCTTCTAATGTTAATGGCATAATATCCTGTATCCTGATCACTCTAGTTGAACTGAAAATATGAGGAGCATCATAAGGGGGCGGGGGGGACAAAAAACCTAAGATAATAGGAATAAAGTTCTAGGAAAAACATTTCCTGTTGTTTTCCAAACTAAACACATCTGTTATATTTTGTTTAGCTTTTTTGTTTTTCAAGAAGGCTGGGAGATGACATTACTCTTCGCTGTATTTGCAAGCCAGACTATATCTGTAATGTTCATTCTCTCAGTATTTGGCAGTAGGCGGAGTGTAAAGACTTTTTTTGTTAATTGTTGTAACTACTGGAAGGTGAAAAATGCAAACTCTCTTGCAGCTGTACTCTCTAATTGTACTGATGCCAAGAGCTGAAGCTCAGTTTTCTAGCTTGATCAATGTTGTTAGTTTAAATAGTTGGATAATTTAGTAGCTGTAGGCACTCTTGTCTGACTAGCGTGAGCCTGGATTGCTTTGTTTGCCCATCTTGGGAAGGAGAAGAGGGGACTTCCCTTTGAATACAAGGTTTCCCCTGCCTCAAACAACTGTCAGTTGACACTTTCTGTGACCGGTACCCAAACCTTTTGGAATTGAGGGACAAAGGAAACCGTGGATATGATGCTTTGACCTTGCAGCCTCACATTCAGCTAGACACTCTTTCCTGTTGTCATATAAAGCCTTTCACTCTCCTTTCTGGAGGGGCATAACATTGTCCCTTCATCCAAAGTATCCTCTTTTTTTTCTTTTCTTTTTTCTTTAACTGGGCTTGCTTACCAGGTATTGCCCATGAAACTAGGCACTAGGCGTTCAGGGCAAAACATCCATCTGCACAGCTGTTAAATAGTGGGATGAGCACTCCTTCCCTTTATTCAACCCATTGTTTAACAATTTTTCTCTGTCCTGGGAGTCTGTTTGGCCTGTCTTCAACTTTGGCTAAGGAGTAGCTGGGTGGGACAATGACCGATCATCTTCCTCAGATGCACAGGCCTCTGGAGGGGGAAAACTATGTTTCTTTTCTGAGCAGCATCTTAACCAATACAAGAAATGCAGCAATAGTGACTTCTAGGAAGGGGAAAAAAGGAAGTTGAGGAATAAGAGGAGACTTGATCACTATTCAGCACTTGTCCATTTAATCTCTCAAACAGGGTTTCAAAGTGTTCTCCCACTCCCAACAGGAGAGGAATATACATGTATATATATTCTTCAATCACTTATACTTTCTTATGAAGGAAGGATATGATTATTTAGGAGAGGAAGGATGGGTTCATCATATTGCTGGAGAAAACCCTCCACCTAGCATTCAGTTGGTTCAGTGGAATATGCTGCAAAAGGTATGGCTGGCGTTGCTTTAGTACATGAAGATTCATTTAAAAATAAATTAAAAGTTCCAACTGCAAATGAATGAGCACACTTGGGGTGTTGGTTTGTACAATTTAGAAGCTGCCCTTGCATTTCCAGTGATATTATAAGTCATTTGCTGACCCAGCTTCTGTTGGCTATCATGGGGAGATACAGCAAGGCAGGGAATCTATTGCAGTAGATCAGTGCATATTGGCTTTGCCTGCCAAAGGCTGTGCTGGTTACAAACACTGATGAAAGCTAAAGACTGATGCTCCTATGAGCAATCCATAGATAGCATAGTCTCCCCCCAACCTTGTCAGTGAAATCTCTGGATTTTAGCTCATTTCTGAAAAGCGCTCGTCTTGAAATCTAATACACTTTTTAGGATGGCCATCCACCTTGAAGACAGCATGAAGCCCTGGTTCCCAGCTTGGCCGATGACCTGCTGTGTGCTTATTGGCAATTCTTTTCTCCTCTGATCATTATCCGTCTTAGGGCATGTCTACGCATGGAGTTATTCTAGAATAGCTATCCTGCATTAAATCTACACTCTACCTTATGAGAAAGAGAGAGATTTCTGAAAGGCTCTTAATCTTGAGATGTGAGAATACTCATTGCTGTTAAACCAACGGGCTTCTCTGTAAGGAACTTCTCTACATCAATAGGTGACTGTGCCTTTACAAAGCAGGGAAGAAGTGAGCCAGCCCTCTAGAAGGAAGGAGGCTGCTGCTTCTAGGGCGTAAGAACCAGGTGGTGATTGACCCGGAGTTCCTCGCTAGCCACAGGGATATGAGATTGTGCTGCTTAGAGCCTTCTGGTAGCCCTTGCAGGGAGAATGGGGAAGGGCTGTTCCAAACTAAATCTGAGTCGAGGTTTATTCACTGCATTTCCCTGCCCTCTATAAGAAACTACTGGGAAACTGCTTTCAAAGGTGCCAGTTCCTGGAGTTGGGCTCTAGTGGAAGTGTAAGAGGAGAGACCCCTCCCCACCACAGTCTCACTGCTGAGGTTGTCACTTCATAGCCCTTTGAATATTAAGGGTTTGCTTGTTCTGAACTCTCCTTATTGACTAAAACAAAAGAGCTTATCCAGGCAGAGGTTAAACGGATGTATCTTGTGCCAAATGTATTTTGGACCTTGAAACATGGCTGCCCCCTACATAGACTTATTTTTTTTTAGATCCACCTAAGCTGTGCACACCTCTGTTTTGTTGGCAGTCCACTTAGTTGTACAAACCGTATAAGATGAAACCACTAGCAGCAGCAGGTGTTGGTCAAGCCAGTATAACTACCTGTTCTTTGTTCCTGCTTATAGATGGAGTTTGTGGGCCACCATTTAGGACAGTGGTTCTCAATCTAATTACCATTGTGGGCTGCATATGCAGCTGTCTGTGTGTTATGTGGGTTGCAGCCATACAATATACATATTACCTGTATGGCCCTGAGGATGTCACATGGGCTGGGTACTGATTGGGCCACTGGTTTAGAGGGTTGTTCAGTAGTAGTGCAGCCACAGAAGTGATTGGGCACTGGTCCATGGTGACAATTCATTGAATGTTCTGCAGTGCTCAGGTCTTTCCTCTAACAATGAGGAGTAGTCTAGAAGGGATGAAAGGAGAGGAAAGGGGTGGTGGCTTAAGTCGTTTGCAAGAATTCACTTTGAACATTGTTGCTTGATAGCCCCACTTATATTTAACACTATGTAAAATGGGTTATACAAATTAATGGACAAATATGAACATAGTATAGCCAGACAAGGCCAGGGAGAAAGGCAGGACGTAACTTCCTAAAACCCCGCATGATGACACAAACTCCAGACTAACATCTCCCACACAACCACGGCTAGTCCCAAAACATCGTGGATAAGTCATATGGGCAGATAATGTGTGTGTACACTGTGTGGCATATGAGTGATGGCCTCCCTCTTGGCTGACACATCAGCGATTGAACCAGGAACCTCAAGAGCTAAAAGCATGAGCTGCTACAGCTTGAGCTAAAGAACCAGCCTCTGTAGCTACCAGTTGTAACAACTCATCCTCTGTGGATTGGCATGGAGGCAGGGAGCGGGTAGGGGACTGGTAACACACTCAGCAGTGGGCTACATATGCACCTGTAGCTGAATTTGAAGTGGTGTGGGAGGGAAGTGACCAGTGACTGCTTTCTGACCCCATATCACCTATCCCAAGTGGGACTCATCCTATATGTAGCTATTTTTGTAGATTTTAGAAATTGAAAGCAGTTGGGTATCTTCACTTCACCAAACAGGCTGAGAAAGATCAAGGAGGCGGATAGAACTTGTCACCACAAGTGGGTGTTGAGCTTGGTAGATTTCTTTTCTTTTTCTCTCCATTCATGATAAATTTATGAGATGCTGCTTCCAATCAAAACTTTATTGCATACACATGTGCCACGATTGCACACTGCCCAGTGAAGTCCCATCTGCCCAAAGGAAATGGAGGGTACAGTTTACATTTTACAAGATAACTTCCTAATTCCTTTTGTGAACAAGGAAATGCTTTGCAGTGTATCTGAACTTGCTCCTGTAAAACAGAGTGACTTAAAAGCAGTGAGTAGACTCTGAGCCTAGAAATCCCAAGTTGTTTAGCTACTGTGGTAATTTACACTGACACTCTGACCCTTAATCTCTTTCTAGGGTGAAAAAGTTGCCTATCTCTGTCCTCTCAGGAACATTGGAAGTAATTTTAAAGGTCTCTTTCAGGAGAAAGGCTGTGTTAACATAACCTTTTAAATTGCTTCCTAGACTGCTTTCCTGCAGTTCTCACTTGCCATCTTGCAATGGGAAGGCTGGGAGGAGAGAGAGGTGCAATGCAGCCTTTGATTTGCTAGTTTTGGTGTTGACTCTCCTTGCCTTAGTGTGTTTGATGTCTATGGCACATGTTGCCCTCCTGTTTGTGTCAAATTTTGACTAATACAGAAAATCTCCTACTATGCAAGGCTGGTAGTCTTTATCTGTAGATGCCAAATAACACTCACTAGCAGGACATTACTACTCCTTTTCTTTCCCCTCTCTGTGAATTGTGGCTACGTGAGTGAAAGAGCTCAATGTACATCACAATGGTGCCTAAATTGTTTACCTGTGCTAATAATTGGAAGCAGATGCTCAAACTGGTTATGGTTACATTAATTAAGAGTTGAGACTAAATAATACTGCATTAAAATATATAAAGAAAATAAGCAATTCAAAGCCTTTTATCTATAATCTAGCAGGTTTGTATTGATCACTATTAAACGCCTTTCTAGGGAAACCTCCATTTGAGTCATTGGTGAGTGCTATACAAAACTTTTATTTTTATACAAAAACTTGTATTTCGTTTAAAAAAACTTGTATACAAAAAACTTGTATTTTGTATTTATTGGTGTTCTAAGATTTCTTCCTGCTTGGTATGAGGCAGGGTTTAACAAAGTGCTAATTTCGAATGGAAGTCCAAGTAGTGTTCTAGGGCTGTGTCAAACACAGATTTACGAATCTGCAGCATCCTATATAGGAGAATTCCACAACTCTGTCTCACGTAATATGCTACATTATATTTAAGAGGACATTATATAGTAGCTCCCTACCCATTATATCCAAGTGCTGCATTATGGCCTTGATCAAAGTAAGCCTGCGTCCAAGGATGATCATCTAAATGATGCACCTCACCTGAGCTCTAGATCAGGTATCTGAGACCATTTAGCTGTTTAATCAATTGGTCAGCCTAGAAATGGATATTTGTAGCATTACCTTCAGTTGAATTCATGACAGGATTGCGTGACCTGCTGAAGTTTTGGTCTTTGATCTAGTGCCTAGATTATTCTTGGCCCAGCTGAAGGTCACGTGTTTTCAGTTACAACATTCAGTTATTACAAATCATTAGTGCAAATTTTTATGTTCCGCCCAAAGCTAAAGTCTTCTTCAGATCGTTGTAAGTATCCACCACTACTTGAGTATCTTAGGAGGCCTTTGCCTTTTCTGAAATGCTAGCTGTCTCAAAATCTAGTATGTGAAGATTCCTGGGGTTTCTCCCAGGGTTAGAACAGGTGCAGTGTAGGCCTTTGTACAGAAGACATGATACTCCAAGATAGGCAGACAGCCCATGAGAGGCTCCCACCTGAGGCCACCAATGTTGTATGACACAATGTAAAAGGTAAAAGAGGGTTGCTGTTCCTGGAGATGATAGGGAAGGCTCTGATAGGCTGGGAGCGAAGAAGAAGGGTGACTGTGACCACCAAGGTGTTAGATAAGGCCCGAAAAGTTTGTATATTTTATCTAGGCCTTCCAAGGTTAAGTCCTGACTTGGTGTTGGATGTAAGTGCTACTGGGTAAGCAGTTGTACTGGTATAACAGTGAATTAAAAGGGGAATTCATTCATTATAACTTCAGCTCATTTGGAAAGAGGGTTTTTTCAGTACTTTTTTTTAACAGGAATGGAACAAACTAACTTGTAAAAAAAAAATTAGTATCACTGAAGTTTGCAGGGGTAATGGCACTAAGGGTCAGAGATATTTCAAGTTCTCAAATGTCCTGAGGTCTTTTGAAAATCAGGCCTCAAAACGTAGCAAATAGCTACTTGTATGGGAGTTACAAAGGTGAGGCTGCTAAGGTGGTAGGAGTACAGATACGTTACTATAAGGTGGGTGCACAACTAGTTAAAAGACCAAACTTCTAGAGTAGTTATCAGTGGTTCACTGTCAAACTGGGTGTTCCACAGGGGTCAGTCCTGAATCCGGTACTAATCAATATTTCATTCCTGAATAATGGAGTGGTGAGTATGCTTGTAAAATTTGCAGATGGCACTAGTGTTTTTGCAAGTGCTTTGGAGGACAGGATTAGAATTCACAACAACCTTGACAAATTGGAGAATTGGTCTGAAATCGGCAAGATTAAAGTGCAAAAGCACAACTACAAAATGGTGAGTAAATGGGGTAGGTGGTAGAACTGCTTAAAACGATCTGGACATTATTGTGGATCATAAATTGAATGAGTCAACAGTATGGTGTAGTTACAAAAAAGGCTAATATTCTGGGGTGTATTTACAGGAGTATTTTATTTATTTATATATGTACATATACATTTATATATATACATGGGAGGTAATTGTCCTGCTCTACTCAGCACTGGTGTGGACTCAACTGGAGTATTGTGTCCAGTTTTGGGTGCCGCACTTTAGGAAAGTTGTGAGTCCACAGGAGAGCAACAAAAATGATATAAGGTTTAGAAAACCTGACCTTTCAGGAAATGTTAAAGCTGGGCATGTTTAATCTTGCGAGAAGATGGCTGAAGTGTGCCCTAGTAATGGTCTTTAAATATGTTGACACCTTGTATGCAGAGTCCACTGAAGGTGGGATAAGAAGAAATGGGCTTGATCTGCAGCAAGGGAGATTTAGTTTAGATGTTAGGAAAAACTCTCTAACTATAAGGGTTGTTAAGCTCTGAACTAGGCTTCAAAGGGAGGTTGTGGAAGATGGAGATATTTAAGAACAGGTTGGATAAACACTTGTCAGGGATGGTCTCGGTCAGAGGTAGGCAACCTATGGTATGCAAGCCAAAGGCGGCACGCGAGCTGATTTTCAGTGGCACTCACACTGCCCGGGTCCTGGCCACTGGTCCAGAGGGCTCTGAGTTTTAATTTAATTTTAAATGAAGCTTCTTAAACATTTTAAAAACCTTATTTACTTTACATACAACAATAGTTTAGTTGTATATTATAGACTTATAGAAAGAGACCTTCTAAAAACGTTAAAATGTATTACTGGCACGTGAAACCTTAAATTAGAGTGAATAAATGAAGACTCGGCACACCACTTCTGAAAGGTTGCCAACCCCCGGTCTATGTTTATTTGGTCCTGCCTCAGTGCAGGGGGATGGACCTGATGACTTCTCAAGGTCCATTACAGCCCTACGTTTCTATGGTGCTTTGTGTTCTGTTTTTCTTTCAAATGTATCCTGGCACCAAATCCTGGTCTCACCTTTCCAGGTAAACTGGGCAAGTTAAATATTTCAAGAGCGACAAGAGCTAATTATGAAGCTTATCTGTGTGTTGCTGGACTACAAACAGCTTTCATAGTTCACTCAATGGAAATGGGGTGTAAATCCCATTGTCATGCTATTAATGAAATAGTATGTGTGTGACAGTAGATATTTGACATATTGGGTGTGGCAAGAGGGCTGCAATATTATGAGGAACCATACCAGCTGATCTATTTAATTCTACAAACCTGCATAGTTTGGGTTTTTTTCCTTCCATTGTTTGACAGACCTAGGAGCTGTCATGTGTAACCTGCAACTTCCACTGTTGTCTACTATGGAAACAGCTGTTAAAGTGCTAATTTTCCTGTTCTCCTTAAAGTCTTGATCACTCTTCTATTTGTTGCTCCTGTTCTAAACTTAGACTTTGGTTAATGAGGAAACACTTCTGTGCATTCTGTGAAGGCAGACGTGTGTGCACTTCAGTGACCTGATTTTTCATAAGTACTGGGAAGCCACAACTCTAGTTGAAGTTGGTAGGAGCTGTAAGTATTTATTTAGCACCCATGAAAATTTGGTCCCAAGTACCTAGTAGACCAGACTCTCTGATACGATCTGAAGCTGCTTGCAAAATGCTCTTTGCTTTCTTAAGAATATGTTGTAATTACATTTATGGGGTTCACAGACCTAAATTTGGGCATTGGTTTTACCTTAATTCACCCTAAATATAAAACATCTTTTCTTCTTTGATTAAAACATAACTTGCAGAAATCCATATATTTAAAAGTTAATCCTTTATATTGAGGTTCCATTTATAAAGAGTTTACAGAGTGTTAGGAAATTTATTTATTAAAACATCTATGAATCAATTGGTGTAGAGCCTGACAAGTCAGTAGGTTGTTTATAACCTTGGCTTATAATCAAACATCTATAACTACACTCTACTCATGTTTGTAACATGCTTTTAAACCCTATAAATCTCTTGTTAGCCCTTTATAAACCATTTAAAATGAATCCTCAATCAAAAGCTGTGACCAAAAAGCTTTATGCATGATTCTATTTAAAAGAAGTCCAGATTCTACAAGGTTCAGGGCAAAGTAATCACTTTCACCAGTGCCAAGTGGCTGTGAAATGCCACCATTCTTAATAAGGCTTTGCACTCACTTTGCTTTGGTGGAAATAATGACTCAAGGAGCAGGGCTACAGAGAATGGAGCCCCAGGTTGGGAATAGCTGGTGTGTGGAGCAGTGTCAAGAACAGATGTAGCCAATGTGTCAGGTGAGGAAAAGACTTACTAAAATCTGATAGGGATTTGTTTTGTTTAAAAAAAAAATTTTTTTTTTAATGTAGCACCAAATACTTTCAAATTGTCTGCTGTTTAGAAGCTTTCTGTAAATATGTTGGACCAGCCCAGAAAGCCCAAGTGTTCAACTCTGGTTTTAATTTTGTCAAACTTGCACCAGTTATCTTGCTCCTGTAGCATGTGAGCAAAGCCTTGTTCTAGTTCAAGTTGTTTTTTTGTGGTTTTTTAATTTTCATTATTGGCATCACTCCCTCCCAACTCCCCGTTTTTTGTTTGTTTGTTTGAGAAAAGATTCTGCTGAGAATTTGTCTTTCTATAGTGGGGTAGAAGAGGATTAAATGTGAGTCTTTCTAATGAAAATTAATTATTTTCTGGATTCACTACATCTTGGCTCCTTTGCCTAACATTTCCTTGAGTTATCCAAAAAAAGGTTGTTTGGAATACAACATAAGGCATTCTAATAATCTTACCATGAACCTAATTTCACTCAAATTCAAACCAATGGCTGACCAGGGTTTTTGTTTCGTTTTTTTAAACCCCATCCAAGAACCTTTTACTTAAATGTTACACAAAAAGGGGAGATTGCAGAACACAGGAAAAAAACAAGAGAAGACTTGTAAGGCACTTAAAAGCTCCAGTCTGCAACACAAAATCCCTCTGTCAGATGATTATTCTCAGAGGCTTTGTCTGGGACCCTGACTGCAGCTACAGATTGTGCCTATATTGCAAAAACCTGCAAATCCAAAAAATGATTTATTCTGTAGCTTGCACAGAAAAACCTCCCCTGAGAATCCACACAGAGATGCCTGCAAGCCTCTTTTGGCATTCTTGGGCATCTGGAGCTGCATTTTTAGGGAATGACAAGCTTTCACTTCTAAGGGAGGATGCACTAAAAACTACACTTGACTGAGCGAGGGTAAGAGGGAGAAGCGTCTCTCTCTTCTATGCAAGCCCCGTGTTGCACTCAAATAAAGGGGAATTTTTTTTAATGGAACCTTCTTTGCATTTAATGACTTGCCCTTTAGCTGTGACAACCTGGCATTAAAACACTTGTTAGTTTGCACAACCACAATAGCATCAGTGGCAGCATTAGCCAAGATCTGTGCTGGCTTCGCTGGATAATCCCTAACTACATCTCTCTTTGGATGTTGAGATAAATCTCTTAAAACTCTTCATGCAAGGGGTCAAAACACAAGCACCAGGCAGGGAATACTATTTCAAGTAAGACTGATCTGAGAGATTTTATAGTTAACTGCTTTTTTTCCCCCTTCCCACTTTTGCCTGCAGACTCCTGAATACCTAGTACAATCTTCTAGTTTGGTTGCAGGGCTCTTTCTCAAAAATTCAGTTGATGTTTGAATCTCTGACTTTATCCTTTTAAAGGATGTGGGGCAATGGATATAGAGCTAAAGAACTTCTGCTTCCAAAAGAGAACCAGGAAGCTGAATGCTAAACTGAGGCACTTGGGAATTCCTTCCATCAAAATATATGGCAATGAAAAACTAAGCAGCTCTTACTGTCTTCACAGTGGCCTCCCAAAAAATGTTTATTTTATAACATGAGAACTTGAGATGATTCCTTCCCCAAAGAGCTGTTTTGGTTGAGGTACAGTCAGTATACACAATAAAATGGAAGAGAAAGGAGTGGGGTGAGGGGACAAACCTTACAGCGGTAAGATTGCTTGGTTACTCAGTTTAGGCATTTGCATATTTCACCTGCAATTTCCTGGTAATATTTCTAGAGTGGTCTGGCTGGCATTAATGGATGTGTCAGACATGGGTTATGATTCTGGTGGCTCCATATGGTGTATAGAGTTGGTGATTACTTGACTTAGTAAACATTACAACAAAACTACCAACCAGACGAGTATCTTAATTGGAAGCTTTGTCCAAGTGGACACTGGAACTGCATTGCTCATTCTGACAAAGTGGTTCATTCTGCTCCACGGTCAAGTCCATATCCCGTTCATCAAATGAGACAGAATTACAGTTTTCCTCCTCCTAGTCTCTACCATCTCTTGTAAAAGCTAGAAACCACATTGGTGTTTGCACAATGCTAAATATATATCTAGGCAAACATGCGCTTTCCATTAACTTCTTTGGGCTTTGGATCAAAATGCTTGAAATCTAAGCCTCATCTGTCACTGTTCTCAAAAGACTGGAATTGAATTCTGTAATGCCTCAGTCAGTTGGTGAATGGCCTATGTCCATATTTCTTTATTGCACTCTGTTCTTTCAATATTTGGTTATATTAGTCTACACTTTTTCCTCTCCATAGCTACACACTATTGATAAAACCTCTTTGTAGGATCTATGGATTTTTCTGTGCTGAAGTACAGAAAAATGTACATGCAATTACCCCAAAATTTCTTTTCTTCACATAGTAGGACTTATAGCTACCAAATGGTCAACCTTTATCTAAGTGAATAACAAAGCTCTTATGCTCTGCAGTAAGCGTATACATAGTCAGTAGTTAATGTTTTATTTATCCGAATATATTCGGTTACAAGGGCTCTATTTCTGTTGCAGCTGTGGAAGCTGGCTTATTTGTCTTTGTTAGGCATATCTCTGAGTTTAGTGACTGGGCTGCAAGTGGGCTCCGAAGACCCGTTATAAATTCTGTGGATTTCACTGTGCTGAAAGAAAGGAAACTTTTGGATAAGTTGGTGTAAATCCTCTTCTTCTTTCACTACCATGCTGACTGGCTTTCGTGATCCAGAAAATACCACTTACATTCGGATACAGCAGTAATTTCCCCAGGTAATATCACAGAAAACAGCACTGGCTCCCCATGCATAAATTGTTTTTATTTATTTATTTATTTATTTATTTATTTATTTGAGGAGATTGGGAATCTTCCATCGGAATGATTTTCAGACGGAAAATGCAGTTTTCACAAAGTATTAATTTTTCATCAGGAAAATCTAAATAAAATATTTTTGTTTCATGCTGGTTTGGGCTGAATCAGACTATTTCATTTCGTTGAACTGACCCAGAAAGTTTTATTGGACTGATTTGAAATGAAACATTAATCTGCATTTCCCTATGGCACAGTGCCTTAGAGAGTTGACGTTTCGGCCTCCATTCTCTCCTATGGGACGAGCTTCTATAATGCTGTGCAGATTTCTTTCTGAAAAAGCTCTTTGTGGTGCGTCATGGGAGGCACATGACCCAAAGTATGTCATGGGAAATGTAGTCTAACCAGGGAGCCTGGCCCATAGGGGAGAATAGGGGCATCAGGCTTCCATACTATAGTTCCCAAGAGGCAACACATCCCAGATGGAAAATGCAGTTTTAATGTTAAACTGATTTGAAACAGGTTTCAGAGTAACAGCCGTGTTAGTCTGTATTCGCAAAAAGAAAAGGAGTACTTGTGGCACCTTAAAGACTAACCAATTTATTTGAGCATAAGCTTTCATGAGCTACAGCTCACTTGAGCTTATGCTCAAATAAATTGGTTAGTCTCTAAGGTGCCACAAGTACTCCTTTTGATTTGAAACAAAGCATTTCAGGTTCTTTCAAGAAACCAAAATAAAACATTTCAGTTTGGGAATGTCAAAACGTTTTGTATTGATCAAAAGTGGTGAAATGAAATGGTTTGGTTTGACATATCTGAATCAAAATGTTTTGGAATTTCCATTCCATGAAAAATTTTGAAATTTCAACCTATCGTCCCTATTCAGGTCAAAAAACTGTTGAAATGTCAGAACTTCCCACAAGATGGAAATTCCAAATGTTGCTCATCTGTAATTATTTTCAAATACTTTTAAAAAGTATACTAAAATACACTCTAGGTATTTGGTAACAACCCAATTTCCTTAAGACTGGGGGAAGAACTTTTGGGGGTGTTTGGTGGGTCTCTGTTTCTACTTGTACAGTACTTGTACATTTCCCATTATTGTGGTAGCTGAGTGTTTCACAACACCCCTGTGAGGTAGAAAAGTACTATTATCTTTGTTTACAGATGGGGAATGGAGGCACAGACTTAGTGACTTATGCAAGGTTACACAAGAAATCTAGGGTAGAGCTTGGACTTGAACACAGGTGTCCTGACTCCTAAGCCAGCCTCCTAATCACAGGATCAGAATGGATTTCCCCAAATTGTTTTATTTTAGACTAACAGCAAGACAAAAGTAGAGATTCAGTGAAAGAGATCATGGTGTATGCTCTCTCTCCTGTAACAGTGTGCACTGAATTGAACATGAATTGGTTGCATTAGTGGAGCTGTCAGAGATCTGCAGAATACAAAGATGCTAAGGGGAATCCAAGCCCATTTAAACTGAACATATTAAGTCAGATAAGCAAATTCCAGCCCCCAGGGATTTAGCAGACTTGATACGATGCTGTTTGCCTAGACTCCCTAGAGAGTAGCAACACTGACCAGAGGGACCCTGTGTTGTGGAAGCCTATCCCAAAGCATCGATTGGCTAAAAGGGACAAATGTAGTTTGGCTCTTTCACTGTGATGGGATGTAGTTCTGGGTTTTATTTACCAAATATTAGGGCTGGAGCTTCCATTACTTTTGGCTTTCTCCTTCCCTTCCTGTCTAGTCCGGCTCCTTCAATGTCTATAGCAGCCTCTGTTCTCTAAGGCAAAGCCTGTATCTCCGCAATACAATACTTGCCTTCTCTCACATTCAGACTGAAGGTCTAGACGCTTTCTCTACCTTTTGTTAGTGGAGGTCAGAGGTTAGGGAGTGTTCCCAGCCAGTCTTCTCTCGACTGATCAGGGAATGCATCCCAGAATACGGAGCTATGCTTGGGAAAGGAAATGGGGACTCCGCCAGTGGGAGTAACCCCGCTATTTAAACATGCTCAGATTTATAATTATCAAGGCAGCTCCCAGAGAGAAATGTGCTTTTGAAATACAGTCAAGATTACTCCCACTCCAGTTCTTACATGCACAGATGCTCAGCTGACACCGTCTAAATAAAAACCTTTTAGCCTATGCCAATAAGTCTAGAGCAAACTGCCAAAAAGCATCTAGGACCAAGATACAAAACGAAGTCAGGTCTCAGCAGAGGGCTTTATATATAAAGGGTGCAGCTGACCTGCCTCTGTCTCTTGAAGCCCGCATACAAGATGGTTCAGCCTTTAGGGCTTTATTGAATGTAATAGTGGAATTGCAAAGGTTTTCAGCAGATACAAAGCAAATAAACTGCCAGCAACAAAGTTGTTGATTCTTTTACGCAGATTTGTGATGAAATATTTGTTAATTTTTATTTCTTTAAATCACAGATGGTTTTTGTTTGAAGGAGAATTGTTGATCTGCAATTTTAGCTTTATTCAGTGCATGTCTTTCCTGTGTCTCTCCTCCCCTGCCCCCTACCGTCCAGCTTCCCCTAAACTTAGATCATCCCTAGCTTTACCTTTCATTGGACAGTTTGGGTCCAGTTGTGCCCCTGCTACTAAAGTCTGTGTTTGGCCCATTTGCCTGATAACTGAAATTGTTAGATAAATATGTTGGAAGCACATTTATCACAGTCCCATGGAAAGAGGACAAAAAAAACTGGCAGGTTAGTACTTCTTTTCATTTAATTAAAAACCATTTAATAGTAACAGTGGGCTTTCAAATCCTGAAGTGCTTATTCAGGTAAAACTCTCCGTGAAGTAAAATGATTCAAGATTTGCCCCACTTTTGTGTTTATATGTGTGTGTGCATATCACATGTGTAGAGTGCGCATATGTAGGATAATATATACAAGAAACTTCTTCAGGATTCTGTGGACAATGAAATTATGAGCATTTTGGGTGGGAGGGTTGGGGTTTTTTTTCCCTCTCGTGGAGTTTGTCCTGTCAAATACAGTGGTTTTAAAAAGAATACAAGCGATAGCTATTTCTCCAGATATCTAAGGCTATTATCTCCGGCTTTTGCCAAAATGAGTCAAGGAAGAATTCTATATAAACTCCATGGTTGATTTGACAGCTGCAGAATTGTGGTAGGTTTGAAGCCTGATTGTTAAGCGGAAGAGATGTAATTTTTACAGAGCACATCTGTCTGGTAATTTACATCTTGGGAGAGGTTAGAGGGGGAACAAAATCCAATAAACCTACTCCCCACCCTAGCCCTAAAACCCAGGTACTTTAACTAGGCTGGAAGTAGAAGCCTCGGTTCTGCAAAGCTGGTTTTGGAATTGGGGAGAGCCATTTTAAAAAAACAGAGGTATTGGGGGGTCCCCTTCAAACATTTGGTTTTTCAATGTCTTGCCAAAGAGTGACTCTCTGAATTTCTCCATTCCAGTTTGGCAACTGTTTGAGCCCATGTGCCACCAATTACCCACAAAGACACAAACACACATAATCATTCAAAATGGAGCTTTTGCCAGAGGAACTCTTTTATGATTAGGCCAGATATCTTGAGCCAGTGGTAGGGTTGCCAGGCATCCGGTTTTCAACCAGAACACCTGGTCGAAAAGGGAACCTGGCAGATCTGGTCAGCACTGCTGACCGTGGCATTAAAAGTCCGGTCGGCAGTGCAACAGGGCTAAAGCAAGCTCCCTGCAGCTCCCAGAAGTGGCTGGCATGTCCCTGCGGCCCTTAGATGCAAGGGCAATTAGGGAAGCTCTGCACACTGCTCCTGCCCTGAGCACCGGCTCCACAGCTCCTGTTGGCCGGAAACTGTGGCCAGTGGGAGCTGCGAAGCCGGTGCCTGCAGGCACAGTGCCACCTGGCTGCCCCTGCACCTAAGAGCCGGACATGCCGGCCACTTCTGGGAGCCTTGCGGAGCCAGGGCAGGCAGGGAGCCTGCCCTAGCCCCGCTGTGCTGCCAACCGAGAGCCGCCTGAGATAAGCTCCACCTGGCTGAACCCTGCATCCCGAACCCCAGCACCCCAAACCCCCTCCTGCACCTCAACCCCCGGCCCCAGGTTGGAACCCCCTCCCGCACCCTAACTCCCTCCCAGAGCCGACATCCCAATCCCCTGCCTCAGCCCTGAGCCCCCTTCTGGAGCCCGCACCCCCCTCCCACATCCTAACCCCCAGTCCTGAGCTCCCTCCCACACCCAAACTCCCTCCTGGAGCCCACGCACACACCCCCTCTTGAACCCAAACTTCCTTCTGAAACCTGCACCCCGCAGACCCTCCCGCACCCCAACCCACTGCCCCAGCCCTGAGCCCACTCCTGCACTCCAAACCCCTCATCTCCAGCCTGGAGCCCCCTCATGCACCCTGAACCCCTCATTTCTGGCCCCACCCCAGAACCCACACCCCCAGCCAGAGCTCTCACCCCCTCCCACAGCCCCTGACCCAGTCCAGTGAAAGTGAGTGAGGGTGGGGGAGAGAGAGAAGGGATGGAGTGAGTGAGGAACTGGGCCTCGGAGAAGGGTCAGGGCCTTGAGGAAGAGGCAGGGCAGGGCAACGGTGTTTGGTTTTGTGCCATTAGAAAGTTAGCAACCCTAGCCAGTGATTGCATTAGCTTAGTGAATCGACTTGCAATCCTTCCCAAAATCTGTACCCCATAACCCCAGTCTGGCTCACCTTGCACTAAAAATTAACCAATTGACTTTGGAATGCAAGCAGGATTTGGCATCTTGATACTCTCTACAGTTCCTGCTGGCTAGCACACATGTCATGCATACATACACTGGGCCCAGTCCCATTAACGTCAATGGAAAGAGGTAACTGCGTGTAATGTGAGTCTGATTGGGCCCCCTGCAAATATATATTGGCTCATCATCAGAGCGGCACCAAAAATCTTTGTGACTTCTCACTTTAAAAGAGTAGCTCCGCTGAAGATAGAGGTGATTTCTAAGCACACAAATTTAAAACTGCTTCAAGTTAAAAATGGCACTTTAACCCTTGTAGAAATCATCTCATTTTGAGTAAAATAAAACACCCTTTTGGCCGTGGGTTCAATTCCAACCAGCGAAAGCTTATCACAGTAATAGATGGATAATTTTTGAGATGCATGTTGACCAGTGCTAAAACATCCTTATAAATGGCTTCTAAGGTGCATACGCTACAATAAATGCAATACTTTTGTCTGGTAAGGATTCTGTAACACCTGACCGAATAGGGCACAGGAAGCAATTACGGGCTAATTGCATCTTTGGACAGCAAAACCTGTAATGCATTTAACACTGCTATTCTTATAGGGGAGAATATTAAACTTTTCATAAGGGAAGAAAAGCATCCAGCTCCATTCTTTACTGCTCAGTTTAGTAATTTCTTCCAGATAACCAACACATCTGTGTCAGTGCAATTAAAACAGAAATTCTGTCTAATGAACAGTTGTAGCCCTTGGGCTATTGCAGAATAAGCTGTGAAGTTGGGAACAGTCTTATTAAAATAATAATTAAGCAATGAGTGGGGGGGGGACACAAATGGGGTAGAGGGGAATGTTATGGTGCAATAAACAGATAATCCGATTTTGAACTTAAAAGACAACCCCCGCCCCCCTCAATCCTACACTCCACTCATAACTGCCACATGAAGCAGCTAGAATAGAAACTGTGTGTGCATAACTGCCTTCTCTTCAGAACATGCTTTTGATGCCCTTTGTAATGTCTGGCCAGTTTTACCTTATCTTATAATAAAATCAGATCTTTAAAAGTCATAGCCTTACACTTGGGTTTTGCTGAAATTGTTGCCCGGTAGCATTATCTGTCAAGAACATTCATTAATCTCTACTGCATCACAGGCGTTGTAAATCTAATCAGTTAAGCCAGATCAGATATTTTGCATATTCTTTATAAATATTTCGGCTCTCAAACAGATGATAAAACTGGGGTGGAAGGGGGAGATGGTTCTTGTATTGGCTGAGCTTTTAACTTTCTGTGCTTCTCCCAGAAAATTGTCCTTTGTCAGTAAAAATGGTTTAGACACCCGTTCGATTTGCATTAAGTTGCCTTTTGCCCCTAAGAGGAGAGGATGATGTCCATTCAGGTTGCATCTCGGTGAAGGTAGACCAGTTGCTATTACATGAAGTGTAATTTATGTATTTTTAAGCCTGCAGCTTTCAAGGCAACATTCAGGTTTTCTTTTTTATTTATGTATGTTGATGCATTTCGTAGTTAACCCTTTATATAGAAAGACTTCCCATTCTAAATCACTCTTTCATGTTCTTGTGGATCACCTAACACTCTTGGAGCTGGGCTTTAAGTACATTAACATCCGTATTAAAGATTCTTTTGCCAAACAAAGATGTATACATCTCTAGTTAATAAAAACAAATGCCAGCCAAATTCCATTGGAAAGATTTATTGGAATGGTTTTGATGGGCTATAGATCGAAGAGCTGTGGGTGGGGTTTTTTTTGTTTGTTTTGGGGTTTTTTTGCTTTTTAAATGTTGGTTATGAACTCAAGTGATTACTAACTATTTTCATTTTAATTCCATCTGATAAATGGTTTCAGATGCAGAAAGCAATACTGCATCTTTAAATGGCTACTCTGTCTGCGCATCTCACAGGACTTTAAATGCCCTTTGTTGTCACAGTCTAGACAGGATGCAGGCAGAATATTTGATATGTTATAACTTATAAGGCAAAGATTTGACAAGGTTGAACTAATTTACCGGCTTATTTAAAACTGAATTTCTAAATATTTCCCCCTGCAAACAGTCGTCTTTTTTTTCGTTTTATTTTTTTTTTGAGAAGTTAGTGCAGTACATTAAACTGCTTAGACTCAGAGAGGAGACATTAGCTTACTGCAGCATGCAGTACTTTAATTGCCCTTTTTATGACTGTCTAGACATCATGCAGATGCATGTTTGTGGTGAGAAGACATTTCCCCCTCTGGTTATATGATAGTCTGAAACCTTTACATTCGCTATCTTTTTACTCCCCAATCCTGGAATGTATGGTTTTCCCACAAATTATTTTACTTTCTTTTTTTTCTTTTTTAAGGGGCACTTCACTCTCCTTTTTGTTTTCTGCCTTTATAATATGTTTTCTTGCAAGTGCTAACATTTTTCTGGGAGAATACAGGTAGGTAGGATGAGTATCTCTTGGAGTTGCATAGGCAGATCACATTACAAAAGCCATGATTATATTTGATATATATTATTTGTGTGCATTCACATTGCGGTAAGAAGAATACAGCTCGGTAGGCCAGGTTTAAGAATGAAAATATCAGCACGGTTTGAATGGGTTTGTGGTTTTAGTTATGGAAATTAGGTGCATTAATTAACCCGTTGCTATAGCTACTACTTTATTGTTAAACAGTGGAAAAGGGACAAGCTGTGTCCATGGATAATCCTCCCCTCTGCCTACCCCCATCAAACTCTTCACCCCCCCCACCAGAGCCAAACTGCAATGTAAACTGCTATTCCCTGCACTCCCCTGAAATTCTCAGGGTCACTGTGTTTACCTATACCACAGGCATGCCCACGGTGGAAGGGGAGGGAGCAGAGCTAGCCATCCACTGCTGCAACCAGACTTAAAAAACCACGAGAGCCAAAAGCACATCAGGATATTTAGGTCCCTACAAAGCTGATTAGAAGCCAAGCTAAAATCACATCTGGGAAGAGTGGGGGGCGGGGGGGGGGGAATAGGCAAGAGCAGAGAATGAAAGAGGGTCTCTTCCCCATCCCCTTGCCCTTGTGAAAACCTATTGTTGGTGTTGACCTCACTGAATAGCTGTAAATTTTCCACTGCAACCCCGTCGTCCATCTACCTTCTGGTTCCTACGTGCAGGGTGGGAGAGGTCTCCGCTGGAAGCGGGCGGGGAGCAGATGTCTCATGAGGATTCCAAACTAATCCCGCTTCTGCTGTAGTGACCAAAGCATATACTAAATAGAAATAGATTTCTGATTGTTTCAAATCATCTTTGTGGCTGGAAAAGGAACAGGGGAATGGTCTTTGGATTAGTGAAAAACAGATTTCTTCTTTTTAAAAAAAATACATAAACACCGGTGCTTGCTCCAGAAGTTAGTTAGCCCTCAGGCAGTGGCCATAATTGTAATGGAAATAAGTTTATTACCCTCTCCTCTGTAATTTTACCAGGCCCATGATATTCCTCCTCGTCTACTCCCCCGCCTCAGGCACTCAAGCCAATTTGAGACTAGAACTATAAAACTGAAATGGCGAAATTCAGATCAATTTCAGATTTTTGTGTGTGTTTGGGATTTTTTTTTTTAGTAAATTTTATGGCTACGGTTGACATTTGCCTTACTTGACAGAAGCAACTGCCTTGTGATGTGTCTCTGGCTTATAAACAAAAGTGACCAAACCAGGCAGGGGGCACAAAAGTAGAGGAAGTAAGAAAATGTAAAGATGTTCTTTTGGTTACTGCATTGGACTAGGAGGAGATCTGGCTTCAAATCCAACCACATCCCTATGCGTGACTTTGGGCAAGTCACTTTGTCTCTCTGTGCCTTGCTTCCCCATGTGTAAAATGGAGTAATAGCATTTCCTCTCTCCCGTGCTTTGACTTGCCTACATAGTCCCCTGTCCTGCAAATACTTTGCTTCCCAAGGAGTCCCATTAGAGTCCATAGAACCTAATGAACTATTAGAGTCAGTAAGATGACCAGCCTGAGTAAGGTTTCAGTGGTAGCGCAAAAAAAACAATGAATCCTTGTGGCACCTTAGAGACTAACAAATTAACATGTGTAAACAAAGGTTACATATGTGCCTAAGTGTTTGCAGGACTGGGACGTTCACCTGTAATATCTTCAAGGCAGGGACAGTATTTTTGATGTGTTTGCGATACCTAGCATAATTGGGACCCAGATTTCAGTCAGGGCTTCTTGGTGCTTCTGTAATACAATAATAATATAACCCTGGGCTGTAATGGGACTGTTGTCTAAATAATGAAAGTGGGATAGGGAAAGGCATGATCAGCAGACTTTCGCATGAAGAACCTCTTCCTTGGTCACAGCAGATACAGTATTGCAAAACTGACTTTGTAGTGCATCCAGTCCCAAGTTCTGAGCTGTCAAGTAATGAAGCAAAGCACAAGTGAGAGTGAGATGTTATCAAATATTATTGTCTTAGGCTAGCAGTGTAACTATGTGTATATGTGCAGGGATCATTATTTGTATCACAGAGCCCAGCTGAGACTAGGGTCCCATTGTGCTTAGTGGTGTACCTGCACATAGTGAGAGATCATCGCTGCCCCAAAGAGTTTGTAACCTAACGCTATGTCTACCCTACAAAGATAAATCGACCTATGTTAGGTTGATGTACAGCCACTGCATTAAGTACTGCGATGGCTGATGTCCACGCTACCCTCTTTCTGTCGGTGGTGCGTGTCCTCACAAGGAATGCTTCCACTGACTGAGGAGGGGCAGTGTGGGGGACTGAGAGCCAGGGCTCACAGCTCCACTCAGCTGCCCCCTGGGGCTTCTCACTTCCCTGCTCCCAGCTGGGAGCAGGGGGGGCAGTCACCCGGGGCTTCTCGCCTCCGACAGGGAGATCCGCATCCAGAGTACGGTTGGTTGCCATGCTCCCAGTGGCCTCCCCAGGAGGCAGCAGAGGGAGCCCAAGCTGGGAGCCTGGGTGGCAGCCCAAAGGGGCAGCAGCCTGGCTCCGGAAGGGGGAGCCAGCTTTCTTGTCAATTTCATGGCTCCAGGGGAGCTGTGAAATTGACAAGAATGACAGCCAACAATGGATGTAAGGAATGCAATGTCTATGGGGACACTGCTTTGCCTTAACTACACTGACATAAGCCCTCCACCTCTCGTTGAGGTGGTTTTATTATGTCGGCATAGCAGGGAGGTTACATCGGCGAAGGAGCATTTCAGTGTGTACACCTCTACTGTTTTATTGACAAAAGCTGACTTTTGTCGAAAACACCTGTGTAGTGCAGACAAGGCCTTAGACAGATTGTGACTCTCCTATGCATATTGGTGAAGTTACTCATGCAAGTAGTCTCACGGTGCCCCATGTACAGTAACTACTGACTAGTGCAGGTAAGATCGTGATTAGTCCACAAATCCTAAGTAGACAAGTCAAACAAAGTGCTGGGGGAGAGGCAATATTATGGAGAAGCTGAGGCAAAAAAAGATTAATTGATTTGTCAGGGGTCACACAGGAAGCCAGAAACTGAACCCAGTTCTTCGGATGCCCAGGTCACAGCCTGACCCACAAGACACTCATTCCTTGGGGGTAGGGGGGGTGTATGTAGGTATATAGAATACACACGTAATTTTCCCTTTATTTCATTATTCCTTCTCCAGATTCAAAACTTCAGAACATACATAACTTAACCTGCTTTGGTGTGATATTTCTGACAATGGCTCAAATGTATATTCTGCAGTAGCTTTTCAATAGCAGCAGGAAACAGAGCCAGTTACTATCCTACAGAAAACAATCTATAGTGCCCCTACCAGAGGGGATCTAGACTTTCACAAGTAAGTGTGGAACTGCATGCGAAAAGTCCTGTGAACACCAGCCAGCTCTCCAGTACGGTGACAGACAGAGCTTAAAAGAAGATGGGAGTGGAAACCTATTCCATCTAATTGCTGTTAGTTTTCTGGGGAGGTGGCAAAGCTCTCTCTGGAAGAGGTTCACTCTCCTCAGAGAGTCCCTAGCTGACAATTTGGTGAAACAGATGTGGGCAGCAACAAACATCTATTTCTATAACTAGAAACAAATTTGGTAATTGCCTCTTTCAACAGGACTTGCTCAAGCAGGAAATGAAATTCCTAAATGGCAGTTAGCAAAAGTATTTATAGCTAAGTTCGTAAATGAGATGTGCTCTTTTGTCATGAGTTTCTGATGGCTGGGGGGAAAAACCTATCCAGCAGCAAACCACATATTGATCCAGAGTGTTTCCAGTGTACATGGGACTATTCTGTCTCGTTTTAATAGAAGTTTAAAGCACTCCTGGCTAACCAAAGCATCTTTTTTGTCTTTCAGAGTGTATATATACAGGGGTTGATTTCTGATGTTTACACCAGTGTAAAGCCATTGGTTTGTGTGGAGTTGCTCCTGATTGATGCCAGTGTGATTGGCACAGTCTCTCTGACTTTCTTGACCCTCTGTACAGGGCCTCATGCAAAACTGGAGGCCTGGGGGTTATTGTTGTCTTTTGGTCAAGGGTGGAGTTGGGGTCTGACTTTTCTCTCTTTGGACAGGAGAGGTGGGTGGGTGCTGAGAGATCATGCCATAAAGCTTCAGCTGTTAATTATTGCTGTTGCTAAGGAGAATAAAAGGGGGAATTCAGCAACTCAGTGGGCTTTGTTTCTGGTACTTGAGCAGCCATCTAGCTGTGGTAGCTTTGTAGAGTTGACAAGGGATGGTGAAGTAGCTGTTTTTGCTTACTCTTTGGCCGGTAATGGCTAGAGGAGGGGGTTGAAAGTCTGTATAAAGTGTAGTCGGTCTATAAGTATAAAATCAGATTCTGAATTTAAAAAGTAAAATGACCATCCCTACTCTTGGAAATAGCTTCCAAAATGTGGTACACAAACTCTGGTTCTTCCATAAACTCCGATGGGCTTTGGAGGAGTCTCTCTGTGCATAAAATATGTTGGTTCAAAAGACTTCATGGGGGGAAACTGGACAAAAAAGGGAGTTAATCTTTAAAAGTGTCTCACTGTCCTAAGGGATTGCCATTTAGTTCATATACTCTCTCCACAACTCCTATAACACTGGTTAGTCTCTTCCCTGTCCCCATTGCTTCCTCCTTCTCCCTCCCCCTCCCCCTAACCCCATGTAATGAACCTCTCCCAACACGGTGCTGGAATTATTTGTTGCCAACTTTCTGTCTTTCTTTTTTATTTTTTTTACAATTACTTTAAAACAAAAAGGTGACCCAACTGAAAAATTTGCTGATTTTTAACATTAATGATCATAAAGCTTCAAGTAAGTGGTAAGGATTGTCAGATAGATCCTTCTCAGTTCCTGGGAGCTTTGGCTTTGAACTTGACGGACTCTTATTCCTTAAGGCTGTGTCTGTGCTAGCTTGGTTAAACTCCCATCTTAGCACTATAACTAGCAGAAGTGCGACACAGTTGATTTTTAGGGCAATAGTCAGAGCAGGTCTAGATGATGCTGTGGCAAAAATGCCTAAGGCCCATCTACACTGATGTTGCCACTGTTGCTGTCACTGGCAATCGTGAAATGAGGGTGATTTTCTCCAAAAAGGCTAGGTCCTAAGAACTCACGGCCATACTTTGTCTGTGACTCAGGTAACCGATGACACTTGCTTATCCAGTCTGACAAATGAAAAACTGAGCTGTATTAAAGTGCAGTTATGGTCTGAGAATTGACGCGGAGGGTGACATCTTGGTGTTTCATCTTTCTCGAGCAACGATTTCTGTTGCAAGCTAGCTCCCTTTCTGAGTCAGTGTGATTTGTTACTCCTTACCCCCAGTGCTACAGTTCTCAAGCTGGAATCAGTATGTTGTGCGGCGTTATTTCCGCTTTGTACAACACAGTTGACCATGTTGACTTGGGAAATATAATGTAGCTATTAAGTGTGCTGAGGCAGAAGTGATGCATGAAGCAGAACTGAATCAACTCACTCTTCCATAGTTATGTACCTAGTTCTACAGTGCTGGCTATTATGGGCCTGATTCCAGTCTCATTTATGTCCATGTTTTTTGCCAGTATAACTCTGTTGACTTCGAGATAGTAACTCCTGCAATGCATGTGAGAGCAGGATGGGGTCCTATATTCTTTTTTTCACTATTTTCTATCATGCATTGTTGACAGATGTACTGAGCTGATGTTATTTGGAAGGTAAACAGACAAATCTGTGCAGTAACAACCAGATGCCATGTTTGACGGTCCATATTTTCTCACAATGACCATCCTCCTGATGTGCAAGTGATAAACTAGAGAAATGTACCATCTTAGTGTTTGCCCTTTCTTCCCATCCTCTCCAGCTTTGGTAGCAAGAACATTAGAGTCTCCCTAATATGTGGTGTTTGGGATCTGGTGAGTGCAGTATCTATAAACCAGGAGCTGGATTCTGTGCTGTGCCACCTTTGGGCAACCACTGAGTTCTGGCTCTTGTAAGGGCTGAAACAGCTCCCAGCATAAGTTAGAGCAGCTTCAAGGACAGCAGGCCTCTTACATTGGGGAAAGTGCAAGGCTGTTCATGTCAACCCAATGCTGCCCCTTTGTGTTCCTGTGTGGGTGGAGGAGTAGGAATTGGCCCCTACATTCTCCGTTGGATAATCAAGGCATCGCAGGTAGTCCAAAAGGCAGTTGTTACACACAAGTTAAAAGCTGTATTCCTAACTGTTAATATTAGACTTTTTTGTAAATCTTTTTTTGGATCACCAACAAAACTCCTAGGGATGTGTATTCAAACTCTCTGCTCTGTCTGGAAAAACAGGGGTCCAAGGTCTGGCCATGTTGCTTGACCCGTGTAACACTACAGCATTACGCCAGATACTCATGTATCTGTAACCCTGCAGCTGGTCTCAGCTCTTCTTACTCAAGCAGATTGTCTGTTTGAGTCTTGCCTTCAAAAAGGTGCTGCTTGTTCCTAAATCTCCCAGGAGCTCTAGCCTTTCCATGATTTAGGCACTGCTGCCTCAAACAGCAATAGGGCATCTTCTGATGTTGCCAACAAGACTTTGGCCAACATAAACCTTACTGTTCGCTCACCGCGTGTGTGTCTGGCTTTAGAGCATGAGGTACAGGGAGGGCAGGCTTTATTTTGTTTGTTTGTTTTCTACTGAAGTGATTAAGTCTCTATTTGGGCAGATCCTGATTTTTCAGGGCATGCCAAGTGCTGGGAGGCTGTAAGCTCTTTGTGGCAAGAACTGAACTCCTGTTTATCTTTGTACAACACCTAGCAAAATGGTGCTGTGGTCCAAACTGGGGCCTCTGGGCACTACTTCTGTACAAATAACAGGCATGCTTTGAAACTCAGTGACAGAGGAAGGAAGTTGTCTGACTATATCTGGCCATGCGTGTCAACAGCTGACAGACAGACATGACAGGGTATCTTCTTTCTCCCCTTCCCGTTCTCCTTTTCAATAACCAGCACTTGATTTTCATGGCTTCTGAGCACCCATATCTCCTTCTGGCTCCCACTGGAGTTTGGGTGCTGAGCCCTGCTGAAGATCAGGTCCGTAAGTTCTGGTGAAAGGCAGCATCTCTGGCTGCCCTGCAGTGATAGATTGTGGGCCTGAGGTTTCAATGCCAAACCTTTAATTGGCTTGTTCTTTGGGAAACTGCACATGCAGCAGTGTCTCCCTTCAAGTGCAGGAGATGGGTGGGTCCTCCAGGCAGCTGGCCCAAAAGTAGGCTGCGTTACAGAAAGCTACAATATTATTAAAGCAATCCAAAGGCTTGAATAGTGAAAAGCATTTCCTACTGAAACCGGGATACACAGGACTCCTGCTCTTCCCTCTTTTCCAAGAGCTGCTTTTCATTTTCTCCCGCAGGTTCTGTGGGGCATCTTGTTCAAAAGTCCTGCAGGTCACCACACAGGCTTGAGTTGACTCTCCTATTATGGATGGCGGCCCAGTGTTCTGTATGTCCAGCATCCTACTGTGTCTCCTTCCCTTTCCCCATCAAGCCTATCAGGTACAGAATTATGGAAGCTAGAAATGGGGGATGAGTGCATGGAGACCTATTGGCGCAAAATCCAAAATGGGGGTGCAGAACGCTATATGGTGAACACCATCTGATTTAGGCATCTTCTCTCTCTCCTTCCCACTACTTGTCTTATATCGTTAACACCTGAACCTGTCTTAAAGTCAAAACCTTGCACTGTCTTTGTATTTCCTTTACAGCTGGTTCTACAAACTGGCACTGCCATCAGGGACTACAAGGAATCTGTTCAAGCAAAAGATGCCCCGGGCGGGGGGAAGCATGAAAGGGTTAGAAAACCAGGATGAAAATAGAAATTAGGATTGTGCACATAACCGTTACATTTTCTTTGTGAGTCACATTGTTAGGGCAGCCGTTTGGCTGTTGGAGGTGTTAATGGAAAATCAGAAAACAATACATGATCAAAAGTACCCACCATGGATTGCTGAACCTCTTTTTATTAATTCCTCCAGCTACTTCTGTCTTGCTTGGAAAGTGTGTGTGTGTGCGCGCGCGCACGCGCACTCCCTGTTCCGAGTCCAAGAAAATATTTTTAAAACTCCATTTGGGAGAGTGGGACCTTTAAACCCATATAAGTTGACGTTTAGTTTCCAGAGATTGTAGAGGAAGTTGAAGTGTGTGGCCAAATGTATCACAATGCCGCCACTTTTAGAAAATAATGGTAGATTGCAGCTTTATTGTAGTCAGCAATTCACTTCAGATTGTATAAGCTTCAGAACACACTCCTCAACCTCATTGTGTTTCGCTCAAACCTATTTTAGATGTAGGAGAGGACAGGGTATTTTTGTTGAATTGAAAAGATATTACACAATCAGAATATTATTGTTTTAAGTGAATTCTCCTCCTGATGTGAGATGGCATTTCATACCAACTTGCCTAAACTCTGCTAGAAGTCCTACCCTATTCTCTTACTTCACTGGGCTGAGTCACATTCATAAAGTGAGACTTCACAAATAGTTGCAAATGGTTTATGAAGGAGTAACACAGGACACCTAGATTCTATTCCCACCTCTGCTACTGTCTCATTATGTGACCATGGGCAAGTCCCTTAACTTCTCTGTGCCTCATTTTCCCAGTTCTGCCAAAAAGTGTCTACAAAGTTGGATCGGTATTTAAAGTGCAACAAGACCCTTGTATGCAATGCACTATGCAAGGGAAAAACGTTGCATAAAGGTCTTCAGTGCACAGAAGTAAAACTTCTCCATTCAGTATTTCTGCGGTATGCTTGCATCTTTGAGCAGGATTCTGTTTTTTTGAGCCACTGGGTGAGATTTTTAAGAGGGCTCCAAAGGCTTCTCACCTCAATCACAGGGAGTCATCCCAGTGTGGCTGACAGCGGTGTCTCCTATGACAGGTTACACTCGAGCTGCTAACCTAGTTTAGAGTCAATTAAGTCCCTAAAAGATTGTTAGCTCCTCTCTCCCCTCCCACTGTCAACCATGTCTGTTTCATGAATTCACATAACCCTCCTTATACCTCTTAGACCAGTGGTGGGCAACCTGCGGCCCGCAGACCGCACAAGGCCCGCCAGGGTAATCCGCTGGCGGGCCAGGCCGCGAGGCATTTTGTTTACAATGACCGTCTGCAGTCACAGCCTTCCGCCTGCATTATCTCCAGCAGTGCTGTGGCTAAGGGAAAAGGATGTTGAAACTGACTAGAATTAAATTCTATCAACATCTTTAAAGATGAATATCCTCAAACTACCCACTGTGAAAAAAAGTCCTCAGTCCCCTGTCTTCTGAAAACTATTCTGATGCTCAGGAGGATGTTACTCAAGTTGCCCCTTAGTTCATTTTCAAGAGGCAAATTTTAAATCTGTTAATCTTCCTATAGCATTTACTGAGCACTGGTAGTCAGGCAACAGGAATCTTTTTGCACAAAAGATATCCTGTTCAGTATCCCAGTGTAGCTTCAGTATCCCAGTGTAGCTAGCTACAACAGTTATTTGAAATACCTTAGACAAATTCAGAATCCAAGGCAAATAAATGTACAATGCCGGAAATAGTTCTTTAGCCAGTCCATTAACTTCTTGGGGCCCATTTCTTGAACTTCTTAATTAAAAAATAATACCCTATTTTCAGAGGAAACTGGCCTCTTTGAGAGGTGAAGGCTTTCATGTGTTGATTTGCAAACAGCCATTTTATCAATCTTACTGGAAAAGAAACCAGTCCAGGAACACCTACCAATTTATCCCTCCTGTAACTCTAAGTCGAGTTCCATCTCTGTATAGTCTTTCTTCCCCCTTAGTACTCAACAGGAGAGTCCCTTATCACTTATGCAGAACATGACCAAATCAAGATAAAACCAAATTCCCCCTCAAGCAGAACCAGGCTAAGTGAAAGAAAACCTACTCAGTACTTCTCCTGAGCAGTGCTGATAATGACATTGGCAGTGCGAGAGGGTGGCTGTGATTCAGAGAAAAACGTTGTTTCCACTGGACTCTAAAACTTGTAATATAATAAAATCTGTGTTCCTTTCAGTCTATTTTCTTCTTTACAGTTTCAGAAATTCTTGCTCACTTCCTGTTTCTTTTTTTCTACTAATTTAATTAGCCTTGCTATATAGATTAGCAGTAGATGCTAGTGAATGAAAGCTGCGACTGAGTTTCCATTATAAACCCAGCTTTGGCCACCTCTCTATAACCTGGTGTTAATAACACTGGGGAATTTTTAGAACTTTCCCTGGTATAGACAGGGCTTTTCTTGTTATACCTTCTTCCTGTATTCTCCTCATCACCCAGGACTTTCGACCCCCTTTGCATATTACTCAACAACCACTTTTTATGTTGGTCGCCTGGACCTGTCTGAGGGTCAGAGAGGGGCAGGGACTTGACTGAGGGCGCAGTGAAAGAAAGACGTTGAAAAGAGTTGACTTTGTATAGAAACAAGCCAGCCTTTTTGTGATCGGGTTGTGCCCCCCCTCTGTACCTAGAGGGACTCACTGTATGTGGATCACCCCATTTCCACCTGGACAAGGGGTACAGTTCCCTCTAGGGCTCTCTCTCTTCCCCCCCCCCCCGCCCCCCCCCAATGGTGCCCCCTTTTCAGGGATCTGTGCTAGAGGAAAGTAAGGAGTGGAGAGCCTGGGGAGAATGTGGGGAGGGATTCATACTATACTAGCCTGATAGAACTTACCTGCGGAAAATAGAATGACCCTCTTCTGCATAGCCCCCTCCTTGGACCTTCCACAGGCCAGAAGGTTCAACAGTTAGGACAGCACCACTGGAGCCATGCTACCAGGGGACCGTGGAGGTGCTGGGGAAGGGGGTGCAGCTGTAAAGGGGTCCACCCGGATCCCTGAGAGGGGGATTGGGAGTAGGCTGAAACATATTTGACGCTCCTTCCACTCCGACCCCTCCCAAACTCTATTGAAAACCTTCCCAATGGGATGATATGGGTTGAGCCTAATGGAGATTTACTTCCCCAAAGCAGCATCTTCGACCCTCCTGCATTAAATCTGGTGCACAGGTAGGTAGGGAATGGATTACACACAGATACACACCCTAACCTTCTCTTAGTCCTGGCTCAGCACTTATGATGTATGGACAGTGACTTGCTAAAATAATTCAGAATGCCACTGCTTTGATGCTTCCTTTCACAGAGGTCTCTAGTGTCCAGCCAAACTCGCAGGGCATGGGCACAGAGGATGTGAGGCAGCCTCTATTATTTTGGCATTTGTTAGGGTTCAGAGAAAAAGAAGTGCAGACCTGTGGAGTATGTGGGCAAATACTGCCTGAACGATTATTATAAATGGAAACCTGTTTCGTCACCCGTGACCGGATCCAAGAGAGAGAATTAGCCCGTGGTTTTAGCAGGAAATAGGATGGACATTTTCTTTCTTTCAGTAACAAAACTCATCAAACCGTTACTCCCTTTTTTTCTTTAATTTATTAACACAAGCAATTAACTTCTCTGAAGAGTAACATCTCTATATAATCTTTACTGCTGCTCTAATGTGTAAATGTTTGTCTTGAAAATGACAGTGATAAGTCAGAGCAAAGGACAGAAGAATCTTCTTTCTGACTCACTGCATGGTCTTGTCCAAGCCCTTGAACCTCTCTGCACCTCCGCTTTCCCTGTCTGTAAAGTGGGGATAAGAATACTAACCCACCTTAGAAGGAAAATAAAGCCTATGTATTAAAGTTTTAAATCTCTCAGTTGTCCTTGGAAGGAGCTATTTTAAATGTTTATGAGGGTGAAAGTATGGCCTTATTTAAGTCAATAACAAAATTCTCATTGACTTCAGTGGGGTCAGGATTTCACCCAGAGCTTTTGCACACATGTGAATTTTGTATGTATAGAATGACACACATAGTTGTTTACATAAAAGTGGTCTTGCACAATCAGAGGCTGACCTGAGCCTGGTTGAAAGCTTGGCCCTAAATCAATGTATCCTGTTCATAAGGGCTTGCCTGCCTCTGATGCCAGCTGCCTCATTATCTCGCTGCTTCCGGAGCAATCATAAAATATCGTTTCAGATGCTCTCTTCAAAGAGTGTTTCATTAAAACCAGAGGTGATGAGTGATCCTCCACTGGTTTTGATGCCAGTCTAGGTAGCATCCAAAAGTTCATCCCAAACCTTCTGGGTTGGAAAATGAGCTGTGAACCTTTAAAAAGTGAGGTTTTCTTACAAGGTGCCTGGTATTTCTGGATTGGATCTGGTGCTTGGACCACCTTTCTTCTGATACTGTGATTGAGCCACCTCCAATCCTGGCAAATACCTAAGAGTGCATGAAATTTATGAAGAAAAGTTTTTAAAACTCAGCAAGAACACACATTTGGGATATGGTTCAGAATCTAGATTGTGGTCTAGATCAGTTCTTTGTATCATCTGAACTGCCCCAGAAACTGATTTAAATAAGGAATTCAAATGACAATATCAAGAGAATTTGGATGAAATGGTAGTCAAAGTAAAAGAAACAAAGCATTAGAGGAATCCATTTCTCCAAGACTTCCTTTGACTCTGAATTAATATGCTTAACTTTAAGTCTCGCTAAAAACGTTTTTAGTTTCAGCCCAGTTTACCATAGCATGTATGATCTGTGTATTCTTTACCAATTTGTAAAACAAGAAAGTGTAGTTGGATTACTATCTTCTAAATAATTTGGCCCTCCCCACCCTCACCCCCTTCTATTGTATGGTATGTAATACACATAATGACTAAAGCTTATGGATAGTAATAGAATTGTTCTGACTTGCAGATTGTATCCAACTGAAAGCAAAGGTCTTACTGGAAAATACTCTTCTGAAAACCACCCTGTACCTTTGTACCTTACAGATTTAGGTTTTTTTTTAATTAGTTCAGCAAAATAGAGGTATATTTTCCATACTTACCTTGTTCCCCTATAGCGGTGGAGTATTGGCTATCATAAATAAATGGTATAGCAGAAAAGAACAGTTATTGTTATCTATTCTGTATATGGGAACAATAATTGTAAAATAAGGAAATGCATTTTAAATCCTCACATTTCAAATGCATCGCAAATATCATGTGGCAAAGCTGGTTATGCTTAAAAGCTGAATACTTGCACCACCTGATACTTGGAAAGAGTAATGATCATTGGTAACGGTATGAATATTAACCCAAATCACTGTCTTCTTTTTAAACAAAATGTAAACCTTTTGTGAATGAAATGCTCAATGGACATAGTATTTGAAATGCTCCTAGCAGCTTTCAGAAAGTTTGTTCCTTTCAATGTCTGGTTCAGTTTGATTTTAAATTCTAAAGAACCAGGTCTTCATTCAAATGAGGACTAAATCTTGGCTCTGGTGCTCCTGGAGCCTAGATAAATGAAACGGCTTGCCAGTTGAAAGTCACTCAAATGGGGAGCTGCTGGTCAGAATGACAATGAGTTATCTATCCTCTGCCTTGTCACATAGGGAACAGTTACTAACCCAGATTAGATTTTCATACATTTCAGACACTTTCAGTTCCTAACACCTTCGTGGGCAGACAGAATTGCAGGCATGACCAAATTTGCACATGGTTGTTTTTAACCAGGAAGGGAGTAGTTGTTCCTCTTAGCAAGTAGGCAATTTCTTTACAATAGTGGCACCCACTCTTGGCAAGGCTAAGGGTCCCATTCGGACTTGGCACACTGTCAAAGTATTACACCAAATTTGTTCACAAATTTAGACAAAAAGTCAAAATAGCTGTGTGTGAAGCTATAACTCTGTGCACTTCTGTCATCTGGGGTACACTGTATAGGCTGTGTTTTTTTTGTAGTCCACAAGCTTTGGGAGGCACTTTGGGCTCCTATGTTTGATTTAATGTAACACTATGATCCATTATGAAACTGTTGTTCAAGGACAGAACTGGTTTAAGAGGGCAGACTAGTGATAGAAACTTGAATGCACTACTTGATAAGTGATTTCACTTGGCCCTAAATATCCATTTCCAGAAATTTGTTAATCTGTAAATAGATATCTATATCTATGTAGTTGCAGAGTGATCACACACTGATCCCAAAACCGGCAATGTCTGTCTAGACAGAAAATATAGAGAAACAGGTTGTCACTTAAATGTGGTGTCTGAACCTGTTAGTTTGAAATGTATTCAGGAGTGAAAATTATGCTAAATTAAATTAAAGTGACCTTACTTTCTATTTGGAAGCCAAATTTGTCCATCTCATAAAGCCTGGTGCATTCATAACACCTCCCTGGGGGGAAATTACAGACAGAAATGGAATGAGGTCTCTTCTAATTGAAAAATGACAATGATTAGGAAGCCAAATACAAAACGAGTGGGGTTTTTTTCTTGGGTTTTTTTTTTTTTAGGACACCAGCAGAATTATAAATGATATTCTTTGCAGTCCTGTCATCTCCCCCTCCACCCCATCCCTTTTTATTTGCACAGTGGCTGAATTGCATGGTTATTATATACTTTAGGGTTTATTAATTAGTTTGACTCTAGCTATTTGAATGAAATTTTACTATGTAGATCCCGCTTTCCAGGGAGTTTTCACTAGTTTTGAAAATGAAGCACATGAATACAAGTTAAAACAGAAAGAGGGGTTGGCATAAACTTCGATGCTTCAAGTAGATCTGGCCCTTTTGAAGCTTGAAAAGAGCAAATTGTGTGGGATATTTTTGTTTTTTTCAAAAGGGTGCATGAATGTTCTTCCTATTGTGATACAGCACATCTCAAAATATCTGACTTAGCCACAGGCTCAGATGCTGTGCTGCTCACTGCAGGCTAGAGTTTGGGGGCAGAATGAGACTTGCAGGCATCTCACTGATGCAATCCCCATAGGTAGCAGCTGTGATGGGCACAATAATGTCCAGACACTTGTGGCTGCTGGTGTCTCTATCACCCTGTCATCTAGACCTGCGCTGAAAGTTGCTGATGCATTGCCCGCATGAGAGGCACACTGATGGCAATGCAATGGTGAGAAATCTTTATTTATAAAACTTAGCAGATCCCTCATAGATAGCACCTGGCTGAGATGCACAAAAGTCTCTAAGTTCAGATTCTGATTGCTAGTCCAGTAAAAATCTAGAGTCGCTCTTAGTGATTTTTAGGTGCTTAGGAGCCATTTGCTTCCCCATGCAGACGAAGAGAAATGATCAAGGACATGGGCATAGACATAGGCGCAGGACAGCTGATCCACAGCAGGCGGGAGGTGCTGGTGAGGAGGCGGAGGCTGAGCACCCACTGTTTGTTTTGGGCTTTTTTTGTTTCTTTGTGTTTTCCCCGTGGGTGCTCCAGCCCCGGGACACCCACAGAGTCAGCACCGATGGGATATGAAGAAACAATAGCTGAAATGAGAGGAGTGGACCTGTGATACTGCAAAAAATCTGCTTGTAGGATGTTGAGATTACAAAAGTAATTTCCCTCCCAATTAAGAAATTTAAAGTTCTAATTTTTTTTCTAATGTTAACTTTCCCACACAGCACATATTGTTAAACTAAATTATAAATTTAAACAGCCTAATTCATAATCAAAAGTAGTGAGTGCTATGCGATACACTGTAGAACCAATCCATTTCATCATGTCACCTGCACTCTGCCCACTAATCTACCTCATTTGAGTATTCACTTCTAATATTCCGAACAGCTGCCTTTAAAAGAAAAGGAAAAAACCTTGCCAGAAAGAAATATTTCCTCTTATCTAATAATCATACCATGTTCGAATAATAGCTTTTGGCACCTACGTTGTAATCAGCCAATTAAATTAGTGGCAGACTAGGCAATGTTTGGTACTGGACCAGGGATAGAGTAACAACCTATGTTCCTGACCCTTACACCATCCCCAACCTTCCCCACGGGGAAAACATCCTTTGTTCAATTCCAGACTCTCCAGTCACGATACTTTTGTGTATGCAAATGCTATTTTATGCAGCTTTTAGAGGACTATAAAACTTGAGGTTGGACTCATGGTAACTAAGAGTTTTACAGGTGGGAGGGATATGAAAAACACTCCCAGATGGCTTTAGCTTTACTTATACCAACAAAATTCCTTAAGCAGTTTAGCAAGACTTGGCTAATTGATGAGTCTCACACCCATCGTGTGAGAACTTTTTCTTTATAACCAGCTAGTCTTGTTTTTCTTTAGACAGTCTTCAGAATCTTTTGGAGTAGAACCATGTCCCTTTCTTAGGTTTTATGAGCCATTTGGTCACTGATATCACTCCTTTCTCTTTCTTTCTAGTCACCAAAACATGTGTCACACTTCATCACTGGCAAAGTTGACTTGCCTCCTTAAAATCCAGCTTTGTGTAAATTATGCGGCAAGCAAAGCATTCCATAATGTGGGACGGTGGTTTATCGAGCTGATATTCTCTGTTACAAATATGTAGGAGAGAAAAGAGGGCTCATCATTATAAAGGTTTGCTGTTGTCTGTGCCCTTCTGCTTTAAAGAGCTGTCATACATCTGCTGAAATGGAGTCACTGAGTAACTTGGGCATTTTGACAAGGGCAGGGTCATTAGAAATGGAATGTTCTTCAGAAGTGCACTGTCTAGACTTTGTGCCAAGCCTTAGTTACAGAAAACACACAGGACCTTTGCTGGGACAGCTCAGAGAGAGCATAAAGAGTTCAGATTGGAGAGGCAGACCAGAACTGCAGCCTGAGTAGCAGGCAGTCTTTGTGTCTACTGCAGTTTTAGTTGCTATCTGTACTTTGGCAGATTTTTTGAAATGAGTGTATGGCAAACTCTTGTGAATCCAAGTGCATGTATAATCCCTAGCATGGTACAGGTGCATTCTGAATATCATATCGCTACAGTACCCAGTCATCTTATGTGATCTCCATTTTTCTTCCTGAATAATTGAATGAGGTTCCTCTCCAGATTTCACATGATTGGTGTCATCTTATAGGGAAAGTAGGGGGGGTGATGAGGATATGTGCTGGAAAGTATATTGTACGGTAGCTGGATGTGGAGAGTTTCTAATTAGAACTGATGGAATATGGGAGTTTAGAAAGGCACCTGAGTTTGAAAGGGGTTGTTGCAATATGCTGCCATCTCTTGTAGTCTGGCCACCCAAAGGAAAGTGAACTGGGACACCTCCCCAGTTAGGTCTGTCTCTCCGAACGGCAGCCATTTACAACAGGCCTTTGGATCTGAATAAACATCTCCAGGAACCTTCTTTTTTTAAAGGGCATTTGGTGTTTCCCAGTGGGCAGAGGACCACAATAGCCCCATTAGGAAACAGAATCGCTCCTCCCAGTTAAGTCTGGCCTTCTGCAATTCTGGTACTCTCGTCTCTCTAAAGAAACACAGACTAGCCCAAAAATGCAGGTCTCCTGCTGCCCGGAAGACATAGATGGCAACTATGGGAACCCCCTCTATCCTGCAGACAGGCAGCCATAAATCTGGTTAGTAAAACAAAACAAAAAAAAACCCTTGCTCCTATATGAACCTCCTCCTTGTCAGGCGAGGCTGAGGCCTGTGCAGTGCGTGATAGGACTGCCAAATGCAGTCTGCCCTAACTCCACCCTCAAGGCAGCCTGCCTGTCTGCCAAGTGCTTAGAGCTGTCTAGGAAGCAGCCAAGCATGCCCAGGGCGATAGCAGTTAACACAAGGACAAGGGGATTGTCTCCCTGTCAGGGTTCCTGTTACCTTTAACCTCTCATGGTTGGAAGGAAACAAAAGGACTCCGGGTATTGGTTTAAAGCCTCTCATCCTTTTGGTCATGCAGGGAGACTTTCTACAAAGGGCCCTTGAATGTTAATGGCAGATATTTAAATGAGGCGGAGGGCCTGTGTGACTGTTTCCCTTCATGGCATTGTGTGGCTTTTTGACATGTATCTCATTGAGGTAGAAAGTGCAGAGCTGCCTTTTCTCTGGAGTGGATTTAAAGACCTCTGTTTATTACGGGCCCCAAAAGAAGCCCCAGCGACAGGCTGCAGCTGTGAACGTGGGTGTTGGGGGACAATATGCGCACTGTATGTTATCCATTCAGTGGAGAGCATTACATCTAGATTCTTGAGACTTTGAAAGGCTCTGAAGGGGAGAGAGAACTCTTTGCTGTCGCTGGGTAAATTTCTCCCGCCATCTCCTTTCCAGCCCTTTTCCGTATCCAAGAAGCTCATGCTTGGAAGTTATAGCTTTGTAAAAGTTTGAGAAGGGAGTGTTGGGGGTGGGGGGAATCTAGCAATATAATGCACACATTTTTCTCCAGGGAAGCCTTACCTGAAGTTTTCCCTATGCAGTTGCATTACAAAAAATAAGAAGATTTATAAGAGTTCTTAATAGTTTTTTGGGGGCGGGAAATCTATTAGAATTAATCATATGGGGGTTGTGCCTGGAAGAGATGATTAACTCGCTTTAAACATCCTTCTCTCTCTAGAACCACACATCTCAATCCCAACGGCGTCAAATAGCCCTTCATTCTCCCACAGAGTATGCTGCCTGTGTGATTTTCAGATTAAACCTTAAAAGAGAGCGGTTCTAGGTAGTTGGTATGCTGTGCCCCTCACGATGACATGTGGGCAACTGGTCTGCTTTACTGTTGAAGATCCCATGGCTCCCTTTTTAAGAGAGTAGGGTTTGTCCCTGGGCCTTAGCTAAAACTCCTATTCATCACTGTTTGTGCAGGGTACTGTGAACTGATTGTTCCACTCAGTTGCTTCCTTCCACCCCAGAGGTGGTTGCACTTTCAGTGGTGCTGTAGATAGCTGGGCTCCAATCTGAAAAGACCTGCTCTCACACTTAAATTTAAGTACCCAAGTATTCCCAATGACTTGAAGACATGCCAAAGTCTTGGAAGGTTGTAAGCACAGTCAGTAGTGTTTTGGGGTGCTTTGGGATGAAAGGTGCTGTGGGAAATGTAATATTAAGACTGGTTTGGTGGCAGATACGGCTGCTGCTGCTAAGCAGAGTTAATTCCAAGGTAACTGGCCAGAATTGCCACCTGGACTGTTTTGCTTGACATTTTATTTGCTTTTACTTCACTGCTGCCAGAAGGAAAATGCTCCATTAAAAATATCTGCCTGAGTCAGCAGAAGCCATCCCATCAGATACAGATGTTACTATGATGCTGTTCTGTTTAGGCGCTCTTACATTTTAATGCAAATTACAGTATCTGTGATAGCGGAGGGCACAGCTTTTGAAAAAGTGGTTTCTTTGGCTTTTCTTGTGGAGGAACAGGTTCTATGTAAGTCGTCTGCACTGTTGGCTTTGCTTTTCCTCCCTTCTTTCCCTTGAAATGGCCCCAGTCTTTACAAATATTGCTGGAGGGAAAACAACTTTCCTGAGATTCCTTCTGCTAATGTAGCCCAGATAGAAAAGCACCAGAGAACAGGTGAGCATCTGTGTTCGGCTGACAGAGTAACTTCTTGGCCAGCTGTCAGGGAGCTGAGTTGCTCAGGGTGGCTTCCGGGCTCTCCTTGGATGCTGAATACATCTTCTCGGAACTAGGATTGCATGGACATATTGGTCAAACTGTTACGTGCTATCTCCGATATCTAGTTCCAGCCAATGCATGCTACAGTCCAAGTGAGGAACGATTTCCTTTGACTTTAGGAGTCATTCCACACCAGTTGCTGTCTAGTGTCTGTCTCTTGGAGACACACTGAAGTTAACTGGTAACCTGTTGAGGCTCTTTGTGCCAGTTCACACCATTCAAGCCCCCACTGTCAGCTGGCTGTGCTGAGCACTGAACTGAATGACATCTGGAGATCTGGTATATTGATGTGGTAGGGAGGGGTGCAGTTAGTGTAGATTCAGTGTCTGTCCTCTCATGAAAAGCACGAAGTCTGATCCACTGTGTGTTTTTTTTGGCAGATTAACTGGACCTAGAGAGAGAGACTTGTAGTGTGGGTGGGACTAGGAATCGATTCCAAAGTGTTGCAGGCTTGCTGTGACCCCTTGAGCAGGTCTCTATTTACAAATCTGTAAAACAGGGATAATACTCACCCAACTCACAAGGCTGTTAAGGCCTAAATTTAATACAGATCCTCATCTGAATAAGGCCATGTAAATGTTAAGTGTACTGCAAAACCAAACTCAGTTTTTAAAATTGTTTAATTAAGACCGGAAGTATTTGAGGCGTGCCTTCATTAAATAGGGTGACAAGGCATTCAGCACAGAAGTAAAACTTGGACAGCCTGGTTTAGTGGAGGCATCTAGCAAACATTTCTGGTAGAGATGGGCCTGAACCCAAACCCCTGGGAGATTTTGAGAAACTTGGTCTCTGGACTCTAGCCTCGCAACTCAAGCCGATAAAGCCGACATCTAAGTATGATTTAGAATAATTTTGTCTTTGCAGATCACATTTAAAGACAGACCCTCATCTATTATGTATGAGGGCTGTTATTCCTTGGTGCTAGTCATTTCCTTTTTCTATGTTGCTTAAGTGGAAGCTTGCAGAGAACTTTTGTGTCTGAGAGCTTGAAATATATCCATGGAAGCAATTCAGCTGTGCAACTCCACTAGCTGTATGGTGGAACTCAATCTAGGATTTCTTGTGCTGTATTTCATGCTGCTTTCTAAGGTGGCTCAAAATGCATGTCTGTGTCTGTTGCAGCGGAGTTGGAGTTTGTACAGATAATCATAATCGTGGTGGTGATGATGGTGATGGTGGTCGTTATCACATGTCTGCTGAACCACTACAAACTCTCTGCACGATCCTTCATCAACCGGCACAGTCAAGGAAGACGGAGAGATGAGAACCTATCTTCAGTAAGTAACTCCCCCATCTCTGTGTGCATTGCTGTCCAGATGATCAGAAGCTTGTGAAATGTTAAAGGTGAAAGGAGTCCCGTTTGATTGCCTTTGCCCATCTAGTAAAGTGCTTGTGCCATTTAGAACCCTACGAACGGGCACCTTCCAAGCAGCTGAATCTTTCAGGTGGTTGGGGTGTGCAGGATTTTGTGTAGAAACTTCAGGTTAGCGTTCTGTGCCTTGAGAACAAAACCACCACATGTCTACAGTGGGGCACTTTGCATGAGGGCAAGCACAGCGGCCTTTTTATGCTCTGCAACCTCCAGACCTGCAGCTGTGAATGCGTATGCCAATGCCAACTAACTGGCCTGAAGTTAACTCAAAGGGGGTACCACAGCATGGCATGAGGGGGCTTTTCCTGTATCCCCCTGAATCTGAAAACACCAGTTATAAACACCTGGATGGGATTCACATTATTGACTCACGTAACCCCAAAATACAGCAGTCCTTTGGGTATTGCATTGGCCAGGGAGTCCCTAAACTATACTCTTGATTAGAGATGAGGGTGCAAATATCATACAGAATTTACTAGGGTGTTCTGTAGAAGTGGTCCAAAAGCTGCATTATTACCGCTAGAAGAACAATGTTGTTGGGGTTTTCTTGTCCCATTATTGTAGTGCAGAACACAGAAAACGTGGTCAGTCTAACAAAGTGAATTCTTCCTGAAATAATAATGCCTGAAAAGTTCATGGTGCAATTTAAGCTTACTGCTTCTTTCGAACAAAGAGGAAATAAAATTATTTTAATTGTAGTGTTGACACGAATTCAGTCAAAATCCATTCCAATATCATGACAGATATTAGTCACGTTGCTTAATGCGCAACTGGAAGATGTTCAAACACTATGGTGATGAGCACATTATAAAAACCTACATAGAAAAGAAATAGAATCTTTATTTTTCTTGGCGGCTGCACATGTGATTTTCCACTACTCTTTGTCTGATCTACCATTTAGTACAGCAATAACTTGCATTCATATATTGCATTGCATCCCAAAGCTCTTTAACAATAAGAATCTTTCAAACTACCACTGGTGTAGAAGGCAGTACATAGCAGCCCTGCTCAGCGGTTTGGGACAGGAAGTGAGGAAGAATACTTCATCTGTTTGAAACTGTTCAGGAGTTTCCATAGGCAGAAAGTAAAAATGTCCCCAAATCCATGCAAAATGAAAGTCACTTTTTCCCAATTCACAGGTTTCCACTATAAATGTAAAGCACCGACAGATGTTTAGTTTGTCATGTATGGTGCACCATTCCCATGTATCCAATGTTTCCTACAATCTAGAATCAAATGAAGCTATCCCTTTGAAAACAGGAAACTTGACATTCAAAAGAGTGAGTTCTAGTAAGTCCTCCTTGTGACACCTATTGAAGTGCCCAAAGCATGTAGTAACATGGAACCTGCCTACACTTTCCAGTATTCGTTTAATGTCCCAAAGAACACAAACCATCCTCATCCCACAGATGCCCTCTCACTTTCGCATGAAATAATCCAAGGTAGCTGAGGCCCCTTGACAAGGGCTTCTTACCAAAGTGAGAGACACCCTCAACTGTGAAATCATGCAATTCAGTTAAAGGACCCTTCATTTAGTCTGATGTGGAATATGTCTCTAAGGAGTGAGGGAATGAACAAATTGTTTAAACCAGGCAAGAGGAGTGAACTGCAAGGGGTGGGGGGAGGGGAGGTATGTGAACTCTCTTTAACTATGGTGACTTGCAGATGAGGCATTTTACAAAAGCATCTGCCCTGTTTGGAGTGAATAAGCCAGGGGATCAGAGCTGAAATTCTAACCTGAATCCAGATCCCAGTGGTTAGTGTCAAAAACCTTTGGTGCCGTTCTTCCTCAATTCTCATGCACCTGGTTTCTGCCAGTAACAAAATATCAGAAGAGAGGCTGTTTTTGTCATGCTTCCAATCCAGCCAAGAGTCGACAGGAGCTGAAAGTTCAGGAGAGAATCTGTTCTTGCAAGATTCCTAGCCCACAGCAAGCTACATAGAGATTTCATTAATAAATCAGACCAGCTTTCCATCTGGTCTGGTATCATGGCTCTCTGACAACGGCTCATCCCAGATGCTTCCGGCGTGCAAGACACCCCATCATGGACACTTGGGGAATAACCTTGGCATGAGGAAAGCATCTTTCTGCTCCCAGTGAGGGGTTGGTTGATGTTCACATGTAGGGAATTAAGAGATCTATGCAAAAAAAGCTCACCTGCAATGCACTTTATTATAAACTAGACCTCCATAGGTGTGGCGAGCCCTCAGATTTGGTCTCTGATCTAAGGTGCCTGCTCTTGATGGACCAGCCTGCATTTAGAGGCTTAAGTGCTGAGATGTGCAAGGTTCTGATTCATTCTTGTGTTATGCTTAAAGCAAGCTGCTAAAACCTCCCACAGGACAGAAAGTTGGTGCAGTTCTCTATGGTCTTTGAGAGCTCTTTGGAAGTGGAACCTCATGGGCTTAGGGAAGGAGGGAACCAGTGCAAAACCAAGATAGTCTCCTGGCAGGTTTACACTATGCCAGTTCAGTGCCACTTGCATTGTGTACAATACTTCCAGAGCCTGTTTGAATTTCCCACTGAAGGAATACTTTTGTAACACAGATTAGCTCCATAGATCAAAAGCCACATTATCTTTTATTTTTAGTTATGAATCACGTCTTAGTTTCCTTCCTCCCCACCTCCAGCCCCCCTGAGGAGAGCTTCACCCCCACCCCATCCAGTGTAATTAACTCACAGCCACACATTACTTTCGTTACTGGCATGCTGCGAGCACTCCTGGAAGGACAGAAAAGCCCCCTAGTGTGCTAAACAGGAAGCTCATTACACAAGGATCAATCATAATAAAGATTTTAAAAGTGGCCTATTTAAGATTCAGCACAGTATGATTTTTTTTTCCCTTTAGAAGACAATGTTCCAACATCAATTGCTGCCTGTCATCCCTGCGCATTCTCTGTATTGAACTAGATAGTGGTTTGCCAATCCACAGAGCACACTGAGAAGTTCTTTTTTTAAAGGCAAACTTTTTCATGCCCAGAGAAGCCCACTGGAGCCATGCACTTTCCATCTACTGAAGTACTCATGTGGCCTATTGCTTGGGTTACATTTTTTCTTTTCTTTTAGATCTGCATTAGAGCCCACATGGTTTTGCTTCTGAACATTTGCAATTAAAAGAAGAGAGCCTTACAATTCCCCCCAAATGTTTTTAATGTGACCACTGCTGGCACCATATTTCTCCGTTGCCTTCTCTGCCTGTCACAGATACCTTCATTTCTCCAGAGTCCGACTGTCTCTAGGAAACACTGCAAAACCTTCCTTTCGACACAGCCTTTTCCACCGTGAAAATGATACTCAAAACACTGACACCCCCTTCTACTACTAAAGCCCTACTGACTCCCTGGAAAAGGAAATCAAAACCAGAAACCCTTCTCCAAGCACAGTGTTAACTCCCAAAAAGCTTCACTGTTGCTATTACCATTTGATTTTACATGGAAGGTACTCGTGTACTACTACACTGATGGGCAGCCATGTAAATAGATGGTTAGAATTCTTAAATAAATAACTTTCAGATTGTTATAATCTCACACAATTGTATGGAGAGTCTTGCAGTTTTTTTCTTTAAGCCCTAGACCATGGAGTCATGTACAAACACTGCCATCTCAGCTTTTTAAGAAATAAAAAGTAGGTTTCTAGCCATCATACATGCAGAGGTAAGCTTGAAAACTCATGACCCTGAACGCTCAAAAGTTAGAAAGCCAAATAATAACAACTCCCAATGTAATACTTTGAAAATCTGGTTATCTCATGGTTGGTGTGGTTTTGGTTTTGATTTTGGTGGGAGGGTGGAGGGATGGCCTTCCTCGTGATTTTGGAATGTTTAGGATTGGCATTATAGTGCTCCCATGGCCAGGAGATGGATGTCTTTTTTAAAAAAAAAAAAAAAAAAAGAAAAGAAAATCATGATTAATATTTCAGCCTACAAACTTTGCACACCTCTGGCTGCTGCTTTCCTGGGCTGTTTTTTATTTTCCTTTCTATATTTAGAGATGAGACATAAGCTGCTCTCAGGCACCATAATGATGGGTACTGTAAAAGGCCCCAGTCCTGCAACACTGTAGCACATCCTTAATTTAATTGGGGTAACTCAGTTGTTTGCAGGATCAGGTCCTCAAAAAGCTTAAATAGAAAATCCCAGATCAAACCACTTCAGATTTTGGATCTAGATCTGAACTTCACAGCCTCCCGCTCATTCACTGCTTAAGTTCCTGGTTGTTCCATTTTAATGTTGTTCTAGTTCCTCTTGGGCACCATCCACTTGTGATTTATTATTTTTTGTATCTTGGTAGCACCTGGGAGCCCTGGTCATGGACCCCATTGTATGGTGACTACTACAGAACATCAAACAAAAAGATAGTCCCTGCCCCAAAGAGCTCACTACTGGATACTGCAGGGGGGTTGGGAGGTGAGGATTCCAGGGGGAGGGGAGCTTTGAAAGTAACTTAATTCACTTAACAATATTTCACCTCCCCTTTTGAGAGCTGCCTTATACAGTGCAAAACCCAAAATCACATATAGTGGCATGGCATTATTCCCTCTGCCTTGAGGAAAGCACTGTCCTTCCTGCTGCATAGCAGCTGCCCGTGTGGAAACAGGTTGACATCACTGCAGGGGAAATGGAAAAGCAGATGGGATATTGTAATGGCACTGCCCACTGCTAAGTTAAATATAAAACATCTAGCAGAAGGCAGTGAGGCACTAGCTGCTCAGGAAGTTTGCCATGAGGACATTGCAAAGTAAACACTTAAATGTTTCGAAGTGATTCCCTCTGCTGCCCTTTGGTTCAGATTCCTTTTAATCGAGGTAACAAACAGTAATCAAACATACCTCCAAGCCAGCAAAGTTTTAATCCATGCGTACAGCCACAGTGAATGTCTTAAAGCCATATGTTGGCTCTGTATTCACTTCTGAGTGCATCATCAGCCATCTTCATATTTGTAGTATCTGTTCTGTTGCATTCCTTGCCTAGCCATACAACATAATCCCATGCCTCCTTTAGAGAGAGATGCATTTGGTTACAAAGAGCCAGATTCTTAACTGATGTAAATTGGAATAGCTCTCTCGATTTCATTGATTCCATTGATTTACACTAGATGTTTCCAGTGATTCAAAAGTTCTTTGGTATTAATTGTTTTGAGTCCCTTTTGCGGGTGGATGGGGGAATTGTGTTTTGTTTTGTTTCCAGACAGGATTTCAGTCTGTGATGGGTGCAAGTGCTCTTTGTGACTTTGGATGTTGAGGGAATTTTACCATAGAATATCTTTACAGAACATCACTTCCTGTAGGCAAAAGAAGCCATATGCAATTAAATAGACTAAACAATCAGTGCCAGTGTCGACAATTGCATATTAAAGTCTCAAAACTCCCTATAAAAAATTGCTTTGTTCACAACTATCAGACATTTCAGCTGCATAGATATGTGGTATGAAACTAAAATTATAGATCCATTTTCTTTAACTCCAAAGTATGTGGTTGTCCTAATACTTAACCTTTAGCATTTCAAGGAGAGACTCCCTAAACTGGGTGTTTTGGGGCTTGGCTCCTGATTTTTGAATGCCTGCGGTTGGTGACACTGGGATCTAATTGCAGGACTGGGGCCAATGCTTGAACACAGACAAGGTTTCTCGTGCCTGAGCACCAAAAAATGAAACTGACCAAAAAAACCAACTCTAATGAAAGAGAGAGTAACACTGGTGGTGTTTTCACCGTCCAATTCAAGCTGTAAGTGAAATTAAAAAAATAGAAAGCATAAATGATGAAAATTAGATTTTGAGAATTCTTTCAGTGTTGTTAATCTAATGCTCTTAATAATGCAGGTAAGAATATTGACTGTTTTTAAGACCTATGACTATATACTTCGCTCTTGTAAATTATGTGGCTCCGCTGACCTGAGCTACATCGATTTACACCAGCTGATGTTCTGGTCCAGAATGTAACTTGGTAGAATTCCTTAGAAAATATTTGGCAGTTTAGACTCTGGCCAGACAGGAATGATTCTCAATTTTCCTCCTATTCTTTCCAATGTAGGAAGGAAGTCTGTGGCCTTCAGAAAGCATAGTGTCAGGAAATGGAGTAACAGAGGTAAGGACAAGGCTGGTATTGCATAATAACCTCATCTGTTGGCATGCAGGCTATGATACAGGCTGAAATGTTCCAAAACTCACTCTCTCTCCTTTGTCTTCAGCAGCAAATCTACACTCCAAGACCCACAGACAGACTATCAGTTCCATCCTTTTTGCAGAGGGACCGTTTTAATAGATTCCAGCCAACGTACCCCTACATGCAACACGAGATTGATCTCCCACCCACCATCTCCCTATCAGATGGAGAGGAGCCGCCCCCTTACCAGGGACCCTGCACACTACAACTCCGAGATCCAGAGCAGCAAATGGAACTAAACAGAGAATCGGTCCGGGCCCCTCCTAATAGAACCATCTTCGACAGTGACTTGATAGATAATTCAGTGTTTGGAGGGCCTTGCCCACCCAGCAGTAACTCTGGCATCAGCGCGACCTGCTATGGAAGCAATGGTAGAATGGAAGGACCGCCGCCAACCTACAGTGAGGTGATAGGTCACTATCCGGGCTCTACGTTTTTCCAGCACCAGCAGAACAACAATGGCATGCCCTCGATACTGGAGGGCAATAGACTCCACCATTCACAAATCAATGGCCTCGAGAGCACAACCGCATGGAACAAAGATAAAGAGAAGCAAAAAGGGCATCCCTTTTAAAATAAAATAAAATCAAACATGAAAGTAAGAACACTCTGCACTTCTCATTAAAAGAAAAAAAGAGAGAGTTGGGGAAGACGAGCAAAAAATAAGAAGCCCTCCCCTACCACTCTGTGTATAATATTTACTTGTTATGTCTGGTCTGAATGCACAAGCCAAGAAAGCTTGCAAAACCGTTTCTTTATTGAGCTGCATCTAGAAGTTTAAAAAGGAAAAAAAAAAAAAGAATCAACCGTAGTCCTTCATTTTTTGTTGTTGTTGTTGGTTGTTGTTGTTTCTAGTTGAGCTGTGTGTGTGGATGCTTTTTTTTATTTCACTTAACTTTAAAAAAAAATATTTGCACAAAAACATTTTGTTTAAAGATCTGCAATATATATATAAATATATATTAAAAAATAAGAGAAACTGTATGTGTGAGGAGCAGGAGTATTTTTGTATTAGAAGAGGCCTAGTTAAAAAAAAATTTTGTTGTTTTCTGAACTAGGAGGAAAAAAATGGCAATTTTTTGAGTGCCAACTCAAAAAGTATGTATTACATTGTAAAAAAAAAAAAACAAAACAAAAAAAAACAAAACAAAAACAGCAGAAAAAAACCAGAAAAAATCAAAAGCAGGGGTTTAGAGTTATTTATATAAATGTTGAAATTTTGCACTATTTTTTAATATAAATATGTCAGTGCTTGTGTTGGTCAAAGCCTCTATCATGTCTACCACAAAACTGTTAAGGGATACATTTCAAAGTGAAGAACAAACTAGCTGGAAGGGGGTGGAAAATCCTAAAGTTAAAGTGGCAACCCTGGAAGTAACATTGCAAGAGAGACGGCATCTTATGCAAATCTTCAATTTCCATAGTCACCCGAGTGTTACCCATACAGGACAGTCTGCTACTGGGTCATTTAATGATAGTCACTGCTTTATACATTCCCGATAGAACAAGAGGAGTTTGTGTGTTTGCATGTATGTTGCCAGTTAGGATTATTGGAGTTAAACAAAAAAACACTTTTAAAAAAAAAACTCTCAACACTTCTGTGAATTAAAAACAACAGAAGCAAAAAAAAATTACTTTTGAGGTGGGTGGGTGGGGACAACTTCTATTTTTTTTTTTTGAGGGGCGGGGTGGGGGGAGGGAATAAGCTTCGGTCTGAAGGAAAACAATGATTTTTTTTTTTTTTTTTTTTTTTGCTTTTCTTTAAATATTAAACTGAAGGGCCCTGGTTTGAGAGGAAGCGGTGGTTACTGAGGTGCCTGTGAGTAAACGGGAACGTAATGGAAGTCTGGCTTTTTGGATAAGTTTTTAAATGGGACACTGAAACAAGCTGAACAGTCTGCAGTTTGTTCATGTCATTTTCATACGATGTCAAACTGCAAAACTTTTATTTGGAATAAAACAGTGCAATTGTCTTGCATAAATGTCTGCAATCCTTGTACGCTGCCTCTGGCTTTTAACTGTTTTTTTTTTATTACTTTAAAGAAAGAGGCATAAAAAACAATAGATGGAAATGAATCTGCTCCTGTGATGTATTAAATAAAGGCTAACGAAACCATGCTTAATGCTTTAGAAGCAAAACCCTTTACCTCTTCTGAATATTTCTTCATTCGAAACAAGCACCATCCCTTGTCCCTCAATGTCAAGGTTCCACCTCCCCCCCTCCAAGCACCTCCTCAAAATCATTGGATGTGTTTTTAATTTATCTTTGTTTCATAAGCATTTTGTCTTACTGTGCTATTGTTTACATTTTTTCTATTGTGTGGATATCGGATAGACGTTTTACCCTTGTGGTGAATTTGTATGTGACAGTGTGAAATATGAGAGAGAGAGAGAACACACATAAGGGAATAATTGTTCTCGCTACCTTGTGTGCAGATGTTATTAGCTGAGCTACACCTCTCCATTTGCTGGGAGAGGATATCTACAAATGTGAGGAAGGGTCAGATGGGGGAACCACAAAGAGTGAAGATTTTACAAGGAGGTGTAACTTCTTTTTCTGCAGGATGCTAACTAGTAGAGTAACATAAATGAAAGATATAAAGGCAATAACTATAAACTATTGTTGTTAAGCAACTTTTCCTATTACTTGAAAACAAACAAACCATGAGAACAGTTTTGAAGTTTTGACCATTTGAACAATATTTATATATATTTTAAAGGAGATAATGAATAGATGAACTTGAAGTTTGATCATTACTTTGTTTTTGCTTGTGGGTTTTTTGTTTTGTTTGGGTTTTTTTTTTGTTTTGGTTTTTTGTTTGTTTGTTTTTGCCTGGTAGTAGTCCAGTACCTTCGCAGTATCACTGCCTGCTTTTTCACAGCTTCTTGAAATCTTCATAACTGTACAAGTCATGTCACCTAAATTTTGTTGACCTTCAAAACAAGAAAACAAAAAACAAAACAAAAAAAAGTCATGCAAAGGAATAAATCTAGTTTGTCATGAAAGGTACAAAACTGATGAATTTATACAAGTTTTTAAAATTTATCTTTCCTTTATGTAACATGTCTAATTAGTGCCTTATTAAAGAAACAGTAACCCTCCCCTTAAAGAGGGAGAAACAAATCTTTGCTAGTGTTCTGAGTTACCAGGGTCTGGTCTCCTGACCTTTAGATCCTTGCATTAAATTTTCCCATTATGTATTTCAAAGGGGTACTGCTTCTTTAAATGCTCCCTTTCACCCACTAGACCCAGTTTGATGTGCCTAGCCATGTAAGGTGCTCCCTTTCTGCCATTTGTTTTCATGGACTGTTTGTAAGGTAACTTGAATACATTTATGCACATATCCTACTCCAGGGGTAGGAAACTGTGGTGGATATTGTAAATGAGATACCAACCAAAAGACAAACTGAAACATAATATCTACTGCCCTCTTGAGCCAAAATGCGTGAATAGTATTGTTGGGTTTTCTTTTTTGTTTGTTTGTTTGTTCCGTAGTCTAACTAGTTTGTTTGCTACAAAAATGGTTACCTCAGCAGGTTTTGGGTGGAGTGTGCATCACATCTAAAACTGTATAGTAAATATGGAAGCGTTATCCGGACTGGAGGTTGTTAAGTAACTGAACTGTCTTGTCATTGGGAGGGGGAAAGAGGGGATTAACATGCCCCAAAAACCTGTAAAATCAATCAGAAAGATATCTGGCTCTCCTGAAGAACTGTCTAATGGGGGTTGGCAGGAGAGGATTCTAAAAAGAATAGTGAAAATAGAGCTGGTCAACATACAGAATCTAATTTTCACTTTTCACTTTTTTTCCCCTCCCCCATCCCAACTATTTCCCAGGAAGAGTATTTTCATTTGTTTTTCTTGTATGCAGAAGATATGTCTGTATAAGCAGGAAGGCTCAAAACATTGACTTTTCAATGAAAAGGAATTCCTCTTTCAACTCATCTATTGCACAAAGACAAAAAGAATCTATCCTTTCTTCCAACAAGGTATCCTTAACGTCCATCAACAGGGATTTAGATATGGGCATATATGGAAAGGGAAACCACAGATCCCAACCAATCTAGTTTCCAACAGCACTTAACCCTTTCAGGTGAATTCTGAGCTCTTCCGAAGTCAATGACAAAACTTTGGGTGACTTCACTGGAGCCAGGATTTACCCCCAGTCATTTTTCCCCCTAAATCCTCTTTCCGCTTTGTGTAATCCATGTATTTGTTACCCAAATACTCAAGATGGGGCCCAAACCAACCCCAAGATCCTAACAGGGTTTTAGGAATCATAGTCTAACTTTTTTTGGCTCAGGGTCCATTTCTAGTGAACACTGATATCCCATATTACCACCAAGTTACTGAAAACCAGCCGTGCCGCACAACAGCTGATGTATCTTTGCCCTTGGTTTCTCCCTGCCTTTCTGCAGATGAGAGAACTGTACTTGAACTTGTTTGACTCCTGTAGTGTAGGACCATAATGGGAGATTTGCTGTTGGTGTTACAGGGAATGGGAGGGGGAACAGTTTGAAGCCCTTTAAGAAGGAGCACCCTTTCACTTGTTTTTTAATTTAACAAAAGCAGAAGAAACAAGACATTGCTTATGCTTCGCAACCTCTTGTCCCAATCTGCCTGTTTGCTAGAAGTTTGACATGTTAGCTTTAAAGTCATGTTACCTTTTTCTCTTTGTATCTTCTAGTAGGGCAAACAGCATTCTTCAATAAAGTGCCACCAAAACTTAGTGAACTGCAATGTGAACAAGGATTTTTAAATAAGGATGGCAAGGAAGAATGGGTTTTATTTGGTTCTAACACTGGTAAAACTAAGTTCCCTTCACAACCCTTGATTTCAACAGTTGGAATATCAGCTTTACTAATCTAGTGCATTGTTTCCTTAAGTATTTTAAAATTCATTCTATCTTAAGTGGGGGAGTAAGGAGAACTGATTGCTTTCTTGGGAAATGACCCCTTTTGTATGCATATGAATCAATAAAATTGCACTAACTGCTATACTGAAAAAAAAATAAAAGCCCAACGTTTTTATTAAGGGTTGAAAAACGACTGAATCCAGATGTGTGGCATAAACAATGTTAGTCAAGAACAGAATGAATTTTTATTCTCTTCTGTCCGCTCCGATTTTCTATGTACAACACAAAGCTACAAAAAAAAAAAAAAGAGAGAGTTTTCCAGAAACTGTGCTTCAAATTTTTGCTGTACTATAGAAGCTCATGAAGGACGACATTAAAGTCCTAATTTGCCTGCCTTATAGTCACATTTCATTGTATTGATATTTTCTTAAACTTCCAGTTGCATTGCTTTGGCTTTGAAGTTTGTTATAGGCAGTCCTGTATCCTGAATTCTGTTCAAGTTTTAAACTTATGTAAACTATTGACAGCACATGCAATGCAGTACTTATCTATATTTTGCTGGTTTAGTATGAATATGTACTCTGATGCCAAGTTACAAGAATCTGTTGTAAACGCTTATTGTGTAACAGTAACCGATAGTGGCAATTATATGTCATTCTAAAAGCTGCAATACTTATACAATAAATTTTACAATACTTTGGAATGTTTGTTTTCTCCTTTTGCTTTCTTAGCCAAATTCAGAGTTTGCCAACACAACGTATTTTTAAATGCACTTCCCTAATTTTTGAAAACACTGGAAAAACTATATCCTCAGCTCTGCATTTGCGTGTAGGGGAGTTAATCACTAACATTCTTAACGGGCTAAAATGACAAGCCAGCGTATGTGTAGACACTGTGGTTTTCAAATGAAGCTGTAGTCTGCTCCTAGTGTATTTGCATGCTAAATATTTTTGTTTTGTGTGTTTGCGTGTGCATGTGTGTGTCTGTGTGCACAGCTAGGTACTGTTCTCTTTGGAATGTGCAGCTTTAATTGCAGAAGAAGCATTCCAGTTTTGCATCATAACACCAATATATACCACCCTTGTGATCCTGCCTTTGCAACAAGAGCATGGTTGATGGTGAGAAGTTCTTAACTTGAGTAACCATCAATCAGCGGAGAACTATCTAGATTAACTTAAGTCTTAAACGCAGATAACTCGTGTGACTCGTTTCCTCGGAGGCTGTGGTCAGCTTGCAGCAATCACAGATTAAAAACCTAACTGTTTGCAGGGTTTCCGCTTTCACTTTCTTAAGGGTGTTCTAACAGCTGGGTTCAGCTTTGCAGGAGGTGCCTGCGTTGTGCAGGAGATCAGACTAGACGATCATAATGCTCCCTTCTGACCTGAAAGTCTACTAGTCTTAAAGTCTGAGTCTGTTTTTCCTCTTAAAAGTGTGAAGCCTCTAGTAACACTGCACTTCCATAGCACCACTCCTCTGAGTGCCTCAAGGGCTTTACAAATATTTAATTAAGCCTCCTACCAGCCCTGCTCTGTTGGTGGTGATATTGACATGGTGTTCTAGATGGCTAAGCTGCACCACAGACGGTAAGAGCAGCATTTCAAAAGTGGCCACTAGTCACAGGCACCTCAGGTTTTTGGGTGCCCAACTTGGGGCAACGTGACTCTACTCTTCGGAGGTGCTGAGAACTTGCAGCTCCCATTGACTTCAACGGAAGTTCTGGTTGTTGCACACTTCAAATCAAACTGTCGAAGGTGGGCACACAAAATCACTGACTGCTTTTGAAGACATCAGCGTAGATGGCTTGAAACAGATTCATGGCAGGACTGGGAAGAGAACCCAAGATTCCCAACTCCAACCCCCTCGACTACATTGTTTACCATCCGCTTAGTGTTTTTATCATTCAGTAGTCTTTCCTGCTGGGGAATATAAACATGGAGGGAAGCTGCTATGCTAGTAAACCTCCTGCCACGCCACCCCTTCCAAGGATCTAATAGTAGGATCTGGTGGATTGAGGTATTACACTGCTATCCCTCTGAGCTATTTGAACCTCCTATAGACCTCCATTCAAAATACCTGAATACCAGATGCCATAAATTGGCCTAACTCTAGAATAAAACTACATTTCAGCAAATGCATCCAGCCCATCTTAAAGTGTCTGAAAATGTGTGTTTGAAAGTTGAGACCTGACCAGTCATTTCCACCCGATGCATTCTTATTCATAGATAGTAAGGTCAGAAGGGACCATCATGATCATCTAGTCCGACCTCTTGCACAACGCAGGCCACAGAATCTCACCCACCCACTCCTGCGATAAACCTCTCACCTATGTCTGAGCTATTGAAGTCCTCAAATCATGGTTTAAAGACTTCAAGGTGCAGAGAATCCTCTAGCAAGTGACCCGTGCCCCACGCTGCACAGGAAGGCGAAAAACCCCCAGGGCCTCTTCCAATCTGCCCTGGAGGAAAATTCCTTCCCGACCCCAAATACGGCGATCAGCTGAACCCTGAGCATGTGGGCAAGACTCACCAGCCAGACACCCCGGAAAGAATTCTCTGTAATAACTCAGACCCATCCCATCTTACGTCCCATCACAGGCAGATCAGGTAAAGGGTTGATGTTTTGAAGAGTTAAATACCTCTGGGAGCCAGACCTGTTGTGCAGACAGCACTTGTAAGTACTGTGTCTATTAAATTGTTTTCCTTTCAGCTTTTGGGTGTACAAAACACTACCCTGGGGAGTGTGAGCTCAGAGCTGGGTGTGTATGTGCAAAGTTTTGAAAGCATGGTCCTCAAGAATGTGAAATCCTTTCTTTATTCAAACAATACTAAACCCCTGAGGATCATGGAACATTGGTGTGTGAATGTGCCCAATATTTTACTCAGCCATCAAACAGGCACAAAGTCTTTCGTGTCTATCACGTATTTAGAGCAGCTGTTGGTCAGGCACTCCTTGCAGAACTTGATTTAGCAGACTTTAACACTTTTTTTAAAATCAGATTGGTGGCTTCTTATTGGAACAAAGTAATTACTTTCAGAAACTGGGCGGTCTTGGGTTTTTTCCCCTCTTTGCTTATGCCAAGTAGTCTAGCTAACCCATTTTACTAGTAGGCAAATTGTGGAAACAGGAAACTTTAAGTGTATGTTAGGGGATAATCTTAGGAAGCACATTTAAAACACCAGTGGGTCTGAGAGTTACGCATCTGCAAACAGGAAATGAAAACATCACCTTCTGTGAAATTAATCAACCCCGTTCATATCTCCGCTATTGTGCGCTCACAGACAGTGTCAGCTGGATTAAACACAGTGTGTGTAAAGTTAAGCCTGTGAGTAAGTTTCTGCAGGATCAGGGCCCTAGTTTAAAAAAAAAAAAAAAAAAAAAAAAAAAAGGCTGAAAAAGCACTGATTGATTTAGTTGCTCAGCTATAATGGTGCAAGAATGGAGTACGGTAGCTTTTGCAGAACGCCCGAGTATTGATCATTAACTCAGGTACTAGCCAATGCTGAAATAAGGTTATCAGAAGCTTCAGCAAAAGCCAGAATCCAATAAGGTACCTAACCAGTGCTACAAATGGGGGTCACTATTCCTGAGCTGCTACTAATGTTTACAGTGCTGTGTGGAGGGATTTCTTGTTTGTGTGTTCGTACAGTACCTAGTGTAATGGGGTCCTGGTTCATGCACTACAATAACGTGAATATACGGATATCAACTGTGCACTTACTATGGCATATGTCTCTTGTTGCCCATCCCTTTTGCAATGTTTCTTCTTAGCCACAACTGGAGTTGTGTATGCTTGTCAAAGAATTGTTTACAAATTATTTCTCAGATCAAAACCAATAATTTTATTTACACATCATCCACTGCCAAGGAGTCCAGGTAAAAAAACAGAGGATGGAGGGAACATGGTAAAGTACTGCCTGCCTAGAGTACAGGCAGATAACGAATGGGCGAGGACAATTTTAATATAAGCAACTGGAAAGGAAGGTGTTAGCAACCTGCTAATAGCCAGGTACTAGGCACCTTTGAGGAGGAGGTTGAAAAAGAGGCTTCACTTAGCATCTAGGATCAACTTTAACATAAACAATAATATTTTAAAAGGGTGAGGGAATAAAGTAGAGGTTTCAGGAGTGAATGAGTTCCACAGCTAAAATGCAATTGCCTGATGCCTTCAGGTGTAATGATGGGAATCCTAAAGGGGTAGGATGTAAGACCAGATCCAAAGCCACAAGGTTATCGGGCCAAAGCAAGGATAACCAGAGTTCCCTCCCAGCCAAATGCTCCTTGGGCATGACAGGGAACATACGCTAGGAGTTGGTGCTATTATCTGCTTCCTTACTCTGACAGGTGCTCCATTGCCAGGCAGCATCTCACCCTCCCACGTTTACATGACTGCAGTGCTTTATTTCCCTTTGGTGTGTTACTGCAAGACCATGGATTGCAGCTCCAAAGCCATTGGGATACGTGTAACTCTTGACCTCCTTTTAGAAGAGCCACCCAACCTGCAAGTTAAAAAACCACACACTCTGTCAGAGAAATGACAAATCTCTTGGCTCTTGCAAGCAATTAACCTGCCCAGTTAAGTCTGAGAACTGTCAGACTGCAATACCCTTCAAAGAGTCTAAACCGACCCAGCACTGCCAGCCGGCCCATGCAAAACAACTGTAGCGAAATGTGAAAACAGCTGAAATGTAGCCCTTTTCAAATCCCGAGCACTACTATGAAACCAAAGGGTGTGGGGGATATTTTCATCATGAGAGCTTCCCCTAGCCCTCACCCCCACCAAGTTGGGTCACATTTTTCCTCTGCTATCCCACCGCCATCAAAAAAAAATCTGAGTAGCTTTTCTGGGATTGCCTTTTTGAGTGTTGAGTTGGTTGGTTGCGTTTAGTCAGATGGCTGAAGCCCCATGTTATTTCCTAATGATCCCTGATTGTCTGCGCATAATTAACATGTTCAAGGAGGTCAGCTGATGCTAATTCGACTTGTGTTTAGATCTGTGTGGGAAGGGATAGGCCCCTTAATTTTGCCAGAGAAGTGTGGACCTACCCCTACAAAAGAAGCTGGACAGGGCTAACGGGAGACCGATCTTCCTTAACCAAGAATGAACCACTAAGTAACTATGTGATGGGGGATATTTAGTTTGGCTCCAAACGGAAGTAGACATCTCATCATCAGTTTACTCTTGGTTCATTTTGTTGAAGGAGAGGTCTGTTGGGAAGAGGATGAAGGGGGTTATAAGGAATGGAGGACTGTGGGCCTTATGGGGACTTCTGTAGGATGGGATCAGCATTTAAAAACTCTGGATGTTTGCCTGAACCTTTTATGATTTCTCCAGTGCTAGCTTCATATGCATTTCTCCAGTGCTGTGCCTAGCTTTCCTATACTGTTACATGCATTTTATTTTGAATGGCTGATTTATGGCATGTTTTATGTGCAGTTTTGTAATGGGGTGGCTTGTTTGTTTTAGGGTCTTTGTGCCGTATTGCACTGTATTTTAGGAATATTGCCCAATTCCTATCCGCTACATACTCCTTTAATGTAAAAGGACATGTAGTATGGGAGCAAACTGATATTTTAACAGAGGGAAGCAAGTTCTGCAGCTGAAGTCATTGACCTAAAGTTTTTAAAGGTCCACATCTTAGTATGTCAAGAGGAGCATCCAGCTGCTTATTAATGACAGTGCATGGAGATGGTTTCTTAAGTAGATAGTGCAGATCTAGTCCATGCATTTGTAATGCTCTATTCACCACCGTATCAAAGTTTGTTACTCACTCACACCTTGCTGCGAAGCTATATGTAATTTTTTCATATACAAAATGTGTCCAGGAACAAGGCTGATATATCTACTTGGTAGAGCTGTTTGAGAAAGGAATTTTCCATATGTGGGAAACTGACCTTTCAAAATTGCTTTCCGTTCCCAATGAGAATGAAAAATTAAAATAACAAATTTGTGCAAAATTGAATATTCTGAAATGTTTCAAATGAGAAATGGCAAAATGAGAAGTCTACATTTTCAATGGAAACTAAACAACATTGGGGTTTTTTTGTTTTGAATCAACATCCCAGAATGACCTTTTTCATTTCAGTTCTCCCAATCAAAGATTGAAAAATTCCAGCAAAGTAAAAATCCATCCACCTCTACTATTGGGTGTGGGGAAGGGTTGCCAACCCCCCCAGGATTGCCCTGGAGTCTCCAGGAATTAAAGATTAATCTTTAACTAAAGATTATGTCCTGCTATGAAACCTCCAGGAATATGTCCACCAAAATTAGCAACCCTAGTGTGTGAGGGAGAGAATTATTGTAACTAAAAGACTTCTCTTCTCAAACAGCAAGGGAGGCTACAGTATATTTGAAGGGGGAGAGATTATTTTAACTTGGTTTTTCAGTGGCGGAAACCATTTTTAATTGTGACTCTTAAAAACCACAAGTGGCAAGGGCCTTGGTTTTAAACATAAAAAGACTTTAAAGAAAAAATTGATTCCGCCTTACCCAGCACTTCCAACACTGAGGCTATTTTTGTTAAATTTCTGAGTCTCCCCCTGGCGCTGCTTGCTGGAAAGTGTCTGTACCAACTTGAAAGCATCAACACTTCACAGCATCTCTCTTGCTTTTTTTTTTTTTTTTTTAATTTCTTTTTTATCCTCAACATTTTATCTTTCCCATCATAACCCAGACTTTTCTCCACTGTTGTTTGTTACAGCTTCCAATCTGAGATCTTCTTCCTCGGGCATTGAGTTAATCCTTGTTCCCATTGCTGCTTGACAGATGATTCACTTCTCACGTAGCGTCGGCAGTTCTAGCCATGTTGCTGCCTATGACTGCATTTAATAATTTTTTCTTCCTGGAGGCAGCTCAATTTCAGGCAAAGGGGAAGTTTTTCCTACCCAGCTTTAGGAGCTATTCTGAGTCCTATAGTAGCATAGCCTACATTATAGGTTCACGGCTACCAACATGCAAAGAGGTTGTAGGGTTTTTTATTTATTTATTTATTTATTGGTAACACCTGGTGTGTGTTTGAAGAGATCTCATACACAGTGTGGCTTAACTTCTGCAAGTTCAGAGAGTTGGAGCAACTCTGCTCTCCCCACAGCCCTTGCCCTCCATCCCACAAAACCCCATAGAGCTCAACACCATGCAGTTAAAGAAGGAGTGGCTTCTGTAGGATCTGGAGAAAAGTGAGATTGACATTGCTTGGGTGTCCCATGTACCCACATACTTCACATGCCTGTATAACCTGTAGATTAAATGTGTCACCCTACAGCAGATGGCCTATAGAGGATAATAGCCTGCTGCTGCTACCAGCTAATAGAAGTATTTGTTCAGCCCAAGTGACTTTGTGTGTGGAAGGTCCTGGGTTCTGTCCATATTGATGATCATTGGTGGAAGTTATTATACATTCCTCTGAGCAAAAGAGCCTGGGGATGGGATGATACAGCCTTAAGACTAGAAGGGAAAGAAGGGGAGAAACCTAGAGTTGATCCCTCCCTGGATTTCATATCTGGCCACAACTCTCAACTGTGTGTGGGTTTTTTGGTTTTGTTTTGGTTTTGTTTTCTTAAAATCACGGCAGCTGTGCTGCTTACTTGTCTGGCATTCTGCAGACTGTCACAGTTGTCTGCCCCTCCCTGTATCTGACTGAGAATTTACACGGCCTGCTGGCTGCTGCAGATACAGATCAGGGTCGTCACTCGAAACACTGAGCATCATCCTTCTTCCAATAGTATAAATGTGTTTTGTCACCCGCAGGGTTCTTCTGAAATGGGATCTCAGCTAACAATGTAACATGCATTAGAGGATTGTTTCTTTGAAGAGAATCCATAGGGACTCTTTGCTGAGAGCAGTGGGAAAGACTGCCCGTTTTATCCAAAGTTTCTTTACTTTTCTTTTTCTCAGTGTGTGTGGCATAGAGAGTGGGGGGAGTGTTTTGGATCCAAAGGAAAGTTCTTTTTAATCATGGCCAAACTAACAAAACCCTGGCAGGACATGAAAAGGTCCGAAGATAAGACTCCTAGACACTTGGATGATAGCATTCGCTTGGCCTTGATTTTATCTGCTGTTTCTTATATTCTTAGATGCCACGAACAGTAGCTAGGACATTTGATATGGGGGCTGGGCCAGAAACCCAAAACACAAGTGCCACCTGGAATTAGCACCCAAAGGCCTTCGGCTGCAATTTTTCCAAAGGAAACTAAGGGAGTTAGGTGCCCAAATTAATTGGGAGCTTGAGCTGCTTTTGAAAACCCCAGCCTTGGCCAATAATACAAATCTGTTTTTGAAATGGGTACGTGTACACTGACCAAGAACAGTAAAATTATCATAAAAGAGGGCCTGATTCTCCTCTTGCTTACATCAGTGCAACTACGTGGATTGCAGTGCAGTTGCTCCTGATTTGCATGTGAATGGACAATATAGTCCTGGGGGGTTATTGCATGTGACATGCAAATTTATACTCAGAAACGAACTTTTCTTAAAGCAATGGTGTTTATCTGGAAAAAACGACACGCAGACAGATTCCCCAGCTGGGTGCAGCTCCCATTTATTCCAGCTGGCTCTTTGGAGTTCCTGGCTCTCATCTGCCCATTTAGATCGCTAGACTGAGTTCTACTCTCAGCCCTTGACTTCTCTCCCTTCGGGTAAGTCACTTAACCTCTCAGTTTTCCCATCTGTAAAACTGAAATAATACTGTTTGTTCTTGTCTCCCATGCATATCCTATCTTGTTAATCTAGTTCATCTAAAATTGCCTTGCAGCTGAAGAGCACTATGCAAGCGATAAGTATCAATTGAAAAAAGGTATGTTTTTATTTGTTTTCTAATTTAGCACAGATACATGTCTGTAGTTTAGTGCTTAGATTCAGAAGCCATATGGTAGCAAGATTTTGGAGTACAGGACAAAAAAATAAATCCCAGACTTGCAGCTCTTTTTAGTGTACTTTTGGTTGGGCCCGATCGCTCAGTTTGTCATCCCCTAAGAAATTACTCCAACTGATCCTAAACAAAAACTGACTCCAATCAAAGTGATTACTGTAGAGCAGTTTAGAATAAATAGTAGCTGTCAGTTCCATGTAGTGCCTCTTCCTATTAGGAAGTAGAATATCTGTTCTATTTAGGATGTGAAAATACATAGCATATGATTTGCTGTCTAGTTTTGGTGGACAGATGCAGTGGTTTTCAGAGGTCTCAAGTGAATTCCACAGGGATCTGTTCTGGGCCGGGTGTTGTTTAACATCTTTATTAATGATCAGGATGTCGGAATAGAGAGCATACTGATCAATTTTGCAAATGACACAAAGTTAGGAGGGGTTTCAAACACTTTGGAAGATAGAACTAAAATTCAAAGGGATCTTGATAAACTGGAGAACTCCACTATAGACAACAAAATTAAATTCAACAAATACAAATGTAAGGTGTTATACTTAGGGAAGAAAAACCAAATGCATAAATACAGAGTGAGTGGATAACTGGCTTGGCAGCAGCACTGCTGAGAAGGACCTGGGAGTTGTGATGGATCACATCATCAGCAAGAGTCAACAATGCGATGCTGTTGCAAAAAAAGCAAATGCAATTTTGAGTTGAATTAACAGAAGTATAGGATGTAAGTCACGTGAGGTGATAGTACCGCTCTACTTGGTACTGGTTAGGCCTCAGCTGGAGTACTGTGTCCAGTTTTGGTCACCGCAGTATAGAAAGGACGTAGAGAAACTGGAAAGGCTGCAGAGATGAGTAACAAAGATGATCAAAGGGATGGAATGCAAGCCTTATGAGCAAAGGCTGAAGGAACTGGGTACGTTTAGTTTGGAAAAGGTGGGGGGGGCATTATAGCGCTCTGTAAATACTTGAAAGGCTGCCATAAAAAAAGAGGAAGAAAAAATGTTCTCCCTTGCCACAGAGGGCAGGACAAGAGGCAATGGGTTCAAACTGCAGTAAAGCAGATTTTGTTTAAATCTCAGGAAAAACTTCCTAACTGGAAGAACAGTAGGACAATGGAACAGGCTGCTTAGGGAAGTTGTGGAAGCTCCTTCACTAAGGTTTCAAAAAGAGGCTGAATTGCCGTCCGTCTTAGATGGTTTAGACGCAACAAATCCTGCATCTTGGCAGAGAGTTAAACTAGATGATCTTTGCAGCCCCTTTGAAACCTATGGTTCGATGAATAACACACTCTCAGGCAGACACCCTTTCTGGTGACTATTGTGAATGTGATAGGAATTCAATGAATACATTTGCCATTAATTTTTTCCTCCTATAAGGGATACTGGTGGTCTCTTGGAGACTCAGTGCAAGACAGCTAGCAAATGTATGCTTACAATAATGGCTGCTTCCAGGGCTGGCTACCTGGAGGAGCGTTTGGAGAGCAACAAAGGGCTGCAGCTCAAAAAAGAAAAAGCTGCAGGTTAGATAGGAAATGTTTCCTAAGTGGCTCAGTAATTCGGCAATAGAGTAGTGCAACTGTGAAGGTCATTGAGCCACTGTGGCGGGCTGGGGATAAGGGTGTATAACACACTGGCTCGTCTGCCCTCTACTGGATAGAATTGGAAATACTCCGATGGATCTACTAGAGCTGGCTGAAAAATGGTATTTGAAAAATTTCTAAAAAAACCAAAAAAATATATTTCCCCCAAAACTCTTTATGGAAAATAAATTTTTAAAAAAAGATTGGGGCATATTTTCAGGTTTTTTCCTCAGAAATTTGCCTTTTTTAATAATAAAAAGTAAAAAAAAAAAAAAAAAATTCCATTTTCATAACCTGAAAACTGCTAAAAAAATATTCTCATTTTTCACTGAAAAATAGTGATCTTAGACAGAGACAAGGGTGGGGGGGACGCGGCATTTTGCATCAGAAAAAAAATTTTCAACTGAAAAATATCAACCCTCCCTAATGCTAAATTCTACTTCTCCTTGGGTATGGAGATCCATCTTCAGCCCAAACACCACAGTCTGTGCTTTGGCCGTGGATGGGGCCCATTTCAAACGTCACTGTGAAGGTGTGACTGGCTGTGTGCTGCAGCACAGTGACCGCCATTGATCCGAGGTGAAGGTCACTATTATTTGCACCACAGTGATGTGTAGAGGCTCCTCCAAGCTAGTTGAGATTCGAACTGGCCCTGTCCAGAGATCTGACAGTCTAGGAGTATGACAAAATGAATAGATGGATGAAAACCAAACTGGGAGGGGGGGAGACAATCTTGTTCCACGCAGAGTTGGACAAGAAGGCCCAGATTTTGAAGCTTTCTTTTTTCCAGCCTGATGATCTAGAAGAGGGATCAGCAACATTTGGCCCACGGCCCCCCAGGGTAAGCCCCCTGGCAGGCTGGGCTGGTTTGTTTACCTGCCACGTCTGCAGGTTTGGCCGATCACGGCTCCACTGGCCGCGGTTCACTGCTGCAGGCCAATGGGGGCTGCGGGAAGCGGCGCGGGCCGAGGGATGTGCTGGCAGCGGCTTCCTGCAGCCCTCATTGGCCTGGAGCAGTTAACCGTGGCAGTGGGAGCCGTGATCGGCCAAACCTGCGGACGCAGCAGGTAAACAAACAGGCCCGGCCCGCCAGGGGGCTTACTCTGGTGGGCCACGTGCCAAACATTGCAGATCCCTGGTCTAGAATTAAGCTTTGATGGATATAACCATATCCTGGACAAACCTTACTGAATTAAGTTTAAGTAGTTTAGGAGGCCATTGTATTAAAAATGAAAATGTTTAGGTACTATTGAGGGATTGTATGTATTTTCATGGGGGAGGGGGACCACAGACCCCCAGGAATTAGGGGCCGGGGGGAGCGGTTAGACAAATTGACTCAGGTTGTACCACCTCCAGAGAGCTACCACCACATCTACTGGTTCAAAATGGATTTGTCAGGGACCAACAGACACAGAAAGGACTTTTGGATAAATAGCCAGAGTTAAAACTGACTCAGGGCTTTCTCTTTGATCCATCAAATGGATAGGGCCTCTGGTCCAAGAGGGGCCCCAATCAGTAGGAAAGGGCTGGCAGGACTTTGACCTACAGAGGCCTTATAAGACTCCTAGATGCTAAAGCCAAAAGGGAACATGGTGATCTACTCTGACCTCTGGTATAACACAGGCCATAGAACTTCTCCAAAATTATTCCTAGAGAAGATCTTTTAGAAAAACATCCCATCTTGATTTAAAAGTGGTCAGAGATGGAGAATCCAATTGTTCCAATAGTTAATTACCCTTGTTGCCAAAAATTTAAGCCTTATTTCCAGTCTGAATTTGCCTAGCTTCAACTTCTAGCCATTGGATCATGTTATACCTTTGTCTGCTAGATAAAAAGTCCGTTATTAAATATTTGTTCACTATGTAGATAGATTGTAATCAAGTCACCCCTTAACCTTCTCTTTGTTAAGCTAAACAAATAGAGCTAATTGAGTCTATCATTATAAGGCATGGTTTCTAATCTTTTAATCATTCTTGTGGCTCTTTCTGGAACCCTTTCCAGTGTAACAATATCCTTCTTGTATTGTGGGCACCAGAACTGGAATCAGTAATCCAGCAGCTGTTGTACCAGTGCCGAATCCAGGGGTAAGATACCTTTTCTGCTCCTACTCGAGATTCCTGTTTATGCATCCAAGCATTCATTGCCTTAGTTCTTTTGGCCACAGTGTCGCATTGGGAGCTGATATTCAGCTAATTATCTGTCACAACCCCCAAATCTCTTTCAGACTCACCGCTTCTCAGGATAGCATCCCTCATCCTGTAAGTATGGCCTACATCCTTTGTTCCTAGATGTGTACTTTTACATCCATATTGTATGCGTGCGCCCAGTTTACCAAGTGATCCAGATCACTCTCTATCTGTGACCTGTCCCCTTCACTACTTACTCTCCCCCAATTTTTGTATCACCTGCAAACTTTATCATTGATGATGTTATGTTTTCTTCCAGGTCATTGATAAAAGAACCAGTCCCTGCAAGACCCCCACTAGAAACATAGCCACTTGAAATGTGTTCTTGCTTTCAGCAAAAAGATGATGGACTGGTAGCCACAGAAAACCCATGCTTGGGGTTTGAAGTACTGTTCAACAGCCAGAGCCCTTGTGGAGTGAGGGCTGTTTTCTGGTAAGCTTATTAGCGTGCATGTAGGTTCTTTTATTGTTGTTAATGTATTTTCTCTGTAATGCTTTACTTTTCTTGCTGAGACAAAACTGTGTGGAAACCGAACTGTGGCAATTACACTGTATATCGTCTCTGAGGAAAGAAGCAAAGCAATCCAAAGCAGGCCTGTTTTTTGCTGGGGATTTCACAGCATAATCTGGAAACTATGTAGCCTGGAAATACCCTGATCAGGAGGGAGAGAGATGCTGGTCTTCACCCAAGAGTGGTGACAGCTGCAGAGTCTGGATCCTAAAGTCGGCACCCTTGCTGGATCACCAAGTAGGAATACAGGTGCAGCTGCCCTAAACTGTGACATCAGTCATTTCTTTTGAAGAACTGGGAGGTTCGGTGCCTTATGAAGGAAATGCTTTGTGTAGGTTTCAGGGAGCACTGCCACTGTGCATTGCATTGTGTCCCCGTGGTTAGGGGTGGGGAAAAAACTGGCAAAAATTCTTAGAGGGTCAAGATGCCTTTGGTGGTTTCAAGATCTTTAATGACCCCACATGGTCAGAACTCAGTCAGTGCCCTGTAGCAACATGCTGGTGCTTTAGTTCAGAACTGGCTCAGAAAGAAGGGTGCGCCCCACTGAATAACCAGCACCACGTCCTGGCAGTGAGATGCTCCCTCCCATCCTAATTAGGACCTCTTTGTGGGTCACCACAAAGGCTATGATCACTGCAGGCAGAGACTGCACAGTGCCTGACTCAGGGCTTCATCTGGCTCAGTCACGATGAAGAACAGGGAAAATGGACTGACAAGTTGCTAGGATTTTTCCACATCTCAGCCTGTTGAAAGTATATTGTCAGAGAAGATTAAAAGATGCACTAATGACATTTACAACCCTAACTAAATAAACCAATGGCACCAGAGTGCAGGAAGGCGAAGTAGCTTTAAACATTCAACCTGCTGTGGTCAGAGTGGATTCTGAAAAGCAGAAATCTGGGGGAGCATTAACTATCAGCCAGGATTAATTATTTGTCAGCTCTCAGTGGCTATTCATATTTTTTTTCCTCTGTAGTTCAAGCTCCTCATTCGAATACACAAGTTGGCTTGAGATTGATTGCTAGCAGAAGCCATAAATCACAATCGCAGCATCTAACAATGGATTTTGAAGGCCAGTCAAAAAGTGCCTCCTCGGAGTATTTGTCCCTTGCAAATGCAGAGAACCTGGATGATGAACAATTAGGTAAGCTTGGCTCTGTTGAATTGGACTTGATTCAGAGTGCTGAAGGGCAGGGGTGGGCAGCTTTAGTGGTGGTGTGCATTGCTAATAAGCAGGAGGAGAACTATGTGTAAAGGTACCAAAACAAACCGCTCTAAAGAAATCAAATGTGTGGGTAGAACTGGCTTTGCACCCCTCTTATCCCTCTTCCTTTTTACCAGTGCAGGCTCACTGGAGTTACAGTATAGATGGCAAACGTAAATCACCTTTTGCACTGCTCTCCCTTAATTCCCTCCTACCTGGACTTGTGCTGTCCCCTCCATGATGGTATTTGTAATATCTGAGAGTGAGCCCTGCCACTTAATGTGAGGGATGTGGCAAAATGAGTCTCCATGGGGAATCCTGACATAGTTTCCTATTCCACGTGTCTTGTTCTCTTGGTGGAGGGTGCGATATGGCCCAAAGCTCCAGGCCTGGTGCTGTTTTGGGGTCTATGGAGCCAAGAGTATCAGACCTCTCTGAGGGAAGGAAAAGCGAGGTCAGCCGGGAGTTCGGCAGGAAAGACTGACTGACTGACCGAGGAGTCCCTTCCTGCTTTACATGGTGCCCGGAATAAAGAAACGCTTCAGCTGACCAGTATTGCCAGTCCCAAGAGGTCAAACATCATGAGTTAGGCCCCACAAAAATCACAAAATTGACAGAAAAATAGTGATTTTTTTATATAAATCATTTGGGGCTGCTTTTTATTTGCTTTTTGGTTTCTGAACCTTTACAGTGCACCTGCTTCATGTTCCCCAGCTTTTCTCTGCAACCACGAGGGCTGGAGATGTCCTGTCTTTTCTAAATGAAGGCTGAGATTCTCTTGACTTCAGCAGCTGAGGCTTTAAGAAAAACACCAAATATCATGAGAATTGCAAGCAAAGCGTGAGAGCTGACACCACTGATCAGCTAAAACACCTCTCACTAGTTTACTCGGAAACTGAGGTACCAAAGTGTGGCTGAAAGGGTTCCCATCTCTCTCCCTCCATCTCTGGTCACTGCCTTTCCCCAGCATCCCTCTCTTTTTGGTCTGGGTTCCTTGGCACCTCACCTGCTGTCGGTCTGTTCAGGCACAGCATCCCCTGCCACTCTGTTGCTAGTACAGACCTGCCAATGTCAGAAGGCTATAAAGAGAGGTTTGAAGAGGAAAAGGAGGGCTCTTATAGCTCCATTGAAACTACAGCTGTTTCAGGCAGCTAGCATTCCCGAGGCCCAAATATGGGAGGAATCTGGGAGCCAATGGCTGCAGATTAGGGCCACAAGGGAAAAAAGGGTGCAGGACACTTTAAATTATATGAATTAACCCTAAACTTCCAGGTCAAGTGCATGGTGCATTTCTTTGACCTGGACTTCTGTAACGTAAACATACAGGGGTGGGGGCGTGTGTGTGTGTAAACAAAAACATGTTAGTCACAATGCTAATGCACTGCCAGAAGGTGATCAAATACTTCAGCAATGAGCACATTATAAGGACCTATATAGAACATGGTGCTAATTATTTTAACATCAAGAGCAGCGAGTGGGATTTTTCAAAGCTACCTAAGGGGTTTTGATGCTCGTTTCCCATTAAAACAAATAGGAATTAGGCATCGAAGTCTCTTTGGCAGCTTGGAAAGTCTGATCCAACAGCTAGAGTCTGCTTCACGATCCAACATCTCCTCGGCAGATGGTCTACAATGATAAAAGCTAGAACTTCAAAGCTGCATAGGGGAGAAGGGGAAAGGTAAATTGGGGCTAAACTGGGGGTTTTCCCCTTTAAGGAGGGACAACTGAGAACAATGCCAATGTGTCCTTAATTGTATCCACTTGTGTGTTACACTCTGCAGGAGGCAACCCAGGGACATTGTGTTTCACTGGGAAACCCGTTGTAATATTTCAAAGTGATGGCATTTAACCAATGGATGTAGAGGTTCTAGTCTGCCACTGAAATCAAAGGTGTTCTGACAATGTAACACTGGAGCGATGCAACAGTGAATCACCATCAGTCCTTGTGACTTACAGTCACCTTAGAAAGAAAAGGAGGACTTGTGGCACCTTAGAGACTAACAAATTTATTTGAGCATAAGCTTTCGTGAGCTACAGCTCACTTTATCGGATGCATTCAGTGAATGCATCCAATGAAGTGAGAGAGATGCATCCGATGAAGTGAGCTGTAGCTCACGAAAGCTTATGCTCAAATAAATGTGTGAGTCTCTAAGGTGCCACAAGTACTCCTTTTCTTTTTGCAAATACAGACTAACACGGCTGCTACTCTAAAACCAGTCACCTTAGACAGATTTTCACTGTGTGCGTTTGTAACCCACGTGCCTGATGGGGAGATATCTCTTTAAGAAATGGTGGATGGGTAGGGGAATCAGGGCCAGCTCTAGGCACCAGCTTCGGGGCAGCAAAAAACCTAGAGCCGGCCCTGGTAGGAATGAATTATATCTGGATCATTGTTGCTAGGTAGATGCACAATTACCTCTCCACACACAGAAGTTTCTGGAATTGGGTGTGGTAGTTTTGGGTATGCTCAGTAGGTTCCCTGTTGCTGGACTCAGACTCCATGAGTGACCAAAGACCCTGAGACTCAGGTGAACTCAGCCTAACCTTTTGGGAGTTTCTTCTCACTGTGTTTCTGTGGGGACTGACCTGTTTAGATTCAGTTTGTTTTCTTTATTTATGTTCATGTGTAACTGTAAAGATCATTTGTGTGGCTTACACAATAGTCATGTTACGTTATAAAAATTAAGTTATTATTATTATTTAATTTTCTTTATCATAAGATTTTATAAAGTTGGCATTTAAGAATTAAGTTAATTCCTTTTATTCTTTTGGACTTGGTTACGGGCAGGTTGACACTGTGTAATTCTTGCTGAAAATCCTCAGTGCCATAACTCTGGGTCTCCAGGTGCTTTGCTATGGGTGTTGGGTTTTTTTAGGCACTGGAGAAAGGCAATGAAGTAAACACTAGCCCACCCAGAGATTACATGTTAACATGAAGCCGTGATAAACATGGAGCAAAGAAAATGAATTGAATTAAAAACGTTTAAATACACAAAAATATTCAAAAATAAGGACATGCAGCTCCTTGTTTCCCTTGTCTGATTTTTCCTAGTTAAGACCTGCCGTCTCCATGACAGCCGGTGTTTTTCGTTAGTTTTGTTTTCAGAGAAAAATGTAAGTTTCGTTTTCCATTTACAGGTTTGCAGCATGGTTTGAACCATGTTACTTACTCTTTGCTCCACCCACAACTGATCATCTCGCAGTGTGTGAGAGGATGACTTAGCTCTAGGATTCACAGCGTAACCGAACCCAAACGTTCAAACATCAGGAGTCAGGCCCTGCAAAATCATGAGACTAGCTTAAAAAATATCAGGACTCTTTAAAAATAATCAGGTGGAGTTATTTTTATTTGCCTTCTTGTCTTGGAGTCTTTTCAAGTTTTTCTTCTGTAACCATAAGGGTTAGAAACTTGCATCTTTTTTTTGTTGTTGTTGTCATGAAAGCTAAGATTTTCCTGTAATCGCTTGACTTTGGAAGCTGGTGCTTTAAGAAAAAAAACATGAAATATTGCAAGATTTCCCATTGCAAATTGAGAGTTGGCAACATTGAGTTCAGCAGAGTTTATTCCTTATTCGTAACTCTCCCAGGCCCAGAGTTTTGCATGCGTTATTTGCAATTGTAGTTACCACAGCTGCAGTAACTGTGCATGTGAAAGCCCCGTATCAACTATTTGCATAAATAACTAGTGAAACTGTAAAAAGAAAAGGAGTACTTGTGGCACCTTAGAGACTAACCAATTTATTTGAGCTTAAGCTTTCGTGAGCTTCAGCTCAGCTCACGAAAGCTTAAGCTCAAATAAATTGGTTAGTCTCTAAGGTGCCACAAGTACTCCTTTTCTTTTTGCGAATACACGGCTGTTACTCTGAAACCTGTCATAGTGAAACTGTGCACACAGTTGCTGTTCTTGAATACACACAGTGGCATGCATACAGCGTATAAATAGCTGGGCCTTGCTGTTCAGAATTTTGACATGACCAAGAGCTTTCAGGTGGAAGAGAAACTTTTATTTAAAAAAGAATAATGATCTCTGCTAAAAGAAACACAAAGAATGGCTCATACACAATGGATCCTAATGCAGCAGAGTACACAGCATGTTGTCCTTTATGAAAGTATGAGGATGTAGATCCATGTGACTCTGCTCCCTGAAGCTCAGAGAGATTTCAAAGAAGGATCTTCCAGATCAGCAAGTCTGAGATGTGCCTAAGTGGATGACACTGAGCGAAGGACACTTATGTAAGAGAAGGGAACACATAAAGGTAAGCTGTGCGGAGTGGAATACCTATTCATCCCTCCCGATTTTCTATTAATATCCTCACTGCTTCTATCAGGAAGTTCCCTACTCTTGCTTTATGATGTATATTATATCTGCTGCAAATTAAAATTGCCAAGAACTGTCTGAGTCAAGTGTAATGCTTTATTCTCAAGACAAACATTTGTACAGTGGACTTTGTCTTGTCAGCCTTCTCGGTTTCAGTTTATGAGATATGTAAGTTTCACTTTTCACTTCCAGCTTCACCACATAGTTATTAGTCCTTCGTCAGAAACCCAGCCCCAAGTTATGCTTTTCTTTTTGTTCTGACTGGATATTTGGTGCTTGCTGATACATGCTCATACATTGGAGTCAGTCGTTTTCTGGAAGTTCTGTAATTGACTCTCAATCTGCTTTGGGACTCGGATAAATGGCAAACGCACCATCTAGTGCAGGTAAGATTTGCTTTTAAAGACATTCTGAGTTTTTAGTGAACAATTGCCTGACTTTTCTAGCTGCTCATTTATACTCCTTGCTCTTTCTATTACTGCTGATGTTGAGCACACAAGTGTAACCGGTGTGATATGAGTGTTGTTAGGTGTCCCAGCAATGGGAAGGTAGGGAAAGGGGGCTTCAAAATCTAAATTATGGGTTGTGTCTTTGTCATCATTCGTCTGCCTTGGAAGAGTGATTGGAAACGTCCCTGTTTACTTGCGAATGCCATGAACAGAGCTGGCCAGAAAATGGAATGTCTTTCTGTGGAAAATTTTTAACAAAAACAAGATTATTTTCAGTAGAAAATTTTGAAAGTCAAAACCTTCTTGGTTTTCAGCAACTGAAAACTCTGTTTTCAGCCCAAAACTGTCCAATCCCACCCTGCACCCATCCACCTCCCCCCAAAAAAATGAAAGCAGAAAATGTCCTGTTTTACAGGCAAAAGTTTTTGTAAAAATTAATATTACCAATGATTGCAGAAACTTTTAGCCAACCCCTCGCCCCCCGTTTCCCATAGGAAAACAAGCTTTGATGGGATATTATTGACTAGCCCTAGCCATGAGAACTGGGGGGGAAATGGGTTTTCCTACTGACCCCCACCCACCCCAAAGCTGGCAGGTGGGAGGAGCAAGCTATCAAGCAGTTATCACAGGGGTGGGCAAACTACAGCCCACGGACCGGATCCGGCCTGTCAAGGCTTTGTATCCAGTCCAGGGGATTGCCAGCCCCGTGGCACAGCAGGGCTAAGGCAGGCTCCCTGGCTCCGAGCTGCTCCCAGAAGAGGCCAGCACCATGTCCCTGTGGCTCCTGGGGGAAGAGGCGAGCAGAGGGCTCTGTGCACTGCCCTCGCCTGCAGGCACCGCTCCCCGCAGCTCCCATTGGCTGGGAATGGGGAACCGTGACCAATGGGAGCTTCGGGGGAGGTACCCACAGACGAGGGCAGCGAGCGGAGTCCTCTGCCCTCCCTCCCACAGGAGCTGCAGGGACATGGTGCTGGCTGTTTCCGGGAGCGGCGCAGGACCAGGGCAGGCAGGGAGCCAGCCGTAGCCCCGCTGCGCTCTGCTGCCACCCCAGAGCCGCTCCAGGTAAGCGGCACCAGACCGGAGCCTGCACCCCAAACCCCTCCTGCATCCCACACCCCAGGCCCCTGCACTGAGCCCCTTCCTGCACAGTGCACCCCTTCCCACACCCCGCGCTCCCTCCCGCACCCCAACCCCCGGCCCCAACCCTACATTCATGGCCCTGCATATAATTTCCCTATCCAGATGTGGCCCTGGGGCCAAAAAGTTTGCCTACCCCGAGTTATCATGAAGACATCTGACAGGAAGGGACTGAAGGGTTAAAAATGGGAGTCAGATCTGGCAATTTCATCATCTGGGTCCATTAGCTGTTTACAAGCTGGAAGACGGTGTGCCCATGAGAATCACACCCGCTCGGTTAGTTGTGTGTAATCCACACCTGTGGCCCACGGTACTGCAGCATGGCCTTAGCCAGAGGGTCTCCCGGTCCACGAGCCACCAGCCGTGCATGGCCTGAGGCTTTGGGTGGCTGTGCTGTTAGGTTTTAATTAGGTGTAAACTTGTTCAGCGAGCTAGCTTTGGTGGCCGAGCTACTAAATCTTTATGGACAACATAATAATTAAAGAAAACGATTAAATGGCCACAAAAAACGATTGGTTTGATGAGAGCCCCCACAGCTGCCAACAGCGAGAGCTCCAGCTTTCCCAGGCTGTTTTACTGCTCTGCATTTCACCTTCATACATGGACTAGATCAACTTGTTGTCCCAGGCTGGACTTGCCCTGACCAGATAAGAGGTGAGAGAGGGAGCTTGCCTCTAATTATTAACACGCTGTCAACGTAACAATAGCGAACCTTCTAAACGTGCGGCACTGTTCTGCTCTGGGGCCCTATCCTGGGTACACTGAGCTCCCACTTAGCAGAATGGGAGTAGAGGAGCTCTCTAGGGCTCAGCACCTTTCAGAATCAGACGCCAGCTTTCTCCACTTCCAAACTGGACTTGAACCACATTACATGGTTATAAGACTGATGTAGATGGGGTCTTCTTTGCAGCGAGGTAAGGAAAATTCAGTCCTCTTTTTCCCCTTTCTTTCCATCTTAGCTGGAAAGGTTGACCATCTTTGCAATCACAGAATGTGTGTTTACCCTCCTCTTCTCTTCTCTTCTCTTCTCTTCTCTCCTCTTCTCTAGATTCAGGCTGAATCCTGTAAACCCTTTGCTTGTGTGGGAATCCCCATTGACTTCCCAAGGACTGCACACCACATGAGCCTTTGCAGGAGTGGCCCCTCTATTACAGCCTCCTGTTGGTTGCAAGACCTTTTTGTGGCTTTCCTCACCCCTCTTTGGATGTCCATTAGACTAGAATTTCCCATGGTAATGCTTATCAATCAAGCCAGTGACTGTGTCACGTTCTGATCTTGGTTACAGGGTAAACTGAGAAACTTCTTTGACTTTGTATAGCTTTTTGGAGAAGGTGGCGGGGAGGGGAGATAAAAGAGGAAATGTACATGCTTTCATTTTCATTTTTTGTCTAAAACCTTAGCGTGGAGAAGGGTTAGCATTTGCCTGCCATCTGTATAAGCTCCCAGTAGTTCACATCCTTCTGAAAGGTTTATTTGAGTTATCTGAACCTTTATTGCTTGCAGAGTTGGGAATGACCTGAGAAGTAGCTTCCCTGTGATGTTTTCCCTGGTCCTTTTCCCAAATCCAAACATTTCTGAATCTCTGAAAAAGGTTCCATTAGAGCTTGGCTCTCAAGAGGGACAAAGGTTCGGGTTGGCAGGACTAATCTCATCCATGTCCCCCAGTCGTCCCTATTGGTTGTGGCGAAACCTCATAAAAGCAAACCATCAAGGAGTCATTTCCTATCATGCTTCAGTCTGAACTGTATCTTCTAAAGTCATTCATTTATTCTCCAGAATTGGCTGAGATACAATGTGGTGATACAGGAATTGAGTGGAATCAAAATTACATTTTAATTGTAAACATTTGTCCAGAAATTAATGTCTCTGAACTAATAGTTCTCTCCAACCAATGTGTTCAGAAACAAATGACGGTCTCTAATTGATTTTATGATATAAAGGGACATGTACATGTAGAAAATCACCCAGGGATAATTGCAAATCCCCTTCTTTCAGCAGGTATCCACACAATCACTCAACCGATGCATTTGCTTGTTCTCACACAGTTGTCATTGAGTAGCTGCATGGGCATTTGCAGGAGCTGAATTTTAGCTGGGATGGATTTTTTAAATGTGCTGTGGAGCTGAATTTGGATTTAAAACACCACTACAAGCAGCCTATGCTGTATAACAGTTTGCTCAGGGCTCTAAATAGATGTCCCCTTACTGAGATCTTTATTGATGACTTTCTCACAGAGTAGGTATTTATGATAGCCTCAGATCCTTGAGATCACTCAGTAATTCCAGTGCCAATCCCAATATGTAAAGATGTTTTGAGCAACATCCAAGGACCCTTTTAACAGCTCATTGATGGTTCTTCCCTCTGCGAAAGCTAAACGAAACACAACTTGAAAAAGAAACTCCAACAAAGTTCTTGCTCTTTCTTTCTGAACTATTTTTTCTTGAGTTTTTTTGAGTTATTTAATTCATAAAGCACCATCACTGCAAAGCAATCTGAGAGGTGGCAGCACATATAAACAAGAGTCAGAATTTGAAAAACATAAACTGGTTACCCACTCGTGAAGGGTGCTCTACAAATGAGTCCTTGCCCTGATTCAGAGCAGATCTCAGGATGTTCAGCTGATCTCAATTGCCTTGATAGGGTGAAAAAAAGCCATGTAAGTACCTTAGGTCTCAATTATTCAGATTTCAACACCCATTGTAAACTTTCCTAATCATCTTTTGTCATTTTTAAGCACATTTATGTGGATTATTTATTACAAATACAAAGTAGTCTTGTGTCACCGGTGCATTTTTCAGATGTCTGAAGGTAAATTACCTTAGTTGTTGAGGTGTTCAAAAGCCCAGGAGTTCAACATACCTAATTGTAGTTTATTGACCCAAAAAAAAGCTACAACTGGTCCACCTTGGGTAACAGAAGCCAGGACTGGAACACCAGTGCTGCTGAAACTCACACTCAACATACATGGGCAGGACTGTGTGGGCCATATCTCCTGGCTGTAGTCACTCTTATATATTCTTTATCTTTATTAGTACAAATTTTGCATTATACAATAAATGCATAAATGTGCCTAAACATGCATACAGCACTGGCTCATACAGGGCTGACATCTATTGATTTCAATGGGCTTCAGATCAGGCCCAGGTAAAGAACATCTTTCCTGAAAGGTCTGGCTCGTCAAAGAATTTGGAGAAGTCCAAACCAAATGGCACTTGGCAATGCAACTTAGGAAGCAGTGCTTCTCATATCTAAGGAGGCAATTCTCACCAACGATAGCTGAATTTAACTTTACATACAGTGAAAACTTTACAATATGGCTGGGAAAATTCACAAAATGTGCCATGAATGGCACTGAAATTCAGAAAATAAAAGCAGCTGGAGATGTGAAATCCAGTGGAAAGGGTATCATTCCTCGGTCTAGACATTTTGCTGTGTCACATCTTTCACTTGAGGGTCAAATTTTGCCTTCAGATATCCATGTGAGTTTCATGTGTGAATATCAGAACATAGGATTTGGCCTGCATTAGGAAGACAGTTTGGGACAACTTGTTTGGGGTAGTTTCTCTGTGGTTGAAAGCCCATTCTCTAGGGTCCAATCTTGAGTGGTGCTGAAATCAATGGGAGATGAGGTCCTTTCCAAGCCATAACTTCAGGTCTTGAATCATCCTCTACTGAAGTCAATACACGTATTTCCATAGACTTTGATGGGAGTGGGATCAGACCCTCAAAGAGCAGGAGTCAGAAAAGCTTTACTCATTTGCTAGCCCATCGATACTATATGGTGTATTTACAAAAATACCAGGCATGCAGTGTCTGGTATACCCAGCTCAGGTTTTTTCATTCATAACTATTTAATTTCAGTGCTGGAACTCTGCTGTCATATATGCAAGTCAACAGCCCATTGTCAGTTTAGTGGTAAAGTATTAGTCAGAGCTGACTATTTGCAGCTTCCTAAACACATTCATGAATATATAGCAATGGCACAGGACTGCTTCACTCAGCCTTTGAATTTTTTACAATGATGCTGTCACTTTTGAGCAGTGTCTGCAGCCTCTCTTACTGTCAGCTTCAATAAACAAACGTAATCAAAGTTGCATTCAAAAGTAGCTTCTTGGAGTTTCTCTGGAGGAGCAAATAATCTGTGTTTATTTTATTTTTTTAAAGTCTGCATAGCAAATGATTTCCTCATTTTAATGATATTGATTGTAATGTGCTTGCAATAATTAACGCTGCTGCTAATGGATTATTGGAATTTCTCTTTAATAATATCATTAGGATACATTTCATGCATTTAATGGTTTTTGTAAAATGACAGTTAAGCCCTCTTGCCTTGGATTTCCTATTTCCTGATTAAATTAGTTTGTTTGCAAGGGCAAACCATGTTTCACAGCTGTAGCATTTTGGGGGAAATAAAAGTGTTTTTTGGTTAGATGTGCCAATGTATTTCCAGTCAGAGATGGTTTTTCTGCTCTTTGTCAGTTTCAGTGCTCCTCTCTGCTTTACTCCCCTTCTTTCCTGGTCTTCACGAAAAAGAAATAAAAAATCTCTCATGACATTGAATCTCTTCTATGGAGATAGAAGGCCATGAGTAAAACATGCAGCATTTGGATGCAACCAGGATCCTTGGGATTGATATCCTTATATTGGACCTCACACTGCACCCAGGAGAGGCCCTGATCCAAGGGCCACTGAAAGCAGTGACAAAACCCCCCTGACGTCAGTGGTGCAAGATCAGTCTCTTAGCAAGCAGGAGACCTTGCACCACCCTGCTGACGGCTTTTTGTCTGAGTTCTGGCAGCACAGAATGTGTAGCATCCCTCGTGGCAGGGAAAGGACAAGACACAGTGGTGATGAATACAAGAGGGTAATTTCTGTTTCTCTAGCTCACAGGCTAATTTAGTCCTTGCAACCTAACATCTCTTCAGTTCTTACTCTGCATGAAGCAGTCATAGAAGGGACTGCTGACTCTTACAAGAATACCCAGAGATGCAGAGAGGTACCTTGTCTCTTTCAAGATGGGGTACTAACCTACCACTCATGAAACCACATGACCTGAAGGAAGGGGTAGCTACTGGGAATTTTAGTTATGCCTCAGAGACAGGAGGCTCTTTTTGTGTTTGTGAGGAGGGGAAGCTAATGCTTAGACGGATGCAGGACCAGTGCCTCTGACTTCACCCCTGGATATGGCCGCATTTTTCCAAATGGCATCTCTTTTAAATTGTTAATTTGTGGCCTCCAGAAGCTAGACCCTCACATCCCTTCCAGACATAATCGGTGGTGCTAGGCTTGTGAAGTGGCGTCTAAAGAGTACAAATCAGTCCAGTATGGGAAAATAATGTGGGTATCACTTTTTAAAATAAGTCCTTAAGCCAATGACCATGACTGCTCTGAGGATATCATTTTGGGTGAGTAAATACGTATTCATTAAAGCCTAAATATGTAACTGCACCTATTTATATGATGGACAACTGCAGTGCAAAGCCACGCCAGCCCGTCATTTCAATTCATTCCATGCCTCCACTGCTTGTGTCTGGTCACAGTTCCCCATTTGGCTTCTGTGATCATTATTGCGTGACTATTATATCCACAGTTAACAAACAAAAAATTCAGACTGAAGATCAGAGGCAAGTGAGTAAAGTCTGGTTGCCAAAAAAAAAAAAGGGGGGGGGGTTATTATCTGAATTGCTTAGAATTGTCTGTAGATGGCTTTTATTGTTTACATTTAGCTTCACAAATGGAACAACTCATCTGGGACTACTTAAGGACAGCTGCCACTCCAAAGAAGGCCTCTGAGATTGCCTGCGCATGTTCAGTGAAAAAACAGGAAGCCAACAAAGTGCTGTACCAGCTGCGTAAGGAGGGAAAGGTTGAGAAGCAGAGTGACAACAAATGGGTTGTCCGGGCAGATGACACAGAGGTGGAATGTCATCAGAAAACCGCCCAGTTGAAAAGCGGTAAATGTTTTGAAAAACCTTTTTAAAACTCTGTCCGCAACCTCCGATGCTGAGGGCATTTGGGAGCTGAGTTTGTTCTCAAGTCTGTAACTACATTGCAGCCTAACTGCATCAGAGACTCTCAAGCCTTTGACCCCAATTACTTTGAGTCCGTTTTTATTTAGTACAGTGAGTTGCAAGTCAATCGACTCTGGTTTTTTTTCTTTTGTACAGAACTGAAACTTGACTAAAGCAGAAGGTGCATTCATTCCTAGGCAGTTTTTGCACTGAACCTTGTCCAGGGTGGTAGATTAACCCCATGTAGTGTTCTCTGAGGGTACTCTGCCCTAGGACATTTCTTTTGTAATACCTGCAATCTTGGTGCATCCCAGAAGCAGACAAAAGTTGGCTCTTCAGAAATATCTTGGAAATCTCTTTTGCCAGAAGCTGGGAATGAGTGACAGGGGATGAATCACTTGGTGATTACCTGTTCTGTTCATTCCCTCTGGGGCACCTGGACTGGCCGCTGTCGGAAGACAGGATACTGGGCTAGGTGGACCTTTGGTCTGACCCAGTAGGGCCATTCTTTTGAGTGTCAGGCTCCTCTCTTCGCTCAGACATGGGGGGTCTGCACCCAGGGAAGGGGGTAGTTTAATCTTCTACAGAATACTCCACCCATCCTGTAAAAGCCTCTCCATGGCTCCAGCGTCATAAAGCTGTGATAAGGAACCAGGTTCCCAGGCAGGGGAATCTGGCACTGCCATACCCGTTGCACTGGAGACCTTCATCCCTCCAGGAAGCATCTGGAAGGCATAGGCCCTGTAAGTACAGCTTCTGCAGAAGAATGATCCTGTGGATCTCATGGGATCCCCAACTTCTTCCACAGGAGGGTCAATCACTCCCTGAACCTCACAATGAAAAGCTCTGCATGAACCCCCTATGGGCTTCGATCCAGTGTCCTTTCCCCTTCATGGGGACCATGGGGCCCATTATTAGCCAGGGATCTTTGGCTGGGATAGTTTTAAGATAACTAGAGAGAGGACAAACTCCACATAAAGGCAGAGAAGTGCCCTTCCCCCTCCCTGATTAACTCAAGCCATGCAGCAAACCAACCATCTGCCAATATCCTAGCTCTACTAAAGCCCCACATTTTCTGGAGGTGGGTGAAGATCAGAACCGAGGGTATGCAGCAAAGATGCCTGCTCCCCTGGGAGCCTGCTTTAGGAGATGGGGACAAGAAAGGAAAATGGGGAATCAGTCACTCTTCCTAGCTAAATAGCAGAACTTTTCACAAATCCCCCGCCCCCCAAAATACAGTGCTTAACAATGTTCTTTGTTGTAGATGACAGTGCCCTAGTCCCATTGCACCAGCCTGTGAACACTGTGACTCCTGTGAAAGATGACCTCAGACTGTCAGAAAATCGTAAGATATTTGCCACTTGCCTAAGACTGAATAGACTAACTTTAGAAATCTACATTTAACGATTTTTGGCAGCCACAATAGAATGCTCTTAATGCTAGCATTGCACTATTGTATGTGTAGAAGTCTAGCATGGGTCTAGGAGTCATAAATCATATTCCTGCTAGGAATACCTTGTGCTAGTAGCCCACAGGCCATGATAAAGCCTCATCATCCCAGGTGCACCTCCAGAAACCATCTGTCTCAGGGAGGTAGATCCCCACCCCAGGCACCTTAGCTCCCACAGGGGAGCACATGAACTGCTACACACTGTTCTATCTACTCCATGCAGCCCACCAGCTCTGGTAGTTGGTAGAACTATGGCTCCACCTACTCCCCATTCCCTTTGCAGCCGGTGTAATGGTGGGCCTGAGCTGGATAGCACAGAGCTCATTACTGGCAATCCCAGTGAAGTCATGTGAGCTGATAACTTGGTAAGATTCAAAGGGGAATTTGGTAGACCATGTGTGGCCTTGGGGCCACAAATTATCAGCCCAGTGGTCCCAGGGAGCAGGATACAAACTTAGCTGCGTTATCCTCCATTTCTGGCAGTGAATCAATAAGCCCACCCTTTGTTTCCTAGAGAAAAAGATTTACCAGTTTCTGTCAGAAAATGGATCTTGCCGTGCATTAGGCATTGCCAAATATATGGGAATGAAGACACAAAAGGAAGTCAATGCAGATTTATACGCGATGCAGAAAAAACATATCCTCAGCCAGAAGGAAGACACAAAGCTTTGGTCAGTTTACGGACAGGGCACAGGTATTGTACTGAGATGCACTTTTCAGAACACCGCATTCTGAGTAGTGTTACAAAAAGCAGCTTTGTTTTCTTTATGGCTGTAAACACTTTCAGTTAGACAACTAAATGGTCCTTCCCCGGGCCACGTCTCTTTGGCTTTGAGAACGTGGGCTTTACTTCGATGTGCCTATCAGCACCAATGCTCACAGTTTGACTGATCTTTAATCAGAAGTTCTGGTAAATGGCTCAGAGCATGGGGCTGGGAGACTTGGGTCTTGAGTCAGCCAGACAATGCCCAACTCACTGTGTGCCCTCCTAGGGCGATGGGGGTTCATTTAACTCCCTTGTGCTTCCATTTCCCCATCCGTAAAATGCGGAGAGCACTTGTCCACCTTGTAAAGGGCTCTGAGTTCCTGAAATGATTAGCACTGTGTAGCCACAAGTTATCGTTATGCCTATGCTGACATATATTAGGAAAAAAAGAGATGTTGTCTATCGATCTCTTACTAAAATCATTTCATCTCACTACTTCTATGGCCTTGGCTTGATCAGTCCCATTTCTATCATTCTTTTCAAATCCTGCCCTGGGATATACACTGTTGCCGTTGTTCATTGTACATCGTTTTTGGGTACTGCTGGCTGACTGAGATCAGCCCTCGCCACTGGCACCATTAGACACAGAGACACAGAAGTTATGTGTAACATCAGGCTCCCTTACTTCTGTAGCTCCTCCCAACGTCTTCCTGCCCACAACCCTCCATTCTGAGATAACGAGACAACAGAGAGATCTGCTACCAGTCAGGGTCACTATGAAATCAGGATACCTAAACACCCCTTACTCCCTCTAAATACACAGAATTAGCAACATAACGGGCTCCTTTAGGTGTGTCTACACTGCACACGAAGTCTGGGCTCTGACTCAGGTTTGAGCCCAAGCCCCACTTCAGTCCACACACAAATTAGTCTATCTTGGGTCAGCAAGCACACAGGACCCGGGTCCTAGGATTCTGCTAGAGTGCGTCTACCCAGTGAGCCAGCAGCCCACCGTGGAGTGTCTCAGAGCCCAGATTTACAGACTCAGGCTCGTGGGACTCGCATTACAAGGCTAACAATAGCTGTGCAGACTTTGTAGCTTGGGCTTTGAAGCCTAGAGAGGGGATCACTTTTGTCACAGGACAAGAATTGCTTTTCTCCCAGGAAAATTGTTTGTCTTTTGTACTGGAGACTAATGTGTGTTTTGTTCTTTTCCAGGTTACAAAGCAACAAATCCTGGAGCAAATAAGGAAGCAGTGCCAGTTATTATTCAGCATAATCCAACAAACATTATCTATCAGGGAGGAGTGCAAAACACCATCTCTATAGCTGATTCCAGAGCTACTCAAATTGGAAACTACAACTCACTGAATCTAGTGGATAAAAAAGATGGTAATCATCTCTCTGCACAGGTTTATGAGTGCTATACTGGTTATCCTCTCTGAGAACAGACATGAACAACACCCATCATAATTAATAACACAAAAAAGATTTCGTATTTTACCAGAGCTGGTTGGAAAATGGATTTTCTGTCCTGTGGGATATGCCAACATTTTGAAATTTGCTTTTGTGCCAGACAGAATTAAAAGTTAAGTTACTGCAGAATGGAAATTCTGAAAATTTCTCTTAGGAAACACCAAATCGTTTCATGTCAATAACTGAAACTATAGCATAAATGTATTAAATATATAATATATAAATATAATAGATTAAAATTACTATTGCAATATACACCTAATATAGACCTTATCAAAATGAGATTGTCAAAACGAATCATTTTGGCACTCTCCCATACAAAATTTCACTATTATTATTATTATTTTATTTTATTAATATAGTTATTATTCCTTCCCTTTACACTTATACTTTAGATTCCAGACCAACTGTTCCAAGTCTTAGGGCTGCATCAGAGAATGCTGATATGTTGCCCTGTGAAGTAGAAGCTAAAACAACCACCCAGGGTGGTCAGGAAATTGATGTCACCGAGTCCACACTCAAGAATACTGTCATTGGTAATGATAATCAAATGAATATCATTATGAAGAACTTCGTTGACAGTCGAGAGGAGCATCTAGACCAATATGGCACTCCAGAAAAGAGTAGGTACAGTGTGTTGGCTTGTGTTGAAGATACTCCAGTGCTCTGCAGGGCACTGGTTATACAAGAACTCCCTCAAGCACAGCCCTGTCTGCATGAGAGCTGACTTGTGAATCATTACAAAGTATGTCAGTGCTGAAACAAACCTTTATGACCCTAGAAATTGGGCTTAATGCTCAGAGTCTGTGATGTGTGAGTAGCAGTGGTTATTGCACTCCAGCCCTGTTCATGTCTATCTGTCCCCTTTCACAACTGGGGTAGGAAAACTTTCCTCTGACATCCTACTAGCGCGTATTTGTGACCCACTCCTATAACAAAAACCTCTTGCAAGCCTTCCATTTGGCTCCACTATTTATGGTAGGACACCCTCCCATAAAGCCTGCATCCCAGCTAGGCAGGACCAACTTCATGACAGAGTGCAGCCCAGAAAATGGACCCTAATTATTGACTCTGCACCTGTCATCTGCCTGATTCCCACCGACTTCAAAGGGATGTAGGACGAGGCAACTAGATAAAGGGAAAGTATTCCCAAGTGGTTAGAATGCGGGACCGTGAGTCAGGAGAGCTGGGTATTCTTGACTATGCCACTGACTCGCAGAGTGGCCTGTGGCAAACTGTTTAACGTCATCTGTAAAATGAAGATGCCAATATTTTGTACGTTGCTTTGAGCTCCTTCATGGAATATGCTGCACAAGTGCCTAGAACTTTTTAGAGTTATACTAGGTACCCTCCTATCTGTATCCATTCATTTCTGTGCAACAAACTAACGTGCTGAAATGCTGAGATTTCTGCTACTATAATGCAAATCTTAGTCCCACCCAAGCCCTGGGAAATGAGTATGTCACCTTTTCGACATTCACTGATTCCATCTTTATGATTTCTTATGCTCTCCTTTTTATGACAAATGCCCCCCCCCCCTTTTTTTTTTTAACTGTAGATCCATTTGGTGACATTCTTTCTGCCAGCCCTGGACTGTCACTGAAAATTAACACCTCCCGCCGCGGGGAAAGGAGAGCTCCATTTCAAAGAGTCAGCATCAACAAGTCTCAGATGGAGAACGTCATGATCGGAAACAGCAACCAAATGAGCATTCATGAGCAGTGTGGTTCTGCCTGCCTCGCAGATGAGGAGACAAATGAGGAAGACGATGTTTCAGGTCAAGATGGCAAACGGCGTGTTGACGCTTGTAGGCTTCTCTTGCATGTAAACTGTGCCTGATGTGTATGAGCTGGCTCCATGGTGTGTGCCAGACATCTGAAGACTACTGACATCTAGGTCATACTCGCCAAATTTGGACAGGTGGCCAGTTCTGAACATTCTGCACTATGGGCCTGATCCAAAGCCTCTTTAGGTCAATAGAAAGCTTTCCATTGGCTTCAATGGGCTTTGGATCAGATTCTAGAAGCATCACTATCAGTGGGTCCTTCCCCCCCACTTTGGGCCAGATCCTCGCATCCTTCCTAATGCTGGGGTAGATTGGTACTTTGCACAGGAGGAGCCCTAATTTACATCACTTTGAGGCACCCCCACAATATTCAGAGGAAACATTAAGAACAGTCCCACTTCATCACATCTCTCCCCCCTTCGAGACCGAACTGAGGGGGGTCACTTTAGCCGGTGACCTGGGGAAGTTCGAAGCCACCAACATTCCCATGGATGCCCCAGCATCTCTTCCATTCCTTGGTGGGAGTTACATCAGGCCCTTCCAGTTTCATGCCCTCCCTTAGGTCGGGGGTGGTCAATGCCGCATGTGGGAAGGTTTATGCGGCCCGTGCCCTTTTGCCACCCCAAAACCCCCGGGGGTCAAACTGGGATCAGGTCTTCTCCCAGTGCTCCACTCTGGAGGGCTGCAATTCGGGCTCTCTTGGTTAAGAGTCCCCATCTTGACCTGGGCTACATACTGTTCACTTAAAGAACTAGCATGAAGACATTCCTTTCTCAACAACCTTGTCTCCCCAACAAGCTGGCCAAACACAGCCACTTGGTTATAGGACTGTTTAACTTTCTTAACAGCTTTCACTTCATCTGAGACCTTCTCAAAGCTATCCACACTGGATCTTTCAACAGGAAAGTCAGTGGCTTCATTCACAACAGAAAAGTTCTGGCTGTTAGGAACTGAAACTTTCTTGATTAAATCACTTTCACACCCTTCAGTTTCAGTAAACTGCTTGCAAAGACTACCATGAGGATTCCTTTCCCCAGGGGCTTTTCTATGTAACAATTCACCCTTCGCAGAAATTCTGCCCTTACCTTCTTTATCTAGGGCTTGCTCAAGAGAAACACTTCCCTGATCTTACACCAGTGGTGAATAAGTTGTAACAAAGCTCTTTGCTACCTGTGACATGTCCCCTCCAGGGAGCCAGCGAGGGGGTGGGAGTGGCTGTGATTTCCACCATGCAGTGCACAGTGGCCTTAGCGGACTGGAGAATTCAACCCAAGGGTTGATTTTATTTATTATGGTACTTCCCCCAGCATGCTAAACTGTAATTACTTTGCAAGCACCTTGATTCCTCTTTTGCTGCATGCTGTACTTTTTCACACCAGTATTTCTTATTTTTGTATCTTAATCGTTTATCATGTGTGTTCTTTAAATTGTAAATGAAATATACAGAGATAGAAGCAAATGGTAGCTACCAGTGTCAGTAACCACAATGTATTAATTTTAACATAAGGATCGCACAATTCAGTTGCATTTATAGCATGCAGGGCAGCTGGCGCACAGCTCTGCTCTGCTCCAGTCACTTAAATGCTCTCTCACTTTTCCTCTTGCTTAATAATTCCACTAGATTCCAACTTGACTTCGGAGCAAAGCAAATGGACATCCTGTGATGATAACAGCATGGATCAGTCAAGTGACATTTCCATCCTTTGTGAAAAGCTGCAAGATGTAATCATTGGGAACAACAACTACATGAATGTAGAAGAAACTGCAGATACTGAGAGGGGTGAAGGAGATGAAGACATATAATAGATATGTGGGGAAAGCAAAGATCTTGCTTATGAGGCCCTTGCAGAAATTCACAAATGTGAGCAGGAAGAGGTAAAGAAACTTGCTAATTCTAATTATTTTTGCCATGGAGAAGGAAGATATTTTCTGTGATTTACAGACAATAAATGGAACAGGACACACTGTTCTCTGCCTACTCAAAATGTTGAAAAGCAAACAGGATCCCTATATCTTTCCTTAGGGAGTTCTTCTGCAAGAGAAAGAAAAGTAACGGAGTGAATCAATTTTATGCTCCCTGTGAACTTTCAGAGTCCTAGCACTATCGTAAACCTTGAATCCACCCAGGACTTGGAAATCTTGTGCTGTGGCAAGTGACAAATTTCAAATGCAGCTGCTATAAAACTCAGTTGCTTACAACTAGTTTGCACCATCCTTCTGCTGGTAGGCTCCAAGGCAAGCTGCTAAATGGAGGTGATAGCCCAGCATGAGCTATGACTCAATTTGGTGGAGAGAGCTTTCAAATTCTGCCTCTTTGGAGAAGGAGATGAGCTAATGGGTGAGGTGCAGGGGTGAGAAGAAAGAATGCAAAGCATATTGTTCTTGTCAGTTTAAGATTCTGAACCTCTTCTGGGACCCAGCCCAAAGTGGGAACCAAGGTTGTGGAGCCAAAGCTGAGCCACTCCAAAGAGACTACTCCATCCTAGTAGACAATTGTACTTGGGACAGTGGATACTGGGATTCCTACCTCAGAGCTGGGAAAGGGGAGGCCTGTTCAAACCAGCTATACAGACACATTTAGGGGGTCCTGTGTGTACTGCAAGAACAGCTGAGCTAAGCCTGGTTACCAAAAGTTAAGAGGTGTCTGTTACTAACAGAGTTCAGTGTTTCCAGCTCTCATTAAGTTGCCATAAGTCTCGCAATGTTCACTGACTTTCTTAAAGCCCCAGCTCCTACAACTCAGAACCTCTCTTCTTGTTTTTAAAAGGAAAAAAAGGCTGAAAATGTGAACAAAGCATGATCTCCAGGCTCAGAAACCAAAAAGTCAAATAAAAAGAACCCCAAAAGGTGCAGATTTTTAAAATCTCATGATTTTTTTAAACTGCTCTCATGATTTTGGGGCTTGATTCATAATATTTGAATGCTTGGGGTTGCTAATACTGATCACGTGGTGCTTGGACATTACCATGCCCGTAGCTGGTTACAAACTGTTCTAAACATTGTAGTATGGACAGGGTATTATACAGCTGGGCTCCAGAAGTCAGGAATCATTAGAGGAGAATGAGGGACTCTGGAATTTTCTTTCCTTTCAGCTCAATGGTTCCACACTATGTTGACTTCCCAGGTACTTCCTAGGCCTGTGTCTTCATGCAGGTCTTTCCCAGAGGGATTATTTTGGTTTCTCTCTCTCTCTCAACATTATGCTAATTTAGATAATTATTGTCAGTGTTTTTGTCAATGTTTAGATTGTTTATGTGACAAGAAAGCAAGTGATGGGCACATTGTATAAATATGACAAATTAAATTAATGCTGCAGCTGGGTTTTTAAAAGGGATGAATGATTTTATTTGTAGTCACAGAGACAAATTGAAGGTAAATGGATTCCCTGCTGCAGAGTGTAAGCTGATCACTCTACATGTCAGGAAGGTATTGACCCATCTACCACACAGTAGCCTTTGATAGCTATGCTATGGGTTGATGTACCTGCTCAGCTCTGGAGCTCAAAGACCAGAAACCAAAAACAAAGTTCACGCAAATCCCTACAAATCAACACACCAGGTGAACTAAAGTAGCTGGTTTGAATCCTGGAAAGGGGATCATGTCTATATACAAATATGGGGCCAAATTGTCCAATCTGCCTGAGCTCCCCAAAAGCTGAGGGAGAAAGTGGAGAGGGAGATAAATGGGTTTCCTTCCCCTGTATTCTGGACCCAGCCCCAATGTATGGTACAACATCAGCAGTGCTCTTACATTTGGGCTACCTAGAGCCCCCTCAGGGGCCATTCCAGCAGTGGCATTCTGCTTCTCTTGGCCATGTCTCCAACACACCCTCTCCACCAAGTGCTGTGAAAGGAGATGGTGTCATTCCCCTCTGCCAAATCCACCAGCCTTTGTTCTGCCAGAGTGACATGAAGGGTCCCGTTGGAGCATTGAGCCAGTGGGATTTCTCGACCACCTTTTAATGTCACTGCTGCATTTCCTGTTCAGTCAGACATTGATCAATCTGCACCTTGTTTTTCAAGGCAAGGTAGAACTAGCCAGTGAAAAGTGTATGACCCCAGAGTTAATTTACCTCCATAACTAAGTAGTAAACTAAATCAAAACCACTTCAGTAGAGCATGAAAAATTTAACGAATGAGTAAAAATATTGATAGGTACTCTCTGCAAATCAGTGGAGTCACAGTGTTGAATGTGTCCTTTTAACTCCATGTCTGAAAAGACCTAGATGTATAGCACTCCACCTAATAATTACTATTTCAAGTTGCTTAACTCAGGGGTGAATGGAACCAGCGACATCAATTTGCATGTGCAATTGTAATATCTATTCAGCCAAAGTGACTCAAGATGGCATCAGAACTACCTCTGTGTTCCTTTCAAAACATAACAACAAACTCAAGAGGATTGGTGTCAGGATTTGTGCGTGTAAAGCCAAGAGCATACTGTATTTGTAGTCAGTGGATGACAAGCAACTGACAGATCCCACCTCCACCCCCAGTCAAAGCAGCTGAGATGCATGTCAAGCTTACTTTGACTGCAATGTGATCGTTCTGTTTTCCTGTGTGGAGGTAGCTCTAAAATTAGGGACACTGGAAAAAACAGACTGAAAAAAGAAAGAGAGAGAAAGCTCTCTGATCATAGCTAAATAGCAAATCAATGCCAAATGTCAGAAGTGATCTAAGTGTCGGCGTATGCCTCACTATACCAAAGTCAGATCGTTGTCCCGTGATGTCTGGTATTCCACTTCAGGAGTGGTTGTAGAGATTAGAGACCCGGGACATCATGGTCAGGGTTATCTCCTGTTTACACAGACCCTTATCTCCTCACTATATGCCCCCCAATGGCCACCCTGAATAGTAGCACTACACATTTATACCTAACTCCACAGGGGTCAATTCCAATAATTAAAGGCTTAAATTATTCCTTCTATGGCTTAAGGAATTGCCATGTGAGTAAAGGGCAGGAGATCCTTCAGAAAACCCAATAATTGACCTATTTAAGTCAATGAGAATTTTTTGGCCATTGGGACAAATATCAAGCTTAACATGGGCCTGAGTTTGAAACCCTTACTGATGCTGTGTGGCACTCATTCAATGGGGGATTAGTCATGTAAATAAGTCCTATCTGATGTGAGTAATGGAGGCAGATTTTGGCCCTAAATCATTACATGAATTGATCTTAGGCTCAGGAGAAACTGCATGACTCAGTTCTAGCTTTAAATAATAAATCTCAAGCCATAAAGTACCATTTGGCTTTTGTCAAAGTTGATCCAAAAGGGCTGTGCTGAATAATAAAAAATATCATGGCTTTTGGTGTTAAGTTGCATCTTCAAGCATAAAATCCAGCCTTGATGATGAAGCGGAGCCCAGCCTGTTTCACCCAGGCCAAACATACTCAACAAGACCCTTATGCTACTTTTCATTTAGAGGAAATGTCTTTACATGGAAAGAAAAGAAAAATCCTTGACAGATAAGTAATTAGGAAACATCTGGCAAAACTGAAGGCAAAAGAATTCATTCCAGGCAAAGGTGGTTAGCTGAACGCTTTTCATCGTGACTCCAATTTAGCATTTAACGAAAAAAATAACACTCCCTGATGAAGTGTTTAAAATGGCAGATGGCAAAAATTATGTAGATGTCTAGCACAAGATGCTAAATAGATTAAGGGAAAAACATATTGGATAGTCTAAATGTGGAGATGTGCGCCCAGAGGCAGGGCAAGTATTTTGAAACTGTCATGATATTTTTTGATAGATTTCCTAGAAGCAGTGTGGTTCCAGGAATGACAGGTGATTGGAAAGGCTGAGTCCTGGACACTGCAGTGTTTGCCTTGGAAGTACAGGGTACCTGTTTCCAGTGATGGTAGTTCCTGGAATGGCAACACAGCAGGAACGCTCCATATGCTATGTTCTCCAGTGCCCTGCACCTCGTGCCATCATTTACACCGTACAAATTGGGTATAAAACGCCACTGAATCCGAATGATAGCATACCCGCTTTACAGGGGTGTCAGTGATGATACTGGGTGTTTGGCAGTGAAGAATCAGACTTACGGTGTCTGTACTGTACTGTAATTTATTGCTGTACTAGTCTATCCCAGGTACACACTGCTTTATGAGCTTACAACTGGGACCAATACATTATTCAGTAAGAAAGTGTGAACTCTGCCAACCCCCCCACCCCCCAAAACAAACAAAAAACCCCCCTCTGGAAAGCAAAGACAGGAAGCATACACGATATCCCCCTCCCAAATTAATTGCTACTATTTTGATTAAAACACATTATCATATAAATATTTGATTTAAAATGTGATTAAATCTTTCTTGCTTATGAACTGTGGCACCTTTAAAGCCTAACCTTTTATGGCTTAGCACTACATAATTATTTTGCTCATTAGCTACGTTTAATAGTTCGATCTCTTAATATGCTTTGCCATTTGGAACCTGCCGTCAGTGCCAAGTTCAAATCAATGCTGTTAGTTATTTGTGCCATTGCAGATAATTAAACAAAAATTAAAAGCGATTTAACCTTGCAGATATTCACAGTGTGGTATTAATCTGGCTTGGGATAGACTGGTATTCAAAGACTGGGAGTGACTCAATTAGCCCAGTGCTATGGGCCTAATTCTGACTTTCTTTATACAGGGACAGGTAGGGCCCTGTGTTCCCAGACCAGTAGGTGGCTGCATGGAATAGGTAATGGCAGTCTGGAATTTGCATGGGCAATTACATCTCTGTAAATAAGTTTTAGAGCAGCCACAGAGCTTGATTCTGCGCTTGTAATTTGTGCAGTCATTCACACCTGTGCAAAGATAAAATGCTACCCTATGAGAATGGGATTCTTTCACTCTTGCTTTCACTGATACAAGTGAATGCACCAGGGTGTTAGAGGCTAGGAATCTTACAAGAACCTACTGTCACTTCTGTTTTTGTTCCTGGTTGAGAATAACCTTTTCTCATGCTATTGCTGAACTTCCCACCTTACCTGCAAGTTACCAGAAGCTTAAAGGCAGCAGCAAATGTAAAGAAAGTACCACAAAAATCATAATTCAGAAGCTTTACTAAAAGAGCGGGATCTTTTGGAGAGCAAGTGAAGTTTGGGGAGAAGAAAGTTTTCTTATTTTTTCACCCCACTGGTTCTGCCACCATCAAAGCCTCCCAAAGCATATTTCTATGGACACCCTGAAAGGCTAAAAAAAAGAGGGTGGTCCTTATCATAATACCACTCGAGTTTAAGGCCCAGAAAGTTGCACTGGAAAGAAAGACATTTGGGTACGATTCTGTTCAGTTATGCACATGAATCCAGTGTGACAACAGTGGGATTGCACATGTAAGCTAAGAGCACAGTTTTCCCCTTAGCTTACAAGATCCAGGGAACTATTTTACCTTTCAGAGGACTTGCTCCTGCAAGGCTTAGCTTTCACCCGAGAGGAGGGATGGTCTTGTGGCTAAGCTGGGGGACTGTAACTCAGAAATGGGCAGACTGAAAGACAACAACTCCACTGCATGAAATATACTGAGTTTTTGAAATTAGTTTTCATTCTGAGGTGGAAGGAAAATGAGACCTTTCAACATTTTTCATGAAAAAATGACACTCAATGCCAGGCTAGTCAGCAAGCTGGGTGGTTAAGGCACTCACCGGGGATTTGGGAAACTCAGGTTCCAGTTCCTGCTCCTAATCAATCAAAGTGGAAATTTAATCCAGGGTCTCCCACATCCCAGCGATGTGCCTTAACCCCTCCCCCCCGCCCCCCGGGTTATGGGCCATAAGCGGGTTGGCAGAGGGTGTCTCTGAGAAACCTTCCTGATGAATCCAACCAGCTCCCCGCAGAAGATCTAGGTTCAATTCCAGTCTCTGCCACAGACTTCTTGTGTGATATCAGACTTCATCCCTTAATCCTTCCAGTGCTGATTGGCATGATAATGCTCCCTTCCTCCCAACCTTCTTCTGTCTTGGCTATTTACACTGTAAGGGCTTTGGGACAGGGTCTATCTCCTGCTATGTGTTTGTTCCACATCTAGGACAATGGAGTTTAGCTCTTGGTTAAAGCCTCTATGTGTCATTGTGAAACTGTTACAAATGAATGGGAATAAAGGGCCCTCAGCGGGCTCAGGCCTGCAATGACTGCAGAGCTTGAGACCAGAGCTGGAGGCGTTATTCTTCAGTGCCTGCTCATGCCAGCCTTAGCCCTATTTCCTGATTTAAACCACACACAAAAACTTGCCTTACATGGTCCTGGATGCTATATTTAGCTTGCCAATTAATCCAGCTGGATTAGAAATCACATAGCCCCTTAATTATAGGTGTATAAACTCCAGACTGGCAGCTGTTTTGACATTCTCAGCTGGGAAATTTGCCCTAAACAGTCAATGCCCCAAGCTGATGCAGGATCACGGTCTCATGACTGCCTATGCTCATGCCCATCTGTTGTGATGGCATCGTGCCTGCTCACAACTTGCTTGGATCCATGCCCCGGGACACAGGTGCCCGGCAATAATAAACTGAGATGGGCAGCCTGCAAGGATCCTCTTTTTCTGCGGGAAAACCTTTTCTCTCTTCCATGGGCCTTTCTCCTCCCCTGATGACATCAGCTGAGAACAGGTGAGGAATGTGAAAAGCTTCATGGGAACGTCCTGCAGTGCACTGCTGAAGCCTGACTGTATGGCGGAGACAGACCGGTGGGATTAGGTGGAGGCAGTTCCAGGAAGCACAGTGCTCCACATGTACCAGGAAGGCGGCTGGCTGCTGGGACGGGAGTGAACCGAGCACAGCAGGGAGGGCACAGTCTACCACGCATCCAGCAATGGTTCTAACAGAGCTCAAAATATATGGGATATCCACTGGCACTGCTCCCTCGAAGACAGATCTGTGCTGAGTTACACCAGCTGAGAATCTGCTACGTAGCGTGATCTTTTACAGAAGCTAAAAAGGCCAAACTGCAACCGACAACCAGGCCCCGGCCCTCCCCCTTCACAGGAGGCAAAAGAAAGGAGGGCATTTTAAACCTCTTTTTCCCCCCCCTCCTGCCTAAGAAATCCAGCTGTGAGTAGCCTGAACGATGGGCAGAGCAGAGAAAATAGGGCATACGACGTGCCTAGACACGCTCGGTCTGGAGAGAACAGCAGCGCATCAGTGCAGCAGATATTTCAACCCCTGCTTGTTGATTGCTTTACTGAATACACAATCACTTCCCCATAAGCTATTCGAGTCTCTCTAACTCGCTTTCCTTTCTTGAGCCATGCTGCACATCTCATGAGAGTGCATAATATGCTACACTCTTCTAACACTTATCCACATCTAATGAACGAAACCTCTACAGTCTGTTTATGGTTTGTCACCAGCAAATCAGTGGCAGAACCCAGAACTGCTGAACCCCATTGCTGTATGTAACCACTAGACATTGCACCCTCTGAATTTGACAGCCAGCGTTTAGATCGGAGGCGGGAAAGCTATGGCCCACGGGCGGCATCCGGCCCGTGGGACCGTCCTGCCCAGCCCTTGAGCTCCCGGCCGGGGAGGCTAGCCCCTGGACCCTCCTCTGCTATCCCCCCTCCCCTGCAGCCTCAGTTCGCCGCGCCACCAGCCCTCTGGGTGGCGGGGCTGCGAGCTCCTGCTGGGCAGCGCGGCTGCAAGAGCCACTGGTGTAGTGTATTAAATTGCTCCCCGTAGGAATGTGCTAATTACAGTGTACTACTTATGGCTGCCAGTCCTGGTGCTCTGAGTGGCATGGTAAGGGGGAAGGGGGGGGTTGGATAAGGGGCAGGAGTCCCAGGGGGCACTCAGGGGACAAGAGGCAGGGGGTGGTTGGATAGGCGTGGGAGTCCTGGGGGGCCTATCCGGGGGCGGGGGTGTGGATAGGGGTCGAGGCAGTCAGGGGACAGGAAGCAGGGGGGGTTGGATAGGGGGTGGGGTCCTGGGGGGGGGCAGTTAGGGGCGGGGGGGGTCCCAGGAGGGGGCGGTCAGGGGACAAGGAGCAGGGGAGGTTAGATGAGTCGGGGGGCTCTGAGGGGGACAGTCGGGGGGGAAAAGGGGGAGGGGGCGGGGGGCCAGGCTGTTTCGGGAGGCACAGCCTTCCCTACCCGGCCCTCCATACAGTTTCGGAACCCCGATGTGGCCCTCAGGCCAAAAAGTTTGCCCACCCTGGTTTAGATACAGCCTGCACATTAACTTTGAGTGCTGTGTCCCAGGGCCGTGGGAACTTGGAATTACACTGTGCCAGCATTAAGGGTGCTCAAAATTTCTCCAATTACATGTTTTTGTGTCTCAAAAGAAAATTGAATGAAAAACTGCTGATTTTTTTTTCAATTTTGTGTTTTGTTTTTGTGACTTTTGTAATCAAAACTTTTATTGACACCATAATTTTAAATGTTCATTTATTGAAAGCCTGGTATGCAGCAAACAGAACATTTTGATAACAATTTAGATTACAATAATAATAAGCAGGACATTTTTTGAAAAAGTAAAGCCTGCAAAATGAAAACAACTTTGCAAGTATTTACAATTTTAAAAAAAAATCGCCCTGTTCTATTCAGGATCAGTGAAACTATCTAGCCCCATAAAGATCTACTTAGGTTTTTATACTGTGCCCATTACCATAGTATCTGTTTGCTTTGGATCCCACCTGGCTCGCTGTCTATCTCAAAGGAATTAGTCACATTCAAAAGTCCTGCCCCAACATGCACTGTTTCTTGTGCAGAACTCTGGATGTTTTTCAGGACAGTATTAATTTCTCAGACGTTTCAAAGGCCATACCAGTAAGCTGGAATGGGTCTTTTAAAACCAATACAGTTGCTTCTCCCAAACTGCTTGCCTGGGAAACTTGGCAATGGAATCCAGGATGGGGCATATAGGGAAGTCCCAAACAAAGTTGAGTTCTGGTCTGGAATGGATACTTCTGTAGTTCCCGTGTGCCACAGATTCCACACGAGAGAAGTTCTCTGTCTCACCTCAACAAGACGTGAACCACACAGACATTTGCTTGCTGCTGCATTGCCGTTTATTATAATTCTTGCAGCTCCTTGGCTGCTGAGGGAAAACGTGCGAATCTATGATACCTGACCAGTGAGTTAATTCAATTACCGGCAGTTGATAAAAGAGTAATTGGCTAAGTGACTCTTGCATTTTCAATTTGAGGAACCCTGCCAAAATCTGTAGCATGGTTAGGTCTCCTGAAGGGTTTGCTGCCATTTACAAGTGGTGTTTTGTTGTTGTTTTTCTTTTTCTTTTTTTCAGCAACAGGTGCTTTGAATGGTCATCTCTGTAAAATGGGGATAAGACTATTTCCTCTCACACCCTTTTTAGTCTTGTCTGTTTAAACTGTAAACTCTTCAGGGCAGGGCCCTTACTGTGTGTTTGTGCAGCTTCTAGTACAACATTGCTCCAAACTCAGATGTAGCCTCTAAACACCATTGGAACAGAAATAATCATTGTGTGATGGGCCAGTGGTACCTGACAGGTACTGGCCCACGAAGCAGGTAGTGTGGAGCTGCTCTAGGAAGGACCTGGTGTGGGCACTGCTGAACCTTATTCTGTCTGTTCAGCCAACTTAGGGTAGGTCTACACTAGAAATGCTACATCGGCGCAGCTGCTCATAGTACCGGTGTGGTCACTGTAACTTTTGTCACTTGGGGCGGGGGGAGGGGTGTCTTTTTCACACCCGAGCAATGTAAGTTAGATCGACATAAGCGGTAGGATAGACTTGCCCTTAGTGGTCTTCTAGTGGGTTCACTGCTACTTACAAGTTTCAGAGTAGTGGGATTTGTTTTGCAGCGACAGGTCCTTTGAAAATAGATGGTTAAAATGCTACTTGATGAAAAGCTACTTGAACTTTTTTTTGCAGTGTGGTTTAAAATGCACGTGTGTCTGTAAAAATAATGAAAAACGTGCCCTGCTAAAGCTAACAAAAGTTCAGCTCTCCTGGATAGTCTTCTCCCGTTTTATTGTCCGTCTTCCTCTAGCTTTAGCACATAACCGAATTCCAAAGGCTTGCTACAGTGCGTTGATCCTTCCTGCAGTTCTATGCTTTCCAGAACAGTTCCCCGGGCTACCCAGTGATTGGAAAAAATTACAGTTGCAAACAATGGTTCATTATTTTAGATAAATCAAAGAGGTACATTAATTGGATGTGGCAAACTTTAAATTGCCAACAAATGCATCAACTTGCATTTAATTTATCCCTTGCATTCAGAAGGAGGCCTATGGTTAAAACAGCTGGTCAAGTCACCAAGCTGCTGTAGTCTGGATTTGGGCTGCATTATTTATAAATAATTAGGAGGTTGGTAAAGTGAGCATGGGCATGATCTGAAGGAGGCGAGGTACACAGTGGGGTAGCAGAGCCATAACTGTGCCGTCTAACGCTCAACCCTCGGGAGACCTGGGTTGAACTTTTCAAAGCTGTGCAAGAGATTTAGCCACACACCAAAGTGAATGGAAGGTCTATGGCTAGTTCCCTTGCACTGCTGTGAAGATCCAGGAGCTGCTTCTTCTACAGGACATTTTTTTGTCCCTCAGACAACAGTATTGTGGGACAGCGTTCCACCTTACTGCCAATAAAGGAGTGAAGAGCTATTCGTCTTCTCCCCGTGCCCCTCCATGAAAACGTACCCCACGTCTTGAACTGCCTGGAGAGGAGGGGAGAGGCTTTCTGGCAAAATCTGTCCAGGCTCAGACAAAAGTGGTCTGGGGAGCAGAATATAAACGGGCTGAGGCCTCATTGACACACACAAAGACGCTAGTTGACGACAAATGGCTTGTGTATCCACTTTCTAAGGACAAATTAAATCCTGTTTGCAACCCGGGTGAGGCCTCTTTGTTTACATTAGTGTCTGGCATCTACAGTTCATGGGACAGCTCACCTAGCAGACATAGATATCATAAGTAGTTTTCCATTGAAACTACAAACCATATACATGTCATATTTTCCATTGCCCATTTGAACAAAGATTGGTGTTACAACTACAGGTATCACCCGCAGACTGGACTGAGAGAGAGATTTAATGCTCAAGAACTACCCAGCAGAGGTTAGCTGACTTACCTTAAAGTTAAGTCTTTTTACAATGCATGCATCCTATGTACACCCATGCACGGATCTGTTGATTGCAGAGTCTTTGGGCTAATACCTAGCTTATATATAACACTTTTCCTTAGTAAGTCAATGGCAAAGCTCCTGTTGACTTCAGATTGTGTCCTTAGTGCATAGGTGATGTTGTACAAGGTGCTGAGTGTCTGCAGCTATGTCATGATGACAAAGGACCCAGCAGCCTTCAGTCAACAAGAGTGCTGGGCTGGCTGAACAATTTAATGCTCATAGTTATGTGCAGTGGGACAGAACGCCTACTGTCAATGCGTTAGAAGCACAGTGGCTTCCAGAGGGCAGAGATGCTGGAAGAGCAGGTGAGAATAGCGATGGGGAACCTCTGACAGATTTGGGAGGGCAGTTTGCGTAAGCAATCAAAGCAGATGACTCTATGGTCTGTGTACTGGAAGGTCAGACTAGGTGATCTGATGGCCTTTTGTGAATCTTGTGAAGCTTAAAAGCTGTGAATCTTTAGAGCAGGATGTTCAAAATGTTCAGTGTTTGCCTAACTCTGCTTTCTTTGAGGTCACTGGGAATTTTCCTATTGACTTCAAGGGAAGGAGAATTAGGCCGACACTGAGCACCTGGGAAAATCCCACCTTTTAAATGTTTATTCTTGGGCCTGCAAAAATGGGTTGGAAAACTCTGAATGGAAATTATTGAGAACTTTCTGGTCTTTTCTCACTTCTGGTCAGAGCAGCAGTATTATAACATCAGCCCCTCCAGCAGTGGGTCAGGTCCAGCTGGGACCCAGAAAGGCAGAGGGATGTAAAATAATTAGGTGTGTTGGCGGGGAGGGAAGGGAAAACAGGAGTTACTTGTGGGTTTTATGAACCTCAAAAGGGATTTTGATGCAAGTGCTAGGCAAAGTTTTTGGACCTGTCCTTATCTGATCCAAGCATTTGTGCGTTGTTAGCTTGGGGCGGGGGGTAGGCCGTACGGGGCTGGGAAATGAGTTCTGTTCCTGGGCCTGTCACAGATTTGCTCTGGTTGCTATTTTTGATTGATATATTTTACTGGCATTTGATGTTCAAAAGAGCAGATGTAAGGGTAGCTACTGGAGTCTGAGGAGTTTGAGGCCTGTCATGTGACAGGCGTGTAACTTTTTGTAACCCCAATCCATGTCGTGTGAGTTAGGCCAGGAAATAAAAGACCAGTCTCTTGCCAGCATCCCCATGAGTCACACCTTTATCACAAGCGCCACCCTTTACTGGGTGAAGAAGCAAGCCAAAAGTAGGACTGTAAAGTTATATGTTTTAAAATACTTATTGAGAAGGCTGACTCAGAGGACAGCAATTCTGTCCATGCTCACCGCAGCTGTTAAGGAAGCAAAGAAATACCAACGGGTGAGTTCCAGAAGCTTTATCCATCACCAGGAATGCCAACCTTAATGGGACCTACGCCCAAGGATAATGCAGAAATCATTGTCCAGACATTTTGCATATGATATCACTGGCATCAGATCAGAGCACACTCAACAGTCATCTAGTTACCCTCAGCATTCAGTATCAGATACTTCACTTCTAAATCAGTCTGGGCCAGCACATAAGAAGAGAGGTCTTTGAACCACAGCATGTTGTTAGCAAAGCAGATGACAAATTCCAAGCACTGTTTGGGGGAAGATCACAATTCACCTCCGCTTCTATTTTTATCAAGAACGCCGGCAGCTTCTTTGATTTTGATGGTGAAATTCATAACTCCCCAAATATAATGCCTGCACCTCAAAGAGCTCATCTTCTGCTGAGTTCCCTGGGTTCCGAGAAGCTTTGAAGAACGCTTACTGGAGAACTTGCTTTGTTGGATTATTGACTGGAATCTGTAACGGAGGATGAGCTCAGCTGGTGCTTTTTTCTAACCACTCCCTTCCTTGGTGTTATATTTCTCCAGACACAGAGCTGCTTTTCGATTTAAAAGCAAAGCAAAACCAAGAAGAAAAAGCTGAAGTAGCGTCTCAAGGAGAAAGTGCAGTGGGCACGGCTCCTCGGTAACAGGTTGTAGGAACTCTCAAAGAAGCGGTTGGTCTGTCTGCACATAGGCAGAGCTTACAGACATGTCCAAAACAAAGGCATCTTATTAGGATTTATTTGTATGAGCACAGCGCTTAAGTGCCAGGACCCAGGACCTGTTATGGGCCAGGACCCCGTTGTGCTAGGCTCTGTACCAACACAGAACAAAAAGATGGTACCTGCCTTGAAGTGCAAGGTCCCTGCCCCCTACAGTCTAACGGTATGTCTACACTGCAATCGAAAGTGTGATTTCAGCATGCATAGACACAGGTGCCGACCTTCCAATGTGCCAGAGCGGTGCTCAACCCCCCGGCTCTGTCCCAGGCCCCGCCCCCACTCCACCCCTTCCCCCAAGGCCCCGCCTCTGCTATGCCTCTTCCTGCCGCCACCCCACCCCTTCTCCCAAGGCCCCGCCCACATTCCGCCCCCGCCTCTTCCCGCTGCATTCCGCCCCTCCCCCAAGCGTGCGGCACCCTTGCTCCTCCCTCCTTTCCCCCCGGAGCCTCCTGCAGGCCGCGAAATAGCTGATCATGTCGGGCGGGAGGCATGGGGAGACGGGGGGGAAGCGCTGATCAGCGGGTCTGCAAGGAAGAGGGGAGCTGAGGGGGGTTGTTGGTGGGTGCTCATTACCCACCACTTTTTCCCCGTGGGTGCTCCAGCCTCGGAGCTCCCACAGCGTTGGCGCCTATGTGTGTAGACACCCCTGCACTAGCGATATGTTAGCTGGCATTGCTAAAAATATCAGTGCAGCTGCTGCGGCCTGGGCTGGACAAGGCTGCCTGGAACTCAGGGTGCATATTTGCAAAACTAGGCCATGCTGAAGCCCATGCCGCAGCGGCTTCACTTCTATTTTTAGCTGGGCTACCTAGATTAAATCTACGTGGGTATGTCTGCCTAGTCAGACCTTTGATTGCAGTGTAGTCACACCCTGAGTGCAAAATAAAAGACAGCAGGCGTACACAGACAGACGGGGGAGCACAGGCAAACGACGAGAGCATATTGGTCAGCACGGTAGGCAATGGAGTCCGTTGCCCCGGAAGCCTCCCCAGTGTCAAGAGAGGGTTCTGAGGAGGCGTTTGGAGCACAATGAGTTAGCCTTGCAAATGCTTACGGGGAGCTCCTCTCAAGCACCTGGAGCAGTGTAGGAGAAGGAATGAGGGTGCTTGTTTCAAAATTTAACAAGGGGATGGGAAAGGCAGAATCATTAGGCCATTGGAGGTGGGAGCTGACATGTTTCATAACTGCAAGAACAGGGTTCAAAAAAGAACTAGATAAGTTCATGGAGGATAGGTCCAGGACTGGCTATTAACCAGGAGGGGTAATGGTGCTGTCCCTAGCCTCTGTTTGCCAGAGGCTGGGAATGGGTGACAGGAGATGGGTCACTCAAGGATTACCTATTCTGTCATTCCCTCTGAAGCACCTGGCACTGCCCACTGTCGGAAGACCGGATACTGGGCTTGACGGATCTTTGGTCTGACCCAGTAGGGCCGTTCTTATGTTCATAAATGGCTGTTGTTGGCCAGGATGCTAGGAAGGCTAATGCTGCCATAGACGCAGCATGATTTTGGAAAGAGCTAGGCAGAGTTATGTTGATGTTGAAATGCCATTTGTTAGTGTCCTATTTTGGCATCCTTCTCAATGCGATCCGTGTGTTTGTGGAGAATGAGTGGGACGGGTATGTGAATGACGGATAATGTGAGAATAAACGCAAGGCCCTGGCTAGGTCTGCGCTCTCTGACTTGCCTCAAGCTGTGCTGTGCTGGTTAGAGCATATCATCTGTGGAGCAGGCTTGGAGGCTGGTTCCAGCACTGATTATGAGCTCACTGAACCAGAGTTGCCAACTGCCCATACAATTACAGCAAGTCTGTAAAATATAGGGGGGGAGGGGGAACGGACATCTTGGATTTTTGGTCAAATACATAAACCCTCACTTCTCTGTCTGTAACTTTTCTGCCAATCAGTGACCCTGTTGTGAAGGCTTTGTATGCAGTGTTGTTGTAGCCGTGTTGATCCCAGGATATTAGAGAAACAAGGTGGGTGAGGTAATAGCTTCTCCAGCGCTGTGTGAGCTCGAAAGCTTCTCTCTCACCAAGAGAAGTTGGTCCAATAAAAGATATTACCTCTCCCACGTTGCCTCCTGGAGGCTTTGGACAACCCTGCACTGGCACCGTGAGGGACAGCCGTGAAGACTGACTGCTGAGGAAAGGCTTTGAAAAGCCATTTCTAATAGGAGAATAGATAGTAGTAGTACTATTCCTCTCATTTCTGCCATGGAGGCACCTGGGAGCCCCAGTCGTGGCCCATGGCTCCTGTGTGCTTAGGTGCTGCACAAACACAGAACTAAAATACCTTGCCCCAGAGAACTTAATATCGAAGAGTAAAGTACGTTCCCAGGTAGAAGGAAAAGAGAGACGCATCATGTTCTAATTCTACGGGCTGCTGGTGAAGGAGGAGGCTGAGGTCTGGGAGCTTGAGAATCTGGTTCCTTCTCTCTCTAGCCTCCAGCCTGTCAGCAAGAATAAAGAGAGTTGTGCCCACACCGCAGGTAGCAGGGGATGCAGGTGGTGGGTTAGAGATTGCAAGTGTCGTGGTGAATTGATTATTTCTGCATGGCTGGGGAAATCAGCTGATAAGAGACCTGAGACTGAGAAATTCTCCATCTGCATCTTCCTGTAAAAGATTCTCACGAAGCAGGACTGCTGCTGACTGCAGCCACTTTATTGCATGATACAGCAGCAGGTGGAGTTTGGGGTTTTTTGTGCATCCAGCGCAGACGGAAGAGGCCTGACTGGTAGCTCTGGAGACAGGTACAGTACAGCAGTGCAAGCTTCTCCTTCCTGCATCTCAGCCCTATTCTGGAAGGATAGGAAGGGGTTCAATCTTCATGGGCCACTCCGTCCTTGGTCTCCCTTCTATGACTGCCAGTAAAGGGGCCTTTAGTGTCACTCATGAAAGCAGTTATGCTGTGGATACTAGTCCACGAGAAACTGGATTGAGAGCAAGCTCATTTCATGGAGCCACCAGATGGGAAGGATTCTAGTGCTACTCTCTGGAGCGGATTAGAATCAGTGATCTGGAAATTACCCGATTCTCCTTTCCCTTACACCTGTGTACATGAGGAATAAGTCTACTGAGATCAGTGGCATTACACTGACAATATCAGGCATCTTGGACTGAGAAGCATATCGGGCCCAGCCTGTTAAACCAGAGGAATGTTTTCTGCCCTCTACCCATGTTTCCATCTGTGCCACTTGGAATGGCCAGGTGGGAAAATACCGAGTTTGGCTCGTGCTGCTCTTTCAGCACTTCTTTAAGCACATTGTTTAATTACATCAGCTCTTGTGGATCCTGCTGCTGAACTGTAGGATATTTAGAAAAGATGGAAATACAGAGGTGAGCTGCAAACTTCAGATTGGAATAGGACCATATTTTGAACACTCCCAAGTTTAGGATTGTTTAGACTGAGGTTTCTAGTTTGACTCTTCACAGAGAGGGTGATCTGGGATTGGGTCCAGATTTCCAGTACCCCCAAAAGTTTGGGGATCTTTTAAATTCAGGGCCTATCTTTACAGAAATAACCAACCAGTATCCCCCAAGATTTGCTCTGCTTACTGCATGAGGTTCATCACTCCCAGAAATACTCTTTGGGGCCAGTGGCAGAGGTACAGAGCATCCTGGGCACACAGTGCCCAAGATGAAGGCACACATTTGTTAGGAGGTTCAATAGGTTGGACTAGCACCCACAGGCTGTGCCAGAGCTAGACAAGGGGTTACAATTCTGCAGATTCATTGCAACAGCTTCACTTGCTCCCTCCCTGTGGTTAATAGTTTGCCCCCCTGTTTTTCACCATTTCCTATTAAGGTTCCCAACATCTGTCAGGAACTGGATCCAGAGAAATAAGGGGCATGGTGTTGACAATTAGCCCATCCCCAGCAAATTTAAGACGATCAGAAAACTAAGTTGTGGGCCCCAGAGAAGCAGGAGGGAACTGAATGGAGTCAGCAGCAGGAAAAGATCAGCCTCCAAGACACACAGCAGAGAGCAGCTCCTCCTCTCACCCCACCAGTGTATTTGCCAGCAAACACCCACATGCAGTAAGTACACTTCAGAGTGAAGCTTTGGAGCCAGGGCCTCTGCTGTGGCTAAGAGGTTGGAGGTGCGCAGCTGCTGTTTGCACTCCCTTGACCCTGCAGACCCTCAGTGTCAGGCCAGTCTCCCCAGTTTAGCACAACTGGGCTGTTCAGACGTGCACCATTGACTCAGGGGGGACACAACACCACCCAGAAATCACTGTAGTTCAGAAATCCCGTGGCTTGAATTTTTTCTTTCTGGCCCTGCTCCCTGTTTTGGTAGCTATGAGTGGGAGGTGGCATAGCAGTTTCTATGGTGCCACCGTAACATCTCTTCATGCAAGGTAGATCTTTTGGATCTGCCAGAATTACAGTCTCTCTGTGCCAGTAGCCAAGACCAGGGACTTAGCATTCATGGATGTAAGACATGGACAGAATGACCTGAAAGATCCCTCCCATCTCTCCTCCAGTCCTTGGGATTGTTCCTTACTACAGACCCTGCAGTGCTGTATCCCGTACTGAACTGACAGCCCCGGAGAATATTCACAGAGCCATGTATACCACAGTGCAGCATCACTAAACTGTGTGACTGATATGCCTCTGCCTGAGCCAGAGGGGAGTTCTGTCTCCAAGCTTCCAGCCTTGATCTCTCTCACCTAAGATGGCCAGTGAGAGAGGCAATTGTGGGGAGTGAATTTACATGGAGCAGACACCTGTTCTTAGGGCGATGGACTGAGACCCACCAAGCTCACCTCAGATGGGTGACTGAACAGCCCCCATATCAGGAACAACTTCTGGTTGCTGCTGAACAGGGCTAGACACAGGCAAGCTGCAAGCGAGGGGCTCTGTATCCCAGCACCAATGCCCTGAGCCATCCTGTCCCCCTCTTCCTTGTCTCTGACAAAGGAAAAAGGGAAGAAACCAACAGTAAGATCGCACAGCCTGTTTCGATGCCTCCCAGTTCTTGCAATAGCTGGCGGGAACTGCAATTAAGGTCTGCTGCAATTTCTTCATTATCATAATGACAGTGCTCAGCAAAATATACGAGAGACATTGATGGCGATGCCCAGATGCTGGAACCATACGACGCCACATGGAAAATCATGGTGTGGTATAAAAACTAGGCTTTCATAATGTACAGCTGGCTCTGCATAATGCCCTTGTAATTTATCAGTCTACAGCATCTGGTCCTTTGCTGTCATTCTTCGATTCTCAGACAACTATAATCTCAAGTGTCTTAATAATAACACAAACCTGCCAGACGGGGCGGGGGGAAAGAGACTGCTCCCTTTGTGATGCTCATCCCAAATGAGAGGGGGGTGGGGAAGAAACGACAAGGGAGAATGTGGAGAGGGTTTGGAATGTTCTACAAAGGGGAAGGTACAAAGGGAGGCTGGAGGGAGGTGAGTGACTGCACAGGAGTCCCAGCCAGGACTCTGCCCAAGGGGGCGGGCTGCAGAAAGTATTGCTTTGGTATCCAGTCCTGAAAGAGCTTCTGAGGCATCAGTTCTGGTCTAGCCTAATTTCCCTTTGTAGCTCTAATGAAAACCATTCGGCTACTCCTGCAGCTTCAGTGTGTGTGCGGCATTGGTAAGTCCCGGGGAGTCTGGCTTTCCCTCCTCAGCTGAAGCATATTAAACACGACCCCCAACCCATGCTATCCAGGAAAAGGGGGCCAGACAGTTGATCCAGATGAGCGCCCTGTGATTTCCCACAGAACTGCTCTCCAGCTGTCAGCAAGGAGCCGGGGTTCTGTGATCAGTCCCATCTCTCCAGGCAGGAGAGCCAAAATCTGATCCTCTCTTGGCAGAGCTGAATGAATAAGTCATAAGGGATGTTTCACTTTGACAGGCCTATGGCAGATTGTCCGGTACATCACTCCACCAGTGCAAAGCTGCCCTTAAACCAGTGTAACCAGCTGTTGGAGGATTCCTCCTGTGTAACGGGATCCATGGATGGCATACAGATGCAATAGCAGCTTCTATGACACCAACCTCTTCTGCCCTATAGCTGGCACTGGGGATGTGGCCGAGGGCCCACTATGCCTTGCATATTCATGGTCTTGGGACCATTGCAAGTTAAGACAGCCTTCAGACTGCTCTGACTTACACTGGGGGCTTAGCATAGTGCACAGAGGCCCCAGGACTGAGGGAGCATAGATGGCTTTTCAAGCCTTTGCACACCCCTCTGCATGGCTGGATTGAGAGTCCCTGAGCCACAGCTGGAGACCTGGCCCTATAACTTGTGGATGGGAAGTTAATTTCTGCAGCATACCCCTGGAGTTATGTATCCAGATGCTGTAACATGTGAGGCCTTCTTTTAGTTTGATTTTCAAGAACTCTTTCTGTCCCCAAGGCCAGTGGCTGCCTTCCCCTTTCAACACATTGAAGGAAATGTGCCCGCAGTCAGCTTAATTAGGTTTTAAAATTCTTTACAAGATTCCAGAGCATGAAATTTCTGCATGGCTAACACATCATCAGTCTAATCATATTAATCTCCCAGTTCTATCTCCCATTGAAGTCAGTGAAAAGCATGGAGTAGAATTGAGCCCTAAATGTAAACTCATCTGCAAAGGAAAAGTGCAGGCATTAAGCCAAATTCTTTCAATTACATTGGTGTAAATCTATTAACTTCACTGGAGTTAATACACACTTGGGTAACTAAGAAGGAAATTTGGCCCATTTTCTTCTAGGAAGCTTCAGTCCAACAATGCTCTGATGTAAATTGTAGACAAACACCACCCCATCACCCAGCCACAGGACTGGCTTTCTACTTCACCTGGCCTATGTTCACAAAAATAAGGCTAATTTCTTTCAGTTTAGGGTGCTGTGATCATCAAAATTGCCACCATAAGTATGATCCTTGTGGAAGGAGAATTCCTGATTTTCTATTTTTTATTGTTATTTAAAGTAGAACAATTTTCATTTTAGTTCATTACACAAACTCTTGGGCCCATTTATTTTTCATTCATTGGAATGAAAATTAAAATTTGCCTTAAAGCCTAGAGAACACTAAGTTCACCTTTTTAGGGTCTTTGTGTGTGGGAATCCAACAAAGTGCAGAGAGAAATCCCTATGATTCATCTGCTGAATCCCCCAAAATGTAAAGTATTTGAAACAATTCATTCAAAGACCACAAGATGGCAATCTAAGTAATCTCTTTACGCGCAAGTGAAATCCTTTGTGAAATTGCACTGAACTTTCACATTGTGGTTCCATGGTAAGTTTTGGTGGTTTTGTTTTTGTTTTTTGTTTTTTTTTTAATAATAGGGAAGAACAAAGGAAGGGGAAAGGGAAAAAATATGGGACCAAAAGGGGTCAGACTAAAAAGAACCAGAACTCCCAACCCACTTTAGAATAAGAAAATGCTAGTGTTTTTGAAAGTAGAAAGAGATGGATTTCAGCATGACAGTCAGCGTAGACAGCACTTCCACCAATAGATGGTGCTGTATCTTTATCGTAGGGTTCAGTTGTTGTTGCCTTGTATGTTATGATGATGTATCTAAGCACAGTTCCATCAGAGCAAAACCACCGTTGCCTGCTGACTTAAAAGACAATGATGGGATCGGTGAGTGTGGGCAAACGCCCATCAGCCTGAGTCTTGAAGATGAGGGCTCTAACATAGTCAGGATCTACCCGGTTAAAAGCTTTGACAAATCAACAGGGTCACTAACTGTAGTGGTACATGGTGACTTTCCATGAAAAGGGTGTGTTTGAAAGTGTTTAGACCCTTTGGGTCCAATTTGTACATGTGTTTAATGTGACCAAAGACCCAAATCTGGTGCATGCATGCAGTTACCTGAGTGAAAATTAGGTGGCCAACATGGGTGGGCCTGAGTTAATTGTATGCTTATATTATCTGAATGTTAGGATTCTCATTTACTGCACAGAGTCTGGAGTAAGTACAGAACATATGTCACATTAGTGCCAATGAAAATGCCTGCTGTATAAATATTTTGTGTGCCTTTGGAGAGACGTGGTTAATTGAAATACTTGCCACTTGCCTCTTCTGCCTGCATGTCCTACCGTAATCCCCTTAATCCCCCAATAAAATAGTGAAAGACAATGGCAAAAAACAATTGAGAGCATCAAGGGCCAAATTTTCAAACAAGTGAAGTTAATAAACATATACAAATCAGGTAAGTGCATTCAGGTGTCTACTGGGGTATATTTGTGTGGGTATTTGGCCCAATTTCACTTCATTTTAGCTGAAGCAGTTCAGAGACCCACAGAATTTTTCATACTTGGCACACAGAGACCCGCATGTGTATTGCTGAAGTTGATACCACAGGCCAACTATCTCTTTGGTGTCAAATGGAGCTGTCTCAAGAAAATATTGTTACGGGAGCCATCACCAGGTGGTGATGTTATATATAGTCTTCCAAGTTGCTTTTTTTTTAGTGTGCGAACTAATGTTCAGTTTTGGGATGAGATGCAGTGTTGCTATTGGTTTTTATTATGCAAGGTTCTGTGTGGAAATAGTTTCTGGAAAAGGGGCAGTGCAATCAGCAGAAGCGTTTGCTCTCTGCCTTTGGGCTCTGATGAGATTCATGCCTTAAGGCAGAGTTAATCCCTGGGAACTGGGCATTAGTGTTTCACTGAGATGCCTAGGAGATGGGACTGCCCTGCATGCTGTTTGAGTCCCTCTGTTCCAGGACTGGCATATACATGTAAATAAAACAAGTTATACTTAGATTGTACTCCACATCACTGATTTCTCCTTCACTGGCCAACCTGCCAGGTCCTGGACATCAGCTGGCAATGGTGTCAAAATGGAACACTAGTTGTGGAAGAAGGGACAATGATATAATTGATCCTTTACGGCTTTCTGATGCTTCTACCATTCTGGATGGAAATTAAGTGCTATGGTGCAAACCTCTTCTCCGGAGCATTTATCAGAAATGCAGTCTGCATAAATAATAAAATGCCCATGATTTAAAAATCATATATTTCCTCTGGCATTTACACTCAATGGGTCCAGATTCTGCCCCAAGTCACACCCAGGCAGTCCTACTGACTTGAGTGAGGGTACATAGATGGGATTCAAAGCAATGTTTGGCTCAACATCTGCTGGTCTCTTTGGTGTGAAACAAGTAGAAGATTGTGTTAAGCACCCTGACTGGCAGAACTGAATTCTGGTGTTAAAGCTAATATACAGTAAAGGCTCCTTACCTTTCAGAATTGTAGTCGTTACTTTACTACCGTATAGAAACAAAGGACGGAGGTTATGAGAGCCATTTTGTAATAGAAATTAGTTGTCTAATATACCAACTGCTGATGCCTGTCAACTAGTGCTACGCTTTCAGATCAGCTGACATGAGTTGGAAGGCACAATATGCAGCACTCTAGAGTGTATAATTTTTAAAATTTCCTGAGGCATAATACTGGCTAGTTGTTGGGCGAGACTATTTCTTTTTTATCCTGGTCAACCTCTTCATAACATGCTGCTAAGATCTCTCTGTCAGACTGTCCTCAGCATGTTAGTGATCAGACGATACAAAATGCTTTGCGATGTTATGGCCATATACTCTGAGGGTGGGAAGAGAGATGTTGGGCTCTGTGTCTAAATGACTAACTGCACTCCTGCTTGTCACCCAGCATGACATTTGCTCTAGCTTACTCCAAACTCTTTCTCTAGTACCCAAGTGTTAAGTACCTGGCTGTTTGTCTTTTAAAGTCATCTCAAGTCATTTAGGTTAAACATTAGTGGTGTCATAGTCATTATATTGTTATAATGAAAGTATAGTTAGATCATATTCACTCAGCAGGTGCCATTTTCTGAATTGTAAACTATTACGAGCCAAGGCTGATGCAGGAGGGAGGTTATGTGAAACAGATGCTTTAGGTCATCAGTGGGAGTCCACGCAGCAGCCAGAACATTGCACCGTTTGATGGATGTTCAGTGGCGTATGTGAAAAGAGTTTGGACTTCAATCCAGTTCCCATTAGTCAGAGGTCCTTGTCAAATTTACACCCCCATTGGCCATCTTGGCAGAGAGAGTAGAAACTAAACAGGCCTTGGGGACTGAACTGCCTTATGTCATAGGGTTAGCTTGCCAAGCGGGCAGAGCAGTGCAGTACAAGGAATCTTCCAGGCCTGGTGGGAGATTTGAGGCCTGTCAATATGGGAACTTTTATTTCAGGGCATTTTTATAAATCCTAACCACTTATCCCAATTCAAGGCTCATAGAGCATTAGGCTGGGATTTTCAAAAGAGCCTATATGTTGGGACCAAGGGTCTTGAACACTGGTCCACAAGGTACTTAGGAGCTAGGCTGTGCCAATCTGCCAACCAGTCACTTGCTAACAGCTGCCACAATAGAAACTGAACTCTGACAGAGGACTCCAGTCCTGGGCTCTGATTGGTGGAATGCTGGGGGTCCTGATTGGTTCCCGGCTCTTATTTAAACCAAACACAGGAACAGGTACTAGTCCGTGCAACTGGGTTCCTCCTGCTTAGGACTGCTTCCCTTATGCTACCTGCTCCATCTGCTTGACCCTGACCCTCCTGACACCTGGCTCTTAGTTTGCCCCCTGGCCTATCTCAGATTCTGACCTCCTGGTATCTCACCCAGCCTGACTCCTGCTCTGAACACTAGGTCAGACCAGGGCTTCTCAACCTGGGGTCTGTGGCCCCCTGGGGGGCTGCAAGCCGGTTTCAGGGGGTCTGCGAAGCTTACAGCCCTGCAGGGAAGGAGCCTGGCATCCCGAGCCCTGGGGTCCCAAGCCCCCTCCCCCTCTCAACTGAATCCCTGAGCACCCCTGACCCCCCGCTGGACCCTAGAGTTTTTATAGCATGCTGGGGCGGGGGCTCAGAAAGAGAGTTGAGAACCCCTGGGTCAGACCACCCACGTCCTGGTTGTGACACTAAAAAAGTGAGGCACCCATTGAAGTTGGGCCCATGATTCCAGTCAGCCCCTTTGGAAATTCCAACCATCATTATTATTGTATTGTATTGTTTAATATTCATATTACTCTAGCACCTAGAGTTCCTCATAGGGGTAGATTAAGAGTGAACACACAGGAAGATAGTACTTTTGCATATAAAGACATATGAGGTGTGTGGGTGTGTGTAGGGGGGGAAATACTGTCATATATCTGCCAGTTTTACACACAAACCTACATTTGCTGTTTGTTTTGATTCTTATAAAGAGATATGATTCTGTAAGATCCTCTCAGGCTGACCCTTCTGAACCAGCTAATTAAATGAACAGCAGTAGCAAACTCTTCCTCATCCACCCAATCCATCTATGCCCTCCTCAGGGGTCTGGGAGAATAAATATATGAGCCTTTCCAAGTGTCCTGAGGTCAGCAGTCAGGAATTACCAGGGAAAGACTTAGGGACTGGGTCAGGGTACCAGAGCCCATCTGCCCTGCTCATGTGAGGAAAGGTATTATGAAGAGGGAGCTTAAGGCAGTCATCCCCAATATGCCAAGCCAATGCCCAGGGCCAGTGCCTCATAGACCCTCAGCTAGGGTTAAGGAACCACAATTGGCCTGTGTTAACCTGAAATCCACTCTGGAAACTTGCATCAGTCTCAAGCACAATCTATAGCCCACAGCCAGATTTCCAGGATGCCAAGAGCAAGGCGAAAAAACACACAAAGCGGTTTGTCAATTTTGCCATATGGGATCCTTCCAGACCCGGCAGAAGGGAATCTGCTGAGCTTCCAGCAGACCAGGAGATCCAGTGCACCTAGCTAAGGGGACAAAGGGCGGGGCAGAAAGTTTGGGCACCAACAGAGGCTGCCCAGGCCTACAGGAAATAGACTACCAGGAGGGCAAGTAGCCAATCAGGTCTCTGCATCCCCTGAAATGCCCGACAGGGCTGGGGACCAGACTGGAGCCTGCAGCATGTACTATCTCCTCACTCACATATATCTCCCTCCCCCATGAAGGAGTAACCCCACCCAGCCAGGGACAGCAGGCACTGGATGCAGGGGAAGGTGAAGCACCAGCTGTCCCAGTCCCCACACAGCAACTCTCCTCTCCTCTGGCCCCATCAAAGTCTTCTCCTGGCTAGTAAGCAGGTCATCAGTCCTATGAAAAAGATACACTTTGCCATGAGGATTCACTGAATAGTATGAATTTGCTGAAAAGGCTGAATACAAATAAAGTCAATACATTATATTAGCTTATTTAACAAAGCTATGTGTGTTCCTTGCTGAAAATAAAATATTTACTCTGGTTAATAGGAGGATAAGTTCATACATTCAGATGAAATGATCTCAGGGCAAAGTACAGCTGAGCAGCTAATACAGCCAATTGTAAACAGGAATCTGACAAGTAGGTGAACAAACATGTTACACCATCGAGAAGGAGCTGTAACTGCTTCCCTTGGTGTTTGTGCCAAGCTGAGATGTCCCCAAAAGAAACAGAGGAACCAGCAAGACAGTATGGGAGGCTGACTCCTAGCACTCTCATTTCAATAATTAATGATGCTTCTACAGGGCAGAGGAACAGAAGAATGGCCATACTGGATGAAGTTCAGTATCCTATCTCTGGCAGTAACCAGTATCAGATGCGTTAGGGGAAGGTGCAAGAAATCCTGTTGTAGTATATTATTATGGAGTAAGCTGCCTGTAGAGGAAGTTTCCTCCTGACCACTCAGAGCCTGATTAATGCTCTGAAGCATGAGGATTTCTATCCCTTCTAAAACATTTTTAAACGTGTAACTTACCCACAATTCCAAGTGCAGTGAATGTGCTCAAACCACTAAAAATCAAGCTCTTTGTCCTGTTTTTTCAGATGTCAAAGGTGGGGCAGTCTAAGCTCTCCACAGTCTCCTGGGCAGTCCTGCTTTGAAGGCTATACGAATTACTGATGAGGTAGTTCCCTAATCTAAGCTGTTGTTTCATTGGAAAATAATATTTTGGCCCTACGAGGACTTGATTCCCATTTTGGCATATTTAATCCAAATCAGACAATTTATTAAGATCCCAGAGGTTAAAAAAAGAGGGGAATTAATAGGAGGAAATTAATTAAATAAAAAAAGAAAACTAAGGAACTGGAGTAGAGCAATTTAATAAAATAAGGCCTTCACAGTTGTTCTTATTAAATTCTACAATTATTAATTAATCTTTGTCTAAAAGAGCTGAGGGAGATTCTCTTTCAGAAACTCTGCTTGCAGGGCAAGCTGATCAAGACTATTCCTGTGGATTGATGGGATTGTATTGACTTTATTTCCTTTGTCTTATTTTGTTTTGTTGTTGTTTTTAATTCTTGTGGATAATTATTTAAAATTACAAATGTTGAATCAAGGGAGTTCAATTCTTTTCGAGTTCATCTGAAGCCAGTCACAGTTAGAATATCCTTTATGCTTACTCAGATGTAAGCTCTTTGAAGTAGGAATCTTGTCAGCTCTGTGTTCTGTAGCACTAACAGAGTGCTCAGCATGGTACCAAACAAACCTAGTGGAAGGCATTATTGCCCAGTGGATAGTGCCAGGGCCGGCCTTAGGGAAAATGGCACCCTGGGTGAACTTGCATTTTGGATCCCCTGGCCCCCATGGACATGGTCCCTCCCCCCACATTACCCCTGGTCCCCCATGGGCTCCCCACCCTCCCTTCCCCCAACCCTGCACTGTTCCACCTTCACCCCTAATCCCTGCACCTCCCTCCTGTGCCCCTAACCCCTGCACTGTGCATGCCCCCTTTACCCAAACCCCTGCACTCCCCTTCTGAGTCCCTAACCCCTACAGAGTGTGCATGCGAGACAGCGTGTGTTGTGTTGAGGGGGAATGTGTGTGCGCCTGAGTGTAGGAGTGTGCTGTCTCTTTAAGAAAGCACTCAGGGTCAGGAGCCTGAAGGCTGTTCAGACACAACCATCCGCCAGCAGCTCCAGATCCAGAGAGGCAGCAGCACTCACAGATTCCCCCTGTCCCATCACCCCAGCTCAGAGGAAATCGGGTGCATGGGTGAGGGGGACACCCTGACATCAGCCCCACCTCGAACCCCAGCAGACAAGGGGATGCTCCCAGTCCAGAGTGGCCAGGGCTGGCTCTGGGGAGGAGGGGGACAGGAATAGCAGCAGCTGCACACGTGGAGCAGAGAGGAGGAGGGGAACCCCTGCTCCGGTGGGGGTCACCTGGCTTGGAGAGCTGGTCGTCCAACTGTCCCCTGCAGCTCGGGTCTCTCCCCCCACCCCCTCTCCAGTGCTGCTGCTCGGCTGCCTGCTTGCCGCCTCCATCAGCTCAGCTGGCCCTCAGCAGGTCAGGTGGGAATCCAAACCCTGCGCACGGCGCCCTCTGGCGGGTCACCCTGGGCAGAGGCCTGGACAGCCCACCCCAAAGGCTGGCCATGGATCATAGTGCACTGGACTGGGAGTCAAGAGACCTGTGTTCCAAGTCTAGCTGGGTCACCTCCATGCTCAATGACCTTGGCCATGCCTCAATCTTCCGTCCCACCCTTTCTCTGTCATATCTATTTAGACTATAAGGCCCAGATCCTCAAAGGTCAGATCCTTAGGAACCTAAATACCTTTAAATAACTGAGCCTAAGCTCTTTGGGGCAGGGGCTGTTTTTTATTAGGTGTTTGTACCATATCTAGCACAATGAAGCTTTGATCTTGGTTGGGGCCTGTTGGTGTTACTGTAATACACATAATAATGAACAAATTAACAAATACGTTTGCTGATGTAAGCAGAGTCAGAATGAGCTCTAGCCTGACATCTGGTGGTGATCTGTGGAAAAGGACTTCAGGGGCTGATCTCGTTTGGTTGGGCACACCCACCCTGCTTAACATGATGGTCTGCCTGCCCAAATGGTCACTTTGGCTGCTGTGGGATCCCCAGTCTCTCTGTTATTGGGGCAGGAGTAATAAAGGGTTGCTATCCTGGTCATGTGAATCAAGGACAGTAGAACTGTACTTGGCATTTTATGATGGAGGGACTCGCCCTCAACTAAGCAGCACTTGCTAGGCAAGGGACATGGGTTCCAAAACCCAGTGAATTGAGAGAGGTTGGGGACAGGTATTTGTACCTGGTGGTGTGGGCCTCAGACATCAATTTCATCCCCTTCTCTCCCCACTGTGTAATATCAGAGCTAATTTTGATTCTATTAGGAGTCTGGTTACAGGCTGCTGAACTGAATTCACTTGGGCAAATGGTGCCCCATCACTGAGGCTCCCCTACTATGAGCTGAAATCACTAAAGAACTAAAATTAATAAGAGCTGAAATCACTGAGTGCTGTTATGTAGGGTGTGTGTGGGCGGGGGGGGTCTGAAGACCAGTCGGTGAGTGGCTAGCAGCGTGGGGAGCAGAGTGGAGCCGATAGCACGGTGGCTGGTGGAGAGGAGCGGCAAGCAGGATGGCTGGTGGAGAGGCATAGCTGGCGGTGAAGACTGCAGCAGAACCCATGGAGAGGCGTGGCACTCGGCCGTCGACGTGAGCAGCGGAGCATGTAAGATGCTCCCCCTCCCCCCAGCATACTTCCCTCCACTTCCACCCACGCTGGGCAGTGAACTCTGCAGATGAATTCCTGAACTCTGGGGGCTGCACTGACCAAGGTCAGAAACTGTGGGTGGGGTGACTGTTGGGTTGCTGGACTTAGGACTCTAGGGGAAAGGGACACTGCCCAACTTACTTGGGGGTGGGTCTTTTGCTCATGGTTTGTGTTATGAATCCTGTTTGTGGTGTTTCCCCAACATAATGCCGCATTGTTTCCCTCCTTTATTAAAAAGCTTTTGCTACACTCAGACTCTGTGCTTGCAAGAGGGGAAGTATTGCCTCTTAGAGGCACCCAGGGGGGTGGTAGGTAATTGTCCCAGGTCACTGGGTGCGGGCTCGAGCCGGTTTTGCATTGTGTTATTGAAACGGAACCCCTAGATACTGAATCCGGCCCTTGTTGCTACCAACTCTGACGGGCAGAAGGGCTATGCTATAACTGACCAACCTTTGGTAGTAGTATTTTGCACAACAAGCTAACAGAATTTCACTTACCATGTTATCAGCCTTATCTACTTGTTCTCAAGGACCAATATGGTTGGAAATATTTTCTGCTCGCTTACCTTTGGACTAGCCATTAGCCCTGGGATGGCATCATACTGTATATGTCTAAACAAATCACTTTCTTCATAGACATAGGAGTTATTGTAGGATCCTGTTTACTGCCCTGCTTATCAGACCTTAGAGGACATTGCATCCCTCGTTGCAAAGTTCAGAACGGAAAGATTGGAGTTGTTTGCAGCCAAGGTTTTGACTCGCAACAGAGGTCAATTGCTAGCCATGCAAAATGCCTTTCCTTGCACTAGACCCGCCCCCCAGTTATAGAGCACAAAGAAGAATAAATAAGAGGACTGGCAAAAGCTATTTGAAATTAATGCTGAGCTAATCAATCTGATTGGAGGTTTAGGGTATGTCTACATTGCAGTGTAAGCCCAGCCTACAACTCAGGCTTGAGCCCCAACCCCCCCAAACTGTCTACACACAAATCTCTCAGACTTGGGGTTCTAGGATCCTGTAGGGGTGGAGGGTCCAAGAACAGGTCAAGCCATGACCCAAGTAGATGCAGTCCTACTTGACTCATGTCCTGGGAGTCTGCCAAGAGTATCCCACAATCCCATGGGCCAACTTCCTTTGTCCTCTCTATCCCAACAGTCTCCAATCGACTCAACTGAAAACGGAAACTACCCCGCCGTCAGCATGCAGCAGCACCTCAGTGAGTCCGCATTAACCCTTCCATTGTGTTCTGACCACTGAGCTGCAAACACTCCATCAGAGAGCCTTCTGTGTTTGCAATGGAGAACAGAACAGAACAAGCCTTTTGCAAAGCATGCTGCTTCATGATCATGGCGCACAGCCAAATGTTGGCGAACCTCTGGTCCGAGGCCAGTAAAACTGGGGACTTTAGCAAAAGTACCAGGAACGACAACACATACCAGCGATAGCTAAAAAGCTGGCAACTTAGCACATTTTCCAGACCGATGACTATTGTAGGGAGTGGAGTAAGAGGATGAAGAGCGAATGCCAGAAGACCATAGACCAGAACTGCACCACAGGCAACCCACTGACTTCATGCCTATTTTACAAGGAGTTTGACCTGGTGTTGGGCTCTGCACCCACCGGGTCAAGCTCCATCATGGTGCATGATGATCTGGTCAGCAGGTATGGTAGCCTGCTGGCCCCAGAACCCAGCATGGGAGCTAATGGGAGCCAGCAGCACATTCTGCAAGGGGACCATGAAGTGACTCTGTTGCTGAAACCTGTTCCAGACCAGGCCATGGAACAGGATCAATGGCAAATTCTGGGTCCACGCTCAGAGGAGCTGTTTGATGCGCTCCCTGAGAAACACCCTGCTGCCAAGCCTGCAGCAAACCCGGAGGAGACAGAAGCTGCCCCTGAGCCTGGTATGTTTCTGACTCCAATTTAAAGTGTATTACTGCAGTCCTGGGAGGAATTTCTGCTCTAAGAACCACTGCAAAAATTATGAGAAGCCCCAGCTATCAGTGTGTTTCTGCTAATGGCGGACTCTATCCCAGCACACTGGCATCCCCCCTCTGTCTCTCCCCTCCACCACGTGGAGTTCAAAATGGTGACTGGGAAATGCAAATAGTAAAGAACAACGTTAAAGAGTATTTTTACTGGAAAGGCACAGATGTTTGCTAGGATCATTCCTGTTTTCCTTAAAGTAATAAAGGCTTTAAGTTTGCCACTCTGTAATCACTCAGCGGTCTATGGAGCCACCTGGAAACAGTGAAGTCAGTGTGAATCTGACACTATTCTATTTCCAAGTCTAGTCCATTTCAGTTAGAGGTAGTCTATGCAGTCTGTGGGTGACAAAGTCATTTGTCCCAGGTATGAGTTGGGTGTCAATTTTTGCCCAGAAATGTGCTGTGTGTGGGGAGGAGGAAGGCTGTGGAGTTCTGCATGTCTGCATGCAGCCATAACGGGGTAAGCCATGTGTAAGCTAATGCAGCATCCTGTTAATTCCCTCCTGGATTCTCAACCAATCCCTGGTGCTAAAAGCTGCACCCTTTTCCTGAAGCAGGAACGCCAGATAGGGAGTCACATTGCAGGAAAGGGCATATTTTCCAGCGCCACCTCGGTAACTGACTAGCCCACTCCACTCATAGATGTGCTATACATTAGAATACTTTCCCACCAGCAGCTAGGAGTAACATGTCTCTTCCTCAGCAAGACTAGTTATGTCCTCCAAAATATGAAAGGCCTGAAATGATAGAAAAACCCAGCCCAAGTAGTTATGCAATTTTTATTAAACAGAAACAGCTTGTTTTTAAACTTATAATTGTCTCTGCACTTCTATAACTCTGATTAAGCAGGCTGGGTCCAGGGAGATTCTGTGGACTGATGCATCTCCTTCACAATATAGTCTGGGTCTGTTTTGAACTGTAACATTTTTTGTCCTCGAAATTCCACAAGAATTAATTCTGTCCTCCTCCACTGAGCTATTTTAGACAATAACCCCCTGCTTCTTGTCCTGTTTCAGGCCCCTCAACCTCTAGTGGCTGCTGTACTTCCAGAACTCAACCCCGGCCCAATGTACCTTCATGAATCGTTCCAAAAGGAAGCATTTCTGTGATAAAGTTAGGGTCCCATGAGAGGGCCAGCAAACAGGCAGAGGCCAGAAGCAGAGGGACTTGAGACTGGAGAAACAGCATGCCAGGAGTAGGAGGATAGGCTGCGGCTCCCACATGTCGGGGAGGCTCATGCATTCAGGCCCCATGAGTGGCTGGGCAGGGCAACTAAACCCCATGCAGCCTTCTTCTTGAACCCCACTCATGTGGCTACCTCCAAGCCCCAGTCCCAAGCATATGGAAAGCAGGGAAAGAAGGGAAAGGAGAATGCAGGGCTAGGGGACATGCAGGGTTTTGTTTGTTTTTGTTTTTGGAGGGGGGGTGTTTGCCCTGTTTCCTACACTATGATTTGTTTTGTTTTGGAAATGTTCTTCCATTGCTTATTTTGTGGGGGTGTTAGGCAGGCCAGCTGCCATTACAATGGTGACTGTTGTACTGTTTTAACTCATGTTTATAAATAAAGCCTTTTGTCATCCAGAAAGTTTATCACTATCACTGCATACCATCATATACTCGGGATTTCAGATAATAAAACATGATCAGGAGCAATTATACATCACTAAGCAAATATTATTCCGCAGTGCAGTTAGGTACAGCAATTCACACTTCAGTAACTTCCTTATATGAACCCATATAACGATTCATCCCCCCCTCTTCTCCCCCCACCCAGTTCATTATTCATTATGTCCTTCCTAAGTACATTGCATGGCAATCAAGCCCACATGCCTCCCAATTACTGAACACCCCCACCCCAAATTATTAGCACCTTTCCCCCCACAAGCACATTCTTACAGGCATTATTCTCCCTCTTTCATTGGGCCATCCAAGCCCATAAATGAGAATACAAAGCATCCCTGACTTCTGTAGCCCAGGTGCACCCAGCTCCAGCTCTGGTAGGTGCACTTGCTGGCTGAGCGCTCCAGTTCAGTGGCCCCTCGCTGTCCTAGGGCCACTCAGGGGAAATGTCTGGTGGGCGCTGTATTGCTCGAGTCAGGATCTATTAGTGCAGCTGGTCGAAAAATCCAAAAATAGTTTCACAAAAAAATTCCACTTGTTGAACTTGTTTTAGTTTTTAAGTGTTTGAAATTTTTTTTTATTTTTTTGAAAATTTTCATTAGTTTCAGTCTGGTTTTCAGGAGACATTTTTATCAAAATGGTTATTGACAGTTTTTGTCGACCAAAAACTTTGGGGTTGTTTTTGTTTTTATTTGGTACATGAAGAATTTTGAAAATCATTTCTGTTACAATTTGGAAGATAGTATCAATAAAAATACCAGTTATAAATATCAGAAAAGGGCACCGTATTTTGGTGAAAAATGAAAAAAATTGATCAGACTGACAATATTTTGCAACAAGAATTGTTTAATAAAAGAGCAATTTTGGGGGAATGAAAACCCTCAACTGAAAAATGTTGACTGTCTCTACGTATTAATACCATGCCTTTAAGAATCAATTATCTAAATAAACTGATAAGCAAAAAGCATAACTTCCTATGGACTAGAAAGCTGGGTAGATTAGCTCTAATCATTGAACAGAGCAGACCTTGTTACTCCACTGTAACAAGTGAGTATAGCAGTATTTTATTTACAGGAAATTGAGCGACCTTTCTATTGCATTTCATGATATTGTAAAGAACAGTTTTTAACAGGGGTTCAGAAAACCTTGTGTGATGGACCTGGAGCTGCTCTGTGATCATTTTTGAATACTGTACATTACCTGGTTACTGGGATATGGGGTGGGATATGCAGACCCGACACAGGTAAGGGGGGAGTTAATGGGGGTCAGTGGACCCAGTTGTCCCTGCCCTATTACACCTGCAACAGATGTCAGGTGTGGAGAGGGGAGTTAAAAGGAGGCCTGGCTCAGTTTGGGGGTGAGCAGGAAGGAGAGCAGAACTCTGCTTCACTCTTGTGAGGGAAGCCAGGCTTCAGCCAAAAGTTGGAGACAGCTTGCTGCCTGGATGAGCCTCCTGGTGGACGGGACAACCAGGCCCAGGGAGACTGACCTATGAATTGGCTAAATGAAGACATCCCCTGTGTAGAAGGGTAGGTGCCTGCCAAAGGCTCATCAGATGACCTTGTTTTAAGTTCCTAGCATTCTTTTATTTTTGGACTTTAATTACCCAGAAGGGGTGGAACTCAAGGGTGACTTAGCCAGAGAGCTAAAGCGCCATCGTACTGGACTCTATGATCAGGTGAGTAGTGCTTCTTTGGGCCAGAAGAGGGCACCACAGAAGCAGGCCCTGTGATGGGATGTTTACTGTATGACTATATTCAATTTAATAGCAGGCTGCTGGAAAAACAAGTGGGAAGGGAAGATAATGGCTCCCAATAAGACATCTCCATGTAAACTCTTCAGGGGGTTTAAGAGACAATGAGTAAACAGAGAGAGAGCCCACTTCCTTGGCTCCAGCCAAGTTAAAAACTTGTTCTGCCAGTGGTGAAAACCAACTGCTCAAAAGGACCATAAAGCATTAAAAATACACACACTCACACCCATGAGAGGGGTATAAAGAATCTATAACATCCTAAACTCCCTTTGCAATGGGTAGGGGTAAGATACAACTGAGTATGGACTCTTTACTGTTTTAAACAGTCTTTTCACTTATGCTTTGTTCCTGCTGTTAAGATTAAACAATACTTAGCCTTGAGATGACTGGTTTGGGTCAATGTATATACAGCTGGTCACAAACTCCCAAGGGGAAAAATCGCCTGAACCCAGTCAGACCTGCTGGGGTAAACATGGTTGATCCACATGTTTGTACCCAGGGACCCAGTCTAGGAGTGGGAGAAACATGTGATTTCTCTTCAGGAAGGTAGAAGTATGAGGCCTCATACCTGAGGGAGTACAGTCAGAGAGACTGGAGAAGGGATCAGAGGTGGAGCTACACTGTATTTGTAACACCTTGTACAGTTTTTGATCCTCATGGAGTTTGCACACCCATGACTTGTAACAGTAGGTTTGGACAATTTTAATAACATACTCAGGCACCATATTTACATGATTGCACCGATAGTACATTATTTAAAAAAAAAAAAACATGCCATTCCTAATACATTGCATGGTACTAGCTCACTGGTCTTTTCCTTTCAGACAAGGAAATGGAAGATGTTTTGTTTCTCTGGGTAGAAGTCCTAGAGATCAGCATGTTAGTGGAGTACTCAATGAACTTTGCAAGCCTATGGCATTGTAACACTCTGCCAAGTGTAGTTTTTATGGATTATCTTTCAGTGGAACAATGTCCTGTCAGCTTCTAAGGGTAAAGTTTGTCAAACGGTTTATGGAGGTAGCCCCACAACACACACACTGGGTTCCATTTTAATTCATGATCTACCCCCAGGTTACATTAGGTTCCTGATTAATAACGGAGTTAACATATGTACCTGCTAGCAGATCCTATATTTGCTGTGCAACAGAGAGAGAGAGAGTGGTTCCCCCTTAAAAATAAACTTTTACGACACTACGGCATTGATTTCACTACAGCATTTCCTATCCTTAGAATTCATACAACCCATGATGTTGCGTTTATACCATACCTTGCACAATGGTCCCAAGGTCTCTGCATGCTACTGCAATATATATACTTAATAACAGTGTACCCGTTTGTGCAGGCAATCACACTTGCAAATTTTTATTGATAAAACAATAGTGACTACATGCAGTAATTTAAATGATTAATTTACCTTGATTAGTGGAACTACGTTCCTCTTGAATTAGAGCCCGCATAGGTAAGCAGACTGATGCCCTCTGAATGTTTATAACGGAACCAGAGGATTGAAAAGAGAATGAAAGCACTTGCAAACTGAAAAGCCAGCCAGCCAGCTGTCCTGAATCTGGATGCTTGCAAAGAGTTAACTTTCAATGCAGGCTGCATGAGGGCCAACAGCAGCCAAGCCTCTTTCCATTATTTCATCAAAGCAACAGGAATGGCTTTAATTTTCCATGACGTGCTTACGAAATATAAGCCTTCTTGTAATAAGGAAATGATTTGGTTTTGTAATGGATACATAAGAAATCAATTTCCCATTTTCAAATTAGGTAAGATTAATAATAAAGCAAACAATAAGCGGAGCAAGGGGGAGAGAAGAGAAATCGGAGAAGGTCCCAGCAGCCCTGAGACGGGACTGATTGCATTTGGGTCTGTTACAATGCATTCATTAATTGCTTTACTGCAGTGAAGTTTCAGCTGTAGTATTTCTTCAAAGAAATTATTCCTCATCTGATTGTAAGTGATTAATTTCTGCAGGCAGTTGTATGAATGCCCCCATAAATACCTTTCTGCTGGTCATTAATCTTAGGACACAGGTTGCTTTTCATTCAATAATTTGTAGATCAAATAACATGCCGTCATCACCATCTCTAAGGACAGATCCTTCTCTGACCTTCCTGCTGCTCCATCAGCGTGGACAGTGCTTGCCAGACACATTTCACTGGAATAGGGAGGTTAGAAGCTGTCCCCAACAATAGGTGAGCTTGCACAAGAAGAAGGATCTTCTAACTTCTATGTCATAGGCTGTAAACACTGCAGATCAGGGACTGCATTGTCATATGCGTTTTTACAGCGACTATGATTGTAATATGGATATTACAGTAGCATTCCAATGCCCTGATCCCGGTGAGGAACCTCCGAGTTCTACAGTAACATAAATATGAATAACCTAGATTTTCCTCTTTCTCAGTGTTATCTTCCATGCTTACTATCTGTAGGCTCCCTCTTCTCACAGCACTGGGGGCAAGCAGAGGGCAGAGAGTCAGGATTTCTGAGTTTGCTTCCCTGCTCTCTTGCTGAGTCACTTGGATGCATTTATTCACCTGTCTGTGCCTCAGAATAAATAAGGGTAATCCTTACCTACATCACAGCATTGTTGTGAGGTTTAATGAGCCTGATCCAAAGCCCACTGAAGTCAGTGGAAAGTCTCCCATTGATTTCCATGGGTTTTTGGATTAGACCCTTGTTTGCAAAGCACCTCAAGGACCTCCGGCAAGAGGTGCTATGGCAGTGCAAATTATTCTTTTTGATTTTCTTTGCGGCGATCGCTCTCTCACAAGGATGATCAATACAGCTGGACGTTTTTCTAAAAGTTATGCTCTTGTTCAAACAGAAATTAATTCCAGGAAGTCCTATGGCCTGTGTCTTGCAGGAGGTCAGACTATATGAGATCAATGGTTCCTTGTGGCCTTAGACTATATCCATCTACCTGCTCACAAATGGCTCGTTTTCTACATCTTCCATTGGGCGGCCTGCATCCAAGTGTTTTTCAGTCCATGCTCTGCCAACACTTTGTATATCTTGCTGTTTCTTTTTGTTCACATTCTGCCTGTTCTTTCGAACCACTCCTTTTTATCAAATAATGTTAAGGCGATCTGACAGGCACACGTGGTGGGCAACTTTGACGTCTGCTGCCGGGGCGTTGCGCCTTGCTAACTATCGTGGGAAATTCACCCCTGTGCAAAAGAAGCAGCATGAAGTTTATCCACCACTTAAGACATAACTCTGAGTCAGGACCCACATGGTACATGGGCCTTGTGCTGATGCTCTGCACAGAGCTGACTTTCAGGCCAGCTACTTGAAGGTACAGAAATCTCTGAATATGGGTCCACTAAACCCGGGAATAGTCAGAGACATTTGATACAGGCACCCTTGCTAAGTTATTGGAAACATGTTGGCACCCATGTCATTTACAGAAGTACTGCTCCTTTCCCCACCCCCCTTCCCATACACACACATTCTCCTCCCCCCTCAGAGAGGTCATTCAAGGGATATTATTGCAGTATCATGGTGTCACATTAGACCCAAAGGGTATCCCTTTCTGAAAACATCACAGAGCAGGAGGCATGCAGTCCTGTGGCAGGCTGCTAGCACCCAAAAGTTCCAGCAAGTTGCAGTTCTAGCCATGTCTGTTTCTCCAGCAAATTACAGAATTCAGATCTGGAATGGCCAGATACGTTCTCTCAATGCCAGCAGCTGCCTTCTGGCTGAGCTCCATGGTTGTGCTAAGTGGCTTTGGAGCTGCCCCAGGGGGCTGTCATGGATTGGAATTAGAGTCGCAGCCAGCTGGATAGGCTGCCTTTCCTTCCTAGATATTGTTGCTTTTTTAGCTTATCTCTGCTGTGCATATTTTGTAAGTTCCTGCTTGAAGTCCCTAACAAGATTTGTATGGTGGCTGCTTCTTCCTAACGGCAATCATTATTTTGCCAGGAATGTATTTTTCGCAGAAATCTTCCTTGAACCTCTTCTGCAGTGAGCTGAAGGGGATGAGCAGACTATTTTTTTTTCTTAAAAAAAAAGCAACAATGGTGTTTATGAAAATGGGTGGTAGAACTTCTAGAATTAGGCAAAGGTGAGGCAGTTGTCCGTATCTTCCCTGTATAGCTTTCTCAATGCAGCTAGTCCTTGACCCAGCAATGCCACTGCTAGTGGTAGTGTGGGGCTTTCCTGAGCACAAATGATCCATCATGGAGTGAATTGGGCCAAACTTTGTGGCAGTTTTTAGGGATCAAGATGAGACCATCAAATCTCTGTCCTGCTTCCACCCTCCAGCAGCAAGAGGCTAGTGCATTCCTATTTTGAGCCTCCCAGCCATTTTATAAATGTTTGTGTGTGTGTTTCAGCTGATGCTCTAGTTTAATCCATATCTTCTTGTTTCCATGGGCTGCCTAAGGAGGGACAGGGAAATGCTGGTAGATTTCCAATTTGAAAGCCAGAATCAGAAACTGAACATACAAAAAGTCCCCAAACAAATCTCATCACAGAACCTGGATTCTTCTCTCTTATGCCCAAATCTTGGTCCCATTGATTTCAGAGGGAGCTTTGGCATTAACTTCAACGTGATCAGCATTTGACCCTTAATGAACTCTCTGTATAGTCTTGATATTTTTCCAGTGATTTCAGCTCGGAAAGCGAGTACAGCCACGTCTGGCTCAGTTCAACAGACGTGGAGGAGCTGTAGGGAGAGGCACGCGTTTTTCTGAACATTTACCATTAATTTTTTCTGGAACACAAGTAAAGTAGGATTAAAATATAGAGCTGAATGAGAAGATACAGTGAAATGTACTATAAATCCCAAAAGAATTGCTCCAGAGTCAAAACATCCTTTGGCCTCTCCAGTGGTTTTTAAATTGCTTAAGTGTTTATGTTAGCAAAGCTCCTCAAATGGATTAGAGTCTTGTTACTCTGGGCCCACCGGTGGTGTCACATTGTAGCAGGGCTCTTCACAGAGATGCCTGCCAGAAAGTACATACCCACCAGGGAATATGGGCTGGAAAGAAGGTTTTGCGTGTATTCTCTCTCACCCAGTCCTCCTGGAAAGATGGTTTTGCGTGTATTCTCTCTCATCCAGTCCTCCTGCTTATGCATGAAAATACATACAAATTATTCCTATTTTAGCCAGGAATCGTTTGTTTGAGGATGGGAATATGGTCAGTGGTTTTGAGAATATATACACAGACTAATAATTTCGCAGCATACGTGGGCACCCGTGGTGGTTCTGTTTCCATGATGGGCTAGAGTTTGCCTCCTTGTCTCTCCTACAATTGCCAAAAGGTGGTGACATGGACTTCTGGACCAACTGGACTGGCAGCCTCTTGTCACATGTAAGGTTAGCTTCATCTCTGGCTTGTTTAAATACTGCTGGGGTTTAACTGCTGTTCAGATCTACCCCCCTGGGAATCTGAAAGATATAAAACATGGTGGGAAGGTTCTCAGGAACACACTGCGAAATAAGGTGTTTCCTGTGGCTAAAATGAGGTTTGTCGTGCTCTCCTTTCTGCACTTACATAGGCTTGATTACCATGTGCTGTGTCTGAGTGAGCCTACATCATGATTACAAGAGCTTCTTATGGTTTTACTGAGGAGATGGGGGTAAGGAAGGGGCTCAGGCTGTTACTCTAACTAATTTTAAAGCCATTTTCAAAAATTAACTGTGTAATTAAAGTAAGGGTAAGTTCTCTTATCTGTGTGGGCCTAGAAGCCGTTCTCCATAGAAATAGAGCCTGGTTTGCTAGGAAACAGCAGGTTTCAGATATTATCTGTGGGGAGGAGCTGTGGGGCCTCCCTCAATGCTCTTCGTTCAGTCTCTCAGCCTGTGAAATGTTGTCGTGATGCTTTCAAAGAAAAAAACAGTTACTCTGAAGTGAGCAATAGCTCAGTAGAAAAACAGCTTTACGCAAGGTTTGCTTCACTGGGTGAAAGGCCATCAGGGTGGAATCAAAACAACCCAGGAACTGTGATAAGTTCTCTAGGGAGAATGAAAACAGATAGATTTTCCACCCTTTGGTTTTGTTGTAACATGTTGGAAGGGGTCGCAGGACAGGACAGCTTATCCTGAATAGAGATCTCTTGTTTCATATGTTTACAAACCCTCCCAGGACACCTAGGCAAGCCCTCAGGTTGTTTACTATGGAACACAGCAATTGCCAATATGGGATAGTGCCCTCACCGGAGGGAGGTGTCAAAAAACCCACAGGGAGCATTTTGGGAATAAATTGCCCATAGAGAAAGTTTCCACCGGAAGAGTATCCACCTAAACAATTAATGGTGTGGCTGGGTGTGTGCCCACAGAGTTCACTGAGAGAGCAGTTAGGGTGACGAGGCAGCAAACGTGAAAAATCGGGACAGGGGGTGGAAGGAGCCTATATAAGAAAAAGACCCAAAAATCGGGACTGTACCGATAAAATCGGGACATCTGGTCACCCTAAGTTAGTGTGCCTGGTTGCACCAGGAGAGTGGGCCAGTCCCAATTAAAGATGAGGCCTAGCTGGGGAGAAGCTGGTAGTGAGCGTACAGGGAGGAAGCGCAGATGAGAAGGAGGCTGCAGGGAGATGGCAGGGAGAGAGGTCCGGTTGACAGAGAGGGGAGGAAAAGCTTAGAGAGAGGCAGATGTACAGTAAACCCAGAGAGGGGCCATGGGAGGTGCCTAAAGGAAGGCCAGGGAGGCAGTGAGGAGCCTGGGAGAGCAGACCCTGGGTACCACAGGGTCCCTGGACCGGAACCCAGAGGAGGGGAAGGGACTGGGGTCCCCTACTGGACTCTGGAAAAGGTAGTATGGAAACAGCCTGACACAAGTGGGGAAAGCTCTGGGCGGCGTCACTCTGCACAAGAGCAGGAGGACAACCCTGCACAGCCTGGGCCAGGGAAAGAGTCTGCTGAGGAGTAGGCCTAGGTGGGGGCAAAGAGCTGTGTTTGTTTGAGTTCAGTTTATTGTGTGTTTATTTACCCCGAAAAGGGCCGGAGGGCCGTGTCACGAGAAGAGGCCGAACACCCCAGTGCCAGAGCGTCACTGCATGAAAGGAGGAAAGTCTGCTACGCCACAGCCAGCCATGAGAGGGCTCACAAGGAGTGAGTGCACTTGTTGGCAAAAGGCCATGCAAAGCAGAAAGGATCTTGGAACTTTAATCAGGTCTCACTTATGTGGTGCAAATCAGGAGTACCTCCAGTGGAGTCACTCTGGAATCAACAGCAAACAGGAGAGGAAAATGACGTGACAGATGTTAGTCATGTCACTTAATGCGCTCCCGGAAGGTGCTCCGGTACTGGGGTGATGAAGGCAGTAAAAGAACCTATGTAGAATAGAATACAATTTGCTGTTTCTTAAACCTTCATGAAACAAAGCCAGAGATCTTCTGCACTGAGTTTTCACTATAAAAAATACATAATTCTTGTTTAGGAAAGTAATTATCATGGGATGCTCAAATAGGGTCTGAATTTCGCACATTAATGCATGTGTATTTCTTTAAATAGCATTAATAGAGTGACTCTACTGCAGTACTGTACCTTCCAAGTTTCATGGCTGAATATTAAGTATATAATGGCTGAACAATCCCGTGTAACACTAACAGGGTTCCATGCGGCACTGTTTTGCATTCTAATTGTCAGAGGCGTCTGGATGCATTTAAAATATTGGTGATCAAAGTTGGTCAACACTAAATTGGAAAATATGCCCTTTGTGTTGCTGGGGGTTAGTTCACTGCTAGGAAAGTAGTTCATGATCTACACTGATGATTACTCATTTGGAATTCAGAGTATTCCAGTTTGCCTTTTCTAAGCAGTGTGGCGGCAGTTTCCCAGCCAGGTATGTCTCCAGTTATGGTAATTATCTTTCAGTTAGGGAGTTAATTGACTCTGCTGCAGCAAGTGTGGAATAAATAATGTTACTATGGTAGCCAAGGGTTTGGAACACAAGATGTCTCATTTCCCTGAATTTTCTTTCTTATTCAGAAATTGGGCCTTTTGTAACTGAGACGTGAGAGGTTTGAAGCTGGATTTTGTTCCTTCCTGGAAGTAAGGAAAAGAATGAGAGTTTTGCAAGGCGGAGTGCAAGCTTTGCCTGATTCTCTTTACCCTTATTCATTAACGAAGTGCTTACTGATGAGTCCCTTTGAAGTCGGATGTGTGCATTCGAGTTAATGATGGGATTGTCACTGGATAAAGGGTTTGCAAGGTCAGGATTGAAGAATTTGACCTAGAAATGGGTCTGAAACAAAATGCCAGACTCAGAGTCCCCCAAACTTTAAGGAAAATGGGACCAAAATCTGGGTCTAAACTTTGTGGCTGAGGTCCATCTCTACTCATACTATTACTTCTCTAAGGAAGCACCTTTTGCCCAAGTATCTCAGGATATGTCCACACTGCAAGTGAAGATGTGATTGTAGCATGGGTAGACTACCCATGCTGGCTTTAATCTAGCTAGCATAGGTAACAATAGTTAAAGTAGGCTTCAGCAAGGGCTAGCAACCAGAGTACAAGCCTTCTGGGGACCCTGCATATGTACTCTGGTTGCTGCTACATCTACACTACTAGTGTTTCCTGTACTAGCTGGAATAAAGTCAGCAAGGATATGCCTAGCCATGCTACATTCCCCTTTTTACTTGCAGTGTAGACATATCCTCAAAAGTAGTTTACAAACACTGCACCCATACTCCTTATTCTTGTTCATAGATTCATAGATTTCAAGGCTATAAGAGACCATTCTGATAATCTAATTTGACCTGCTGTATAACACAGGCCATAAAAGTTCCCCGAAATGCTTCCTGTTTGAACTGCAGCAGATCTTTCAGAAAAAACATCCAATCTTGATTTAAAAATTCCTAGTGATGGAGAATCTGCCATGACCCTTGCTTAATTGTTCCAGTAGTTGAATTCAATGGGAGCTTCACTGGAATGGAGTGTGGAATTCGTTACTAATGAGACATCAGAAGGAGAGCTGGACAAAAGTTGTCATTTTTGTGCAAATATTTGTTTCCCACATCAGGTGCATTCACCCTCTGCCATGTCATATTTCTCCCTCCCCAACTCTGCTTTTTCTTTTGTCCAAAATACATTAAAAAGACTCCTTTTGTGTAAAAACATGCCCAAAAGTACATTGTTTGGATGGTTTTAATGAAAAGCCACCTTTATCCAAAAAAGGGGTGATTATTTTTGCATGGCATTTTGCAAATGGGTTAACTGAGGCCCAAGGAGGGTAAGTGACTTGCCAATGGTCACACTGAGTCTGTGGCAGAGTCCCGATTCCAGGTACCATGCTCCTAACAAGAGATCACAGGCCAGCTGGTATAAATCAGTGTAACTCCATTGACTTGGATGGAGCTACATTGACTTACAACAACTTGGCCTCACATTCCCCCCCCCTCCCACACACACACACGATGGCCACTGCTATATCCCTGAGAATTTAACAAAATGATCTGCTTTTAAGCATCCAGAATAAAAAGTTCATTTCATCATATAAGTTGGTGCAAACTTTATGGTTCTATATGTTTCGTGCACTAGTCTTTCCAATGCTTCGCTTCTCTGAAGCCCATTTAATAGGCCAAGTTTTATAGTTAACTGCTAGTTTGTCTAGATTTATTGTCTTTTTTTAAATCGGGGAAGCTTCCAGATTCCAATTTAAAAGTGTTTTGTTCTAATTCGTTTTGCATTTATGGGGCATGGTATTTGTTGGGTGGAGAGAAGTTGAGACCATAATCTGGCATGGTTGACTACGTTTCTAAATTTCAAACCAACGCTTTTTCTTTTTAAAAAAACATTTTCATCTGCTGATGCTAAACATTTTGATTATTCAAAATGTAAATTGCATTACCCATAGATACTGATGGGTTTGGGTATATACACATACAAATCAGGTATTGAGTGATTCACGTACAAAATTATTTTCTGGTTCATACCCTTAATGACATTTTTCCCATTTTCTGTAATCGCTTTAATGTTATATAGTTTACATACCCAAGCATTTAATAGCAATGTTCTTAAAAATGCAGGAAGAGGGCAGGGTGCAGAGGGGGAGAACCACAAATAATTAAAATACCATTGTTACAATTGATTGGAATGTTGTTCTTTCAGTGCATCATGTTAGGTAGTGTCATCAGAAGCCTATTCCCTGGAGAATCATGGGGTAGAGTTGAGGGAGGTAGGAGAGGAAGGAGGGAAATTCCTAGTGCTACATTCCATAGCAATGGACCCGAACCTGATGTCCTTGCTCTAGCAAGACTCCCTGTAATGGGGTGGCCTGCTTCAGGTCATTCCTAAACACACAGCCAAGAGATAGTTAAAGGTTTTCCAGGCTGTGTGACCTCACCTAGCAAGCTCTGAAGGCCATCTGTTGACCAGCCCCTGGCTCTATTTGTTTTGCAAGGAAGCAGAGTCTATAAAGAGTTTAATTACACCATAGAAGTGGTTTTCTTTTTGCTAAACAAATATTTGCAGCGTATTCAGGGTGACGAAGCATTCAACAGGGAAAAAAGCAGGGGACTTGCCATGGGTGTGGATTGGAAAGCATGAAGGGAGCACTCTGAGGAGGAGGATAGCAGGGTTTCAGCAGGTGGGTGAAGCACCCTTTGGTCCCTCTTCCCCATTCCTGAAGCCCTACAAGCCATCCCAACGAGTCCAGAAAACTCTTCACAAAGCACCCTGAATTCCACACCAGCACCCTGCTTCCCCTCCCCCCTGGAGCTAGGGAAGAGACACACGCCCCTCATACTTCAGCACATGAACCAACCTCTAATTCATGGGGATTAGGAAAATACTTTCCCAGAAGCCACTCATTGTTTGGAATTCTTTGACTTTATGTATGTTTCAGTAATGGGTGGGAAACTGACTTATTCGGTGATTAGTTTTCTCCCATGAACACAACCCCTCCTCACGGTGGGAATGATTGGAGGCCCAGGACATTTGCATGCTGTTTTCTGGACAGTGAGAATACAGGAAATAAGAGAATATTCTGTAAAAAGGTTTATTTCACTGATTTAAAGAACAGGCTGTGCAAAACATCTGGAAATCACCGGAATATGAGACATAAAATAAAAATATTTTAAATATGCATTTGTAATACAAAATAATCTTTCATTCTGGTAAGTAATCTTTCCAAATATTTTTAAAGATAGAAAATATAGCTAGATAATACATATATACAGCTTACAGGTTTTTTTTTTTATTGTAACTGACACCACTAAGATAAAAACACATTCATCTGGGTCTTTAATGCTCATTATAACAGAAACAGGCATTCTCTAAAACATTGGAGTCTGTGTTTTTAGAATTATTATGTGAAAATTGTTATATTTTTCAGCATAGCCCCTACCTATCCATGTATTAGTGTGCTTCCAGTAAAGTGTGCTTGTCATCTTCGTTATGTGTGGATTCAGAACGGTTTTGATCAGTTACAGCTGTTTTATCCTTTGCTCCAGTGCAAGAACTTCTCTTTCTATTTCATAAGGGAGGTCAGCATTAACTTGCTCTTCAAAATATTTCTTGATTTCCGTCACCTCTTTTTCCCAGAACTCTTTGGAGATATCAAACAGTTCTGTCATGTCAATGCCTTCTAGGCCCTTCAGGTTCAAGGCTGAGTCGGCAGGGATGTAGCCTATAGCAGTTAGCTTGGCACCGGCCTCTCCACGGATTCTGTTGAACATCCATTCCAGCACACGGGAGTTCTCCCCAAAACCAGGCCACAGGAATTTCCCTTGCTTGTCTTTTCGGAACCAGTTCACATGGAAGATCTTGGGCAGTTTTGCAGCTGGGCGATGTGCCATGCTAAGCCAGTGGGCAAGGTATTTGCCAAAGTTGTAGCCAAAGAAAGGCCGCATGGCAAAGGGGTCGTGCATAATGATTTTTCCTGTTAAAAGAATGTACATAAAAAGTAAGATAATACTTAGCCCTCATACAACATTTTGCCCTGTCAGCAAAAAGAGCTTTAAGAATATGGTTAAGCATTATCCCCAATCTACAAATGGAGAAACTGAGGCAAAAATTGATTAAGAGCCTGAATTTAAGAGGTGGTAAGCATGGTCAACTCCAGTTTAAGTAAATGGACGGTGTGGGTGGTCAGAACTCTGAAAATTCAGCCCTAAATGTCTCATGTTGGGCATCCCAAAACTAGCCCATTCAACATGTGCTCTGTAACAAAACAGAAGACTTCAGTGACTTGTCCAAGATCACACAATGGCTCAGTATCAAGTCTTTCAACTCAGACTCCGGCATCCTGTTGGCCACACTGTGTCCCTGCTCCACATTACCCACATGGAGTTGTTTTGCTGTATGTTGAATTTTAGGTTAGAATTTTTTTAGCTCCAAGCAGAATATTTTGTATTTTGAAAACTGCACAATTCACAAAATTAACTCCCAAGAAGCAGACTTTAGTGTATAGTAATTTACAGGTGATCACTGTTGGGTATCCAGAAAGGACTACTTTTAATATGGAAAGGCAAATTAGATTTTGATTTACCTTTGTGCTCAGCAGCTGCGGTTGCTTCAGATCTCATAGCTGCTCCTATAAATACGGCATGCTCCCAGCTAAGGGCCTCATATACTAGAGGCACACCTGTAGAGAACAAAATAGCTTCACTAATTAAAGGTCCAAAAGTCTTTGCTATAACAGCTTTAGCTACCTGAGGTACTGCAGTATGCATGTTACCATAGAATTCAGTCCCTCTTTTTCCTGTTATATAATTCAGTTCATTTTTTAACCTCTCTCTTATTGGAAAATAATTTAGGCCAGAATTCTCTCTTTCTCTCCGGCCCAATGAATCTTTAAGTATTTGAAGCTGTTCCACTGTGTATAAATACTTTGAGTCCATGGGCAAGAGAGAGAGAGAGAAAGAAAGGGAGACTGACATTGTAGTCTGGTGGTTACAGCACCCACCTAAGAGGTGGGAGAGCTAGGGTCCAGTCCCCCTACTCCAATCACTTTTTAATTAGCTAGCCAAACTGAACAACTTCAATAGGAGAGATTGCGGAAGCTCCACCTTAGATTATCCCAAAGCTCAGTGCTTAGAGATCCCAACGCAAATCATTTCTCCCAATCACACAGAGGAGGGAATCGAACCTGGGTGTCCTTCATCCCAGGTGTGTGCTCTAGCCACAGGGCTAAAAGTCATAATGTGGTTATCTCTTGCTCTTGTGGCCAGATTTTCAATGGAACTTGGTTCAGTAGGTAGCCTCAGTTCCCCATCTATAAAATGGGGATAATATGTCATTTCTCCCACCCTTTCTCAGTCTGGGCTATCTAAATTGTAAGCCCTTTGAGGCCTGGACTGTCTCTTACTATCTATCTGTCCCATGTCTAGCACAATGGGGCCCTGATCTTTGTTGGTGCCCCTAGGTGTTAACATAATACAGATAATTGTAAAGTGTTGGGCACCCAAAAATCATAGGCCACTTCTTAAAATGTGGTTTACTAATCTAGTTATTTTGCTGCTCTCGCTGCTTAGAGGACACCACGGTAGCAAAAATCATATTTAAACCCAACTGTTGCCAGCACAGTTTTAGGCATACAGTGGCTAGGGCTTTGGTCTTGATACACATTATTGCAGCTCTTACCAGCAGGTCTACGGCCTCCAAATATTATACCCTCAATCGGCACTCCTTCTGGAGATTCCCAGGCAGGGTCAATGATCGGGCACTGGCTGGCAGGGGTGCAGAATCGAGAATTGGGATGGGCGCAAGTCTCCCCTGTACAGACCAAAATATTTCATGATTGCAGAGTTAACGTGAAATGTGAAGAGAAATTTAAAAAGTCCCCCGAACATGCAGAGTTACCATTCCCTGGGGTCCACCTCTTGTTCTTCCATGAAGTCAGTGTCACTCCTGGTGCAAGTGGTTCATCGATGCCTTCCCAGTATATACCTCCATCGCTGGTTTCTGCTACATTGGTGAAGATGGTATTCTTGTGTATGGTCTTTATGGCATTGGGGTTTGTTTTTACTGATGTCCCAGGAGCAACTCCAAAAAATCCATTTTCTGGATTGATTGCCCTTAAATTACCTGGAATTTAAGAGAGACCAAACAATGATAGAAAACCCAACTCACTATTTGAACTCTTGGCAGACTAGGATCCAGATCCTGCGGCCATCAAAGTCAGAGGGAGGTGGCCACGGACTTTAATGAGAGCAGGACTTGTCCCTAGAGCAGGGACTGGCAACTTTTGGCATGCGGCCCGCCAGCGTAAGCTCCCTGGTGGGCTGGGCCGGTTTGTTTACCTGCCGCATCCGCAGGTTCAGCCAATCGCAGCTCTCACTGGCCAGCACATCCCTTGGCCTGCGCCGCTTCCCGCAGCCCCCATTGGCCTGGAACAGCAAACCGCGGCCAGTGGTAGCTGCGATTGGATGAACCTGTGGACGTGGCAGGTAAACAAACCAGCCCAGCCTGCCAGGGGGCTTACCCTGGTGGGCCGCGTGCCAAAGGTTGCCAATCCCTAGAGCAATTCAGCCTTACAGTAAGAAAAGTTACCTTGCTCATCGAATTTCATCCAGGCAATATCATCCCCAACACACTCTATTTTCCATCCTGGCAGAGTTGGGTTCATCATAGCCAAGTTAGTTTTTCCACATGCACTGGGGAATGCTGCGGTAAAGTACTTCTTCTCACCCTCTGGGTTTGTGATACCCAGGATCTATTGAAAAATAAATGTCTCTGTTTAATATGCTTATTTTTTCGGGCACTTGTATTATTACCAGTAAATAGTAATAGTAATAAATAGTAATAATAAAACATGTTGGATTTGCATTAAATTATATGCAGTTTTTTTTATTATGTGTTACACAGTGCGCCCAATGAGCTTAGAGATGAAAGGGAAAAGGGGGATGGGGCAGTAGTTGGAGTGGCAAGTGGGGTCAACGGTGGGATTTTTTTTTTTTATGATAGGAATGACTTGCGCATACTTTTATTGTGAAGTGAAAGAGCTAGAGGATAGTGAAAGGTTAACGAGAGGAGAAAGGGAGGGAGGGAAAGTGGGTGTGAGGGAGATCAATTTACTTAATTTTTTTTTACTTCATAGATTAAAAATATTCAGACTTTGAATATTTTTGTGTTGCTGAGCTGTGATGGATGATCAGGTAAGCCACATGGTATTTTTCAGTTCCCTGAGTGGGTCAGCCTGGCATAAATACTTGTATGAATGAATGTAAAATGTCTTTGCTGTGAATACTCAAGTGTGTAACTAGGAAATTCACTTTGCAGGACCATTTTAGTGAAACTTGATTGCTCAAATGAGAGTGGAAAGTGAAGACAGGAAGGGCACGAACACAGTCAAATGCAATTCATTTGAAAAAGGAATTGAATATTTTCAGGATTCTTTTTCAGGTCTGCTTTTAATATTAAAGACAATTTTACAAACTATGGACCCTATCCTGCAAGCTGTTGTACGCATGTAGACCCGTATTCCCATGTGTATCCTTATTGAAGTGAATGGGGTCTGCACAGGCACCGAGGTCTGCCTCTATGGAACATAATTCAGGATCAGGGCCTAGACAAGCAGATAGAAATCTTGCTTCGTTCCCTATTTTATATTTTCTTCTATAAAATGCTTATTTATCAACAATACAAGTACTTCCCTATTTCTACATAAGATGGTTGTATGATATGTACATCTCACATCACAGTAATATTCATGCCAGATGGTAATTCCACTCATATCAAGTCATGGCATATTCACGCTGAGCTGTTTTGAGGTTTAATTGCTTTAAAAAATTCACTTATGATTTTAACAGCTCTTACCAGCATGTGCTCAGCAAGCCAGCCCTCTTCCTTGGCAATTCTGCTGGCAATCCTGAGGGCAAAGCACTTTTTCCCCAGCAAGGAGTTTCCTCCATAACCACTGCCAAAAGAGATGATTTCTCTGCGATCAGGAATCTGAGCAATCAGAGTCAAATCTGGGTTGCAGGGCCAATTGTTTACTAGTGGTTCTGCAAAACACAATGCACTACTCATGAATATAGGAATTTCCAGATTAGGTCAGACACAAGGTTCATCTAGTCGGCGTCCTGTGTCTGACACTGGCCAGTACCAGATGCTTCAGAAACCCTGCAGTAGGCAGCTGTGAAATAATCTGCCCCCTAGGAAGGCCTTAAATCCTAATTCCTTCACCAGGGACTTGACCCTCCTTTTGTTGCACACTCTAAAACCTCCCGTTGACTTCACTGGCAGTTTTCATTGTGCCAAGGATACAAGATAGGTGCAACACATATGTCTGAGCATTAGTCAGAGTTAATACGATTACTTACTTTTTAGTGGTAAAGGGCACCCAACTGAATGAAGGCATTTTACAAACTCTCCATTCCCTAGGGTTTCCAAGATGGCTGTTCCCATCCGGGTCATGATCCTCATGCTGGCCACCACATACAACGAATCTGTCAGCTCAATCCCAATCTTGCATAAAGGAGACCCAATGGGCCCCATACTAAAGGGGATGACATACATTGTACGTCCTGTAAAGCAGGAGCAGAGCCACGTGAGTGAGATGTGACCAAGAATAAAAACAGTGTATTGTTGGAATAATCATTAAAAAGTACCTTGTCCCTTTACATTTTCTCACTTCCTTAAAAGCCCTCCATCTTTTGCAAGGTGGTTCCAGAGGTGGTTCCAGAGGATATTTATATATTTGAAACACTCCTTTTTGTCAGGTTATGTAATAAAAGGTTTTGTTTTTTAACTACTAGTAGTTTTCTATGTTTTTAAGCTATAAAAGCTACTGTGCTGGGTTAGGTAGAATTGTCTAGCAGCCTCAGAAGGAGCAAGAGGCCAAATTCTCTGCTAGTGTAAACTGGTGGAACTCCATTGAAGAGAATTTGACATTGGGAGTCAGGATTCCTGGGTTCTTTCCTCAATTTCCCATCTACTGACTCGCTGTTGATTTCAGGAAAGTCACCCAAGCTTTCCAAGCTTTAGTTGCCCTTCTTTAAAATGGGTAGTAGAATGACCATATATATGTATGCAGAGCTCTGAGACCGAAAGGCCTGATAAAATGGGTTAACTGCCTAACCTTCATGTGCCAAAGTTTGTAAATCTTAGCCAAATATATTTGAATTTTTAGATTATTATTTATTATTACTGGTGTTTTTCTTATTATGAAAGTGTCATGTGAATTTTCTTTTTACCTTTCATGCACCCGGGGAATCTGACACTGAAGGCTTTCTCAAAATCTTCTTCTGACATCCAGTGACCCAGCTGGCTAGTTCCAGTTTTAGGGATTGGAATGGTATCTCTCTGCTCCTGAGAGATAATGACTGTTTTGCTTTCAATTCTTGCCACATCCCTTGGATCAGTGAGAGCCAACCAACTATTTAAAAAAAAAAAATCAGGAAATTGTGCTTTGGTCATTAAAAAGTGGTAAGTAGAGTACATTTAATCCTTCCCTAGGGGGAAGGCACAATCGGGTAAAATGCTTTATAGTGGGTAAGGGGACAGCCCATCACGTCCAGATATCTTTCCAGACAACCACAGCTTATTCAGATAAAGGATCGGTGGAATGTATTCTCTCATACAAAATAGCTAAGAATATTGCAGAATGAACTGATGGTGTCATGGCTTTAGAAATTTAGCTGTAGTATCGTTACATGTTAATCTCTCTTGACCTCAGCTTCACCAACTGTCAAATGGGGTTAATAACTCACAGGGAGTTATAAGGCTTGACTCTATTCTTATTTACACCAGTATAAATCGAGAGTTTTGCCAGTTTTACACAGTAATCAATAGAGCGACTCCTGGCTAAGGCAGAGGCCCTGTCAACACTTTGAATACAGGTGTAAGTGTTTGCAGGATCAGGGCCTAAGTGAGATCAGAATCTAATCCATTGTGTTGGCAGAGCATTTTGAAGACTTAAGGTTCTGCGCAAGTCACATGATATGGTTCCTGTTCCTGAATTGGAAGATTTACGTAAAGAACATGAATTGTAAACTGTGAATTGTAAACTGTGAATATTCCAGTTGAATAATACCGTTTAAATCAGCATTGGGTGAATATTCAAGGTTAAAGTGCACTTTTCCTGAGTACTCAAATGTTCATGGAAAGTAAACACTAAAGGGTTTTGATCATGGTTGAAACGAAATCCCCTTTTAAATATAAACGTTAATGGAAAATTATATACCACAATTCTCTCAGGTCTAACCCTGACTTTCTTTTACATATGTCTGTTACTTACCAGTTCTCATACTTCTTCAGCTTTTTGATCATGCCTTGTTCTACCATGGTATCCAGAATGTTTTTGTTCTCTTCCTCTGAGCCATCACAGATATGAATTCTAGCAGGTTGGCACAGCTTGGCATTGCTTTCAATGAAGTGTCTCACTTCCTGAGACAGGCTCTTCAAATCCCCCTGAATGAGTCGTGGGGTTATGTTCAGTCGAGTCTTCAGCTGGGGAGTCATTATTTGTAGGCTGCAGTGGATATGGTCTGTAATCAAAGATCAAACATTTGGCCTGTTAGCACATTACCCAACAATTCCTAATGGAAGGAATATGCTTTCGTAAAAATACATTCAGTAATAAAAAGAATGCGTATTAGATTTAATTGTGTCTAAATCAAACCTGTGCATAGATATGGAATGTAAAGCTCTAGAAGAATGCATACAATTTATATATAGAAACTCCACTTACCTTCCTGTAAAAGAGTTTGGAGAGGATTTCACTGCTTCTTCTACCTGTTCAGATTTTGCCTACTTTGGACTATTCTTATGATCATTTACTTCCAAGGAGGAAACCTCGTCTCTTAAATACTCCTCACATGCTGGAGTCCTTCCCACCAGCAGAGGTGAAGCAGGCTTGTCCCCTATGTCATCACAGGATGGCTCCTGGAACAGTGCCATGGACAGTTATCGTCATGAACAATTGACAAGAAGCCGCGAAGAGGTAATTATTTAACAGGCTTGATTAATGAATGCTCGAAACTGAGATTCTCAGCCCTTGGATTTGCTGTTTTAAGCAATTACAAAACTTGTTGCTTTGGCCAATCTTTGAACTAGTTCTGCTCTGATGCAAAAAGTGTTGTAACTCCTCAATATGTGGGAAAGGTTGTGCGCAATGAGTGGCTGGAACTAGAACACCAAGGGTAGTAAAGCATAATAGACAGCCTGGCACATCTCGTATGTGTGTGCCTGCTAGTTGGCTGTGAACTGGAGGCTCATACAAAGTGTGTTTACTCACCTTGGAAACATTGCCTGACGTGGGGATAAAGTGCAGCTTTGAGCATCAAAAGCAGGGGAATAAAAGAGCGTATTGCACATTCTATTCACATATCAATGTACCTGGAGGTTTTAAGTTTGTGCATGAGGTTCTGAAAAGCTATGCCAAAATCATTCTTGCTGATGAATTTCCTATAGTGTTAGATATAAGCAAAAGCTCTGTCTCTCTAAGCCGGGGCTTTTCATGTGTACAGAACAGATAGTCTCAAAATTCTGTAAATTCCCAGTATAGTGAGCAGTGACAGATCAGCAACTGTCAGAGCAACTAAAAAAACTTCTGTTATTGTTGATTTAACAGAGTTACTATGGAAAATGTAAAGCTGTATCTAAATTGCTACCCAAGAAAAATCACAAAACTTCCTTGTGTTTAGCAAGGAAGAGTTAATAGCAGTTCTCTAAGTTAATAAAAGAATAAAATAAAATTCTGCTTTCCATATGTAACTTCCTGTGAGGAAACAGCAGCTGTTTTGTCATTAATTGATATAATTTGATTGATGAAATGATTGACCCCATGGTAACACTGTGAAAGTATTTCATTCCCGCACGGTTCCTAGAGATCTGCAGAGTTCAGGCATTCAGTTGCACGTCTTTATAACTGATGCAGTCCTGCACACAAATCAGACAACTGAGGACATCTGTATGGCCTAAACTCTTTGGATATCTGGCCCATAGCTCCCTATGCATTTTGCTATGTTTAGGTCTTTTGATGTCCACCTCTTACAGGGGTTCTCACAACAAAATTTTTGGTGGCCTCAGAGTACAGCCACCACCTCTTGCTGGTGGCCGCTATGACAATTTTTCCTAAAATACTTAATTAACTTGAGGAAAAACATATAAATATGAACATATGCACATCCAAATCATAGTAATTTATTTATGTGAGGGTTTTTTTTGCAGACTGAATAGTAAAAATAATGTACAGTTGTCTCTATTCTTTACTAGACCGAAACAGAACAGAAACATAGATAAGGTTAATGGCATGTCCTTGTCTGGTTGTTGTTTCTTTTGCTTTTTTGGTTGAATTTTTGTTTTAGACTTGCTAGCTAGTAAGTCTGCTTCTGTGAAAAATTATATTTGTGTGTTTGTTAATATCACTTTTCACAGCAGACTTCTTAGCTAGCTGGGAGGCCGTGAAAAGCGATATTAACAAATATCACTTTTCACAGCAGACTTACTCAGCCCTGGCAAGCTGGGGGATAAATTAAGCCTTAGATGAGGAGGTAGGTAGGGAGGCAGTGGGAGCCAGGGGTGATGGGGTGGATGGGTCAGGGGATGGAGCCTGCTAGGTCCTGCAGCCAGGGGAGCTGGAGCCTGTGGCCGGAGCCCACCGCTGCGTGGCTGGAACCTGTACGGAGCCTGCTGCCCGCCACCCCAGGGCTGAAGCCAGAAGCCAGAGCCCCACTGCCCCCGGGGAAGGTGGGGAACTCACACCAGTTGTCTGCTCCTCCAGCGTTGTGGCTCTAGAGGGGGCAAGGCCAAAGCCATCCTGACAGTCCGAGGGGAGGGGCCGCTGTTTTCCCCCACCCCTCCAATCAATGCCCAGAAGGCTGTGGCTGCAAGAAAAGCCCCTGGTGGCCGTATTTAAGAAACACTTTCTTAGAACTTGCTTTTCATAAAGAGAAGCTTGAGATTTGTATGCATGTGCCCTCCCACTCTGGTACGCGCAAATACTGCAATGCTTCAGGCAAATTGTGCATTTGCATGTGCAAAGAAAAGTCACAAAATAAAGTCACCATGTCAACCAGATCAGATATAGGCAATCATAAGATCGTAAGAATGGCCATATTGGATCAGAGCAAAGGTCCATCTAACCCAGTATCCCAGCTTCTGACAGTGGCCAGTGCCAGATGCTTCGGATGGAATAAACAGAACAGGGCAGTTATTGAGTGATCCATCCTCTGTTCAGTCCCATCTTCTGGCAATCAGAGGTTTAGGGGCACCCGCAGTATGGGGTTGCATCCTTGACCATCTTGGCTAATAGCCATTGATGGACCTATCCTCCATGAACTTATCTAATTCTTTTTTGAACCCAGTTATACTTTTGGCCTTCACAACATCCCCTGGCAATGAGTTCCACAGGTTGACTGTGCATTCTGTGAAGAAGTTGTTCCTTACATTTGTTTTAAACTTGCTGTCTATTAATTTCTTTGGGTGATTTCTGATTCGTGTGTTATGTGAGGGAGCAAATAACACTTCCCCATTCACTTCCTTCACACCATTCATGCTTTTATAGACCTTTGTCACATCCCTCCTTAGTTGTCTCTTTTCTAAATTGAACAGTACCAGTCTTTTTAATCTCTCCCCATACGGAATTTGTTCCATACCCCTAATAATTTTTTTTGTCCTTTACTGTACCTTTTCCAATTCTAATACCTTTTGTGAGATGGGGCGACCAGAACTGCATGCAGTATTCAACCTGTGTGTGTGTACTATGAATTTATATAGTGGCATTATAATACTGATTATGATAGCTTTTTTGAGTGCTGCTGTACACTGAGCAGACGTTTTCAGAGATCTATCCACGATAACTCCAAGATCTCTTTTTTTGAGTGGTAACAGCCAATTTAGATGCCCATCGTTTTCCGTGTATAGTTGGGATTATATTTTCCAATGTGCATCACTTTGCACTTACCAGCATTGAATTCCATCTGCCATTTTGTTGCCCAGTCTAGTGAGATCCCTTTGTAATGCTTCACAGTCAGCTTTGGACTTAACTATCTTCAGTAATAGGGTATCATTTGCAAATTTTGCCACCTTACTTTTCACCTCCTTTTCTACCTTTTCACCCCCAGTCCCAGCAGAGATGCTGAACACTGGATGAAATGGTCTTTCCATCTCACATCTAATCTCTCTATCTATCATATAAAGTTTCTAGGACAGAAAATCTGGGATCTGACTTTAGTCAGGCTATTGAGTATTCCAAAGTAATAAAATTGGTGTCAGTGGCCTAGCTAATGAGCTACAGGTTTATAGGGGAATTTAGAAGCTGTTAAAAGTTCAAGCTGATGCCATTCAGTAATCTTTTTCCAAGGAGACTTCCATTAGTTAGACTTCATTGTTACAGCTAATTCATCTCTTGGTATTGGAATGCAAACCCTGAACTGAAATACCGTGCAATGCCAAGCCTATCTGTATTGTAGATAAAAATTCCAACCTGCACCACAACCTCCACCTTTAAAATGCCATCGGTTTGAAAGGTCTCTTGGGTTAGTTGGTGAGTGACTGGCAGAAACAGCAATACAGGAAAGAAAAGAGTACACGCCTGGGAAGGTCTTTTATTGTGTTTCGTAAAAGTAAAGGAAAGAAAATAGTGAAGTACCAAGAGATGTCCTTGATGCATAGCAAGGCCAGCATTCCTGATAAAACCAAAGGCTGGCAAAGCATGGACTGGATAAGAGATACTAAAGATTGCTCCAAGAGATAACAATGCATTAAGATAGGTAAAATTAAAAGCAATTTAATGCTGAGAGGAAGGTTGCCCATGCTTTGCGCCCACTTACAGGTGGAACCCTGCTTGGGTTCCATCAGTACTTTGGCAAAATCAGACTCTGCAAAGTATTCTGACTTTGCTTCATCAGAATTTGCTGATTTGGCAATGTTTTGTTGGAATTTTTCCAACTCGCTCTAAGGTTTATATGTGTTTAATTAATAGATCTTTTTCCTGTCCTGTCCTCATATGGCTTCCCACCCCATCCAGGCCCATCTGTTAATAGATAAGTTGTCAGTAGGTGGTGCTCAAGAACATGCAGCATTGTGCCCTTGCTACAGGTATATGGCTGGAACTGTGTATTGTATTAAATATCATTACAGTTCCCATGCAGGGCAGTGGGGAAGGAGGATATGGGGGAGATGGTTTGGGCTCAGGCCATGATTGGGATGATGGGATGAGTATTTATGTGGCTTCAGTATCATCACACAACTGCAGTATAGTGGCTTTAGCCCTGAGGTTGGAGAGTTTCACCCAGACCTTACGTTGCAGGTGACAGTTTTCATTTAGAGACAGGGAGGGAGAGAGAGAGAGAGAGAGAGAGAGAGATTCTGCAGACCCAGCCAGACAGCTAATAGAGCAAACACGTTAGCCAAGAAAACCTCTTCCCAGAACTAAGCTGTCTTTGTTGATGACATGGTTGAGGATGTTGACAAACAGGAGATAATAGGCAAATCAAAAGGTGCTCTGTAAATTTCAGCTCAATGTTTGCCTAATGGAATAAGCAAAATTCTTGAGGATTTTTCTTAAACTTTTGAGGGGGCCAAGTTTGCTAACCTGCAGAGCATAGTCCAGGGCACACTGCATTTACCCAGGGATTATTGTGTGCTTGAGCTAGCGTGGGCTGTTTCCAAGTCATCACTAGGCACAGACAGCAGGTTAACTGGTGATTGTTGCTGCCTATTGTCAGTAGTACTGTGTATATTATTTTTAATGATGTATTTGTACCCTGAGGCTGTGGGGATGGGCACATAAAAAAATCACTGTATTGTGTATATACGAACAAGCAAGAGAGAGTAAAATAACAATGTTTATACCTGTAGAAAAGGGCAATGGGCCAGACTCATCTTAGTGCAAAGCCAAACTGATGGCACTGCTGAGTGAATCTATGTCCATTTCATGTTACATTAAAGTTTCCAAACTTTTTCACTTGTGATGTCAGCAGAATTTGAACATGAATGGCCATACGCTGAGCAGTGTCAATCCATAACCAGCGAAAGCTTTGTATTTGGGTAGCACTTCTCACCAGAAGATCTAAAGCCCATTACAAATACTCCGTTAAGCCTCCCAACCCCCCTGTGAGGTATGCTAGTATTATACCCATACTCCAGTAGAATAATTGGAGCATAGGAAAACTAAGGCTATGGTTTTCAAACGGCTCTTCTCATTTTTGGGGCCTCAATTTTGGGGTGCTCCATTTGAGACACTAAAGAGGTCTGATTTTCAGAGGTGCTGAGCACCACAACTCCCAGCATAGTCCATGGGGTATTCAGCCCCCCAACAATCCAAGCCTACTGGTCATGTTGGGCAACTACAATTAGCTTGCACTGCTGCTGCCCGTCATCTTAGCTAAGCAGAATACTCCAGTTTCCAAGACTGTCAAGCTGGCAAATTTCACCAGCATTGGGGAAAGTGTAAGGGCCTTTTCAAAAATGTCTCAAGTGTACATTTTGTTTTCTATTTTAAATGAAAAACACTTTTTTTTTTTAGTAGTATTATAATACATCACATCTAATAGCGGAATACAAATCCTCTGAATTGAATTTTTTCTTGCTACTTCTTCTCTGTACTTTTTTTGACACATGAATCTGATGCTCATCAGGTGTCTTTTCTGGAAGCTGTCAAATTATTTAAATGAGTGCGAATCTGACATTTCCAGATGATAGTGTTCAATAAGTGCCTTGAAAAGAGTGTTTTCAAGTTGTCTACTTTGATGGACACAAGTCAGGCTGTTCAAATTAGAGGTTTTGAGTGCTTCAGTTTAGGAGTGACTTACCAGAGCTCAATAAAATAAAATTAAATGTTCCTAGGTACTCAGAAAAAGAATGTCACACACACACACACACACACACACAAAGTTTTAGCTTCATCACTACAAATGGACATAGGTGCAACAAAGCACTCTCGTGAGATCTGGAAGTCACTAATGGCACATAATTATTTGTAATAGACTTGGAAATTCTGAGTTCCTCACATCGCTAACTATTTCAGGTATTGTCAGGTTAAAAAAAAGTTTGGTTTGTTTTAAGACAATAGATTTTTAAAAATCAATTTATCTAGACTGCACAGGGAGGAGCCAGGAATTGAGCCCAGCTCCATTAAGACCCAGTCCACATCTTAAAACAAAACAGGTGTCACACACATTTTTTTAACATGACAATACCTGGAATAATTCGCTACATGAAGAAACCACAAAAGCATCCTTCCTCTAATTTCTCAAGGCCAGATCCTTAGCTGTGCAAAGGGGCCCAGTCCATTGAAGTCAATGGAGGCTCTGTTCCTCGGCCCTCTGCATTCCTATCCCCACAGAAAAGGTGTTGCAAACCCAGATGTGGTCTGCACACGAAATACATCTGGGCTGCTAACCCTTGCATTGGACTGCAGAACAGGGCCCCTTGTGGAGAGAGAGAAAAGGTTGCAGACTTCATTAGAGTGCTTCCCCATCTCACCTGTTTCCTCTCATCATAAATGTTATTGCACTGTTTGCTTTATGCAGCTTGTAAAATTACTTTAACATGGTGGAAAATCCCTAAAGCTGCATAGTTTTCAACCTGGCACAACATTGCCTGAGAAGTAAGGTCTGCTGAGTTACTGAGATAGCCAAGAGAATGACAGAAGATATCGAAACATTTGGTCTAGTTGTATAGTTGTGCCAGGAAATATGGTGGATTTGTTTTTTCATTTGCATTTGCCACTCTGGCTTTCTCATCTCTGCACTGCCCATGCTGAAGCTTCGTGAAAATGTAATATAAGCAAATCCATGATAAAGGGGAAAATGCATTAGCAGTGACACAAATGGATCCATGTCCTCTTGGCTGATGGAACTGAGGAGACTATCTGAGCTTCCTACCAGTAAAGATTGTTAATACCTTCTTGAGGGCTTGGTCATCACCCTTGTTTTAGGGGCAGTATGTCGTGCTGCTGCCCCTCTAGTCTGTAGACCAGCACGACCGTAAACATCTGCATTACAAATGAAGTCATTCCACTTTATGCCCAATATACGGCATTGGCATTTTGTGTAGAAAGCCTCCAACTTTCCCCAGTCTGAAGGCATAGTGTGTGTATTTCACTACTGTACAGCAACACGGAGAAGATACAGAGAATAGATCCTGAACTTGGCTGTCGTGCTGAGATGATGTTGATTCCATATTCATTGTAAACAACACATGGCAGAGGCAGCAATGCCAATCTGGTGGAGAACCTCTGTGTGAGAGTTGGAGGAACTGGTGAGTATAGAACCCAAATAGCAAAAGCTGGAGACTTCTTCAACAGTGCATGTGTATATCCCTGTAACTAAGTAACCAATCAAACCCGAATGAGCTTTGGAAATGCAAAAGAAGGAAAGTGCTAATTTCAAAGCAAGTGGCAAGTGTGTGATGATTGGAGATCAGAGACTCTAAGTGCATTCCTCACTCACCGTCATCTAAGGAAAAGCCACGAGGGTAGAGACATGAGCAGCTTGTTTTCTGTCTGAAGAAGATATAAGTATAGATTTGAGGATAGATCCTTCATCTCTGGACTCTGCATCTGGTACACTTTCCTGTAAAAGCAGAGATCACCAGAGACAATTTGGGTACCCTGAAAAGACTTTTGGGAAATTGGCAGTACATGACATCACTGCCACCATTTGGAATTACAAACTCTGACTCACCTGTTAATATATTTTACCTGCTTTAACCTCTCCATAACTCTCATTTCCTTTTCTTAACTAATAAACCTTTAGTTAGTTTACTATGGAATTGACTACCAGCATGATCTTTGGTGTAAGATCTGGAGTACCAATTGATCTGGGGTAAGTGACTGGCTTCTTGGGACTGGGAGCAACCTGATGTGGTGCTATTTTTGGTTTAAATAACTTTGTATCACAAAGTTCAGTCTATCTGGGTGGTAAGATAGACTGGAGAGTCTAAGGGGACTGTCTGTGATTCTCTGGCAACACTGGTATAGTGATCCAGGAGTTCACATTTGTTATTGGTTTGGTGAAATCTAATTATAGACCCCACCACCAGCTTGGGGTGTCTACCCTGTTTTCTGATGGTCTGCCCTGAAGCAGGCACTCACAGTGGTGAGCTACTCCAGCCAGCGTGACACCAGCACTGTCCACGCTGATGGGTGAGCTCCTTACAGGGGTGGATCGAAGGTTTATGTTAGTTCTGCTGGATTGTTTATGGCTTTCAGCAGCATGAGCCATGCACTGATTCTCATCTGCCCCTGAGACCTAGAGATGCTTGTTCCAGCCATATGTGTCCTGGAGAGAAGGGATGGATGATTACTGCTCCCCAGGGGACCCTCAACTGTGGAGTCCTGCAAGGATCAATCCTGTTTTCTACCGTATTCAACATCAGTGTGAGGGCACTGACATTGGTATCTGGACAATGGGCTTTATATCCAGCAGCATCTGTACAGCCCTGTGCAGATACACAAATGTGTATCCACATCTGATCTGCAATCCACAAAAATTATCTGTGGATATCTGCAGATTTGCAGCGCTCTACACTGGGTACCGGGCTGAGGCTCTGAGGCTTCCCCCCTCTTGGAGCCTGGTCAGGGAGAGCAGCGTGGGCAGCTGTGGGGAGCCCATGCAAAGTCGCGGCCCCTCCACCTGCCCTCGGCAGGGTGAGGAGCCTGGGGGGCAAGGACACGGCCAGGGGCTGCTGTCAGTGCCCTTCCCCTCCACCCCCTGCAGGTGGAGGGTCCACCATGGTTCCTTGGCTGGGCTCCACGCTGGCCTGGCCGGCGGGAGTGGGAAGACCTTTGGAGCTGCCGGGGGGCTACTCGGGCCCCCCACCCAAGGCAGGTGGAATGTCCGCCACGGCTCCCCACAGCTGCCTGCTCTGCTCATACTGTGGCCAGGCTGCGGCTCCGAGCTGCCCCCCTCCCCGGCCGGAGCTGGGTCAGGGAGAGCTGCACTGGCAGCTGTGGGGAGCCTGGGTCCCTCTACCTGCCCTGGGCAGGAGGCTGAGCAGCCCCGACCCCCAACCCCCCACCCAGTGTCTCTGCCTCCCAGGTCCCCTGCCCAGGGCAGGCGGAGGATCCATGCTGCGGTTACTCACAGCTGCCTGCTGGGTGGTTACCATCAGAGTCCTGCACTGATACAAAATTTGTATCCACGTTGGCACTGCTATCCACAGAAATGGTCCACGGAGATAAAGCGGATACCTGCAGATTTGCAGGGCTCTAAGCAGCATCCAGCTTTACATATCCTCCTTATCAAGGTGCTTGGCATTCTCCCAATGTTACAGCAGGGATCTGGATGAACAGCCACAATCTTAAACATACTCCCCACAAGACAGAGGTGATGCTGGGTGGCAAGTGGGGGCATTTTGAGAACACAGGCTTGCAAAGCAGCCCCAAGGAGGCTTTGATGGATTTTTTTTCTATCGATGCATTATTGAGTGGGCTGTTTGCTCAGTTAATATATTCTTTTTGGCTGGATGCATGGCATAGCCACCACTAGGAGACAAGGAACAAGCTGCACTCAGACTGGAAAACAGTCAGTGGAAGGTTGTGCATTTCTCTTTCCCTATGCAGCAGCTACTCTGGTCAATTTGTACAAATTCCAGATGGCACTGAGTTTACAAAGTAAGGGCGCAGTTGCTGGAGTCAGTCAGTGACGGAAATCCAGGCTTACCACATAGCTGTTGTGTACTCAGCCGGTGACATTGTCATGGATTCCCACTTCCTGCATGAGGAGGAGGCAGGTGACAAACCTCCTAACGCCACCCCCCCCTGCAGTAGAGGAAAAGGAGTTAACAAATATGGGACAGGGATTCAGGGTTCAATCCATACCTCTGCCTCAGGCTTCCCCTGTGACCCTGGGCATGTTTATCTCTCTGTGCCTTAGTTTCCAATGTGCCAAATGGGGAGGGTAATACTCCTCCTCCTTCCTGCTCTTGTCTATGTAGATTAGTCATTTCTTCACAGTCTTGTCTATTTAGATTTTAAACTCTTCTGGACAGGACCGTTCTATTACTCTGTGTATGTACAATGCCTAGCACAGTGGGACCTTGATCTTGGTTTAGACTATTGTAATGCAAATAGTAATACCAACATTCTCTCTCACCTGCTCCTATCCTTTTGATAAATGCTTTTCCTTTCACCTAAAGCCTATTTTCTACTTCCCTATCAGCACAGATGCATTTAAACAGGATTTAAGCATGTTTTCTGTTTCAAATAAGCTTTGCTCCATATTTTGCTCAGAAAGGTAGCTTTGCTGAATATTTCACACTCCTTGTAACAGTGGAAACAAGGACAGGATAAAGAAGCTGACAGTGCAAAAATAAAAGCCAAGCTCTATAAAAGTCAGAAGGCAAACATTGTACCAGTATCAGGCAGTACATATCTCCTGGGTGCCTGAACCTGACTGCTTCATAAAAATCAACATGAGAAAAAGCAATTGAATGATAATGCTTTAAGTGTTTACTGATAAACACTGATTTAAGGGATATTTGGCCAGATGAAAGAATTGTATGTGTTGTACAATAACAGCCAGATACATTTCTACTGGAGGAGGCTTTGGTTGTTATTTTTTTTTCTAGCGATGTATTATTGAGTAGGCTCTTTGCTTGGTTAATAAATTCTTTTTGGCTGGATGGATGGCATAGCCACCATTAGGAGGCAGGGGACAAGCTGCACCCAGACTGGAAAACAGTCAGGGGAAGATTATGCATTTCCCTTTTCCTCTGCAGCAGAATTTTATGTACAGTACAAAAACAGCCCAATACGTTTCTATTAGAAGGAAAGTAACAAGAATTATTCAAATGTGCGTTAGGCCTGATAAAATTGAAAAATATTCAACCTGTACATAGAGTTCAGGCTGGATCAGGTTTATTATCGCAATGAATCAAGTCGGCAAAAAGGAAAAAAACAAACAAATCAACCAGCCGCAACCTGGCCTCTATGCAGAACCAGTCCAAACCTTTTCAGCATCTCAAATGGGTTCAGTTTATGAACTCCTTTCTGGCACTCCAAGGTCCATTCTAATCCTAAACATGACTCCCCTTTAATCTAGTACAAAGACTCACATTCCATCTTTCTTAGCAGCCCTCACTAGTGGGCATCTTGAAGGTTTTTCATAGTCCCCTGCCTGGAAGATATCACTTTACTATATTGCTTAATCTCATATTTGTAGCGTGCCCCTCATTGTGATATCCGAGTGCTTTAACACTGCTCTCCACAGCAACAATTGTTATGCTTCTAACCCTGGTCTCAATGGCAAAGATTACCTTCTTCAGTATCACCTGGTTTGTGAAGAGATATTCCCCCCTCTTATTAGTCACACAGGTAAGTAATCCTCTACACTTCAGAGGCAGTGATTATTGCACTGTAATTTTCTAACCTTTGTTTTCTAAGTTGTTCAGTTTTGAAGCTGCTTCTACTCTGCTGCTGAAACTGGCTGAATGCAATGTGTGTTGTCAACTTGTAATTCTTTTACTTCTCTTGTCTTTCATGCTGATGAGTCATTTCTTCAGAGAGCAACTAGAGAACTTAATTAAAATATGAAAACGTATCCGCTAAAGAGAGATTAGAAAATAGCTATTTTCTTTCTCAGGCCAGTACAGGAAACGGGGAGTTGTGGATTTAGAATTACCTTAGTGCTCTGAAGTGCTGGCCTGGCAGATTGTCAAGGAGGGGGATACATTCTGAATTTCAGGAAGGATATTGATCACTTGGGAAAGAAAACTTGTTTATTAAAGTATTTTAACCTTTTGTTGCAGAAATCTTGCTTCCCTGGCTCTGAGATCAGAGTTACACAAATACAGAGGGAAGCTACTGAACATATACAAAAATGTTATATGCAGCTGTAGTCAGGTTGTGGTTCCAGTACATATTTACTTCAGCAGTTTAGGATTCAGTTGTGACTTGGATTACATGCACAATGCACAAGGCAGTAGTAAGGAAGCCCTTCCCTTCACCTCTACAAGGTATAACCACACCTTGGATCCAAGCATTTAGGAATAAATGGGGCTACTTGCTTCCTTACACCCTCTTCAAAGCAAGTGGGAACGGAGGGGCAAGGAATGGACAGAATCTTGGTTCCACACCTCTGTGCACTGGCCAGACAATCTGTGCCAGCCTGGGGAGGATTAGTACTTTACTGCAGGTATATACCAGCAACAAATTATTGCTCCTTGCAGGGGAGGGGGGAGAAGGGAGGAGCGGCAAAGAGGAAGCTAGGGAGTAATTGAGACAGGTATCCCTCTGAGGTATACCTCGAAAAACTACTCCCGCCGCTTTGATAGAGAGGGGCCCTTTTTAAACTGCTGGAGGCCTTTGTCCTTCTGTGTTCCCAGACTTCGCTCCATCTCATCTGAACCTGTTTGGTAGGTTGGCATGAGATGAAGGTAAAATAACCCAAGTGAACATATCTGGCACTGTCTCTTAACAACACTTAAGTGTTTGCTGAGGGAGGGGGCTTAGCTTTAGCCATTTTCTCCTTCTTGCTTGTTTTTCCTTATTAAACACAGCCAATATATTCATACAGAAAACATCTCAGTAACTAGGTCAACATACAGTATTCATCAATTACAGAGCAGTCCCAAATCCATCACAGAAGGTGAGCAGTGATTTTCAGCTTGGATAGTGTGAACCAGCCATCTTACTGGCAGGTAATTTTTTGCCAGTTGTGTAGAGAGATGATTGTTTGGAGAAAAAATGTCTGTTTTCTTTGGCTGTCTTAAGAATCATGTTGTCTTACCAATCACTGAGTAGGCCGTGCATAGTCTGTAAAAATACCCATTGTACTGTGTGCATGACACCTTCATGATTTGAATTGCATCTCCAATCAGGTTTGATCATGGATAAAGCAAGCTGAGCCTACTTCCAGTAAACTGAAAATTTTCAGTCAATTAGCTTTAACATAAAAAAATTCTATAAAATAATAAATAATAATGAGGACTTTGTATTGACACAGCATTTTTCATCCAAACCTCTCAAAGCATCCTACAACCATCACTTAAGCCTTATAGGACCCCTGCTAAGTATTACTATTCCCATTTTTGCAGTTAATTGAAAGTAATTGGGTAACTTTCCCTACCTCTGTGATGTTGCACTCTATATGTTTCATGGAAATATGCTTATGAGTGTGAATATGATGTTATTGGAATATGCTTTATGCGAAAGGTTGCTTGTAAAGTATCATAACAAAGGTTATAACCTACTGAATGTATTCTTCCTATTTGTATTATTCCTGTATCTGAAGTTAGAAATATGAAGTATAACTCTGAGGTTCTATTGTAATTATGCAAAGTGTGGGCCATTAATGGTGGTTTAGAATCTTGATGGCTCCCATTGACCAAGACAATTGGTTGTAAATGGCTCTGTTTACTTACAAACCTTCCTGTGTAAGTGTGGGCCAGCCCAGGAAGAATGGAGGCTGGGGTCTCACAGGACATGTGACCATGTCACATGATACTGGAATCCATCTTAAATCTGGTACTTTTCCATTTAGAAGGAGGGGTGGGGACCAAGAGACACAAAAGAGTCCCGCCTTGGGCCAAAGCTATAAAAGGGGGTGGAACAAGACAAAGGGGACTTCCAGTCATGAGAAAACCCCTAGTTTCCACCTAAGATGTCTGCTGGAATTAACAAGGATTGTAGCAGGGGAAAGGATTGGGCCCAGACTAGGAAGGAGTCTGGTCTGTGAAAGAAGCTGATTCGAACATCTGAGGGTGAGATTTTACCTGTAATCCATTTCTTACTGTATTCGCGTGTTTTTGCTTTATTTTGCTCGGTGACTTACTTTGTTCTGTCAGTTATTACTTGAAACCAGTTAAATCCTATTTTTTATACTTAATAAAATCACTTTTGTTTATTAATGAACCTAGAGTAAGTGATTAATACCTGGGGGAGCAAACAGCTGTGCATATCTCTCTACCAGTGTTATAGAGCACGGACAATTTGAGTTTACCTTGTATAAGCTTTATACAGAGTAAAATGGATTTATTTGGGGTTTGGATCCCATTGGGAGCTAGGTGTCCGGGTGCTGGAGGCAAGTAACCTGCTGATCATTGTATTTACAGAACACTCTTTAATCTAATCAATAACAGTTTTTCTAAAGACAACTCCCCCTTGTTTAGTGTTTTCAGCATATGCTGCTATTTGTGCAAGAGTCAAAGAACTACCAAGATGAGAAAGCAGAAAGTTTTCCATTATTATGGCTAACCTAGAGAAAAGTTGGAGAGTGCAGAACCTGATTGCCAAACCCAGAGTGAAGATACACAAATGGGAAGAGATAGTAAAGGTTTAACTTAATTGATGAACAAAACAAATTTCAAGGATGTCTATGTTTCCTTGCTTTTATCAGTGTTAATCATTAATCAGGAAAAAAAGAGTTCTGAGAACTGAGGGTGTGTACCAACTCTTAGGAGTTAATAAGCTCAGAGGATGAGACTATTAAATCATTGTTTCAAACATATCAGTGAGACAGGCCCAAAGGGGGTTAAAATTCTGTCTCCATTTGGAAATGCCCCCAACACACTGCAAAAATCAGCATTAATGTGTTCTGACTAGCAGTGGTCCCACACATGCAAGTTATTCCTACTGGGATCACAAACCTGCATGGACATTGGAACCATTGAGGAGACACAGGATATGTACAAAAAACCCCACAAGCAATGCCTCTTGATGTTAGAGTTTAGAGGAGTCCAGAAGGAGGTGCAAAACTCCATAGGATCTAATTCTGAACTCACCTGGTATAATTTCAGTGGACTCACTCCTAATCTACACCTGGTTTCTTCAGATCATTTTCCTTCCTACTGTAACAAACCATAATTTGTAAAGACCACAAACAACTCTAATAGTGTGCTCTTTTATCAAGAGGTAACATAGCTGTTGTATAAAAATACCTCCCAGACTGCTTCTCTGCATCAAGGAAGGTCCTTGTAAAAGTCTGCAAAAACACCAAGTCCTCCTTTAAGTTTTCCTCTTAAAACCCATTGTAACAGGGTTTGCTCACTCCTAGGGTACCTCCTCCTGGCTGCTCAGGGGATTAGCTCTGAGCAAGTCTGATGCCCCAGTCCATCATTTGCTCTTGCCATGACCCTCCCACTCTCTGGAACTCAGCACACTCCCTCTTTCTGGCTTGGGCCTCTGGCTAGATCACCATGAATTTCCCCCTTTTTGGGGTTTCAAAGTCCCACAGGAGAAACCATCCCAGGAAGCCTTCCACTTTGCCCTGACTGTGCCACTGGTAAAGGAACCTGTGCCCACTCTCTACTCTGGGTTCCAGCTCAGGGACCCTCTGATCAGCAGTTAAGGTCTGCAACATCCCACCTTGCTGTCATTTCCCTGAGTTTTTCCTATTCTGCCCCCCTCAAGCTTCTACTCCACTGCCTGTCTGGGCAAAGCCTTCCTTCAGGGCCTAGATTCCCAGAGTTTCTAGTCTTTCTCTGGGTTTCCTCCTTTCCCACTTTAGTACCTAGAGAATAGCTGCAGCTTTCCTCCCTATAACCTCTATCTACAGCCAGCTTCTTGGCTTTATAGTAGACCTGACTGTTCCTTCCCAGATGAGCTCAATCATCAGTCTGGGATTACTTAGACCACCTAATTTCCCTCAGGTGTGGCTTGCCTATCTTGTTAATTGGCCCCTTCTCAACCTCATTAATCGTATCCAAGTTAATATGGGGTGAACATGTGCCATGATGCCTCCAGATAATGGCTAGGCAACTGGTATGCTGTGACCCCTGCTTATTATATTGTTAATAGCTATCTCCTGTTATTTTATGCTTCCTCAGTCTGTCATTCATATCCACCTGTTGCCTTTCATCTTAGATTGTAAGATCTTTCGGGCAAAGATTGTTTCTTATATGTTTATGCCCAATACAATGGGGCCTAGTCTTCTAGGTACAACCACACTACCAATTAATACGTAAAAGGGTCCAAGGTTAGTGATTAGTGGGTTACTTTGTTTTCCTTGATTTGTGTTACAGAAATCAGTTAAGACTCATTTGCACATAATTTTTTTAAAAAAACAGATGTAATAAAAGTTTTTTCCCCCTTAAAATAAATTGCATCCATTTGTTTATGAGTGGTGCTAGATTTGCAGATCTGGACATTGATGTGCTGTATTTATCAACAGAATAGATGCAACAGAGCTAATATTCTCCCAATATGCTTTCACTGTGACCTGGAAGGACCACCTGTAGGGAGAAGAGAATAATTTTGTCTCCATGGCCCATTGGAATCCCTGGCCTCTCTGCACAGACTGTCATTAACAGTTAACTGGTTAGTTTTTGTGGTGCTAATGCCTCTCAGAGTCACGAAACAAAAATGTTTGCTTCAGACATTTTGTTTGCTTCAGAGATTTATACACCACAGGCCCTATCCAAAACCTGCTGAAGTCAGTGGAAAGCCTCCAAATCACTTCAGTGGGACTTGGATTAGGGCCCATGTTAGGGACATGCAGTAGCAGTACAAAATGTACAGAATGGTTCTTGATTACCACAGGCTCTTCAATCACCAGTGGCTGTTTCCTAAAGTGGAAGAATGGGACCAAAAGGAAGGCTTTTAATTACTCTGAAGAGCCAAGATATGGTATGTGATGATGAAGGTGTTAAAGCTATTAGCATTAAATACATTTTAACTAATATTAAGAGTCTCAATTAAATCTGTAAATGACAGTCAATTGAGAATTACATCTGACAATCTGGACTAATGTTCTGATTTTAACTCATGCCAAAATACAAAAAAAAAAAAAAAAAAGTGAATGCCAACTGTGCAGTTTGTACGCAGGAAAAACTCATATTGGATCAAACATTGTTCCTTTACTCTGGTGCACCGAAGAGCAGTATTTGACCCAATTACCTTAGATCTTGGGGGTTGGGGGTATATATACTCACTTTCATGAACTCTTAGCTCCTTTACAGCAATTTATCTTAATTTGTACAGCTGAACTTTTTGTTTCTTTATGCAACACTGTTTTGACAAAAAGGTCTGAAAAATATTTAAATTTCATATGGTAAGAACTCCCTAATTAATAATGATTCATACTTTGTTTATTCTCCCCGAAATAATTAGAATGTTTTTTTTTTAAAGTATACTGTTCACGAGATAAATGCAGATTCTTCACTTCACGGACTGAAATGGAACCTCTGGAGTATTGCGTAAAAGCCAGGTTATAGTTTATAGACAGATGACACAACAGACAGTATTCCTAGCTATGGAGATTGTACACACAATAGACCATAACGATCATAATGGTGCTGTTACAGTCTATTGTGTCAAAACTTCATTAGGGAATTTTTAGTTTTTGGATCACTGATCAAATGGCTCTTTTGAATTCAATGAAAATGAACTGAATTGATATTTTAAATTGGAGTTATAAATCCTGAAAATATCAGATTGTAATGGAAATAATGACAGACCCTTAACTAAAACTGCATGGATGGTACTGGTATTAATAATACAGAAGTACAAAGCAAGAGAGCACTTAGGTGCTGATGACTGTTCAAGTGCAGAGAAACTCATTAAAATTACCTAAAGGAAGATATATAATTTTAACAGCTTCTTTTCCCCAGTGCCCTTCAACTACCTATTATTACTACATAATACACAGTAGCAACCTGAAGAGATACAGAAAATCTGAAAGAAGTATGATCTATGAATGCAGCCAGTGGCACCATTGTGGTGTTCTGTGTATTATCTTTAGTGGTATTGAGAGACTCCAACTGAATGTAAACAATTTGATACCCAACTAAAATTGGAGTAAATTATTGGAGTAAATAATCATATTTAAATAACTGCTTTGGTTTGGGTTGCCCTATTAACAAATAACTTAATAGTTGTGCAATTATTTGCACATTAAGTAGCCTGTCGTCAATTTTTCTGGTGTCTACACCTGGAAGTTTTCTTTAGATGAGATGGGAATTTGTAGACTTAACAGATAGATACCCTTTTCATGTTCCTCACTTCTCTTTGTAGAAGCAAAATCTAACAAAGAACCAAGATCTGGATAAAACCCTGGGCCTTCACTCAGGGAAGTTATCCTCAATAACTTTTAAAGAAGGTGATACGTTTCCAGAACTGTTTACAAAGGTATTTTGATAAGTTTTTAATTTTAAAAATTGCAGTGGAAATTTCACAGAACACCGAAGTTTTACGGACAGACAGGTACTGTCAATCTGTTGGGGGTGGCATGGTACGCCATTTTAGAATAAAGTAGATAAACCATTTTGGTGCTACTTTTTTGCCCAGGTCTACTTAGTATTATCACAAAGCCACTATCTACATTATGTGCCACTGTGTATTCCTGAATACATTTAACTGTAAAACTACTGTGAGGTAAAACCCTACAGCTGTTCGGTTTCTGCAAGTTTATGGCTATAGGTATTTTGTTTCTGGTAGTACCCACTGGAGCGCATGGGAGCTATGGAAACTTAGCATCTCTGAGAACAAGGCCTTGTAAGGTTAATTTACTAAAATCAGTCAAGTCATGAGAATCACTTTTCTGTGTGTGTGCATTTTCTAGGTCAGCATCCTGCAACCTGGATGTCTGCACCCATGTGGAGCTCCTCTGATAACAATAAGAAAAGGAGTACTTGTGGCACCTTAGAGACTAATAAATTTATTTGAGCATAAGCTTTCGTGCTTACGCTCAAATAAATTTGTTAGTCTCTAAGGTGCCACAAGTCCTCCTTTTCTTTTTGCGAATACAGACTAACACGGCTGCTACTCTGAAATCTGATAACAATGGGACTTCAGGCACTGACTGATCCCTTGCAACAAGTCACAAGATCACTGCCTAGACTGTGAAGTCTTTAGTGCCTTCCTTTTGTGTTTGTATACCACATCTATCATTGTGGGCACTAGTTGAAGCAAATAATTATGCCTTTGTTATATTCTTGCAGAAAATGAAATGCATAATAGCTAGATTTACACTGAAAAGTATTTGTGTATTAGTTTAAATGTATTCAGTAGTATATATTAGGTACAGTACAATGTAGGCTGTCCACAAAATTCCATTATATCAGCTATGTAGACCAGGGTATGCACTGTGGGCTGCTTTTGTGCTGAAATAATTTCAATCACAATCAATATTTTTAAATGGGTTGAGCCTGTCAGTTTTGACAATCAATGTGAAAACAGTTTAGTGGAATATTATATAGACTGCCTAGGCCATGACTGGGACATGAGAGATGCTAACCTATAGCCATTTTACAATGTGTCATCTTAAAAGTTAGAGGCGAATCTTTAAATCCTTCCTCTGCACTGATATCTAATGTTAGGGGAGTATTAGTAGCAAGTGGGCCTTAAAAAAAAATATGAGACTTTAATGGTTTATCCTGAGGATTGTAAAATGTTGTTTTTGAAGGATATAAAAGATGAACTATTTTGTGAAATTTTACAAGTTTATCTCAAACATTTTTGTAAGGGCCTTTAGAGAACTCTTGAACATAAAAACTTGTTGTTCCCTGGTGAATAATCAATACTGAACTACAGAATAGTATAATGATGCTTATAGCTCTTTAATCAATTTTGTAAAATACTTAAGCTTTGATGGTAAGAGATGATACACTACTAGCAGTCAACTCTCTCTTGAATAACACTCAGCTGGCATAATAGCTAGGCTGAGTGTTTCCATAAGAGAAGTATGTAAATACTTTAAATAGTGTGGAAGAGGAAGGCCAACTGAGTGCTGTTCCATTGACTCTCACGAAGTGGGAGCACATTTTAAGAACATTAAAGAAACTCTCAGAAATCTCCCTTTATGACTCAGTTAGGGGAAATGTTTCTAAATATTTTGGGGTTTTATGGCAGACTTTACTGTCTAGTCACAGGAACTTGCTGTGCTGCATAAAAGTGGAAAATGGAAACTTTGGCTCTGACCATGCGACAAGATTCATGTGGTCACACAGGCTCATGCATTAGGATACAGTTGCAGGCTGTTGATCTTCATTAATGGGGTGAAGAGGTGGTTCCTATTCACAGAGCCCTGTGCCAATACAAAAGGTGTATCGGCATCTGATCTGCAAATATCTGCAGATACAAAGCGGATATCCATGGATTTGCAGGGCTCTAACTGTTCAGTCAGAATCTCAAAGGTCCTGACTTGTACCGTCTCTGGAAATTGAAATAAATTAAACTATCTTTGCCGTGCATGGTTTTCCGTGTCTGTTTCTTGGGCCAGTCTCATTCATTTCCTTAGCTGCTGAACGCTATGGTGACACAGGGACTTTCTCCGACGGGTCAGACTGCAAATGACATGGAGATAGGCTCTCCACCCTACCCTGCCAGTACACTGCTAGGGGGGCTCTGGCACCGGGCTTTTTCCATCTTGCCCCTTGTGATGGAAATGAAGTGGAGGGGGTTGGTTCCCTCCTCAGGCAAGAGAGCTCAGGCCTCAGTCCCCGCTGCTGGAGGACGGAGCCCCGGATCTCAGGCCAGTGGAGGTCCCACTGTCCCTGCAGTGGGGGAAGGAGTGAGGTACTTAAGGGCGGCCCCTTGTTCCCTTGCAGGGGTGAGGAGTGTGTGTGGGGAAGGGGTCCCCGTCCCTTTCCAGTGGGGGAGGGGCTCTTCTCGTCGCCCCTCCCCCGCGGGCCTCGGAGCCCGCTTCGCGGCCGGCCGCGCAGTCACGTGCGCCGGCCGCGCGCCCGCTCTGCGCTGCTCCTGCTCTCCGCGGAGCCCGCCGGGCCGGCCGCTGGGGGGAGCGCGGGGCCGAGGGCAGGGCGGCGGCCGCCCCTGGAGGTCGGGGCTGGAAGCCGCAGCGTGAGGGCTCCCCGCGCGGCAGCGGGTTTCGGGGGCTAGTGCAGCTTCAGGGGGATTGTGGGGAAGGGCAGCTGGGTCACTAGGGTGGGGGGTTGGTTGGAGTGGGTGGGTTTGGGGAGCTTCTGGGGAAGGCAGGGGGTTGAGGAGTAGGGCGGGAGGGAGGTTTCTTGGGGGGTAGCCCATATCAGGCTATATGGGGGGGAGTATGTGGGGATAGGTGCTTGAGGGGTGCCATGGGGGTGATTAATGGAGGGTGGGGGGGTTATTGGAGGGGGAGGTGCTGTGGGGCTTAAGGGGAAAAGGGCCGCTCTGGAAGGGTCGTGGGGAATATTTTCCCAGTGTGTGGACAGTGGAGGTAGGTTTTGGGGGACCAGGATTTTAGCCGAAGGTTTCGGGGGGGGGGGGGGGAGGGTATTAAGGAGCGGAAGTGGTGCGGGTTAGGGCAGCATGTGGAGTTGGTGTGGGCTGAATTTAAAGGCGATGGGGTGCCTTAGTAGCTTTCATTGCTGTCTCTTGGGACAGGTTTGTTTAATGATGGCCTCTCAGGACTCAGCCCTGCCTGAGCTGTTCACCAAAATAAAAGGTGCTGAAAGAACCTGGGACAAGGCAAGAGAAGATGACGGAGGGGGCAAGATATCCTGGGTGAAGGAAAGAAACAGCATCTGTGACCCAGATGCTGAAGGCCTAAATGGAGCCCTTCCAGCCAAGCTGCTGGAAGAAGGAGGAGGAAACCGGGAGTTGTCCCCATCTCCAGTACAGGGTGAAAAGCATTTGATAATGCTGCAGACTGTGCATTTGAAGGAAGGGGAAGAAGACGTCCAGGGGGTCAGTCAGTTGAATATTCAGCAGCAGAGTGGGGTGCACATGGTAGTACAACGAGGAGCAAGTGTCTTGCAGCCCTTGGTAGTAGTGCAACAGGGAGTAGGTGCTCAGCAGAATCTACCCACAGGTGTAGCAATAAGTATACAGGATGGTGTTTATACATTTCATGACGTGGAGGTGATGCAGATTAATGTTTTGCAAGAAAAAGTACAGGCAAAAGATGAAGAAAACCAGTCCATGGATAAACCCCCAGGAATGCTACTGATTAAGGTAGAGATACTGTCAATGAAGATGAGATGGTAACCTTTGGTCTGTAGTGTTATATTGGTAGACTTAAAACTAAAATCTGGTTTTAAAAAAATATAAATGAAAAATAAAAATCATGGCTGTGACTTTTTAAATGAAGTGATTTAGACATATAAATCCCTTAAATGTGTTTTTTAAATCTCAGCCTATATTATTAAAAAGCAATCTTTCCTATGTACATTACTGACAGTTTATTAAAGCTAAAAGAATTTTTTAAATATATTTTTCTCATTTCTGCATTATTTGCATTTCAGTTAACTCAGATGTTCACAAGTATGCTGGTAGGTTTCTTTTCCTGGTTCTCACACATTAGTATAATACTGTAGTGTTTGGGTGTGAAAGTTGAAATGTTTAAAGCCAAACACAACTAGTTTTCACTTAGAACAAACTATTTGGAAAGTTCATGAAAACACTAGTATTGCTATAAATACTTGGCTTTGTAAATTTTGCTACAAAACTTAAATGTTGGGCCTAAAATACTAGACATTGTCCCTTTCAAGAGATGATGCATTATATTTTATAGTCTTGGGAGTAGTAATGATCACTCTGAGTATTAAAACCTATTTAGTTTAAAAAAATTCAGTTACAATACCTCGTAACTGCTACATGATGTGGAATTAATACAAATATACTGCATAAATCCTATATTAATTTTACAAAAATATAATTTATAAAAATTACATTTATTTTCCTTGTTTTTTCTTGAAATGTAGAGTCCTAGTAATTATATGAAAAAATGCTGTCAAAAGAAGTTGAAAATATAAACTTTTATAGTCTCATTGCTATAGTCTCAAGAAGAAGATCTAAAATGTTCTTAAACCTGTAAAGATTCAGGGCCAGGTTTTAAAAATTGCTCAGCACTCAGTAGCTCCCGTTTAGGAACTTTACATGAATCTGTTAATTTTTCAGAAGTGCTCAACTTCCTGCAGTTTCCACTGAGTTGAAAATCTGCCCGCTCAATTTAGATGCCTAAATGACCTTTTTTGAAAATTGGGCCCCAACTATGGGTGCTAAGCGCTTGAAAACTGTGTCCCCCAAAGTCTGTTCCTGTTCCTTTTTAAGTATATGTCAAAACTCATTGATTCAGTAGGCCCCAAATCAAAATCCCTGCAGATTATGTACCAAATAACTAGCTGTAAATGAGAATTAATTGGTGGGTAGTTTATTGTATTCTGCTTGCTGGTACAGATAGCCTCTGCTGCTTTGCCACAAGCATGGTTGGACTGAGACCATTTGTTTTCTTGATGAAATGTAAAACTTCTTGTTTTTTAAACTAGATTGACAGAAGTAAAGATCTACATGCAGTTGAAGGTAAGGTCCAGCAACTGCCTCCAAATGAAGAGGGAAGAGAAAAGGACATTTTCAGTGTTGAGAAAGCAAAGATCTTGAGCTGTAAAGCCAAAGATGATATGTCAGTGTCACACTATGAACACAAAGAGCAAGAAGAAGAAGCAGTTATAAAAAAACCTGACACTCTAGAAGCTCAAACAAACACACAGCATAGGAAAAAAGGTAAAAAGTTGACGATGCAGTATTTGTAGCTCATATTTAGAAAACCGTTTGAAGTCCTGTAAGTAACTTCCATTCTTTATGGTTAGATTAAGTTAAGGTTCAAACTACTACTGAAATGTGAAAGAATGAATGAATAACCTTTTCTGACCTTACCTGCTTAGAATTTTTTAATCAGTGTGATGTCACTGTAAAGTTTCAACAGAGAAATTATTCAGATTACTGCCTCAATCATCTGCACTTTGAGTAATTTGGAGTATTTGAAACCTGGCTCCATAGCTAAGGTTCCATTGAGTTTTCCACTTAATGTTGAATGTAAATGCTTAATAATTAAACATGAAGATTTGTAAAATCATTCTGAGATTTGTACTCTTTAGAGTCTTCTTGGTAATCTTAATATTTAAAATCATTGTCTTCTGAAATCCGTAGATTATAACTTTTTCAGTCTTCTACAATACGACAAACTCGAAGGTGAGAAAAACTCATAATTGCACTGAGTGCTTTACCAAGTATAAGCCCAGAATAGGGTAATTCATGGTGGAGGAAAATACAGAAAGCTGTTTGTTATAACTCATCTGCGGTGGGTTTGTTGTGGTTTCTTTTTTTTTTTTTTTTGCTATGGAAACTGATGGAGCTCTGGATCTTCATAGATGACTCCCATTCTCTGAAGCTCCCTTCTTGATTCCCCTTTCGATCCTGGCTTCCCTGTCCATGTGCATCCTGCTTGTCCCATCTAGTTCCCCTGCTACCATACCAGCCCCTCATCCTGGCTGCCTCTGTGCTTTCAGTTTGCTCTCATCCGTGTCTTCGCTTTCAGCTTTCTTTGGTTGTGATAATGGGAGTTCCAGTTCAACAGACCTAGTAAGGTTTGCCAGAGCAGAGTTTCTGTCTGGTGAGCCATAAGAGTTTTCCAGGTGTAGAAGCAGTCTCTGTAACAGTGACAAACTTCATGTGCCCCGTGCCACCACGTCTCAGTCCTTAACAGAAGGCAGAAGGAAGGGGTGGTTTGCAGGCAAAAACACTTAACAGCAACAGAGGCAATATAGGATGCAGGAGATTGGGGTGGGCAGACAGATAAAGTTGACTAAGAAGCAAAGTTCTTACTTTGCTGGTGAGGCAGGTTTTCTGTCTGCTGTACTTAATAAGATGGATCCCTGATTTGATGGCTCTTAATAGTTATGCCAGACAGTGCCTCCCTGTGGCCAAACTTACAAGATTTGCAGGTTTGGAGGAGCCTATCGGTGGTTCCAAGAAGCAGTTTTTTGTGTGGGTATGAACTGATGAATAAAATAATGATAAAGTACTTTTGTTTGTTATTCATTGAAGTATACTAGTATCTGCATGTCCTGATACAGGCACATGAATTCTCTAGAAATATTTGTTGGCTTCAACTTGAATGGTCATCGTAAAGAATCGGCTTGACCCAGACCTGAGATAATGGTTCCAGGAAAGCTGTCTGTATATTACACTATGTGCCATTTGGCAACTCTGAATCTGCTTGAAAGCTGAAAATGTTCCACATTTCCTCAATTTATTTTCTAATGAAATTCCTTACTTCTGTTATGTGAGTTTGCAGGTGTTATATAATCACCATGGAGTACAGTTCTCTTTGACCACTTAAGGAACCAACATTCTGCTGCATTTGCATTCTTAAAGTTCAAGCAATAGATTAAGGGGCTTTAAACTATAATAGTTTTTTTGTCTATACTTAGCATTTTCAAGCCTCTGAATATGTGGAGAATCATAATTAATCTGCCATTTCTAGGCTTTTATAGTAAGTATAGGAGGTTGTCTCACTAGTTAATGAAGCTGACATCACAGGCGTATTCCACAGGATATAAGCGTCTAGATGAGCTAAATGTTAAAGATACCCTCGAGGGAGGGAGGATTATCCATTGGTGTGAGTTAGACTAGGAGTCGTGCCTCTAGGATTTTGTTCCCAGCTGTACCACTAACTCAGTGTATGGTTTTGGATGAATCACTCTAAACTCTTTTTATAATAGGTATAATAATACCTTTCTGACAGGCTTAATTTTTGGAAAGCACTTTGAGGTACTCTTATGAAAGACACTGCAGAAGTGCAAAGTATTATTACTTAATCTAGGAGGTTTAGTTAGGAAATTGGCACTATTATTTAAGTCAGATAATTGTTTTGTGGCTCATGTGACCTAAATATGTCTATATTCTCATAGGGGAAAAGGTGATCTTCCATTGTGATCTGTGCGCATTCACCTCTCTTAGAATATCAAGTCTTAATCGTCACATGAAAACCCATTCTGATGAAAAACCCCATGTGTGTCACCTCTGTCTTAAGGCTTTCCGTACAGTTACTCTCCTGCGTAACCATGTGAATACACATACAGGTATACTTAGTGTGTAAGAACGTGCTCCTTTTACTTGGTGGCATTGAATTTAAGTGATTTAAGTGGCATTGAAATGATCTTGTCTTCGGCCACCAATCTGCATTCTAAACCCCCCATTGATTTTATTGGGAGTTCCGTATGTAGAGCGGTGACACAACATGGCTTTAGTGTTTATATATAAAATATATATATAAAAAATAGTCAACAGAACCATCCTCAAGGTAAAATGAATTAAAATATCGAATTCTTGTGCTCATGACCTGGTCTGTCTCCTTTAATATCTGTGGGCCTTTTTCTTCCTAATATTTTAAAATAGGTGTGTAAGACGTAAACCTTGCATTCGTAATACATTTATAGTTTTTAAATATTTGCATCTAAAAAAATTTCATATCAATTTTTATATTAAAACTATTTTCATTAATGTGTAAATGCTGATTTACTACTGAGAAATTATACAGATATGCCTTTTTAAAAAAATCTAAATAATATGTTCTTACAGGGACCAGACCGTATAAGTGCAGTGACTGTGAGATGGCATTTGTGACCAGTGGTGAGCTTGCACGACACAGGCGATATAAGCACACTCTAGAAAAACCCTTTAAGTGCTCAATGTGTAAATATTCTAGTGTAGAAGTAAGTGCGGTACTACTGAATCTCTTTTTTTTTTGAGGGGGCGGGGGTGTATGTTTTAAAATACAAAGGCCTGGTATCCTGTGAGTTCAGTAGGTTTTTACACAGATGCATAAAATTACTCATGAGCAGAAGTGCTCGAAGGATTGGAAACTAATGGTGCACCTTCATATTATCTTTATTTACCTTAGTTTTACAAAACTCATTAACCGTAGCAGATACACAGGTCAGTAAATGAACTTATGTGGCTACATATGTAAGTTACAGTATTGACACTGAACAACTGGGTTGGGTTGGGGAGATTCTCCTTAGTGCAGAGGGTTTGTGCATTGCTGTTTCCACCGTTTTAACCCCATTACTTCCCTCCACAGAAGAGCAGTGGCCACACAGATAGCGGCTACAGTCCCTGCACACAACAAAGGAGGGCTCTGCACTGATCCCATAGATTGGCATGAAGATTGCCACAGGGGCATGTGTAAGTGGAGGGAGATATTGGATCTCCAGATTCAATGGCCCAGAAACTTGTCCTGGCCACAAAGGGCTGAGTTTTCAGCCCCAGGATCCGGCCAAACATTGAGGGAGTGAGTTCCATCCCTCCACCTCCAGGTGCCTTCACAAAGCCCAATTAATAAAACTTTCAGAAGTAGAGGATGAATTTCATTATTTATGAAGAAGCCTTTCAAAAAATAAAGACATTTATTCAGAATCATCACATTCTTATTTTGTCTGCTCACTCATTCTTCTGAGTGAGCTCTTGTACGTTTTTAAGTTAACATTTTCTGTGTTCATCAAACCCTTTTTTGAAAACATACCAACAAATACATTTTGTTTTAATATTTTTTTCTAGTTATTTTCTAACAGTAAAAATGGCTGTAGGATCAGGGTCACTGTAAATACGTCATGCAGCAAACAGGCACTTGATTAACTTTATGCACATGAGTAGGCTTGTAATAGTCAGTTGTTACTGCTAATGTATAAAATTAAGCACTTGCTTAGTGTTTGTAGGATTGGCATCTATAGTGTAGTTCCGGGTCAAATAAAATAAAAACTAGAAAATGCCAGAGGTTCACATGGAAAATAGTAAGCATTCAATCATGCACCTACTTTTTGTGTGCACTGTTTTTGCGGTTATGTTGTTAAATGACTATTAAGTGCCTGACATGCTGTGCCCAAATTGCGACTGCGTACAGACCTTGCCTGTTCCTCTTTTCAAAATGTGGTCCCTTAATGCTCCACATGTATTGTGCTAGTAGATTTTGAATAGTATTTAAATCTAAATTGAAATGATTTTTAAAAATATTAAATGTACTCTGTACTTTTTTTTTAAGTAAGGGTCTTATTAATCACTTTTTGCTATTACAATATTACAACCTCACATTGAAGTTTCTGAGAGTTTTGCTTGAGTGAGTGCTGAAGAAGCTCTTAGATAGTTATTACTATGCAGTTAGGATTTGATGCAGCACAGACTTAAGCACATCCATGATTTTTACTTGAGTAGTGACGCTGAGTGAGGCTATTCGTGGATTAAATTAAGCATGTATGTAAATCTTTGCCAGATTGAAGCCAATGAGATGAGCAAATATGTTACTTAGTATTGGCCTTTCCATTTTTTTCTCTATATTTTCAGTTTTTCTTTGGCTGGCATTTTCACAGCTGCCTAAGGGAGATAGGTGCCCTCATTAGGATGCTTTGAAAATCCTAGCCTTTGTGCATTTGATAGAGGTTACGCAGGGCCAGTTTCACTATTTCCCCCGATATAGTCGTTTTCCCCTTTTGTTTGTGTGGGTCTTCAACGCTCTATGCGGGGAAGGAATATTAAAAATACCCCTAAAAATTGTGATTGCAAATCCACTAAAATTGAAAGGGTGTTTTAATGAGGGTGTAGAACTTGAAATTACTGCATTTGTTCTGTAAAATGGATTAGATTTTAAATTGACAGTGTCCCTTTAATATGGGTGGTGTTAAAATTAATTTTTGACTTTTACACTAGGCAAGCAAATTGAAGCGTCACCTTCGTTCACATACAGGAGAGCGTCCTTATAACTGTTATCTCTGTAGTTATGCTAGCAAAGATACCTATAAGCTGAAAAGACATATGGTAACTCATTCAGGTAAGACTTACTCATGTAATGGTTAATATATATATTTTACAGTTTTGGTAAATCTGTAGGACTATATTTTTTAAGCTGACCTCAATCCAGCCTCTGAAATTGCTGCTGCAGTTTTACGCAGACAGTTTTTCACTTATGTTTTGTGTGTCACAAGAACATACATGGAAAAATGTTCATGTAAAATTGTTAGGTCTGTTTTTAAAACTACTTTTGAAAATTTGGCCTATCAGATTATAACAATTTTTAATTGTGTTCATTTTGTTTAAACTGACCTTTACTGATATGAAATAAAAAGTTCAATGTCTTATCTTGTGTGCTCTTGTTTTCTGTGATCCAGTTTTCAGTTGTGTATCAGGCCTGGTTAATTTTACATGGCATGTGTCTGACAGTCAGGAGGGTTTACAAAAAAATAGCTGTCCCAAAATGTGGGCATGACTGGCACATCTGTTTCCTAAAAATACAGTCTCTTCATGTAAATTATTTTGGCAAATGAATAACTGCAAATCCTGTAATTATAACTTGCACTATTTTAATATTTATGGCAAAATAACAAAAGTAATTTGTTCCTGCTGTGCTCTCCTGTTTCCTTATGGAATCCCAGTGAAGACAAACAGATTACAAAGTCTGCTTAAGAGCAGAATTTAGCCCAGTTCAGTGTTAGCAATTGTGCATTTTCCTACATTAAACACAGCAGAAAAGAAGAACGAACTAATTAATATTTTAAGTTACATAAATGGCATTGTACTGTCATTAGTTCTGCTCACAACTTCTGTAGGCTAAAATCCTGCACTGGGATCAGCTCTAAGCTAGTGTGGATCTCTGCACACATCATGCAGTATGTATAGCTACTGAAGTTAATGATTTTCTATACGGGCACAGAGATTCGTGCTGGTGGATCACAATGCCGTATCAGGGCCGTAGACATCCATGGGAGAGGTGCGTTTGTATCAAATATATATGTAGAGCTGCTGAACATATATTCTCTAACTTCTCATGCTTTTTTCATAGGAGAAAAACCCTATGAATGTTATGTTTGTCAGGCCAGATTCACACAAAGTGGTACCATGAAAATCCATATATTACAGAAGCATAGTGAAAATGTGCCCAGATACCAATGTCCACATTGTAACACATTTATTGCAAGAAAAAGTGATTTGGGTGAGTTTGGATTTAAGAAAAAAATGGAATTCAATTGCATAGGGAATTTGGTATCTTTTCTTACTGTTCATAATGCTATAAAAATGTTCTTTGACTTATTTTTATCATTAACTAAACTATTCCTAGGGAGAAAATATTCATGAATTTCTCCTGCTGAGGGGATGTGGTGCCATCTTGTGGTTGCTATAGATTGGTATAGTTATAACGCTCCACATCAAGAGTTAACATTTGCAAGATTTTATTAAATACCTGTGGCATTAAGAAAATCCATTTTCCAAAGTGACAGCCGTAACAAAAATCTAGGCCATAGATTCTCTACTGCACAGAGTGGAAACTCAGTGTGGCAGAAGGAGCAGATCTTGATGGGACTGTCACAGTTTCCAGATTCTGTTCCAGCCCCAGCCTAAGCGTGAAATAAAAGTGGGTGTCAGACCAGAAATCTGAGGAGCTGGAAATATATTGAATGTTTTTAATACACTGATATCCTTGAATATATAAGATCAGCTTGTACATTTGTATTTGTCCTTGAATGTTTTTTTAACTTTACTTGTGAATTATGGAGCAATTTACAAATGAGACTTCAAAGAGTACAAGGAATCTCATTCATAATTAATATACACTTTATGAACTTTTAATTTTGCGTTCATATATGTTTAGTAGGCAATATTTGTACTATAGAAATTCTAAATTCCATTAAGCAGTTGTAGCAGATCTGTTTTCAGGTTCTGTAAGATTTATGTGACATGACAGATTATGGTGTACAATACATAGAGATGACCTTTAACTCTTTGGGTCTTTTCCCATCAAGCAGAAAGCACTATATTCTGATGTAGATACCTACATTCTTTATACAATCCATGGATTTTTTTCTCACCTGCAAGTAATATCACTACGTGCTGGTGTATATGCAAATTTCTGCTTAAAATATCATAAATGGAAGCTGGCTATATGCAGATTAAATTTTGAGTTCTACAAACTACTATATTACAAATACAAACCCACATGAGTTTCCAAGAGAATTATGATTATACTGACTCTGTATCTGAAACAAGACTTCATTTGCATACCAATAAAATTATAAGTATCCATATAGTTCACTTGTAAATTGATGTGTTTTAGTAATTTGAAAACCTCATAGAAACCAGATTTTCATTAACAAGCCACCGTATTAGAAATACAACCTATTTGTTATAATTCAGTCAATATAACTGACAGGTTCCAAACAAATTTATACATATGGCCAAGATTTTCAAACTAGGAGCTTAAAGTTAGGGTCTTAAATGGATACTTAAGTGCCAACCTGATTTTCAAATGTGCTGAATATCCGAAAGTTCCGATTGGGGTCAACACTGCACATTTGCTCAGCTTCTTGTACAAAGGCTCATGCATTCATCACAAGTGTGTGTAAGTAAGTGTGTGTGTGTGTATGTGTGTGTGTGTGTGTGTGTATATATATATATATAATGTGTGATTTGATTAAATATGTTACCATAGTGGGCTCCTGGTGCTTGAATGAGATGGGTTGAGGCATAAAGGGCCAGATTTTTAAAGGTATTTGGGTACATAAAGATAGGCACCTAGGCACATTTGGAAAACCCACTAAAGGCCTAACTCAAATTGAAATCAATTAAATATCTATTCATAGAACTACGGTAGGGTGTTTACTTATGGAATTTGTCTCTGTTCAAAGATTATCACCTAACAAGCACCTATTGATTGTCAAAAAGCCCACGTATACTGCAGGTACCACATTACAATAAATACAATTTTGGGCCAGATTATCAAATATACTTAGGTGCCTAAAGATGCAGAATTATTTCAACGGGAGGTAGATGCCCAAACTGCTTAGGTGCTTTTGAAAATCCCACTAAGCGCGTAAACAGCTTTTGAAAATCTGGTCCTTTGTGCTGCTGCCCCAAAGGTGATGCTAGTAGACTGTTTTTTGGCTCCTGTACAGAGGTAGTAGGAGGCCTGGAAGGTACCTTGTCAGCTTTCTTTCACACAACCCCCCCCCCCGCCCGTACGCCTGTTCCAGGCTATGCACAGACTAGCCTTTTGTCTGAATCTGTGGACATCCAGAAATCCATCTTCAGCTACCACAACTTTTCAATGTAATGATCTGTAAAACTGTTTTAGGCGTTCACTTACGGAACCTGCATTCCTACCTGGCCGTAGCGATGAAGTGCCGTTATTGTGAAGCTCTTTTCCATGAGCGCTATGCTCTTATTCAGCACAAGAAAACTCATAGAAATGAAAAGCGATTCAAATGTGATCGATGCAGTTATGCATGCAAGCAGGTATTTACATTAATTGGAGTGTGATAGCTTATTCAGCTAATATTTCTGTGGGGTAGGCTTGGCTTTGGGGATGTATTTACTTTGATCATAGTTATTTGTTACCACAGTCTAGCTAAAATACTGTGTTTATATTTATTTACGAGATAACTGGTTTATGAATGAATGATAAATTAGTAATGCTAAAAAATCTTAAACTATTTGCTTATGAAAAATCATTCAGACATGATTTGTTCGAAAGTAGGAAATAAGAGCAGTTATTTTCACTGCCATTGTGCAAATACCATGTTTTGTTATCATCTTATTTGTAGTATTCAACATGTACAGAATAAAGTTTTTTCAATCCGAACTGGTATTTATATAAAACAAATAACAATATACTATAAAAGTAGCTTGGAAGCCATGCAATATAAAATGTCAGGAAAGACTGGATTCCTAGCGTAGGTTATTTTTCATAAGAAGTAATTTGACATAGGATACTGTATTCCTTGCCTAATTTATTTATAGAATTTACATTTTTAATAGATTAGATGTACCCCATATCTTACAGATGTTGACAACTCTTTAGAAACTTCATTACACAGCTTTGTTCATACCCTCAATCAGGTTGGCTCTATTTATCTGGCCTGGCTGAAACAAACTTCTTAGTGGACCTTTTGTTATCCGAATGTATTTCTACATATTTTTATCTCATACCTATTCTAGAAAGAATTTTCATACATCTGAAAATGGAAGAATTAAATCATGCTATAGGTTTCATAAGTTTTTTGCTATATCCGTAACATAAGGAAACATATTTATCCCAATATATAACCTTTATAGTCTTTGTTTCATTCCTGGATGGTGTGATTAAAGAGTTACGTACACTCTAGACTAATCATTTTACACTATATTTCAGTCCAAAGAAACTTTTATTATTGGATGCTCTGATTAGAGAATTATGTGCAGTCCAGACGTGATGAATTTTACACTATATTTCAGTCCAAAGAAACTTTTATTATTGGATGCTCTGATTAGAGAATTATGTGCAGTCCAGACGTGATGAATTTTCATCCTCTTAAGTTGTATTTAGAAATCTGTCATGTTTAAAAGCTGAAATATGTGGCCATGCTCTATGGAATATTTATTTGTTCATAACAGTTTATTAACTCCATTATTACCCTTACATTAGCAATGTATGTACTATACATTATCACAATTAAAATCTTCACCAGCCAAAGGAATAAACATGCTATGGTAGTATAAGTTTTTCTAAAAAGAACTCATAAAAAACACACAGGATTCTTTCATTGACACTCCTGCTCTAAGTGCTTTTTGGACTCTCATTGGAAAAGTGTGAAAATTTAGTGACTTGTTCTGCCTGTTGATTTCATCACACTCAGGAAGAGACATTAAAATGTAGGGAGAAGATAACTAAATATGGATCAAAATCATGGATTCTTAATCAGACAAGCATACTCTGTAGTAGAAAGGGATATTTAACTTTTAAGGCTGGGCTTTTAAGCCCATTAAAACCATGTATAGCTTTATCTTGCCATTGCTCCCCTGAAGAGGGTAACAAAATGTAAAATACTGAGAGCTCAGTAATATGGGTTTTCACGTGTTCTTTATAACTTCAACAGCTTATTAATTGTAATCAGTTTCTGTTGAATTAAAACAACTGTGCCCTCTGAACTCACCAGTTACCACTTGTCAGAGGAAAGGAGGGCACAGGCATTGTCTTGTCTAGTCAGTTGTCCACTTGTCTGGGGAAAAGAGGGCAGGAGGCAAGCCAGACCTTGAAGAGGTTTTTGAAGCTGCAGTATGAAGGTGTGCTTTCTCCACAAGCAGCAATCTTTTCTACCCTGTCTGTTACTGTTATTAGTCATTCCTTCCCACTGTTCATTACATAGGCCCTGATGTGCTAGCATAGACTGTCCCCTTACAGAGTTCCATTTCCTTCAGCACGTCTCCAGTTGCATGTAATGATCCATATCAGTGGATCTCACTGCATCATCGCGGCAATGCAAACTCAGCAGGGGTGGAGTTTCCAATGGACAGTAGGAGACAAGGTCTTAAGAACCCACCAACTCTAGAAAATAACATTTTAAAAAAATCAAAACCGTTAACTTATTCTCTCATTTTTCTGGAAAGGTTTGTTTTGTTCCAACCATTCTTTAAAACGTTGCACAGTAAAATAATTGACGCTCTTGAATATTCTGGTAAAGTGAAAGATTTAGTAAAATACAAACTAAATCTCAGTACTCAGCCCGTAACATCTTATTTCAGGGATCACTGTTCTCCAAGTTATGGTACATGTGGGGTAAAATCCTGGTCCTATTCAAGTCAGTGGCATTTTTGCCATTGACTTCAGTGGGAGCAGAATTTTACCCTACATGTTCTTCAATACCTGTGCTCTGTGAAACAAATTAAGGAAACTGCAACAACCTTGGGCTCTAGTTTTCTTGCTTGTCACAAAGTTAGTTATGTTTTAAACATTGTTTTCTTCATTTCAGGAACGACACTTGATTGTGCATATGCGTACACATACTGGTGAGAAACCCTTCACTTGTGTATGTTGCAGCAAATGCTTCCGGCAGAAGCAGCTTCTAACTGTTCACTTCAGGAAACACCATGATTCCAATTTTAAACCAACAGTTTATGAATGCCCTAAATGTGGCAAGGGCTATTCACGCTGGGTAAGGTTCTTCCTTTTAAGGACTCTCAATGGGGAGATATCTTTAGTTAAGTACTACATATCACATTTTTATAAAGAAGCAGTCTACTGGCTGAACTGAATCTCCAGCTAGCTCCTTGATGCAGAGCCAGCAATAGGCTTTTTCCAGATCTCACATCAAAGGGTTAATACATCTGATAATTTGCCACTTTATATAAAAGGCCAGGTGTTTGTTTCAAGAATTATATTGGTACAATGCAAGTTGGGAATTAATAAGATTGAAAGTGCAAATAGTCTACTGACAGAAAATAAAAGGCAAATAGGAAACAAATGTAGATATCTGGAAAGTATCCTAGATAGGTACCAAAAGACAAATAGAGGAAACTGCGAAAATATGTAAAGTAGAAAATACAAGGAATATTTTAGCAAAGTGAATGAGAGAATAATAATCCTGTTCTTCAAAACCGTATGCTACCAGCAGAATTTGTATCTCAGCCAGCTCCCTGAGCACACAGGATACTGTGTTATCAACAAGAAGTGTTACTGTCATTGGGACTCGTGATTATAGTAGCTTCAAAAGCAGGTCCTACCTTCTTTTTAAATTTGATATTTTATAAACTATTTTATTCACTTACGAATCAAACAAAGATGGTAGATCTGATTTTAAGCCTACCAGTCTTTATAATGGTCCTTTAAAGTGGAATTTAAAATTTTTTGCTGGAACAATCTTCAGAAGTTGGCTGTATTTTAAAGAATCCTTATTGAGGTTACAAGGACAAACCATCCCGATGTGTAGAAAGAATGGTAAATATGGCAGGCAACCAGCTTGGCTTAACAGTGAAATCCTTGCTGATCTTAAACACAAAAAAGAAGCTTACAAGAAGTGGAAGATTGAACAAATGACCAGGGAAGAGTATAAAAATATTGCTTGGGCATGCAGGAGTGAAATCAGGAAGGCCAAATCACACCTGAAGTTGCACCTAGCAAGAGATGTTAAGAGTAACAAGAAGGGTTTCTTCAGCAACAAGAAGAAAGTCAAGGAAAGTATGGGCCCCTTACTGAATGAGGGAGGCAACCTAGTGACAGAGGATGTGGAAAAAGCTAATGTACTCAATGCTTTTTTTGCCTCTGTCTTCACGAACAAGGTCAGCTCCCAGACTGCTGCACTGGGCAGCACAGCATGGGGAGGAGGTGACCAGCCCTCTGCGGAGAAAGAAGTGGTTCGGGACTATTTAGAAAAGCTGGACAAGCACAAGTCCATAGGGCCGGATGCGCTGCATCCGAGAGTGCTAAAGGAGTTGGCGGATGTGATTTCAGAGCCATTGGCCATTATCTTTGAAAAATCATGGCGATCGGGGGAAGTCCCGGACGACTGGAAAAAGGCTAATGTAGTGCCCATCTTTAAGAAAGGGAAGGAGGAGGATCCTGGGAACTTCAGGCCAGTCAGCCTCACCTCAGTCCCTGGAAAAATCATGGAGCAGGTCCTCAAGGAATCAATTCTGAAGCACGTAGAGGAAAGGAAAGTGATCAGGAACAGTCAGCATGGATTCACCAAGGGCAAGTCATGCCTGACTAATCTAATTGCCTTCTATGACGAGATAACTGGCTCTGTGGATGAGGGGAAAGCAATGGACGTGTTGTTCCTTGACTTTAGCAAAGCTTTTGACATGGTCTCGCACAGTATTCTTGCCAGCAAGTTAAAGAAGTATGGGCTGGATGAACGGACGATAAGGTGGATAGAAAATTGGCTAGATTGTCGGGCTCAACAGGTAGTGATCAATGGCTCCATGTCTAGTTGGCAGCCGGTATCAAGCAGAGTGCCCCAAAGGTTGGTCCTGGGGCCGGTTTTGTTCGATATCTTCATAAATGCTGAAGGTGCAATCCACACCATCCTCCAGATCAAGTTTGCAGATGACACTAAACTGGGAGGAGAGGTAGATACATTGGAGGGTAGGGCTACGATACAGAGGGCCCTAGACAAAATAGAGGATTGGGCCAAAAGAAATCTGATGAGGTTCAACAAGGACAAGTGCAGAGTCCTGCACTTAGGATGGAAGAATCCCATGCACCGCTACAGACTAGGGACCGAATGGCTCGGCAGCAGTTCTGCAGAAAAGGACCTAGGGGTTACAGTGGACGAGAAGCTGGATATGAGTCAACAGTGTGCCCTTGTTGCCAAGAAGGCCAATGGCATTTTGGGATGTATAAGTAGGGGCATTGCCAGCAGATCGAGGGACGTGATCGTTCCCCTCTATTCGACATTGGTGAGGCCTCATCTGGAGTAGTGTGTCCAGTTTTGGGCCCCACACTACAAGAAGGATGTGGAAAAATTGGAGAGAGTCCAGCGGAGGGCAACAAAAATGATAAGGGGACTGGAACACATGACTTCTGAGGGAACTGGGATTGTTTAGTCTGCGGAAGAGAAGAATGAGGGGGGATTTGATAGCTGTTTTCAGCTACCTGAAAGGGGGTTCCAAAGAGGATGGATCTAGACTGTTCTCAGTGGTAGCTGATGACAGAACAAGGAGTAATGGTCTCAAGTTGCAGTGGGGGAGGTTTAGGTTGGATATTAGGAAAAACTTTTTCACTAGGAGGGTGTTGAAAACCTGGAATGCGTTACCTAGGGAGGTGGTGGAATTTCCTTTCTTAGAAGTTTTTAAGGCCCAGCTTGACAAAGCCCTGGCTGGGATGATTTAGTTGGGGATTGGTCCTGCTTTGAGCAGGGGGTTGGACTAGATGACCTCCTGAGGTCCCTTCCAACCCTGATATTCTATGATAAGTTTGATAAGCAGCAAGTCATTGAGATTAATTGACCTTTTTTCTAGTTTTCTAAAATCTGTATATTAGAAACTTGAAATGTTTGTCTCTTTGTGTTAAAATGAATAATTGCATTAATACTACATTCATATGCCTGTGCTTCATTGTCCTATCAGAATAATATGCATAAGCATGCTGAAAGCTGTGGATTGGTGAGGGCAAAAGCTGTTACACGCCGCAAAGGAAACAAGGGCAAAAAGAAAAGATGCGACAGACTGAAACATGATGTTAAGCAAGAAGGTAATCAGCTAATAAGTTTAGAATTTAATCAAGTAAATTGGAATCAACCAGATATGGCTAAAGCTGTGAATCTCATCCTGTGGTTTAATTCATATTTCACAGTGAGGTTAATTTAAGTGCTAACATAAGATATATGTTTGTTTCAGACACCGTTTTATGTGTGTCAGAAAGCCCAGTCAGCTGAGTGAGAGTCATTCCTCAATTATTTGTTCTGGAGCCACTGTTCTCCTGCTCATGCAAGTTTTCTCCCAGTCTTCCTGCCCAGCAATAGTCAAAAATACAGCACCGTTCTTTAATCAAGGAAGATGAAGGCCACAGTGAGTTCTCCTGTGCAGATAAGTGAGTCAGCAGGCAATAGGGACCAAATTGAAAACTCCTGAGTACCACAAACCAAGCTCCTCCCATTTGTGATGCCAAACTAGAATGCTGCTTAGAGTATACTGAGCATGTCTTCATAATATGATCATTCCTCTTCTTTACCTTATGTTTGGTCATCAGAGAAATAGTACAAATGACTATTTTAAACAGAATTGGGCTTCACAGTTAACGTGCCACTGAGATGAGTAAGACAGTTCACACCTCAAAGCTATTGTTTCAGGCTGTCTGCAGGCTTGGGCGGACACATTTGTTTTATTATTTTTTATTTTTAAAATACAACTATAGGCTCCCATCCAGTACTTTGGGTTCCTAGCCCATAAATTAAAAATCACAAGATGAACAGAAGGATTACCCCTAGATATCTGTTTCTCTCACTCTCCTCAGCAGCCTTAACAAAAGTCTGGAGAGCTACCTGGGCTATGGCAGATCAAGGGTGGGGAAGTGAGTTCCCAAACTGAGAACTTCTCACAGAGAACACCTGCCAGCAGCTCAGGCACCTCTCCTGAGGTAGTGTATCACGCTGCGTTGGTTTACAATTTGTTCACATTTTGAAGGTTATCAGATCTTTACAGTCATCAGGGCTATATAGTAATTTTTAAAAAATTTAAGCCTAGATTCTGGAGTACAAGATGGTAGCCAATATGAAAAGGTACTGGCTCATTGATCTGTTGCAAGCTTGGCCAATTTGACTCTTTCTAAGCATGAGTAGGCAACACAGTATTTAATATATTGGCAGGCAGTTTACACTGATTTTTTTTCCCCTGTATGGACAATGCCACTGGGATAACATTTCACATCATGATAATTGTGATGTTGTAATTTTTCAAAGTCTGATGAATACATCTCAAGGTGGGTCATCAGCAGGTGGTTTTACAATAGTGTTCCCTCCACTCCTTTCAGTGGTAAGGCTGCAATGATTGTGACTGAAGATTTTAAAAGAAATGCCAGTATAGACCCAGACCTAGGCTTTGCTTGCGGTTTTTGTATTTGCAATACTTACGTTGTGTAGACTTTTGCTGCTGTTGTCTGCTGCATGCAGACTATGAATTTTTTTGTGCATCTTCAGCTCTTGGGGTGAGAAATTCAGTTTGCTGGAATTTAAATAATGTCTCTACAAGCACTAGAGAGACAGAATGCAACTACTTCCCATTATTTGACTCTCTCAGATCTTACACACTAAAGCACTGGGTCCAAATTACTTTTTTTCAACAGTTAGTATTTGGGGCTGAACGAACAGGGGCAGAGGAATAGTTTTCCACACACACTTGGAATATTAACTATAAGATATAGGTATATATGTTTGTGTGATTGGCTTCTTGAAAGATCATAGTATCACAAGAAGTTTTGACTCTTTTTTGCTCAAGTTTAAAAATTGATTTATGGTGTCTTTCTGGCTGATGAATAACATGCTCTGCTGCTGCTGTTGAAAATTAATTTAAATTTTTGTAGAGGAATTCCCTCTTCATCATTCTGCCATGGATGTGAGAAGTATGTAAGTCTCCAGTTAATTAATGTCGAGGTCTCTGCTGATTAGTAAATCATTGGTGCTACTCAGTAGCATTGATTATTGCACATTACAACTAAATTGATCCACCGAAGTTGAGAACACAATCACAGTAGTAGCAAGGTGACATTTATAACAGAATGTATTTATCCTCCAAAATTGGAGACTTTAAAATAGAAAATGTAGTGGTGCATTATAGACACTGAAAATATTTTTTTCCCCTACAGTGAAACTGCAGAATGGTAAATTCATTTAGTATTTAATTCTTTCTCTCGTTGACAATTATGATGTTTAATTTTTCTGCAAAGCTGTTGACCTGGGATCATTCCAAGATGTTTCCTTTGTGAACACGGAATGCTGTGCCAGTGAGATTGTCCCTGTCGTATATGGAATAGAAACAAGTACTCCGAGGGAGCAGAAAACAGAAATGACTTGTGAAATGATCCTCAACATGATGGACAAATAATACAAACACAAGTTCTGATTTCCATCGTTAATGTACAGAATCTCAGTTTGTATACTAGTGCAAAGTTTGTAAGCATGTTAAGGGAAGTAAGCTGTAGAAGGTATTGGTTTCTGTAAAAGTTGCTAAAAAGTTGTTAGCTAAAGTTACATGGAAGCAACATATGTTCTAACATGTTCATATCAGCGTCAAAGAAAAACAGATCTTAAAACTAGGCCATGGAAAAAAAGTAGGTTGAATTTATTCAATTTACTTTTCATTTTTCTTCCAGCTTTAGTTACAGAATTACATACAATTTTCAAGCAAATTTATTCCTCAGTAGCTCTGTGCTCCTGTCAGATCCAGATCTGTGTGACCTTCAGCTTGTTTGCATTTACCTCATGGTGAGCACATTGTGAAAGGCAATATTATTCTGATGCAAAGAACATAGCTAGGTCTTCTCTCGGAACACTAAAGATCTCAACAAATCTGTACTGTTTTACCCTAGTATAGTACTTATCTTTATATAAATCTGAGAACCATGATATGCAGCCAGATACCCTGTCATTAAGTTTATTGTAACGTTATTAACTTTACTATATATATATATACTTTTAATCTCTTAATTTTAAAAAGGACACTTCTTCTATAACATAACAACCAAGCCTCAGAATTGGGTAAGCCCTTGGGCAGATTCTCCTCCCATTTAACACCAGTTTTACACAGGTGTAACTCCATTGATCTCAGTTGGGGCACTCATGCTTTCCACCAGGGTGGGAGGAGAATCAGACCCCTTATTTTTTTGTTGATTTTTAGGACTTTTATAACCACTTTGTGCTATAGTGTGAAAAGCTTTAGTAGAGTAGTAAGACCATCAGGTGGCCTGTGATTGAATGTTATCTAGCAATTTTCATTTTCCTAACTGTTTTCTTGTAGTTTGCTTTTTGAATAGCTATCTTGTATTTAGCTACATGCATATGACTGTAAGAATGGGTTTATACTTGGGACTTGATCCAGAGCATATAAAGGTCATTTGAAAGATTCCCATTGACTTAAATCACTTTGGTTCAGGCCTCTAATAATGTATGCTTATGTTTAAAAAACATGAAAAGTATTTTAACAGTGTTCATGGGACATACTGTATGTAAAAGCAATGAAATTCTAGTCGTTCTAGCTTTTTACCAATTTGTTGGAATCCCCACTTTTATACCAGACTTTCTGCTTAGTTTTCATGACAATCACAAATAGTACCATTCATTGTTGTTGGTTACAGTGAGCAAAACCAATTTTTGCATTATTCACTCATTTTTACTTTCATTTACAAATAATATTTGAAAGCATGCTCAAAATATCAAATATATACTTTAAATATATACTAGCATTTTCAGTGAAAACATGCTTTTTAAAACTAATTTTAATGACAAGTCATAATGAATAAATTTTATTTTAATTAAAAAAAACCCCAACATATATTTGATTTTCAGATGTGGAGTATGTTATATATCTGGATTGTTTTTATGAGTGTTACAAATCCTGCTGTCTTTACTCAATCAAAACATCATCATTATAACTTCAGTATGGGTTTTGCCTGAGGAGAAATGCAGAATTTGGTTCACTTTATTTGGCTGACAGCCTAATTGTAATGTTTAAAAATATTTTAACACAAAGCTAGACATACTGTAAATTCAAACTGATACCCCACTTATATTCTGCATGTAGACCTAATTATGTACTATAGGTTTTTAATTATCCTTTTAACAGTGCTTTTGTAGCCATGACAATAAGATTCTTCTGTGTTCTGTGCATTCCAGGTTAACTGAGTTTAAGTATTCATATCTGAAAGAACACTTACATGTTTTTATTACTTTTGAGAGGTTAATACATGCATGTTTATTTTCAATTAATATACTGTTATGAACTTTATCCCGTCCTTTACATGGCAGGTATAACTAGATAGCTTGTAGAAGCTACACTACTTCAAAATAAGGCCGATCCTGTGATATGCTGAGACTCATTACCATTACAAGTGGGAAAGCAATCTCACCCTCTTGTGCACCAACACACATCTAGGAGTTAATGGTGGTGAGCAACTCACCAAAGGCACTCATCATCTTTCAGACTGGAGTACCCAAATTAACGAGATATAGAGTGATGCATGCTACCACAGGACAGGATCAAATCTTTAAACAACTACTGATATAACTACTTATTACAGTATTTACGGCTTTGATAATGCAGTTGGATACCCCGTCCAGTTTTGTAGTGTAAGTAATTTAGAATCATTGGGAAGGCGGTGTACTTGAATCAGTTAACCTTGCTAGCTTGTTTAACCCATGTTCCATAATAACAATGTTATGTGGCTGTTCAGATTCATAGTCTGTGTTCATATTCTATGGCAGTTTGTTTAATGATAATGTTTATCCATTTCTAATAAGCTAATAGTTAATGCTGATTACTTAAATTACCTAACAAGAGCTAGGTTTTAAGAATGGTTTTGTTTCTATAATGAAAGTGTGAATGGTATTGTTGGCCTAGCATGCACTAACGGTAACATTCTTCATCTGAAAATCAGAATATTGGTTTCGTTCTTTAAAATTCATAACATTGTTGTGTAAACATTTGACCATTTTCTGTGTATAAACTGTTTATTTTGAATCAGAGTAATTTGGCTTTCTTCTTATCCTAAGCCAGAAAATCAGACTGCTTGAAATAAAAGATATTTTCTCTTATTTGTGAACGCAAAGTAGTTATCATTTAAGCCATTTAGAAATTGAAAGTAATGTATGCTTTTGAAGATAGAAAGATAGTACTTTGACCCCATGAGGCATCTGTTCCTAATTGGAGTCTTTTGCCATTCAATATAATTCCACTTTTCACTGAAACCAGTGGTGGTTCTGTCTGAATAAGAACTACAGAATGCAGGCTTTTAGGTACTTTTGTACCTATGACTTGAGTCAGGTTATGAAGAACATTTTACAAAATGCTAGTTTTGAGGGTATCTGATCAAAAAGCTGTACATAAATATGTGGATTTTAAGACAATATATGGATATGATCACAGCAGTAATCCTAAGAAGTTAAATTGATCAATGGTATTTAAGAGGCCAAAGGAAAAATTATTTTAAAAGTTTGATTGTAATGCTTTAATGGTTTAAATGTTGTCTTATATTTCTTTATTTTGTATTTTAGTGTATTCGCAAGGAGCTATTGAGAAAACTTGTGGTGTCTGTTAACAGTTTTTTTAGGTAAAGGGCCTAATTGTCAAAAGTCACATTTAATTTTACATTTGCAGTTTTGTACTTGCAATCCCTTCTGAGTGCAAATGCTAGAATTTAAATGGTAGTTATTTGATTTTCAATTACAGATGTGTGTATCTGCAAATCAGGTAGTTAACCAGCAAAAAAATTCTATTCCCACAAAATTAGACTATTTTAATGCTACGTACGAATTCAGTCTAAAAAGCGTAAAGACTTTTTGTGCAACTGTCTCAACAAAAATTGGATAGAAGTTGGGAGTTACTTTTACAAGAGAGAGAGTTTTATTTGTTAGGGGTTTTTTTTATCCTGTTGGGAATGATTTTTTTATCCTGTTGGGAATGACTCCTGCACCAATATTACAAATGCTAATCCCTACATTAGCAATGCAACATGACAGAGCATCAGAAAAATAATTTTTAGTGAGGCTAAGTGTGAGGCCACCATCTAACTTCAAGCAGTTGTAATAAACAGAAGTAGAGCATTTCTGTGTAAGAGACAGTAGAACACTTAACTTCTGTGTTTTCCCCCACAAAAATAAGGAATAGTCTTCCATTTAAATATTTGATGGCCTCTATGCAGGCATGTAGAACACACATCCAATGGACTTAGGGGAGCAGGCGATTAAAAGAAAGGTGTGTGTGTGTGTTTTAAATTGAGCACCAAGCATAAAATGTATCTGATACCTGCAAGCATAGGTGCTTCCAGAGCTTTAACATATGAAATATGAGGCAGCAAAAATAATAAAATATAGAACTGGCCATCAGACTTGAAATCTTCCCTAAACAGATATATAACCCATTTCAAATAATGTATAGAAAACTACCAAATCCTACTGTCAGAAAAATGACAGTCTGGGGATGTATCTGTTCGAAAATGTGAACAACTTCTTGCACAACAGTGATGAATTAAGCACTATGCTGTGAATTGGCATTGTGATGGAAGTAATAACGACAGTTTCCTTAAGATGGCAGTCTAAGTTCATTTATTTGGTCACTCACTAGGTGAAAGTCTTAATCAGGTAAATGTTAGAGGTTCTTCAGATTTTTCATCTTTATGTTGGTTTAAGTGTCTATGAAAGCTGTAGCAGGAGTTCTTTGTGGCATTTTGCCTTGAGTGGGCACAGTAATTCCAGGTGTGTCTAGGAAGTGTGGTCACTGCACCACTCTGGGAAAGGATGTGGAGTGCACAGCTCACGTACGCTCCCACTGAAGAGCTTGCAGTAGCATGGAAACTGGAGCTGCCCTTCACCAAAGGAGAGCACTGCCACTGTGCTGGATATCTGCATGTCCGGATATGCAAGGGGGAAAAACTTCTTTTGCCCTTATGTGTCCACATGCCACAGCACTAAGAATTTATGTAAAGCTATTTGTCAAGAGTAAGTAGTGGGTCGTGAGATAGTTAACCTGTGGAGCTCATTGCTCCATTATCACTGACACAAAGAGTTTACTAGAATTTTTAAAAAGATATGGGTAATGTATAAGGGATATAACCCCCATGCTTCAGGGCATAAGCTAACCCACTAACTGCCTGGGGGTAGAAAAAAACTCTGTAAATGAGTAGGTTATTTCATAATTGTCCATTATGTGGTTCCTTGCACATGCCTTTGAAGTGTATGGCAGCTGATGACGAGATACCCAACTAGATGGAATCCATTTAATTCAGTGCATCAATTCTTATAGTCCTATGTTTACTAAGGCTTAATAACTCTCAACAGTGTAAAAATACTGAGAGCCTAATTCCCAGCTGTAGAATCCCAGTTGACTTCAGTGCAGTTACGCTGATGTAAAATTAGAGTAATACAGACATTCAAGGGTTAAAGCACACCTTTAAAATTTGTTTTTTTGCCTAGAATGAAAATGTTCATGTTCATTGTCCCAGAGCTGTATATGTGAAGTTAGCTCCTATATATATTTTTTTCTTTAGAATCAGCCATAAACTGTTGTTTTACACACACCTTCTGTTGGCCTCCATGGGATTTTCATGCATAGAATGATATTGCTCTAAGGTTTTAATATAAGGTTTATATTAATTCAAATCTTGCATTTAGTGATTTATTAAATAAAGAAGTAGTAGCTTCATCATATTCCCTAGTAGATATTTTTCAGCATTAAAAAAACTATCACACAATTAAGCATGATTGACTTTCTGAAAAAAAGGAACCCAGGACTAGATAGGGACATGACATATTTAAGTATTGAAATTACTAAAACTGTACCTTTGTATTTTATTACATCTGTGAACCTATTTTACCTGTTTTTCATAAGCATTTCTTCTAACAAAGAAGGCAGATAATATTTAGCATTTATACATTGTTCTACCTCTTCAAAGCCCTGAACGAGCATTAACTAATCCTCACAACACCACTGAGATGTAGGTAGTGCTGAGTCGAACCTTTGGCCAGTGACGAAGTCTTAAATTGTCCATAGCAGGTGAAATGTGGCAGGTGGATCGTTTTAACATGTTACATAAAACTGTGGTTGAAAGAGAGTACAGAACAAAGGCAAAGAAATGAAGTAAACTAATTTTATCGGAAGTAAGAGGACTGTTAATTAGGGGTTCAAAGCTACGAGCGAAGAACCAGTTTTGTTATAGCAACAGACCTTATGGTGAGGTGAAGCGTACACATATCAACCATTGGCTGCTTGCTTTGATTTGAGAGTTTTGGATGGGACAAAGTTGCCACCTCTTTTAGGTATTTATTTTCTGTGGAGTACTTGGCAAACTACTCTGCACATAGCGTGAGAATGGAGCAGTGTTGCCACGTGGGGATGCAGGGTTTTACCATAAGCCCTTCTTTTTCCTGATCCTAAAAGATGTCCTGACCAGACTAGATGAGGAGAGGGAATCAGGTGATATTCATCTCCATGACTGTGCCCTGAGCAACTCCTGAGATGTGAATCTAAGGTTCCTGCTGCTCCCCTCCTCCTTGTGTGTCAGTTTCCTTCCCTATTTTATATCTCTTACATCTTTCCTGTCTCTCATTTTTTGCATTCTACTTAGTGAGAGTCTGGCTTAACCAAATAGGTTCAGTGCAAAACTTTGCTGTGATTCCTCTGACTAGCTAAAAGTGATGCTGTGTGTTGTGCCTGTAGCTTTCTGACAACTAAAGTGCAAACATGACAAACCAAAGGTGCATTTTATCTTTTTGCTCTTCAGTGCCCAGTCCTCTTTGTGTATGCTTGTCTCTTTTTGTAGAACAAGCATGGAAAAGAAGCAGAGGCCATAGTTGCACTGATATCCCCAGGATTGCGACAGCAGGTCTATCTGTCATGAATATAAAAATTCTAGCATCTTCTCTACTTTAGTGTTCCCACATTGGTTGCACAAGTGGAGTTGCTGCCATACTAGAGCAGTGGTGGGAGAACTCCCAAAATCTTATCCTAAAATAGCCTCCTTTCCCTTTTCCCCCACATGGATAGGTAAGATTCTCTGAGATTCTCACACAAGGTTTTTTCCCTTTCAAAAATATCTGTATGGAAAGAGAAGGAAGGGAGATTACTAAAATGAAGACTGGCTTGATTTTTTTCATCTTAATTGTTTTTCCCTCTTTCATTTTTTTTGCTTTAATACTAATAATACATAGCGCTTGTGTTTTTTCTTCATAGATTTCAAAGTGCTTTACAAAGGATGTGTAAGTATTGTTATCACAGTTTTATAGATGAGGAAACTGAGGCACAGAGTGAGCTGAAATGACTTTCCAGTGGCTGGGAATAGAATCTAGATGTTCTGATTTTTTCAGTCCATTGTTCTACCCACTAGGTCACCATGGCCTCCCCATAGTACAATGAGCAAAACCAAGTGTCTGGCAACTAAACCTCAGACCCAAATTACTGCTAATGTGGCAGTTAAAAAGATAATGCGTGGAGTAATTTCAATGATAATATTGTGAAGATCCTATCCAACCTGTGCTATGTGTTGTCTGCAGTGTACAGATGGGGAAGATGAGACAAAGATCAAAGTAATCTCTGGTTTAATTCCTTTCCTTTCAGATGAAGGGATGAATTTGGCCCACAAGGTTGACTGGTCCAAGTCACAAAAATGAATGGCTGTGATGGGATTAACATTAAAATGCAGAATTACCTTGCTGGCAATCCTTTGCTCAGTCCACTAGAGCACATTGCCCCTTAATCGATACCGAGCAGATGATATTGTAAATTGTGTGTACTGCCAGATGATCACCCCACGAGATTAGAAATAGAAACCCATAAGTGTTGCAGGCCAGCATGATTTGAGTTCCATTATCAGAATTGTGTGGAAACATACAAGGCCTACCAGCATTATGCCTGTACTATTAGCTGCTTTCAGGGCCACCAACTAAAATTGAAATAACATTTATAACTAAAGGTCAACCCTTAAAACGATATAAAGGTATTACAGTAGAGTGTGATTAAAGAGCGTGGCTGAGATTACTGTATTATAATATCTGATAAGGAGGAAAATGTGAAGAGAGCTTATGCTCAAATAAATTTGTTAGTCTCTGAGGTGCCACAAGTACTCCTGTTCTTTCTGCTGCTGTACACTAACACGACTGCTACTCTCAAACTTAATATCTTAGTAGTTTAGAAAATTTCATAAATAAGATGCAGATTCTCATTAATCATAAGAGCTTCCTAAAGTAGGTAGAGTTCAGAAGATGTCATTCACTCAGAAACGTGTTTAGAGAACCATTCTGCTGACCATCGCACTGAATACAAGCTGCTTCTATTTGGTTAACGGCAGGCTCCCGGATGGATAGCATTTAAACGACTATTGTTATCAGGGTATAGAGCTCCAACAGTGTCCTCCACTTGCATAAGTTAACGTCTAGTTTTCTGTGTGTTTTTTGTCTGAGAAATCAAATCAATGTTTGAAAGCACTTTACATTAATAAAGTATGCTTTCAAACAAACATCATTCCCTGCTGTGTTTTTTTTTTTAACAGCCCACTATTGTTTGAGGTTAGTCACTGAAACAGTTGGACTCTAGCGTTATGGATGTGCGACCATTATAAAATGGCAAAGAATTTTCTAGCAGTTTTGGTTCAATCCGTTTTCATTCTTAACTAACATTTGACAGTTAGCAGAATTTAATGTCTTTCTGCTTTTGTCAGTCGACTGTTTTCATTATCTGAATTATTTTTCTATTTTTAGCTTTGTTTTTTTCCCAGATTCCATCCATTATTAGTCTTACCCCAGCCCTGTTCGCATAGCAACACTGGCTGGCAAGGGTAAGAACGCAAAGAAAGAGTGACAGAGCTGCATGCTTTGATAAGGAAGAGCCCTGCCTTTATTAATACCAACTAATCAAATGGTAGGTAGCAGTTAAATGGCAATTATAATTAACCCTTCTAACTGCCATCCTTTATCTGGGAAAATTGTGTATTTACAGAGCAAAAATGTCCTCCCTTTCTGGCAGAAGTGATTCTGTTTTGTTGTAGCAACTCATCAGCAACTTTTTTCATTGTGGAACTAAAGTTATAAAATATAATATATATTTACAGTAGTTATTTCTTGCCATATTACTTTGCATGCTCTGTCTTTCAATGGATATGGTGCCATCATTGGTCATAGCAGTCTGTACATTACTAAGCTTAAAATGAACCAAATCCTGTAAGCCTTACTCCAATAAAACTTTCATAGAAAACCAATGGCTGTTGTACCTTACCCAGAATTGCATGATTGGGTCCTATGAGCCCAATTCTGGTCCCAGCTTGCATTAGTGCAAATTCAGAGTAAATCCACTTCTTTCAATGAGCTTATTCCAGTTATATACTGATTTTTCAGAAGTGCTGAGCACCCACAAATCCCATTAGAACCAGTGGAAGCTGCAGGTATTCAGCATCTTTGAAAATCAGGCCATATATCTGTGCTTTATATTCATAAAGGGGTTTTGCTATTCTCATTTTGAGATCTCCTAAAAGAGATGCAGCTGTTTTCACTCGGTACTAGACTGAGTGTAAAGATGCCTGCCACCCCAAGCTTGTCAGAAGAACAGTACAGCAGTGAACTGCTGTTTGTTCGGTGCCTTGCCATACCGTCTGGCAGATGTAAGCGAACTACAGGAGGTCATATATACAGGCAGGCAGGCTGTCCTAATACTACTTTCCTTCTCAGAAGCAGATGAATGAGTAGAAACAATGCATTGCTTTCATGATGTGGTGATGAAGGATGACAGTTTGTAGGAGATGAGTCAAAGGTTATTGATGAGAAGATCCATCCAGATAATTGCTATAATTATACCCTGAGGATGTAGCACCCATCAAAAAGAGTTATGCAATAATTCTGTTTATAAATACATACTTGACAGTGAACTTCTATTCTTTGCCTTAAATCAGGCAGGTTTCTCCTTTACATCTAAAGGGAGAAACTTTCATTTTAACTTCTTGTTAATCCAATTGTGCTTCTTCTGTTGGCATGTGAAATGGAAATGTTCTTGATCTCCTGAAACAAAAAAGCAATTGCGATTTTTTTAGACAAGTTATTAATAAACAAAAATACCACTTTTTGTTAAATCCTTATATGTATAAATTGGTTGCTTTGCATCCACAACCAATTCAATAAATAGCATGAGTAAGATAAATGCAAAATGGCATTCATTGAGAAGGTGCACCTTGCTGGGAGACCGTATGGCTCATTTTTCTTGAGCCTGTCCAGTGGCCAGTCTGCAATGTAGAAAAGCAGCCTATGGTCAAGAACTCTACCTGGAACATTGGGGACTGAATATATCCTAGACAGGGCACACCCAATGTCCCTATTGCAATAACTCATGTTCAATCAGCCCCTTACTGTACCGCATAGAAACTTATGCTGCTGCAGCATCTACATGGGGTGTGAATCCAGGAAGTGATTGGAAAACCAGAACAAGAGACGGGTGCAAATGAACCAAATTCCCAATCTCAACCTAGCAGTAGCCACTGTTAAATGTACAGTTAGTGTTAGACAACATTTTCAAAACTAGAAGCCTAAAGTTAGGTACCTAGGTCCATATTTAGGTACCTGCATGTATGGAGAAGAGGCAGAGACCATTTAATTTCCTATAAATTGAGTAACAGATTTTTTAAAGTACTTGGGTACTTTAAGACGTAGATATAATCATAAAATGTAGGACTGGAAGGGACCTTGGTCGGTCATCTAGTCCAGTCCCCTGCACTGAGGTAGAATTAAGTATTATCTAGATAGGCACCTAATGGGAATTTCAAAGCACCTAGGTGCCTATCTCCCATTGATTTCAATGGGAAGTCAATAGGAGTTAGGGGCCTCATGGCATTTTCAAAACACCTATCTGCATTTTGGGCACCTGGGTACCTTTAAATATCTACTCCTTAGTCTTAATGTGGTTAATGGCTATGGGCCACATTGATCTCAGTAATGCCAGAATAAATCAATATCAAAGCAATGGATTTACATCAGTGTAACAACCTAGCCCTTTGATTTCTAATACTGAAAGGCCATTTTTTGGATCCTGTGACAGAGAAACCATACATTCCCTGAAATCAATAAACACATTAATCATAGATAATATTTTTTCAAAATTCAGACTTTTATGAAAATACTAGAAGTCCATCTAGTTATCAGGAAAGAATCAAGTTGAAATGATTCATAGTTTCCTACAACTTTAATTAGCCAGATGCCACTCTTCAATAGTTAGAGACTGGATTGGGAACCTCTTGTTTATAAAGTAATTACAGTATTTAAGGAAAATGTATCTTTATATTTAATGCTTAATAAATCATCTTTTTTTGAAGAGTAACTTACAAGTATCTGACAGTAGCAAGACTGTGTAACATACCCTGCCAGTCAAATGCAACTGGGATTTTTGAAGAAGGAATGAGTTTGAAAAATGAATATAATTTGGATAGTGAAACTGTTTAATTCCATGAGGCCATGTGCTCCCTTCTGCTGTATGACCGAGGCAACTGGATATGTGCAACTACCAAATATATCCGGGAAGGGGAGGGAATGTGGATATTCTCCCTCAGCCCGTTGGTGGCTTCCGGTGTGTATGTGGCCCCCTGGGATTTTCAGAGGTGTCTCTAGCTAGAAAGCGAGTGGGCACCTTGTGCAGAACACTGCATTTGTTAATGTATTTGCCTACACTTGTCCATCACCCTCCAGTGCCTTTGGAGGTATAATACTTTACTATGGTACCAGTGCTTTGTTGATGCAGCTTTTTTCCCCTTCCCAGGATTTTTGTAAAAAAAAGAATTGAGCCAGTTCCTTTATTACTGTTTAAGACATAAATTTTTGTATAGTGTATTGATTGTTGCCATATTTTGCTCCTTTTGATGTAGGCTTTCAGAGAAAGCCTCAACTGTCGCTTGCTGCTTTATGTCCATCCCATAGAGAAAACAGGTTAATATAATTTCATGCTACTTTGGAGTGTTACAAAACATCAGGTCCAGTGCTTCTTAATAAATAGGATTACAATCCACAAGCTTTGTGGATACATTTGTGATTGCAGCTAAAGCTAACAGCATAACACCATTACCTGTCAATTCCAGTTCTCAGAGACTTCAAGTTTAATTGAGTGAAGAATGAAAAAGCCCTCTTAATCTAAACAGAGAGTGCATTCACTAAGCAAGAGTTAAAATGGCATGAACTGACAGAGCCACGGAAATCATGTCTTGCTTCACACACAAACAATAATTTACATTCTAAGGATGTATACATCACAAAATGCTTTCACTTTTAAGTAGCCAGCTATTTAACAAGAGATTTGTTTACACCAGGGCACAAAACAGTAAGAAGTAAAATGATTTGTTTCCGAGAAGATAGTGTCCATACTGTAGCAAACCAACATGAAGAAGCAGAAACAGCTTGCCCACACTTTAGCAAGGGAGCTGTGTTCCTAAGGCAAATATGACCTTGTTTTATTAACAAACTTTTTATATCTGGAGAAACTGACATTGCATTTTTTCAGACTACATGTCCTACATAATGGTTTTCTATGGTTACCAGAGGTTGCCAAAATTAAGAGGTGCTAAGGTTACCTGGCACCGCATTAAACAAAGGCTTGTTCCTCTCTGATGCACTCTGGGGATTGTTGGCATGTCCAGGCATGTTCCTCTCTTACAACAATTACACAAAGGCTTTGAGAGAACTGTATTTTCTGGAAGCCATTTGGCCTTTTTCTTAATCGCCTATATTTTTCTCTTCATGTGTCTTTCTGATCAGATTCCAAGAATCTGTGACGGGAAGGAAGAATGTTTTTCCTTTAAGTAGATGCTGGTGTAGGCATTATAGTACAGTAATAAATCTTTGCTCTTAGATATGGGTTATCCTGCAGCCAGTAGTCCCGTTGACTCCAGTGAGACTTCAGTGGGAGTACTCCTGTGAGTAAAGACTGCTGGATCAAGTTCACAGTGCTTCGTGTCTTAAAAGTGCCATGCAAACACTAACTAATTGAATTCTCCCAGTACTCCTCTGAGGAAAGTAAATACTATTACACCTATTGGAAAACTGAGACACCAGCCTCTACATATTCTAGCACTGTACAGTGAGTTGTCTATAAGGTGTTAGTTTGTTTTTTTACTTTCTCTCTATAATATAAAAATCCAGTAAATTTCCCACTGACCTCCATAGGAGTTCCAGGAGGGCGTGGTAGAGAGTGTGTGTCATTCAGACCATAACCATCTTTTTAACACTGGTTCAATAATTGCACTTCCTGCACTGAATACCTGCTACTTGACCTTATTCAGCTTCAGACAATATAGATCCAAACAGCACAGCAGTTAATACAGAGAATCAGCCAACCTGTGTAGGAGCTACATTTGATGTTTACCCATATATATTTTTGAATTGTTCAGCACTAGTTTGGTTACGAGAGGAAAGTTGTAGTGCAAGTTTCAGGACAACCAACGGATTGCCGTGTTTGTAGAAATAGACCTTTGTGCACTGAGCCCTCATCTCCAAACTTGCTTGAAGTCAGGGAAATCTTTTATCAGAATCTAGGTAAGTAGTTGTGACTCTTTGGCCTATCCTGGTGTCTAGTGGCTGGAAGCAGCCTCTAACATTATTGTTTTCAAGGCAATCTCTAACAACAAGCAACACAAAGAAAAACGCCACAAGTGAAAGCTAATCAAAACTCAAGTTTACAAGCATGTGACAGCTGCCCAGGGATGGCAGATGTCAGTGAGGCAAGAAAAATATTCCTCCGTTGATGGGGAAGTAGGTCCAACTGCCGGGGGGGCAGATGGGGGGAGAAGTTCAGGACTCGGTCTGCCCTCACCAGTCAGGGCAGCCTTCTGGTGAGTATTGAGATATGACATGTGCTGACAGGCACTCACCCAACTTTATTCACCCCTCACTTCCTCTCGTGGGCTTGCTGGCTGCTGTGAAGCCCAAATGTGCTGGATCAAATTGGGAGAGAACATCAGGATTTTTGGTCTCAGGGCCAAAAGGACTAACTGTCACCAATGGCCGAGAAGCCTTTTGGCCCCAGCATTCCCTCTCTCAACTCTCCAGCATGCATGTGCGCGCGCACAACCTGCCACAGAGGCTTTGGGTCTCAATGTTCCAGCTGCCCAAACACACCCCACAACTTCAACAGAACTTTCTGGCCCCAAAATTCCATTTGACAGCTCCCAACCCCCTCAGCAACTGCCACAGGATATTCAGGGTCCCATCATCTCACCTAACAGCTCCAGTCCCCTGTCTCCCCCGCAATTCCTATGGAACTCTCAGCTTCAGTAGTTCCCAAAACCACCCTCTCAGACACGTGTGTGTGCGCACACACAGAGAGATATGCACCTGTTGAGCCCACAGACACTCACCTTTACACAAACAAGCCACGGTCTGATCACACAAATAGTTTAATTTATGTGTGTAAACATTAGTGAAGCACATACCCGATTTGTGTACAAATGTGAGACTGTAGTGTCAGCAGATGTGCACACAATTTTGTGGGTCACTCATTGCAAGACACTTTCAAAAATGTGGCCCTTGCTGTAATTTTGCACTCTAAACTCAGAGGGGTGTTAAAAGAATTAAAATGGAGCTGCACACAAATGGTCCGCTCACTTTACTGTCTTAAGAAACATTAATTATAGAGAGCCCCAAAGATGTAGTGCAGCTAAAGTGGCTGAGTAGTATTTAAAGCTGAGACATTTAAATAACCAGTTGGATTTGAGCTCTAATAAATTACTGTGTTTTGATGGTAAAAATTCAGTAAGAGTGTGACAGTCAGATGGGGGTTTGGCAGCAAAAGTTTTAAAAATAGTCTTAAATTGCAGGAAATTACAGCAAGCATCTCCTTTGAGTTCTGTTTTTCCAATGCATTATGTGCTGGTAAGCATTTGACCTTTTGTGTATGGAATAAAATATGCAGGTGCAATATTGTGAATGCAATGATGGGAACCAGTAACTTTACACTGGGAGATTGTGTAATGAGTGTTTCACAGGGTTTATCAAAGGTGTTCCTCATCAGCATCTAAAAGTTTACATAAAGCCAGCTAAAAATTAGAACTGCTAATGCCAGCTCGTAGGCAATATGTATTACACAGAGGTGTTGTAACATTCAAAAACGGTAGGTCAGTTGGTGCTCATTTTAAAAAATTATCTTTTTCCAGATGCTGGTCTCCTTTACACTGGTGTGAATCTGGAGTGACTATTGAAGTCAATTGAGTTCCTCCAGAATTACATTGGTATAATTAAAAACCAGATCTCAGTTACACTGGAAAAACGTGTGAGATCAGAATCAGACCCAATTTTATTCTCATTAAAACTAAATTTCTGTAAAATAAAAATAGGACAAATCTAGCTAAAGTACTAATAAGGTTCCTATTACCATTGGATTTGATTGCTTCACAGTCTTTAATGTATTTATCATCACAACCCCGCCGTGGAATACAGCAGTGCTATTATCTCCATGTTATTGATGGGGACCTATGTGACTTGCCCAACATAACATAAGAAGTCTGTGGCAGAGCAGGGACCTGCACCCAGGTCCCCCAAACCAGACCCAGGCTCCAATCACTGGACCATCCCTACCACAATGAACAGGGAAACATAGTGAGGAAAATACTTGATGTAAGGTTTCATTCTTTAAGGATCTAATAATCTAATATCCACTGAAGTCAATGACTTTAGTGGATTCTGGATCAGGACTTTACATAGCATGAACTATACTAATTGAGAGAGCTTGTATGATAATGTGGAACTGTCACAGAAGTTTATTGCTATAACTGGGATGACCACACAACTCATGAGTAAAGTTATTCCAAAAATGGGGAAATAATTTCAATATTTTTTTCAAAATTCCAAAGTTGTTTCCATTTTGCAATGTTTGAAATGGACCCTTTTCCATTTTTAACAGTTTTTCATGATTTTTAAACAAGATTTTAGCAACATTGTTTTTGAAATTATCAAAATTCCTCATTTACTGAAAATCTGATTTTCTTAGGCTACGTCTACACTACACAGCCTGTGCTGACATAGTTATGTCATCATAGCCCCTCGTGTAGATGCAGCATATGCTGGCAAAAGGAGTTTTTCCACTGGTGTAGGGACATTGTCTCCCCTAAGGGTGTTAGCCAGGCCGGCAGAAGCACTGTTCAAAAGCTTCAGAGATTTGGTTTGGATAAGATCCAAAAGTTTTACCAAATGTTTCACCAAATACAAATAATTATACAGCTGTAGAATGTGCAAAAACAGGGTAGAACTCTCCGCTAAAACAAGTTTGTGCTCCCTGCTTCTGCTCAGTCTGGAAATGCTGTGAGAACAGATTTCTCATGGGATTTTTGTCACAGGGAACAAAGAAGCATAGAGGCATAAAAAATAATGTGATAAGAAAAGTTATCCAAGCCTTTCCTTGCCCTCATTAAAGATTCGCTTAAGGTTCTTTTCAAGTGTACCCAAAGGTTTGTGTCAGTTCTTATTTTATATCCAAACTAAATTGCCCAACCCTAATTCTAACCAGCTGCTCCTCTTTCTTTATGTGAAATCTTTCTCTTTCCCCCCCTATTTTGACCAAGACAATTTTCCTGTAGATTAACTATTCCTCATTACTGGTTGCCATCAAATTCATACTGCAGCATGTATTCTACAGTTGAATTTATTTTAATCTCAATTTCAAAGAAGTTGGTTTAACTTTAAATGATTTACGTCTAACAGAAAAAGGCCATTCACAAATGAGGTTTTCCTATGCAAAGAATCAGTTTAGGGCAGTAAATTAGTGACTTACACAACAGCAGAAGTCTGGCCATTCATATAATCGGCAATAAAAACCACATTCATTGAATGGCAGTTTTTAAAATTCATTGCTGATGCCTATCAGTAAAAGAGATGACTTCAACAAGTTCATTTGCACAGTTTAGGAGTAATGAAATCCTTACATTGGTAGATTCAAGACTACATGGCTCCACTACCCCATAGGACTTCAACAAAATGAGCCTGAAAGATGTATTTTAAAGTAACCCATTTTAAAGGTGACCTGGAAAGGATTTTTTTAAAAGTTTATATAGATATAGATAGGTATATCTGTTTTAGTACAGTTTGTTGTAATGAAGTACATGTTAAGTTACCTAATCAAACTACTAAAATAATCTTGTGATGCCTCTCGTTAAGTCAGTTTGAAAGATACTGTATCTGTAGCATCTCTTCTACATATGAGATTTGAGATTAGATAAAGTAATAGTTTGCTTAAGTAACTGTGTTTATGAAAAGAGGTATGAATTGTGTAAAATATACACCCTGTAGATTGTTGGTCACCTTGAGGTGATAGGCAGTGGGATCTGGTTGGGTCAGGAACCTAAATACAGCAGGGGAATTTTCTGAGAAACCTAGAGCTTTGTGCAGAGCTCTTGCTCTGCTTTGGGTTTCCCAACCAGAGACTCCGTTGGATTGGCCTGGAAGAGGGTCGGGGAAGTGGTGGTAGCAGAGGAGGATTTTGCAGGACCAGATTTGAGCAATGAAGAACCAGATTTGCTAGACAGGACCGTAAAGCCGCTGAGCTGACTTCACCAGGGCTGGACACAGGCAGCAGCTGACTTGATGGAGTTGACCTCATGGAATTAGACCAGGTAACTGCAGGTCAAAGCTGGACCTGGTGGTGCACGCTCTTCAGCAGAAAATTGGATTTGCAGCCCAGGAGCTCCCACGATGAGCCACTTCCCCTTGCCAGAGGGGAAGCAGTGGTGCATTATGGGAGTATAGTCTAACCAGGGAGCCTGGGCTATGGGGAGAATGAAAACATGAAGTATTTGAACAACTCCCATGAGGTGCCTTGGCCACATTCCCATATTAAAATGTTTCATTTTTTTCATCAAAAGGTCTATAATTTTTGTGCTTGTGGGAGGGCATGTTTTCCAACAAGCTCCACCCACTTTTCTACCACTGAATCTATTTGGATTTGTGACTGAGTGTTTAGAGGGTGAGGATTGTCTTGTGAATAAGTGTTTTGAGCTTCAACAAGCCAGGCAATTAACAGTTGGGGCTGTGGGCTAGGCCAGAACCCTTATATGGGTTTTGCTCATTTTTATTTTTGTGCAACTCTTCGATTGTCATGTTTTTCCCTAGTTAAAGGTATTTGTAGTTTTGTCCCAAGGACTCATGTGTGCTTTTGAGTGAGAAAGAAACACCTGTGAAGGTGACCAGGTGATTCACATTTTAAGTTCCTAAAATCTGGGAGTGAATAATGTTTTAGGTAGGGAGGTTTATTCATATTAGGAAGGGTCCCCTAGACATATTATTGATGGAGGCGCTAGTCACTGCCACTACCATCTGGCAAAAGGGTTATAGAAATGTCAAGAATGGTCTTCACTGGTTTTGTTTGAGTCCCAGAAACGTGCATGGTCAGTTCTCACACAGTAACAGACGGGACCAGAGTGCTGAGTCCCTAAAAAAAACAAAAACAAACCAGCCTTCAAAGACACCCTTTCTCTCACTTGTTCTTTAGGCATCAGAGTTAAATACATATGAGAAAAAACAGGAGTTTCCGTTGTTTCAATTGTTCAGCTTTGAGTTTTGTGATATCATTATTTCACTCTTTCTTCAGTTGCCACAGAGTCTTTTGAGCTAGACAAAACCTGAATTTCCATTGCAAAAAATAAGCAGATTTCTCTACTGTCTTTTTTTTAATTCACGAACATTTTTCAGATCATTATGCATCAGAAAGAAACAAGACATGTGACATCCTTTTTTATTTTCCTCTTTGCAGCTCAGCTTTACAATCAGTTTTTAATTTCCATATTTCTACTGAAGTAGGTGATATTTTAAAAAAATATTTCAATGTGAAATACTTGTAAACTTAAGCAATGTACATGGAGAAATCCATAATGCAAGATTTCTGTGCTCAAATCAGTTCTTGCTACTAGCTGGTGGTGGCACCATTACTCCAGAGGAAGCTAATCTCAAATCTCTTATGTAGAAGAGATGCTATAGATACAGTATCTTTCAAACTGACTTATCGAAAGGCATCACAAGATTATATTTGTAGTTTGATTAGGTAATCTAACACATGTACTTCATTACCACAGACTGTACTAAAACAGATTCGTGCAACAGATTTCTGAGTGTGAAAACCAGTAGGGCTCCTGAACAGGAAGGGGAGGTAAAAGAGTCATACACACACAGAGAGTTGGGCACTGATACTGGGACTTCCACCGGCAATTTACACTAGTGTAAGTGTAACCAAGATCTGGTGAGAACTGAGACTTGGTGGCCTGAGAATCTGGCTAGCTGGGCAAGAAGGGTCTCACTGTATTAGATTTTTCAGAAACATTCAAATACTATGGGGTAGATTCAGACCATGATCTGTGCCAGTGGGTCTCTCCGAGAGCCAGTAGAAACAAAACTGCAGCAGTCTAGCATGGCAGAGGCCCCTGGAAAGGTGCACCTGTTCAGTGGCTCTCTTCAGCAGCCTCTGTTGGTGGAGCTTCCAGATTCCCTGGCCATAAATTAAAGCTGCTTCTCCCATGTGGAAACCCCAAGGGAAAGTAGAACTGAAAATACCATTTTCTCCCTTTGCCTGGGATGGGTCCTTGGAGCACTGAGAGGTGTATGTAAATCTGTCTGCGTAACAACAGTGAATCTGGCCCTGCACAAATTAAAATCAAAGCCACTATAAAATAATCAGTTTTTATGACCCCTATCAGTCCTTGATGGTTGAAGATTTTTTTAAAAAAATGTTTTAATAGAGAACATAATTTATGATGAAACAGGGAATGAAACTGCTTGCTGGTGCCACCTAAAGCCAGCAGTCCTTTACTCAATCATATCCTGTTCTCTTTCTACATCAGTAATATTCTCCATTAGCTTTTTTCCTCACCCTCTTCTTTTAAACCCTGGCAAAATTAGTAAAACTAATTCTAAACTCTGCTGATTATTAGCAGTTCATTTTCGGCTTTCCTCATTTTATGTGGATAAGAACAAGAGCATAATCCTACATCCCCTGGTTTAGTTTTCACAAAGGCTCGGGTTTGTAGTGTGATCAGTTGATAAGCTTCCTCATAGCTCTTTGTTTACTACATAATTACTCTACCACTGTGCACAGGGTTCTGTCTCTGGAGCAAGCACAGGCATTCATTTCCCATCAGCTGCTATGATATAAAGAGCCTCATTCTGTTCTCATTTATACCCATCTCAATCAGGAGTAATTTCCTTGAAGTCAGTAGGGTTACACTGGTGGGGGGAAAAGGGTCTGAGTGAAAACTCAATTCAATATTTTGTTCATATACTGTAGAGTGAGTGTGTGTGTGTGTGTGTGTGTGTGTGTGTGTGTAGAGAGAGAGAAAGTGCAAGCAGTTTTTAAAAAGTATAATGAACACTTTTCAGACTGTTTGGATATATATTATAATTTTATATACATAATCACATTTAAGATTGGTATCAAATCAAGCACACGTGCTACAACTCCTTCCTGATCAGACCATAGGCTGGAAGGGCAAGCAAGATGCTTATGTGGGATTTGGGGAAATCTACCAAAAACAGGCAGGGTAGCACAAGAACTGTCCCTCTTCTAGCCTCCGCAAAGTTTATTTAAGGTTATTAAATAAACCTTTGGCCTATGATACTTACAACATCTGGGTCAATTTTTCCATCAAGAGAGGTGGCTTCCAAACTTTCAGAAGATTGCTCAAAATCCTCCCGAGAGCTCAACTGGAAAGACCCTCCATACATATCCATCTTTCAGATGAGATATAAAATGTGGTCCTGGCCACTTGTGGTCTAAAATCTCCATAGCATGTTGAGATCCCATAACGCTGGTATTCTGTTTAGTTCCATCTCCTGCATTTTGGTACCATCCTAATTCCTTGTGTCATTTCCTAGATTTGTCTTACATTTGTAGGTAGGTTTTACTCAGGGGCAACTCGAGGGGCACAAAGGGTCAAGTGACCCTCCCTAGGATCATGGGCCCCCAGCAGCTGGCTCAGGCAGGGAGAAGAAGGGGCGGGGCCAGAGGCTTTCCTCTTCCAGCCACGCTGCCTGGCACACTGCCCAGTGCAGTGCAGCAGCTGCCCCCTGCCCAGGCCAGTTACACATGGAGGATGGATTGCTGAGTTTGGATTCTTTTGTGAGTGGGAGAGCCATGCTACTGGCTGCATATTAGTCTGTGTCTGTGTTCTCTAACTTTGGTTTTAGTTTGTTTTTCTTGAAATGACTCCTATGTAGAGTTAAGGTTTTCAGTATTTAACAAAGTTAATATTCCTTAATACTGAAAAACACATATAGTGTTATCTGTTATCTACAGTGACTTGTATTGAGATGTACATTTGCTCTTTCTTGACAAGGAAGTTGTTTGATGATCTAAAATTCCACAGCATGTTGAAATCCCATAATCTTGGTATTCTGTCCAGTTCCATTTTCCCATTATTTTAGAGGCTTTCTCATTCTCTGAAATAGTGGGGAAATGGTAGGTTCCTTCATCCAAGGCATATTTTCAAAGTATGTGTTAGGATCAAACACAGACTAAAATTATACAGCCTATAAATCCTGCTACTGGTCTTCACAATTTTCTTTTCTTCCAAAATGATAGAAAGCACAGATTCACTTTCTCTCATAGTTAATATTGGCTTTTATCTGGGCAGGAGTCATTCATGCAAAACTTATTGTGTATAGGACAGTGCCTAAAAATATTCCAAAAGGTCACTGCGCATCAGACAGAAGGCAGTGCTCCTTCCAGGCACCGGCACTAGGAAATTCAGGTCTTTGTTTAATATTCATTGTGCATATTCTAAACAGTCAGTGCATGTTTTAAAAATACACTGCACAAACATGCACCAATGAACATTTTATAATCCCGGAGACTGCACGGTGGAGCTCAGCTTTTCACTGGTGATTTTAGTATGTTCATACTATTTACTGCCCTTTTGACCTCTTTTTATAAGGTTTACAAATTGGGCCCACGCTTTCAGAATTACACGGGTGCTTGCAAAAGTCTTGAGTGCGTTTCCATGCCTAACTTGTGCTCACAGTTACTGCAAATGAAAATGCAATGACAATAACAATGTGCATAAATTTCCAATTAGATAGTGCAAATGACCAGTTAAATATCATTAACGAGGATTGAGCTTATGACAATCATTTTGCACGCATATCATTCTGAAAATTTGCTCTTTGGTTCTTTTTTTTTTCCCTAGCGTGATTATAAGGATTTTTCAAAATATGCTCAACTATTTTATTATATATATTTAAAAAGGCCAGATTCTGTACTGTCTCTAATTGACAGTCCATTACAGCTTCCCAGTTCTCTCCCCCAGCTCTGCCCTGTCACAGGTTAGAATTACCTCCTGGCCTAAGGATCCACCTGCCAGCTGAGCTTAGTACTCATAGTGCATTGGACTCAGCCACTTCTCTCTTGCTTACCCTGTACCACCCTTGATATTAAACCAACTTACCAAAGGCCAGATCACAATGCTATTGACACTCCTATGCTGTCGGCTGCAGAGCGGGTGGTATTTGGACCCAGATACGCTAACTGTAGATATGTTGGGGAGGGGAGTTAGGGCTGGATTCCGTTCTTTTTTCTGCAGGAGCAGTGCAAAGGCAAGGAATGACGAAGGCCAGCTAAACCTTTTTTGACATCCCTGTCTTTGCACCCAAACAAAACTGAAGGATCAGAGCCTGTCCTAAGATACGCACCAATCCAAGCATTATGCCTCTAACTGGCCAACCTGAATCTAAGATTGTTGCATCTCTTCCTGAAAAATGCCAAAATGCTTGGATTTTAAAAGACTGTCAATTTTATTAGACCAAGCAACTGGCCAGCCTAAACGCTGTTCCCATCAGGATCATCTCACACTCTAGAATCTCAGTGTGCATGGCTTTTGAATTCACCCTACGAAAATGTAACAAAAGACTGATGCTGAGCTTTGCATCTGACTGTGATTACTGTGTGCTTGGACTACTGTGCATGCACCACACTTTTCATAAGATATCTGCACCGACTGTTATATGTTGACTTAAAATAATTGTGTTCCTATTTAGCATGAATTGTTTGGGGCAGGCGTTATATTGTTGGGGATCCAGAAAGTGAAGCCAGGCAGATGGAATGTCTGCAGAAATAATACAGTCATAATACATATCAATAATGTTAGTTTCTGCTAGAAGAGAAGCAGAAGGAGCCCCATCAGGACAGGGTGCTGCGCAAATGATGAAAAAAAAAAAAAAAGGAAGCAAGCTGCTGATGTTGACATTTCCTGGTTTTGCACCATTTTCTATTAAATATCTTATCAAGCAGCCCTTAGTGGCATCATTCTGTTTAATAATAGGGTCTGAAGATAGACACTTGAAGTGCAGCAGACGTGCCATTGGTTTAGCATGATCAGACAGTGTTAATCTCTTATCTTGTGTTAGGAAACCAGTCTCCTAATGTGACCTCTGCCCTGACAGATGCTTTTATTCCATGGTTGAAAAAGATGTAGAGCTTAGAGCCAACCACTGCACTCCCTATGCATGTAAAACTCTTGTTAACCTCCATGGGAATTACATATGGGTAAGACTCTGGCCACCTGAACATGTTGCTGGCCATCTGAGTTGCTGAAATTAGCAGCTCCACCATGTCCATCCAAAGTTGACAGCCTGTCCTTCCCCTCCCCTTCCGTTCAGCATGCCCCCAAACACTCCGTTTCCTCTGCCTTCCCGGAGAGTTAGATCCACAGAGTGGCACGGGAGAAGAAGCAGAGTGGAGTTGCTCAGCCGAGCAGGTGGAGGTGAAGGAACCCTATTTTCTTCCTTCTCCTAGACAGATTTCTATGACATCGGCTCATCCTTTGGTGCCCTCTGCCCCTACAGGTGTCCTGTTTTTCACTTTGAAAATCTAGTCGTCCTACCTGGGCTCCCGTTGTTGCCCACTGATGTTCTGTCTTTGGCTAGTGCACAACAGAAGCCATCAATTAGCCCCGCCTCCACCGTGAATATACTGTCACGTAAATAATGTTTATGTTAGTTCTCTTTAAAACCTTTGAAATCAAATTTTAGTGCTTGTAACAAGTGCCTGATTGTCAGCAGCTGCTCGTACTCACATCGTAACCTCTCACTTAAAGGGTGACCTCTCTGTAGCAGGGACTGTCTGTTGGTTCTGTCTGTGCAGCGCCTAACCAAAGGGATCCTTCACCATGACTAGGTGATACCGCAATACAAATAAGATATAATAGGTATAATAAGAACTTAAATTCTCCACCCACAGCACAGGTATTGTATTGTGAGTTCCTCACACCTCTGACTGCCAATCAAAATGCATGTTGTGATGGTGTTTTAGACACCTGTCCACCAAGAAATGGATTAAGACCACCCACTCATTTCTAGCAGGCAGTTTAACAGTGGTCAGATGATAATCCCTTTCAGCTGGTGATGACTTGGGCAGTATTCAAACCAGTGACCTAGTAATTTAAATGTTCATAAATAATTCATGCATGACTAACAAAAGAGAAATTGTAAGTACAATTATAAGTGTATACTTGCATGAAGATATTGTACTCTGCTCTGAAGTATTCTTTGTTGGTTTTAATATGACTAATGCAATGCAAACATGCTCTGAGCCAAGTTCTCCTTTCACTTATGCCAGAGCAATCCAGGGAAGTCAAAGGGGTTGTAGAGGTGTAAATAGGGTGACCAAACAGGAAGTGTGAAAAATTGGGACGGGGGTAAGGGGTAATAAGCGCCTATATAAGATACAGCCCCAAATATCAGGACTATCCCTATAAAATCGGGACATCTGGTCACTCTAGGTGTAAATGAGAGCTGAGTTTGTGCCACTGTATTATATATGCATATAAGTAATTGTGCATGCCAGTGGACGTCTTGTTGTTTTAGAAGTTCCTTTAGTGTTCTGTTAATATTTCCATTCTCAACCTATTCATGAGGAATTTAAAACTTGTCCATAAAATGTGCTCTGGAATAAGACTAGGCATACAGGGACCCAGTCTATGAACACGGTGTTTTGTTTTTTAAATTATTTAAATTGGTATTTCCAATAACAGGAGGGTGATAACATGGTTGTGTGAAGAACTGATTCTTTTCCACGCACTTTGCTGCTCTAAAATGCTGTCGACATGAGTATAGACATTTTGTTAAGCCAGTCAGCACCTCTGGACGGTTCACTTTTAAATGAAATCATCTGTCTTCCTGTGGTTGATATATTTGGGTTTTTTAAAAAAGCTTATACCATGTGTTTGTTCCTGGGGCAGGTAGGGGTTACAGTGTCCATTGCATATAGAGATTATACTACACATACAAAACAATGTGAAGGAAAATTTGTGGTTCTCTTGAAACGTACCATCTCTAGTGATAAAATATGGGGGATGTGGATTTTTAGGTCATTTAGTTTCATCTTATTGAAACACTATGACAGGGAAATACAAAAAAATTCTTAAGGTTTTTACACAGCATCTATACTTCTAGATTGGATGCCCCAATGTGATTGACTTGTAATCCAGTTCTGCATAACTAATCTATCTTTTCTGGTGTCTGGTAAAGCTGTGTTCATATATCCTCACAATCATTGGCATGCTGAATTTATCCAGTTGCTTGAGGAAGCCAGTAGAAAGCTGGCGCTCCCCAGACTGCAAGAAGATTAAATTATTAGAATCTTACTCCTACAAATGGGTGTGCATGGATGGATTCTTGCAACCACCCAGATTCCTGTTCACTTCAATGGGACTTTGAACTGGCATCAGTGTTCACCTGGACAGATCCCTTTGCAAGGTCCGGGCTTAAGGGACCAGACCTGCAAGTACTTAGAATAACTTTAATCATATGAGCAGTTCCACTAGTAAATGTTCCACTAGTGTAAATGAAATCAGTCCTCAGTGAGACTTCTCACATGTGTAATGTTGCTTATGCACTTACAAGATCAGGCCCTCAGAGCCTCCAACTGATTCCCATCATCTAAATCTGAAGATCTTTTTAATGCCTCAATAACAAAATATTGGTCAGATCTCTCTCTCTGTTTATGTATTTTGGTAAAGGCATACATGCAATCCATCTCTGTATGTGTGTGTTTTTGTCGGGGTTAATTCACTGTGCTACAGATCTGTAAAGAACAATTAAATTGGAAATTATAAAATTTCAAGGGGATTGGTCACCTTGCAAATGAGTATAAATAAAATACTAACTAACACAGGTGTTCTTCGTGTGCTTGTCAGGCTTTACAACTGCTAGGAGGAGAAGAGAAAAAGCAGAGCCATTTGCTAATCCTTCCCTTTTGTTGCTTAAGGGAAATTTCAGTATAAAGTAGCAATTTCCATATCATTTGAATGGCAGTTGCAACCCATTGATGTTTAAAACTAAAATGTGCAACTACTATAATCAGCGAAATGTATGCAAATGTCTCTTCCTTTAAATGTAGCTCTTTGCTCCTTTGCCATCTCAAAAATATCTTGGCATTAAGTTTAGAATGGAAAATTTATGAAGACACTTAAAAAAACCCAACCCCCCTTCTTTAGAAACACAGTTTGTTTAAATGTAAGCAATTCATGCAGTCACAAATGTCATTGGTTTAAATGAAGTGAAAGAACAGACCTCAACATATGCTATGGACTGTTTTATTGCTCTTTGAGGTAGGGTTTTTTTTTATATTCTGCTCACACTGCCCAATCCAATGACACCTTGATTAGGCCATGTGAGTGTTACTGTGATACCAGGTTTCAGAGTAGCAGCCGTGTTAGTCGGTATTCGCAAAAAGAAAAGGAGTACTTGTGGCACCTTAGAGACTAACCAGTTTATTTGAGCATAAGCTTTCCTGAGTTACAGCTCACTTCATCGGATGCATTCAGTGGAAAATACAGTGGGGAGAGCTCTATGTATATAAATCTCCCCACTGTATTTTCCACTGAATGCATCCGATGAAGTGAGCTGTAGCTCACGAAAGCTTATGCTCAAATAAATTGTTAGTCTCTAAAGTGCCACAAGTACTTCTTTTCTTTTTACTGTGATACCAGTAATTATTTAATAATAATAGAAATGAATAACAGACTGTCAATTTGGTTTTAAGCTAATACCGTGTTGCAGTTCCATATAGGACACTGGACAATAAGTTTGTAGGTACCAATGTCCACAGACACTGCCATTGCTTTGTGTTTTAAAACCGTTCCCCTGAGGGCTTTTTGTTTGTGAAAATGGCACAATGGTGTTGAATGCAGAGCTTAATTTATAATTCACATTACTGAGTTGAACAATGAAAACACAGTGGTGACACTTTCCCTGGCTTGGTCCTGCTGGCTTAACTAGAGCTGGTCAGAATGATTTTCTGACAGAAAATATCCTTTTTGCAAAATCAAATTTTCTTCAGGAAAATTTCAATTTTCCATCAGGGAAAATTGAATTATAGCTCCCAGACTGCCCTGCCTGGAGGGCTCTTGTCAGTTTCACTTTATGCCTGCAAGGAAAAGTGAAACTGAGGAAAATCTTCTGGGCAGGCATGGGGGAGCCACAGTCAGGCTGGGAGGCTGTAGGCCTCAGCTGTCTGGCAGCTAAGCTAGCAAGGAGAGCTCATTTTCAGAAGTGATTTACACATTTAGAGCACAGATACTCAATGGTATTTAGAAGTATAATTCTCAGTGAGGTCAATGGGAGTTAGGTACCTAAATACCTTTTAGGGTCTGGACCTTAGGATCCTAAGTCTCAGTGAAAGTCATCTCAGCGCTTTTCAATATTTTACCTGAAGTTTATACTACTCCGCTTCAAAAACCAAGAAGCTCACATTGTGCACAAAGTAACTAACCAGCAGCTGTGACATAAAGGTAAAGAGCAATGTGTGTATGACCTACCTGGTTCATGATGCAAATTATGTAAGGTGCAAAAAACAAATAAGCACAATAAAACATCATTCAAAGTTGTACTTTATCTGGGACTGCAAGGATTGCAGACAAAACTTAATATAAGTACTTATTGTTATATTCAGTAAACATAGATAATTCCCCTGGAAACCATGCATCCCAAAACTCCCATGTGGGCCCAATCCTGCTCCCCATCAAGCCAAGAGGAGTTTTTGCTATTGTCTTTGGTGGGAACAGGATCAACTTTTACATTCCTCGTGTGGGAAAGACAGTTTGGGGACCAGAGTACCAAGAATGCTTAAGGAGAAAATACACCATGTTCTGAAAACTATATCTAGAGTAATACGTCATCATAACCACTGTCTAATTAGTACATAGCATTAGGAAAAAATATAGGATGGAAGTAAGATCTTAGAGAGAGATAAATCCCATACTTTGCCATTTACACCTCCCAGGAGAATGCTGTGTTTACACTATTTATTTTAAATGTGAGAACTTTATGTCAGATCAAGCCATTAGCAACTCTCCAGGGAACACACAGTAAAACGCTCAGCAACGCTCTGGTCACTGTGAAGAAATACAGTTTCTACACTCTCACATTTCATCACAGGAAGAAAGCGACAAGAAGAAATTAGCAAGAGGCAGAGAGAGAGAAGAGAAACAGACAACCTAGCAGGAAAGGAAACAGCTGGGTTTCTCCAGCCTATTCATGTGTGACTGTAGATGACAAATCAGGAAAGCAAAACTGGCATGCACTCTGGGCGCTTGCACTCCCACAAAATCATACTGTGCTGTTAAGTCGTGACAAACATTGTGATGTGAATCATAAACAATGATGATCATTGCCTGAGGAAACTGATAGGAAGGATGGGCTCCAACCGCAACATTTAGATCCAGACTTTCCTAGTATTTCAAGTCTGTTTGGATCTGAGGTTTTGGGCTGGAACATTATAAGGATAGGAAATAGCCTAGGTGCAGTCACAAATTTCATAGCTTTCTCTAGAGTTTGAGGGTGTTGGTCCCTATCTGTAATTATTCTGCTACCACCAGCATTAAGCACATAGATTTTAACTTCTTTTTTAGGAGTTTTGAAGTATAAATGGGAGTACATTCTTGCTCACAAGCACGTGGTTAAATGGATCACTAAATTTAGGGACTCTGAGAGGTGGGAATTTTCCTCCAAGCCCCAGTGGTGAAGTTTATTCCCTTGGTCAAGATAGGTGGGAACATTCCATAGTCAGTTTTGTATGATTAGATTTCGTATGGTTAGATCTCCTCACCATTTTGGAATTGCTGACTAGTTGGTGCCTTGGAAAGAAGTTTAATTATTTAGTATAAATATACACTATGGGTCAAATTTTAAATATGGCTGCAACAGTGAGTCTGGAAAAACACACGTTTGCTTCTGTGAACAGGCTTACGTGTGCTAAACTACCAGTTTGTGTGCACAGTCACCCAGTTTGTGTGGGCAAATGCCCATTGGTTTATGCAAATGCAGGTTTTTGTGGGTGCATCTGTTGTCTCCAATTTTGAAAAGCTGGCCGCATGCAAATAAATGCACTGCATATATAAGTCCTTCTCTATCCTGCAGGCCTGACGAAGTTGGCCTTGTAATGATCCTTCCCGCTTCCACGCCTGTACCATCAAACACTGAAGAGGAAGAGAGGAGCACTTTGTAAGAAGGGGAGGGGAAGTGTCTTAAGTGGCGGTGAGCAAAAGGAGTGGTGATCTAGGCAACCCTGAGTATAAGGGGAGATGCCCATGAGACAATGGGCTGTGCTATGAAAGTGAAAAACTTTCATCTAGCTCATAATTAGATGTCAGATGCTGTTACCGTGGAAGCTAATGGCAGAACTCCTACTGTCAAGGTATCTCCTCATCATTTCAATTTGGTTTCCACCTTTGCCTAATGAATTCTAAGTGTAGTTTCAGAGTCCCCAGCCGTAGATGATAGAAGTGTGGAATGATCCGCTAGGGGGAAAGAAAAAGTAATTTGGTGCTGGGCAGATTACTAGGGATTCAGCTTGTGGAAATCATTAACAGGTGGCAGCGTGGACAGAAAAACCCACTAAAACTGTAAATGCACCACTTAGATGGTTTTGGAGCTAAGGGCTGGAACTTCCTTTTTCAAAGCTTCTATCAGGAGCTCCCAGTGGGAGATGACAATGTTCAGCCACCCAGCAGGACTGACTCTGAGGCCCACTGAAGTCATTTCTGTAGCTTAGAGACCTGAGACACCAAGGCTGGGGTGAATTTTTTACTGTTTACACAGACCCATACCTCTTTGCTATATGTTCCCTAGTAGCCACCCTGAATAGTGGCTCTGAATGTTCACCACTTCATTGACTTCAGCAGGGTCAGGATTTCATCCAGGAATCCCAACATGTCATTCCTATGTGCAGCTCCAATTGTTTCTATTTCCAGAAAAAGTCACTTTTTTTTTTTTCAGTTCATAAACCACTGACGAGGTTTTCACCATCAGGGTCCCAGCCTTCAGCAATAAATAGCCAAGAAATAATGGTTAATCACTAATAATGGATTATTAGTTCACGGCCTCCGGCGAACCTGAAATCATTAACAGTCTGCTCACTGTGCTAACGACTGATTTTTACTAGAGGGTATAATTTAATATATGGTAACTTTCATGCTTAATTATACTTCTTCTGGAGGAATTGATTTTTTTTCTGCATACATTTATTTAAGAATGTTGGAAGCTGAATGATTTTGTCTGCATGCTACACCAGGCTAAGCATTAAACCAGGATAATTTGTCTGAGATTTCAGTACAGAGATGGGTATTTGCTTCTTTGCTGTTTCGTTCAATAATTCCATCTTCAAGTGTTTGAAAAATAACTAATGGAGATGAATTACTGACATTTTTAAAGTGACAACATTTCATGCCTCATTGTGTCTCACCACGCCTTTCTGGGGGAGGTGAAAAACCAAGGTCCTGATGAATGGGGTCATTGTCCCATGGAACTTTGCATATGGACAAGGTTGTTAAACCAACGTCCTGGCAAAATTCCAATTTGGATCACTAGAGTTTACCCACCTAAACATCCCCACTACTTTCAGTTGGATACATTGTTCTTCATTTCCTGCCCTAGACTGTTGTGGAATGTTGCCAAACGCTGTGAAAAAATTACCATGACTCAGCCCAGAGTGGGCTGCATTTCAGTGCTGGGTGAAGCGATTGCTCTATGTATAGAATGGGGCTTTCAAAAGTGCTCAGCATTAGCCTCTGTTCCCACTGAAGTCAATGGAAATTTGACCGTTGACTTTAATGGGAGCAGAGTTAGGCCAGTGCTGAATGCTTTTGAAAATCCCACCTAGAGTTGATATGTAATGCTCGTAAAGCACTTTGGGGTCCATTTGGATGAAAGGGGTTATGCATGTACGATCCTTTTCATTGGCATCCCGAACCCATTCCTGTATCACTGAAAGCATATTATAACATTGTCAATCCTAATAATTTTTTAAGATGGCAGCTGATTGACGATGCTAATAAAAATAAATTTGATTTTCTCCATGTAAGCGCCAGTGTCCCCTTCGTGGAGATTAAAAATTTCCCTATATTGTTTTCAACTCCAAAGAGCAAGCAAAGGATAATCTCCTGCTTGAATACACTGATACTGTTTCAATCCACTAATAGGATTGCCATAGAATTTTGACTTCACAAGCAGTGGAAGAGGATAATCCTGTTTGTTCGGCCATCCAGAACACTGATGATCTGAGATAATCAGAGTAGAGGGGGGAGGCGGAAGGGGATATATGAACAGCTCTGTTCTCACCAACACCAGTTTGCCTTGATACCGTCTAATGGGATGAACCTCCTAAGGTGCCACAAGTACTCCTTTTCTCCTAGCTTTGTGGCATTTATTGCTCCCATGACTGCAGCTCTGTTTTACAGCACAGGCACAAGGGAAGCCATCCAAACATATCACAGCATCCCTCCCAATGCAAGCTGTTTAGAAACCCGTCAGTAGGGGAGAAAACTGGTTGAGTAACACTCAGATGTTGCAAAATGATTGGGTCTCTCTTGAGTAACTATAAATAGCTTTTTTTAAGGCCAGATTTAACAAATGTAAATATCCAGGACAGGACCAGTTCAGCACCCAACCAGCTGGCTATGTGCAGGATCAGACACCTTGATTTTCAGGCTCATGCTGAGTATTTGCACACGTAAGTTAGGTCTCTACAAATGTACATCTTCAGAAATCGGTCCCTTGCAACACTCTCTGTGGTGATTTTGGTGTGTGTGTTTTGAAATGCGCTCTCATGAGGTTTCTTGAGAAAGGGAGTTTCTTTTTCTGGTCATGCAATCATTAGGACTTTGACTCCTAATATTATATCCCAGTCACTTGGCATTTAACCTATTAGATAAGGTTACTGGGATATGCTACGGCTCCACTTCTGCTTGATCTATACTGTCATGCAAATTTAACAGTTGTTAGCTTTCCATCTCAGAAATGTTTGGTAACATTAACTCTTGCAGCTGACACACACTCTGTGGATTAACTTCAAATAACTGTGTCAGTCTGAGAGCTTTATCTTCTGACCTCTGAGCTGTCACAGTTCATAATGACAGGTTTATAGGGTTTGGCAGGCTGGCAACAACGGCTGTGCGGTAAGCCCTTTAGGTTTTGTAACTAAAGCACCGTAGCTGGAGACAGAGAAACTCTTCACCATGGTGACACTGACAAATATTGAACCCAGCAAATGATTCATGGGCCCCAGTATAATTCTTTCTTTAATGAATATTTCACAAGATACTAACTTTATTTTTAACTTCCAAATGTGAATGGACAGGGGAGAGAATCCAAAGAACAGCATGAGGCCATGTAACATTGATAAGCCCTAGTGGCTGTGAGCTTGTTTTAAAAAAATAAAAGGTTTTGCTCCCTATTCTGGGTCCCACACGTGGCTCTCATGGTTCTTTCATATCTTTTATGTGCACAATTAAAGAAATGGGCTTTGAAAAGTAACACTCTAGCTTTAGTTTTCTTCTTCCCCCTTTTTCATTCCAATACTGTCCTCTCAGGCTCGGTAAATCCTTCGTGACTCGTTGTACAGAGGGTGATGTCTTGTGCCAAAGCCCCAGTGCAGGGTGATGTGGCACATCAGTCCCTTTTGGATATTTGGTAGTACACTCTCCGTGCCCCAAGCTGAGGGGCAAGCCCTGCAGCCACTGTGAGCACCAGACTCTACAGCCTCGGTGCAATAGGGAGGTAGGAGGGTAACCTGGCTGTATCCGGTTTCTCAGACGTAATGGCTGGGGTCAGTCTACGAGAATGCTATTGGCCTGTCGATCCCACTGGCTGGAGTTCAGTCCCGTCATCAGTAGTTGCATTGGGGCCCATCTACTCTCTCCACCTGCCATCCTGCTGAAGCGGTTGCCTCATGGTTGGCTACCCTGACCTTCCTGCCACAGCCAGCTAACGGGGTGCTGCCTCCAGCCCACTCTGAGCATTGGTGGATGGACTGATCGGTCACTGTTTTGAACATGTCCTTTGGTATATGGGGCCTAACTCTGCTTTCCTAGCGCCCAAAGTTCCCAATAACACTGAAACATGAACAGTGCCATCTCCCAGCTCTCTCAGTGCCCAGTCAAAATCAGCCCCTGGGTGAAAAGCAGCTGACTAAAGCTGAGCCCAGGTAAGACTGAAGGGTTGCTGGTAGGAGAGTGCAATACTTTGAGGAACTTGCCTCTTCTATACCTTCTCCCACCCTTCTTTTGAGACCATCTGCCCTCAGCTTGTAGTCACTCCACAGCCTTGCGGTTCTTTGGACTCCTCAGTGCTATTGGGTGTCCAAATAGCAATGGCTGCAAACCCTCTCCCCCTCCCCACTGGCACCCCCCAAATCTTCCACGTACACCTGGCTATAAGATTGCAGCCTCATCCAATCAGATACAGACCGGGCCATCTGGGTCCATGCATTCAGGACTTCCAACATTATTGGTGCCGTTCACAGTGTTTAAGAATGGAACCACATGCCCCCCAAAAGGTTCAAATTGATACAAGCACAGTGGCCCCTCTACTTAGCAACACACATCACAAAACCATATCACTTGGGTGAACTGCCTTCTGCACAGGTTTCCCATTGACTATAGAGTCCACTTGGAGGCCTCTGGCCTGATAGTCAAAGTCCTCCAGGGTACTGGGCCTAGCTACCTGAGAGCTCACCCCTCTTTCTCCACAACCATGAACTCCCACTACATTCTGCTGGAACAATGCCATTGTTAACCACCAGGGGTCTTGTGCGTGCAGTAACCAGAACTGAGGCAGGAAGTACATCTCTAGCAGCTGACTGTGGAACTGACTCTTGAGATAATAATGACTACAGAGCTCAGCATTTTGAGGGCTAGATGTAAAACTCAGTTCTACAATTTAGCTTTCCCCCAATAATTTCTTCACACACAAACTTGAACAAGCCAGCAACTAAACATCCTGTAAACTAACCAAGCTATTCTTCCTTGAGGGTGGGAAAAAGAGAATCTTATTTCTATCTTAAAGTTTTATATGATTGCTCATCATTGCACCGTAGTGTCTGATGGTCTTCCATATAAAATCAATGGCAATTGTGAAGTCCCTAGTCAATTTTATGGAATCTCTGGCACTTTCTTTCCCCCTCTGCTCCTCCCCCGCCCCGCACCCCATTTTAAGTATTTCAGAAGTGCTCCAATACCACCCTGTAAGTAACTAGGTACAGTAAAATCCTACATTAGAAAAAATTCTTACGTGTGTTTCTATAATATTACCATAGTTTTCTGAAACTGTTTTCAAGTCCAATTTACTTTTCACTGTTTGTTGTTTTTACTTTCTGAATTTCTTTTCACTTGGACAATGGCCAGTCAGTTTCACTGCTCTTTATTATCAGTTTCTAGTCCATTTTCTGTGACACTCTTTGCCAGAGGAGGTTGTGAAGGCCAAGATTATAACAGGATTCAACAAAGAACTAGATAAATTCATGGGGGATAAGTCCATCAATGGCTATTAGCCAAGATGGGCAGGGAAGGTGTCCCTAGCTTTTGTTTGCCAGAAGCTAGGAATGGACAACAGGGGATGGATCACTTGATGATTACCTGTTTTGTTCATTCCCTCTGGGGCACTTGGCATTGGCCCCTGTCTGAAGTCAGGATACTGGGCTAGCTGGAACTTTGGTCTGACCCAGTATGGCTGTTCTTATGTTCTCTTTCTGGTTTTCATCCACTAGCACAATGCTGAAAATATTGTCTCCCAAAATGCTGCAAGTGCATATTTATTTGTTTAAATAAAAAATCTTTCTGAGTTTATTTGAAGTGTCATGGAAACATTTTTGTCAGTCCTAGGTTTTTGTTTGTTGGTTCATTTTATTAAAACTCTGGGACAGATTTGACCTGACTAACCCTTGAAGGAGCCATCATCTTGATTGCATGATAGCAGAGGTTTATTTTTCTTTCCAAAGTGTTCTTTGGATTTCCCTCACAGAAAATAGTGACTGAACCATGTAGATGTGGGCCATGGGTCCTCTGAATCATTGGAGGATAAGCTCAAAGGATATCTTGTGTGATTAATCTTGACAGCTTCAGTGGGACATCACTTGTGGACTTTGTTCCTCCCGCTCTTCTATGGACTGTGTTTAAAAACCCTGTATTTTTTATTGGTCAGTTACACAAAGCAGAGGGCTGCATGAGTGACCTCCTCCACTAGTACAAGGGGGTTAATGTTGGTCAAAGTTCAAATCAATCAAAAGGTCAAGCTTGTATAAGGGGCCATTATCAGAGCAATATATGATAGGTGAGAAGACAGCTCCAAAAACTCATTCTCAGAAGCTGAAATAGAACCAGCCAAGCTGCAGAAAAAGCTGCAACCATCTACAGACCTTTTTGGTGCTTGAAGTCCTTGGTGATAGGCGGAATTACCTGTGAGTTCAATAAGGGAGGACTGGCCCCTGATGTGTAAAGTTCTTGGCCTCTCTCCTGGAGAGAGATTACCGGTTAGTAATGGAGTTAAATCTAGGTGTCACTTCATTTGCCTGAATTTCTCTAAGGTTTTGAGGCAAGCAGTGGAATAGGCTTTTAAAGGGGTATGTGGCTTTTTTGTTGTGGCAGTTTCTCATTGAGGGATGTAGCTGAACATAGCTGTTGAGGTCATTCGCAGCATAGCACTGAATCTCTATTGTTGTCTTTGTTCATATGTAGAGCTAGGCAATTTATTTTTAATTTTTTTTTTTGGTCAAATGGTAAATTCACTGGAAAGCTCAGATTCAGAGCAACCAAAACTATTCACGAATTCAGGTTCAATTTGGTGAATAGTTTTGGATGCATAAAACTGAAGAAACCCCCTCTGAAAAAGTTGAAACAGTTCATTTTTGACATTTCTGAAACAAACTATTTCATTTTGAAATGTTGTTTCCAATCAATTTTTTTGTTTAGAAAATATCGATTTGAACCAACCCCAACAAAATATTTTTGGGTCTTGCTTCCACAAGAAAAAAATTTAAAAAATCAGGGTTGGTTTGAAACCAACCAATTTTGTTTGGATTTGTTTTGGTTAGGCCACCCAACCAAAAAACAATTTTTTGCTCATCGATATTCATATGGAATTAGTTATGAGAAAGAGATGCTCAAAACCTCCAGCAAATGAGGCAAAAAACATTGGAAACTGATTCAGCCTGAAAACCAGAGGTGGCAGGTGAGGGGAGAGGGGATTTGAATCCATTCTGAAATATACAGCACTGTTGTATTTAAGATGAATATGTAAGATGTTGTAGCATTGCCACACATTAAAAAAATAATGATTTAGAACCCAAGAAATCACAAGATTGGCTTTAAAATCATGAGATTTTTTTTCTTTAAATGTTGGGTGCTTTTTATTTGCCTTCTGGTTTTTGACTCTTTAGGCACCATGTTTTCCAGCTTTTCTCTACATCCATGAAGAGGGGTGGGGTTTTTTGCTCCCCTCGCCCTCTCCCCAAAAGGCAAGATTCTCACATTATCACACAACCCCAGGAGCTGGAACTGGCAAAGAAACACCAACTAGCACGGAACTCATGATAAAATGATGAGCCCTGGCAACACTGAGCTTTATACAGAAACACAGGGCCAGGGACTGAGGTCCCTTTTGTCTGTTCCTCCACTTCTCAATCTAGGCACTTAGCAGAACCCCTTGGCTACATAGTCTGAGCAAAAAGAAAAGGAGTACTTGTGGCACCTTAGAGACTAACCAATTTATTTGAGCATAAGCTTTCGTGAGCTACAGCTCACTTGCTCAAATAAATTGGTTAGTCTCTAAGGTGCCACAAGTACTCCTTTTCTTTTTGCGAATACAGACTAACACAGCTGTTACTCTGAAAATAGTCTGAGCACTTAGGCAGTTGAACTGTGTCCTTCAGGTCAATGCAGGTGTGCTTAATTAAGGACTGATTAACATCTGAGGCCCCCTAGGGACTAATCTGCATAGGGAGAACTGCTTTACAGGAGGGATTAGGAGGAGAGCAATAAAGGCTTTTATCAATCTATTTTCCTTTATTAGTGGGGTTGAAGGCAAGAATTCCCAAGAGTCTGCCCCACCCAATCCACAGAACTGGAACCAATGAAAAACCTTTCCGGGAGATGGGCGAAGACAGAATTTCCCCTGTCCAGACGTGCAGGCTATCCCTTTGTGCACAAATACATAGGGACGAATGGGCTTTGGACAAAGGTTAGGCCCTGATGTCACCAGGAGCTGCAGGTGTTTCTGCACCTCTCGGGTTTGGGTCTTGCAGCCATTATGGGATTAACTCTACAGTCCACCTGAGAATGGCTTGTGGTGGTGGTGGTGTTTGTTAAAGAGGACTTTCTTATGGTATAGTCAGGTCTTTGAGAAATGATGGAGGGCATCACCAAGGCATTAGAAATCCCATTAGGCACCTGGCTGTGCTTTCATACACTTGCAGGTGGTGGACTTTTTTATTTTAATCAGGGGAAATAGTCCCAAAGGGCCAAATACGTAAAGAACCCGTGGACTGATCTGTCCAAATTCCCTATTATTGACACAGCAAGGAAGTTTTTAATATTCTGAAATATAAGATTAGATTTCTTATATTTTACACATGTTCGTAATTTATCCAGGACCAAACCGCCAATCTGACTGAGGGCCAGATTCTGCAACTTTAACTCCCATGGAGTAGTGCCTTACTTGGCACGTAATCCTACCGGCTGATTGCTGTGGGAATACTCATCAAGTACGGCAATAGTCAACATGAGCCAAGGTGGCAGACTCGGCTCCAGCCCTTGCTATTCATTTAAAGTCCTTGCATTTTAATTTGAGTTTTGCCTGAGGAAGGACCAGCTGCACCCCGCAGATCCGTGCGTGGAGCCTCACTCATGTGAAAGGGAGCCAATTGCCTCCCTTGTAAGGCGTACCCCCTGCAGGGCCGCTGATCCGCCACAGGGGAACAGGTGGGAGTGGGGTTGGGTCAAAGGATTTCCAATTCTGTGGGAAATATACTCCAGCTTGGGGTTGTATTACCTTCTGGACGGGGTTCCCTTCCCCCCTCCAGGGTGGTTTCCTGCACAGCGGCCCTACATCAGCGTGCATTGCATTTAACAAGCAGCAATAATAGTTCATAACAATATCAAGCTCTCTGGCTACCCAGCTCTGCAAAAATGCCCGCTCCCACATGGTGCATTCCAGGCGCCGACGGGTTTTCCGCCTCACACTGTCTTTGCTGCTTCTCAGAATGGTCTGTGATACTTTGTGCAAAGGACGCTGTAGTAAAGTGGTCATGCTAGGGCTAGCTGGGCTAACCGAAGAGTTCCATGCTCCACCCCTCCCTTTACTTCCAGTTTAATCGGTTTACTGCCATCCCGCCTACTCTGTTCTGATGCAGTTAAATACAGCAAGTTCCCAGCCTGCAGTCTTGTGAGTAGACCTCTTTTTATTATACTGAGCAGTCTCTTTACAAAAGGAGCAAATATGTTTGATCGTCATGAGAGCGTGTGGTATTCTGTTTACTGGCTCCGGTTCTCTTGTACAGTCAAGCTGTGCTCAGCACAGGAACTAAAAGGTATGGCCTTTATCTCACCTTTGCACTTCCCATATACTGGGGCCTCAGAGCTGTTCTAAGCTTGCACTTGATTGCCTGTGACGCGCTTTCTCTGAGGGCTAGGTCTCCTTCCCCAGCAGCGTATTGCAGCCGAGAATTGGGCCCCTCTTTTTCTAAGCTCTGATTCATGTAACCACATGGATTGGCTTTTTTAAAAGCAATGCACTTCTTTGCAAAATCATCAGTCGCCAGATATCTCCTAAATAGCTGTACTTTAGTCAGAGGTTAAATCTGTGTCAAAACAGTCACTGATAAGAATTTGTATTACTCTTTAAAACCTCCCCAGGTTCCTTCAGCTTTTTCCACTGATAACTTCTCTCATGAAAGTTTTATAGTTTGCAGAGGGCTTGACACCAGCTCAGTCCCTGATCTACTGATTAATGTTTTTAATGATTAACAGTTGCAATGTCTCTGCACTTCCAAGTGACATGGATCACATCTGCCAGACAAGTAATAGCCCAGTGTATTAATACAGTCATAAGCATTGAATTCTAGTGGATTGAATTCTAGCCTGAGCTGTAACGTCTGGATCCAAATCCAAATTTTCCCAAAGTCTAGAGGTATTCAGCTCCCAGGCTTTGGTTTGGGCCCAACCATAAACTCATAGGAACAGAGACTCATGGGACTTTGGGGGAATTCCAGGATCTTGCACTTTGGCAGGAATCCCGGAGGATAGAAAGAATGGAAAGGTTCAAATATGGGTGTGTGGCTTCCTTTTTTAATTGCTCTTCAGTCCTAGCCTTGGTTGCCTTAACTGTTGGAGGGTCATGCTCTAAATTAGTACTGGATGCTCATTTTGGAGGGAAATTGCAGTGAAGAATGCTTTAAAAATGCTCAAGAGATCAATTAGATTAAATAGATTAATAGATTTACAGAGATTTAAGGCCAAAAGGGACCATTATAATCATCTAGTCTGGCCTCCTGCACAACACAGGGCAGCAGCTATCGGGTGATAGACTGAATAAAAAGCGTGCTTTCTTTTGTTTTTAAAAGCACTGAAAGCTGCATAGTGCAGTGTGTGAGTATGCTAGGCTGGAGACCTGCATTACAACTCTGATGTTAGCTGAAGACAGGTTTCAGAGTAGCAGCCGTGTTAGTCTGTATCCGCAAAAAGAAAAGGAGGACTTGTGGCACCTTGGAGACTAACACATTTATTTGAGTATAAGCTTTCGTGAGCTACAGCTCACTTCATCGGAAAGTGAGCTGTAGCTCACGAAAGCTTATGCTCAAATAAATTGGTTAGTCTCTAAGGTGCCACAAGTACTCCTTTTCTGTTAGCTGAAGAGTAATTCATCATTTCCAACTCATTCCGGATCATCATTACCAGCACTGACCAGAGATAGGGAATGCAAACACTGGTTATTTTATTTTTACTGTTTATTACTTGTATTGCTTAAGAATCCCAGTCATGGACCAGGACTCACTGTGTGAGGTGCTGTACAAACACAGACCAAAAAGACATTTCCTCCCCCAGGAGCTTACTATCTAAGTAATGCAGGGGGAGGGAGGATGGGTATTAAGCTTCTGTTTGTTTCCTTTTTTGGACACAGGAGAGGCCCTGGGAAGTACCATAAGATCACATACATTCATTACTTACAAAATAATCTCGAGAAGGTTTTTAGTGCTGACATCACATATGAAAAGCTGCGTCCTCACTGCACTCATTTAACCTTGTGATGTTGAAGTTTCATTTCTTTTTCCCCATTTTGTGGCTGGTAAGTGAAAGCAGATGATAGCCTCAGTCTAAACTTTAGCTGCTGTTGGTTCCATGTCACTGGCTGGCTTGATTAGCAATAAATTCTTGTCAGGGCAAGACAAGCCCAGAGAGTGTTGCAGATCAGGACTGAAATGCACAAGTGTAGATACGAAGCTTTAAATCCCTGATCAACATTAGATAAAGCCAACTGAAAGTGTGATGCTTGCTATATACTATCTACTTGTCATTTGGCTAGCGTCAAAAACACATGGAGTGGCTGGTTTTGTCCATTAGTTGTATTTAACTATAGTATAGTTGAGTTCCTCTGCTCTCCTCTTAAGACTGACATAAACACTGTATTTTAAATACCCTTTAAAAACTGTGTAGGTAACACGTTAAAGTAGAATAATTACAACACTACTACGGTAATGAACAAAAATATATGTATATTGTGTATATATATTATAATAAATTATATGTATAATATGTATATTATATAGAAAGAAAAGAGAGATTGATAGGCTTTTCAAGACCTAGGAGGACTAACATCATTCATAATACTAAATGATACTGTGCACTCCTGTAGTGGTAATTAGTAGTTCACAGTTGCTGCCTGAGTAAGAAGGAAGCTTTGAGATTACCACAGCTTTATGATTAATATATGCTATGTATCCTGGCATTTTAATCAGCTGATGGAACTCAGCTCTGCATAGAAACTGATGCCAGGATACGATCCTTTGTGTCTGACTGAGCCTAAAACATGAGGATGATTTTAGATAAAATATTTACAAGACATTACAGTCTTGGATTGTAGAAATCATGCCTCAGTAAGCCAATTTCTCTTCCTTTTACTGTATCCGTGGATCATGCTTTCTCATGTAAAAATAAGTACTCAAATTACTACTTCAAAACTGCTAGCTTTGGAATGTCCTTTTATGTCAATTTCAGATCAGCGATTTATTTAAGCTCCATTTTTCTGGGCACACTGAGGATCTCGCCTCGAGGCATCCAAAGAGGCTGTTAGCGGATTTGTTGCCAATCTCAGACAATGTTTGTAGTTATAGTTTCCAGCAGGGTGAGCTATCTTGCCCCACAGTCTGGAAAAAGGAGGAACAGAGAGGTGAAATACAGCTGCTTCTGAGGACAAATGAGGAGCAAGTGGCCCAGTGCTACCTCAGCCAATCCCCAGGCACTTCAGCTCACCAGTGTACTCACAGTCCTTTCTCATGGTGATGCTAGTTTCTGAGCTTTCCATTTCTGGGTCTGGCTAGGGAAGGAGCTTGGATGCTGAAAACCTAAGCCAAATGTAAACTACAAGGGCAGCTGGCTCCGCTTGTACACAGGCTTTATTTCTGAGAGGAGTCAGCTTGCCATGTGTATATGGTGATGACTTTTCCTGCTTTTCTTTTTCTAAGAGTTCATTAGAACAAGCCAGAAAATGGGGGACATTTTGTGAACCTTGTCTAGATTGTTAAGGCCAGAAGGGACCATCATCACACCTTGTAGTCTCACCTCCTGTACATCACGGGCCCTGGAATTTCATACAGTTACTGAGCCCCATCGCTTATGTTATGAAAGCGATTATATGACACAGTTATCTGTGATAGCAGGGGACTGAATTCATTGACCCAGGGGGTCCCTTCCAGTCCTCTGTTCTTGTATCTTTGACTAAACCCTATTTTTGATACCCCAAAATTGTCCTTTTTCATCAAAAATATTTGCATGTTGCCATTTTTCGACCCGTTTGGCATTGTAGGAATGCTGGCAGTTGTATTACAGGAACATACAATTCCTGAAATGTTTCTCATTGCTGGTAACAGGCTGATGAGAATCAAGAAGGTATGCATCCGATGAAGTGAGCTGTAGCTCACGAAAGCTCATGCTCAAATAAACTGGTTAGTCTCTAAGGTGCCACAAGTACTCCTTTTCTTTTTACGAATACAGACTAACACGGCTGTTACTCTGAAAGAAGGTTACAGTATTCTGTCTCCAGTCTGTGTTTTTGAAACGGTAGGTGCAGCCACAAGTAGGATCGAATCTGATCCCCACCAGTTCATTTTTGACATAACATATTCCTTTGCCTCATCAGGCTAAAAATGAAAATGAGAGAATCTTAAAGGTAAACCGCAAAGGATTTTGAAAAACTTAGGCCGGTGCCATCATTCCCCTTCCCCTTCATTATGATGTATAGGGAGGGCGTGACATTTGTAAGGGATTTTTTTCCTGCTTGTTTTTTAACTTAGAAATATCAGGAATGGTAACTTGTTTTTTTGTGTGTGTTTTTATTTTGTTTTGTGGTTTATTTTGCTTTTTGCTGGTGGCGTTGTTGGGGATCTTATTGTTATCGCTCATATCATAATTGAACGGGAACGTGTATTTGGCTCTTTAACCAAGATGACTTTTCTCCAACGTGTTAAGCAGTCATTGAAGTGTTTGACTAAAAATCCCTTCATCTGCTCCCTTTCACTCTCCTGGTTTTTATCATTTTCTTAATACTTTAGTTACTTGAAGCCTGCAGCTGAGATAGGACCTGAATGTAAAAAACAAACAGGGAAAACCAAAAATACCTCAGGTTCTTTATATATTATAACAAAGAGAAAAATAAAGTAAGGCAAACGGCTTTTCCCCTTTCCCCCTGCCTCCTTTGTCAGTCACCTTCAGGTAGCTAATAAGAGTCCAAACTGGAAAGTGTCAGGAACTCAAACCACTTATTTCCTATGTGGCAGGCATGGCACACAGATGGTGAGGAGGGGCTGCAAACGACTAAGTAGATAATAAACATTTATTATTATTATTATTTATATTATGGTAATAGTTAGGTGCCTCAGTACCTCACTGTGCTAGGCGCTGTGTAAACATAGAACAAAAGGACAGTCCCTACCCCAAGGATCTTACAATCCTACAGTCTATTTTCCTTGCACCGCCATCCTTTTTCTACAAGACACATGCAATGCAGGTTCCATCTGCCCCACAGCCCGGGAGAACCCAGGCTCTAAAAATATCCTGCAGAGCCCCAAGGCAAAAATCCACTCGTGTAAATGATTTAGTGAGACTCCCCTGAAGTCGGAAACATCTGCTGCCAGTCTACAGTGGCCAGGGTAAGTCAATGGAAGTTGCTACAGATTCACACTGAGAGAACAGAGGTCAGAATTAGGTCCAAAAGCCACTGTGTGGCCTGTCTAAAATGGCAGAGTTGAAAACATCCTAAAGCTTATCTTCCAAAAGACCTACAGCTAATTGAAAAGGGGCATGATGAGTCTTAAATAGCAGTCAAAGGTCTGCTAATTGTTAATCAGTTAATGCCAATTGAGATGCATTAATGAGAGTTACTTGATACAAGTTGCCTCAACTGAGACAGCTTATCATCCTCAACTGAGACAGCTGGTCTTGGCTAATGTACTTCAGCAATGCTCCAGGAAATGCCTTGTTTGGTCAAGGAAGTAGATATGCCATTTTCACTCTGTTGAACAAGATTTACTCAAAGTATAGATCTGAGTCATTTCAGCAGGAAGCAGTTCCCTCCATCTTTGGTATAAAGCAATTATTTTGTCCATGTGGCATGCGGGGTTCTGGCTGCACTGTAAGAAATGTAGAGTGCAAGAAAATAAATCCACATAGACATCTGCTGTCCTGCATGCTCATAAACTAAGAAGGGCCCATCGCAGCTCTGCAGCTTTAATAAGGCGGCAGCATCATTTCCCATTGTCACAAGGCTGGAGCAAGCTCGTCAGTAACGGAGCTGGTTGAAGAAATTTCAGTGGAACAGTTTCTGTCAGGCAAAACTGCTTTGCCAGAGTCAAGATACATCACGGGAGCATGTTGATTTTTGACAAGAGTTTTCTAAGAAAAGTTTTCAAACTGATTCCAATTGAAATGGAGTATTTCATTTCGACTGTCTCATTTGATTTTACATTTTTAACTTTTTAACAATTGCAATTGATTTTAATAGTATATATTATTGATGTGTTGTATTTATATATAGTCTATAATAATTAATATTTGATGTTATCATGTTTGGGCATTTTTGAAATGAAACATTTCAATAAGGTCATTTCAGTGTTTCTGAAATGAAATATTTTGGAATTTCCATTTCTCTGTAAATTTCAACATTTTGTCCCGAATTTAGGATGAAAGGAAATTTTGAAATGTCAGAATTTCCCGCAGGACGGGAATTGTGTTTTCTGACTAGCTCTAGTAATACAGATCTGAGGGGCTGCTCCTTGGGGCAAGTCTACTCTACAAAATTAAGTCGATCTAAGTTACGTCGACTTGCAGCCACCGCAGTAATTAAATCGCGTTTGCATGTCCACACTATGCTCCTTGTGTCGGCGGTGCATGCCCTCCCCAGGAGCACTTGCACTGATCTGACTATCAGTGTACAATATTGTGGGACAGCTTCTGAAAGGCAGCAACAGCCGATGTAAGCAACGCAGTGTCTGCATGGACACTGATTTGACCTAACTACATCGACCTAAGCGCTACGCCTCTTGTGGAGGTGGAGTTATTAAGTCGGCGTATTTGGCGACTTACATCAGCGGGAGCTACATGCTAGTGTAGATGCTTACAGAGTTAGGTCAACATAAGCTGCCTTATGTCCATCTAGCTATGTTGTGTAGACCAGGTCTTAGTAGGGGATAGTTTTTGCCCTAGGAGTTCCCAGATGTAAGAGAGGGGTGTGGAGGGCCATGCCAAAGATGCACCACTGGGAGAATTCTGTCTAATTTTAGGACTCCATTATGAGCTCTCTTTTTTTATCTTACCTATCCTGTGCTTTTTGGGGTTTTCCCATAAGACTCCTAGGATTCAGGAATAAAACACCCGGCTGCTTACAGGAATATGAGAAGCATTTTGGTAACTGCACCAAAGCCCTGGAATTTCAAATATGCGCTATGGTGATTCCACTTTATTCCTTTTTCTTTTTTATCAAAATATATAAACAGCAGCTGTTTCTTTTCCTGATTGAAGGAGCCACTTCAGTGAGCAAACTCAGAGAAAGCCCCTTCTGCACTTAATCATATGCTATCTAGCACACCAGCACAAAAGCATTTTCATTTTAAACACTGAATGAAAATATTATTTTAAAAAGTTTTCTTAAAAACTGTTCCTCAGAATGTGTGCGCACACGAGCACGGAATGTCTACACTATGGAGACTACCCCAGCAAAAGCTAGGCCATTATAACCCTGTGCCGTAGATGCCACCTATATCAACAGCAGGAGTTTTTCCGCTGGTGTAGGAACACGACCACCCCAGAACTAAGGGAATGTTTACTCTACAGACACTATGCCGGCACCTCCCCAAGCAATGGTAGCTAGGTTGACAGAAGCATTCTTCCATCAGCCTAGCTGCATTTACACTGAGGGAAAGGTAGCTCTGTTGATGGAAGCCCTCTTCTGTTGACATAGCTGCGTCTACACTGGGAGTTACATCAGCATCGCGACATGTTTTTTTCACACCCCTGCAGACATAGCTATGGCGATTTCCATTGCAGACCAAGCCACACACCCGAACATTACTCTCCATTGCACAAACCAGCATCTCCCTTTGGTGATAAGCTATCTGCCCAGCGTGGCTGAACGTTGTCCAGGGCATTATAATGAAACGTCAAAGCTTGAACGTCAAAGGTTGATCGATTGAATTTAGGCCACTCCCTTATTCTGTAACCACCCAGAACATACTGGGCTGGACCTTCAGCTTGACTAGGCTAAGGTGGCTCTACACCACCTTTTCCCCTCCCCCATTCCTGGGGCTGGCCTAGGCTGAGCAGGATGTGTATGAACAGTTGCAATGCTGACCTAAGTTAGCCTGGAGTAAGTTCAAAGGCTCAGGATCATCATAGTGCAGGATGCTCTGGCTCCACTCTGAGGAGCTCCTTCTACACCGAGAGGCAATGGGTGGGTAATATGGGTCATTTCCCATGTGACCCAGGACTCTCCAGCTACTCCTTTAGGGTAGTTTTAAATAGAGCAGGTCTGGAATATTTGGACAAAACCGTTTTTCATTGGAAAGGTCCAGGATGGAATTTCTGGCCATACACACAGAAAGAGAGAGCAAGAGACCCCCAGAAAGCCAACTGGTCAAGGCACTCACTAGGATGTGGGACACCCAAGCTCAAGTGCCTGCTTCAAATCAGGCTAAGCAGGGACTTGAGCTGTAGTTCCCCCACATCCCAGTTGAGTGCCCTAACCACCAAGCCACAGAGTCAGAAATGGAATGTGTGTTTTCTCACCAGCCCTAGATTTAAGACCCCTCCACACCACTGAAGTGGCATAAAGGGGGAACAATCTGTGTGGAGCCAGATATCTGCTGCATTGTTGATGGTGGGGTGGAGAGAACGGATGTGGGATTGGTGCTCTCTTTGATTCCCAGGTGCCTGGGCAATGTGGAAGCTGCACAGACTGGCCTGTACACTGTACAGTGTGGTGCAGTGGAACCAGCCTTCATCTCTTATAAGCACTATGTAGCATGATTTCATTTCACCCCAGAGCAGGGGAGGGAGATGGTGTTCCTTCTGATATAATGATGTATTTCTCTGGAGAAGATGGTCTTTTAAATAGTCCATTAAGGTTTTTACAGAATTAGCACATGGTTTTTTTTGTTCCCTTCTTGGCTGCCTACTCCCGTCCATCTGCCAACTGCGTAATCTACCACCTCTTATCTCCAGCACATTTTGCTTCACCTCCTGCTCATTTTCATTTTATTGCCTGGCTAATCTCATCCTCTTGCTTTTCTTCTAACTGCTCTTTTTCCTCCCCATCTTCTGGAATTGAAACCCCTTTCACTTTTGTTTGCGTAACTCAAAATTCCTTCACTTCACTTTCCCTCTGTGATGCGTCTCCAAACTCCTGCTCTGGCTGCACATTGCAGTTTATCGGGTACAAAGGTCTATCATCATCTTCCTTCCCACTTTACCTAGACTCGTGGGAGTCTTCTCGTGCTGTCTTCATCCTTCACACTAATGCCCTGATCCTTAGGTCCAGCTGAGCTCAGCATGGTGCGTGACCCATTGTGGGGGAGGTGGCTGTATGCCTCTGATCTCCAGGGGAATCTACAGCTGCTCACATAGGAGAACTTTGTGCCTGCATCAGGGCCAATAAGAGAATTCTTATTAGTGGAGATGGCCCCAAAACAAAATCCCAGACTAGATCATCTCCAAACTCTGGAGAAGTTTGAAGCCAGATCTCAGCTTGCAACTTGGATCCAGTTGTACTGATGACTTTATTCAGTGTTTCAACATTACCACCAGGATTACTGCTTCTTTAATATTTAAAGAACCAGGAGCACCTGATCAGAATCAAGGCCCCATTGTTCCTCACACTTAACAGGATTCTCTCAGTGCTCAGGACAGAGTCACCACCCGCAGAAAAGCATCCATTCTGGAAGAGGCCTCCTTATCAGCTGTGTGACAGTAAAGGGTTTCTTCTGCAAATGGTGGCTCTGCAGAGCGGGAACATGCGGCCTGGCATAATGAGGAAAAAACAAAGTGCAAAGAGTGGCAGGACTGAAATATAACGGAGGCCTGGTTTGCACTAGGATTTTTCAGACCGATCTTTCCCAACGGGTCTGGATCCATTAGGGATAGCTGCAGCGGTATAGATAAGGCTCAGACAAGGACAGATGTTTTACCACCATGCCATCTAATCCAGTCCAGAGCCTGTCTGAGTCTTGTATATATGACAGCTTCCACCAAACATTATCAGTGACCGGGAATCGGTACCTCTCATAATGTTGTCTCAGGTTCTGATCCAAAGCCCATTGAAGTCAATGGGAGTCTTCATTGACCTCAGTGGGCTTTGATTCAGACCCTTAAATTACACCCTGCAGTTTCTGGATGGACCATTTCCTTGTCTCACTTAGCAGCCCTGTTTGTAACACCACTGAGCGGTGATGGATTTATCATATCTTTCGTGCAAAACTTGCTGTAAATAGTCAGCTTACTGACCCTGGATATCCCCTGTACAGACCTTTCCATTAAGAAGAGACCCATATCTCTCAAACAAAGAGACTGCCACTCCATCTGTTCTCAGAATTGGCACAGGATACCTTGCATCCATCACAGATACTGCCTTTCCAATTTGCTGGGTTGAGAATAAAATGTGTCAAGCTGGAAAATTCTGTATTAATGATCCCCAGAAGAGGCCTGATTCTGTTTGCCTTACTCACGTGAGTAACTCCATTTGTATGAGTAAGTTGGGCAGGATTTGTACCTGAGACAGCAGAAATCGATAGAATACATCCAAGCACCAGAATCCTTGTTTAACTGGCGCATCTGTCAGACTACGTACTGCACAGGGTCATTATTGCTATATTGTTATTTGTGTCAGAGTAGCAGCCGTGTTAGTCTGTATTCGCAAAAAGAAAAGGCGTACTTGTGGCACCTTAGAGACTAACCAATTTATTTGAGCATAAGCTTTCGTGAGATGAATGCATCTGATGAAGTGAGCTGTAGCTCACAAAAACTTATGCTCAAATAAATTTGTTAGTCTCTACGGTGCCACAAGTCCTCCTTTTCTTCTTGTTATTTGTGTTGCACTAGCACCCAGAAGACCTCATCAGGGATCAGTGTATCATTGGAAATAGGAAAGAATGTCTGTGCCAAAGAGCTTACAATCTCAGCTTATGACAAGAGATGACAGTCATAGTGAGAATGATTAGGAGCAATACAAGAAGTAGCAGACTTCAAACACCAGCTGCTTATCCAATGTGGAGTGTTTTGTAGGTGTTAAAGGGATCCTCCCTAACTTTGGGGAACACTAGTGCATCTAGGGCAATGCCAAGATCAGCCCTTTAGGTTCACAATGCAAAACTTGCTTCACTCTCAGTCAGGTTGGTCCCACCTCCAGCGTTTTGCCAGGAGTTCCAGATTTGAACTTGAAACCAACCCCCAAATTCAAAGCACAATCGTTGAGTTTGACCAGGTTTGGTGTCAGAACCACTGTATATGTGCTGAAAATAGATTTTCAGAACAGCTGTTTAGAAATCCCTGGCACTCTTGCACATCCCCACAACTGGGAGTGGGGCGGGGTGTCCCTCTCAGTGAATGCTGCCATTTTACCAATACTTCCTGTCGGAATGTCCTGTCTAATGATGTACACATTAGGGCACCCGGGCACTGATCCCAACTTCACCCCCATTTACACTGGTGCAATTCCACTGACTTCAGATCAGAATTGAGACCAGGGGTCGCGCCTGTCATTTGAACGCATGACAGAAGCAAGAGACTTTCAACGTTGCTTTAAGGTGAGAACTGAGGATCATTGGTCATGGGGCAGGGATGGGGAAGTTTGCATAATCACTGGAGTAGGACAGAGGACTTCACTCTCCAGAGCTGTCAGTCCAGTATACTGCACAAGCACTAATTCCATTGTGTTGGTTGCATGGAGTTGTGATGCTAACATACCAGGCGAATGTTGAACTCTGAAGTCCTTACTCAACGAAAATGTCCTTGGACTTCAGCAAGAGGTTTTCCCTTGAGCCGAAACTGAGCAAAACCTTTGATATTTGACCCAGGATGACCCAGAGTTTATTCCAGGGAGCACTTAGGTACTTTTTCTTGCACTGGTTACCCCAGCTCCTCCCTAATTCTCAGCTTGCACTGCCAAGCTTGCCGCATTTAGCCTCTCTCTCCTCTCTGCTTTTATCTGCCAACGTGTTTAAGAGTGTGAGTGCTGAAAAAAATGCAGGCAGCTTAAGATAAAAGCCAGCAGTGTGCTTTTAAAAATAGCCTCTCCAGCACTGTTAGAGGTGCCAAGTACATGGGTGCTCAGGAGAGGGATTGAGTGGATTTAAAAGACACTGTTTAAACAGAAGGTAAATAAGTGGCAGGAGGAGCTGCAGGTCATTTTTTTCCCCTTTCGTATTGCTCAGATAATGCAACATATCAGCGGGCAAACTCATTATAAAAATAGAAGCGGCTCTTGGCTTTCAGTGGGTGACACTCAGGCTCCAGCTCTGGCAGACCCTCCCATAAAGCATGCGTGGGAGCAAAGCAAGTGCATGCTAATGAAATGCACATGGAGACATTAAGTGTTCAAAACCAGCAGCAACGCTAGCCCTCGGCACTCACACTTCCTTAAGAGACTGCCCTTTGCAGCGAGCAATGTGTGCCTTTGTATTACCGCGAGCTGTGTGGCACAGTAGAAGCAGCATAGAAATCTGAGGGCTCTGGCAAACATATCACTGAAACATCCCTGCTTGCTCGGACAGAGCCACAAAGACGGCAACCTTCCAACACCAGTGATTGCAGCTAATTGGCAATTTAGTTTTAAAGTGTACGGTCTGGTGTCGAATTTTACAGAAGCAGAATTTGTGAGTGGCATTAGATTGATGCAACAAAACAATTGCCCTGAGAGCTTCCTTGGAGTTTTACTGGTGTTTTCTATTAGCTAAATAGACTGCAGAGGACTAGAGGATCTGTAGCCCTGAGCAGGCATGTAAATAGGGCTGGGGGAAGGAGCCTTTCCTGCTCCACCCATTGTGCACTCATATAACCCCATGGTGAGTGTGTATGCCTATCCTCTGGATTGGTACGGGGGCCTGTAACACTCGCTCACACTCAGTCACAGCTCCTCCTTCAATACTCCACAGCAGTGTTCCTGGTAGCTCCAGCTTTCCCAGAGGTAGAGCTGAGGAGGCGTGGGGACTTGAACTTTTGACACCTCTTCCAAGGACGTTCCCAGAGAGGCTGTGTTTCAATCAGAAATGTGTTGCTCAAAGCCACTGAAAAGTCTCCCTTTCTTGGCCAAATGGAGCTCCGTCCTCTTTCTTATAACTATAGAATTCTGAAAACCCTGGCCCATTTTCCTCCCCAGACAAGCCTGGTGACATATCTTTGCTGTCCTTCAAAGTGATGCTCTTCCACCTGTCTGTTCAGTAGAGGCCAGAGAATGTCGCTTTCTCTAGCAGCTGTACTTTGAAACAGTGCTTGCCCAGCCAGGGGTGATGGCCCTTAGGAGCTTTGCTACCTGGAGAGCCAAAGAACTGCTGAAGAGGAGCCAGAATAAATGCTTATGTGTAATAAGTAGGCCAAATTCAGGCTTCAGTTGGTTTGGGTTTCTTGTCCATATTGAATTGGACAGTGCTAGAATCTGAGAACCCAGCTTTATTTTCCATTCTCCAGCTTTCATTTTTAGGTGTCAGGAAGTAACGTGGCCTAGCCTGAGTATTGTGGCCCCTTGAAAAGCATGTTTGAACAAAGACACATTATTTAATCTTTCTCAGGCACCCTTTACCCGGTCTAAGAGGAGGCAACTCTACCAAAGGCCATAAAGTTGACCCCACTTACCGCAGCTCTGACTTTGACCCGTTGTTGTTATGGACATGTAAAACCACTGTTAAGCCAAGAAATGAGAGAGAAAAGTAAAGTGACCTGTGTTCCTAATACAGTGAGTGCTACCAGCACAGGATCCAATCTGGCAGCATCACAACAGTCCCTTCAACAAAGTGTTGGCCCCCTAGTCAGGAAAGTACTTAAGCACATGCTTAACTTTAAGCATGTGCTTAAATCCCAGTGAAGTCAGTGGGTCTTAAGCCTGTACTTACATGCTTTCTGCAAAAGGACTTTTGTTGTCGCATCTCATTATAGTCTTGTTATCAGCAGTGCGTCCCATTCCCTGCACTGCCTTTTCCCTGCGCTTCCTTAGCTTTCCCATGCACGTATCCATCCTCTCTCCTAGCCCAGGAGCCACTGATTTGTCTAGAGGTCTCTTGTCATCTCTGAAAAAGCCGTTTCAAATGAAATGGTTGTCCCTCTCTGCAAAACCTTCTCTGTGTTGAGTAAGGACATCTGGCCAATGAGTTTAACTGAAATGGCATAGCCGGGCACTGTGTTTTCTGAAGAGGGAAGTTTAATGTCTCTCTAAAAAAACAATCTTGCCCATTGGGATAAAATATAACAAGGTCTCTTAAAACACATTTATGCGTAATCCTGTATACACAGAATCAATTTTTTTATCTCCACTGTTTGTTTTTTAATATCCTGCATTGGTAATATTTTCCAGACTCTACTGTCTCCAACTTATTCCTATAAAATTTGCCATGGAATATTTCTTGTGCCAAATACCATGAAGAAGCATCAGTGTTAAGGACTTGAGTGTCATGTTGTTCTAGTTAAACACAGCAGAGGGCATTGTTATTATTATACAGGATCATCCAAAGACTTTTACTGTATATATTGAAGGCAAAAACGTATGTTGATGCAATCTTAAGGTAACAACTTTAAACATTCCATAAGAGAGTGGTCTGAGCCCTCTTCAAGGATTGTTAGACATTTCCCTTTCAAGCCAAAACCTGAAACCAAGGGATTTTTTTATAGTGTTAGGGCTCAGCCCAATAGCCTTCAACAGTTGTAGGGGTTATTGGACATCAGTGGCAACGAGACTTTGGGAGAGTGCCCCTAAAGTTCATCATGGCCCCAATCCAGCAAAGCATTCGCTTCCCTGTAAGTATGCGAGTCGTCCCACTGAAGCCAATGGGGCTACTCACATGCGTAAAGATCCGCATGTGCTTACGTGTTTTGTTGGATTAGGGCCTGCGCGATGGGTTGCTGGTGAGATCTGAAGATTCGTTCCCTCTCTTGTTGGTGCAGTTTGGGTGTCAGTCCCATATTTGGAGATGCGGATACATACACTGCATCATCTGGGAAAGTGGCTATTGCTGGTCTTTCTAAACTGCCTCAGAAAAACATAAAGGGATGTTCATTGTAAACCCCAAGCTGGCTCTGTGGCTTTGAATTGTCCTTCCATAATGAATAAGAGCCAGATTTTCAGAAGAACTCAGCATGTTCTCACTAGGAGCTGCTGGATGCTGAGCACTTTTGAAAATCTGCCAGTTTCTCTTTGGTGACAAAATGGGAGCTGAGCAATTTTGAAAATCTGTCCTTAAAGATGCATTTTTGTAACCTTGTCTACACTAATCTTCCCACCATTGCTTCCCGCAGTGCAGTCACAGTGGTGGTAAGAATAGCAGGAGCTCTAGTCTAGTCAAGGCACCAGCAATGTTTTAACCACTACGTTGTCTAGAGCATCTCCGAGCAAGGTTGATGACACAGTGGTCAGTAGGCTGGTGCCCACCTGTGTCTCGTCTACATTAAGGTTCCCATCATTGCTCTCACCAGTAGAGCTGCAACTGGGGTGGCAGCAGCAGGCAGGGTTTTTAAAAACAAAAGTCAAGCGCAAACACTGCCTCAGTTAGCAGAGGGCTTAGAATCCAGCCCAGCGCTTCATCCCATGCATCAGGATTTCTCCACAGCTCTTCGCAATGCTTCCGAGTCTCTGGTCTGCGATAAAGCCCTTCATTTTAATGCAGGATGAATGAACATTTTTAGCAATCTGAGGAGAGGGGGCAGGGCGAAGCACCAGCCTTTATGTAAAGGTTTTCCAACAGCTACTCCATGGAAGGCTTCTGTTTGGATCCTGTAGGGCTGACATCCAGTCCCAGAAGACTTGACAGCAAGGAGATGAGCCACATGTCAGCAAACCTGGGAGTCTGGACGCTCCAAACAAAAGGATGGGAAGGAGTCTAAACACAGAGACTGGAGTGATGCTGGAAGGCTGGCAAGTGTCAGTGAGAAAGAGATTAGCAGAGCTCTTTGGAATGTGGATCCTCATTAGCCGTTCCAAATAGAACTGCAGCCCTGTTGACTTTTGCTCAGCCAGTCAAGAGCTCTCACACTCCTGTTTGCCCTATTGAATGGGAGAATGGGAAAGCAAAGTGTGAAATAATCACAGGGATTGTGTTGTATTCTTGCTGTTCTCGTGTCCTCCGCGGGTTGAAATGCATGTGTCTGTACAATATCGCCTGCGGTGTAGTTGTAGCCGTGTCGGTCCCAGGGTATTAGAGAGACCAGGTGAGTGAAGTAATATCTTTTATTGGACCAACTTTTGCTGGTGAGAGAGAGAGAGAGAGATGCTTTCCAGCCACAGAGCCTGCAGAAGAGCCCAGTGTGGCTCGAAAGCTTGTCTCTGTGATTATTTCACATGTTGCTTTTCACATTCTCCCAGGTCGGAGTGAGAGCTCTGTAGCTCGGGCTCAAACAGAAGTTGGTCCAAAAAAAGCTCTTCCCTCACTCACCTTGTCTCGCTGTACAGTCTTGACATTTTCCTTTGTGCCATCAAAACTCAGCATTCTGACTGTTAACACGGCTAACGAGGGCCCGAGGAATTGCCAAATATTACATGAATGTCTTTGTCAAAACTCAGGCTGCAACTCTGTGTAATCCAGCTATTTGTTTACATTAGGCCAAAGCAATAAGGACCTTATTTGGTCATGGCCTGACTATTGCCAACTTTGCATTCAGATCCTGTGTCACTGTGGTTTTTGTTTGCTTGTGTTATTGCTGCTTCGGTTTGGGTCTCTTTGGGACTATATCCATTAGGGCTCAGCATGTGCCTGTGGTCAGGTTCCCTTGTTTCAGTTCCTTTTTTAAAAAAATGTATGCCCATCCACTGGAGTAGGGAATCAATAAAAAGACAACCGTGCAATATGCCTGGCTCCCATGCACACTTACATTGAGCTAAGATGGAGAAATGATGCATTCTGTATTCTGCAAGCACTCTTCTGGGCCTGGGAAATCCCTAGCTTTTGGCTATATATGGCATGCAGTACCTCACTGAGTATTGTTTAAAGAGGGTATGTGGCAGTGGGCATCCAGGAGGATTCTTGTAAAAACCTGGCACAAGAAGTTGTTTGACAGAGTCTGACAAACCAAAGCCTTTACGAGAAAAAAAGAGAGGGGGAAAGAAGAGAGCGATTCAAACCACAGCGTATGCAGTGCCAAGTGCACGCTCTGTCTGTTTGGAACATAGGATAAAGGGCATTTAGCACTACATCATACAGTAGGCATGTGGGAATGAGGGTATCAGTCACTGGTGGTCCTGAATTCAAAGCTTTGCCAATCAGCAGTCACTCAGGAGGAAGTGGGAGCTTCAGCAGAGATTAATACTGCTAAAATCAGCAGATTAGGATCCACTAAACTACAACATGGGACTATAGACTTTCTCTGTTGAAAAAAAAAATGGAGAGTATTCCCATAGATAGCTGCTATTCTAATATTGTTGTGCACTGTTAAACAGCTGCCATGCTTCACCCAAGAGGTAGCTGCATTCCAGTGTTGGATCTCTGCGTAATAGTTTTCAAGCCATTGGTCACTGTTGTAAAGCACGTAACTGTTATTATGCCTATTTAGTATTTCAAATGCAGTAGCATCCAAAGGCCCAAATCAGGAACAGGGATGGCCCCTGTGCATGTGTAACCCACTGGTCAGAGTTCCCTGTGTCCCTCTCTGTGCCTGAGCTATAAAGTATGGGACTCTGTTACAGACCTCCGCCTGAGAACATGGCTCTGCAGCTCAAGGCATAGCAATACAGGCTTCCAGCTCTGAAGGCTCCCATTCCCTCCTGAATGGAGACTGTGATATACATGGAGGCTTATCTAGGATTCAAAGTGCGGCTGTGGGCCTCAGTCTTGAGATGAGCTTCCACTGTCCACAGTAAATACGTAACTCACTGGTCAGCGCGTGTAATGCACCCCCCTCTGTGCCCAAGCCGCAATGAGCACATGAGTCTGTTTTAGCCTCCAGCTACTGAGGCTGGCTGGTTAGCTCAAGCTGTAGAGTTTTATGCTCTCAGCTGCAGAGGTCCGCAACTCAGTTTCAGGTGTGTGAGCCAAGATAGCGGTCATCACACTAGGCACTGTCCACATACCGTCACATGGCCCTTCCCTTGAAGACTTTACGCCGAGATTGTTCTGGTTGAAAGGTGCTACCCCAATGTAGGATCATTAGCATATATTTGTTAGGATGTTTTCGTAAAGCGCATCCCACCCAAAGACAAGATTGATTTTAAAATAGAATTGCAACAAAAGGTAGCTCCAGTCCCGTCTAACCCTATGGTTCTGTGACTCTATGGCTTGCTTGTTGGCAGTTTTTGTTTGTATATTTTCGGGGGTTGTGTTTGGTTTTGTTTTTTTAAGGCACACCACGATATTTTTCTTCAGTTCAATAGGTATTTATTATAGATATAGGAGGTCATGCTACCTATTTTAAGTACCATAAAAACTGATATTTAATTTAAGTGGGTTTGTTTAATTTTAAATTGTCTAATATATTCTATATTTAGCTGAACCTGCGATGTTTAATGGGGGGGGAGAGGGGAGAGAGGTGGAAAAATGTTTCCAGTTTATCCCATCTCTTTTTCAAAGGGTACAATACAACAGAGAGTTTTCACCAAGCAAATGAGTGCTCCAGCCAGTGTCTGTTGTGTGCTGGAACTATTTAAAAGGTTTTGAAATGACCTTACTATTGTAAAATATGTATCGCTTTTGCCTCACAAACTTCTAATATAGCACTTCGTACTCCAAAGTTTGCAGTGCATTGGCTGACAGAATTGTTTTGACTTTGCTTTGCAGCTTGAACAGTGATGTAACAGGTCATGTCACTACATTAGTCATGATGTTGGAACCAAGGCACTGGCCAAGATGGGATGTGGGAAGAAAGAACCCAAGGTTCTTCATCTGTCACTTCCCTTCACTACTAAACTCCATGCAACAACCAATGCCTAAGCACAACTGGAGTTTCCACCTCCCCTCCCCAGCACAAAGGTCTCCCATGAAGGACACAACACGCTTCCCCAAGGTGATATATAGGCTGGCTTGGTGTCCATACCCTGCTGTGTAGGATGCTAATGGATTAAACCCATGACTAGTGCATAGTAGCACATCACTTCCATGGTTCCTGAAACTCTATTGGTCAGATGATATAAAGGGCCAAATTCTGCTCTGTGACACTTGTGTCAATCAAAAATAATTCCATTAACTTCCCTGGAGTTACTCCAGATTTACACTGGTGTTACTGTAATTCTTTTCCTGAAAGCTGCAAACAGCTTCTCGTCGTCCCTGGCGGGAGAGGAGGGGAGAAAGTGGGAAGAAATACTGCTACAAAATCAGCCTCTGAAGGGCTTCAGAATACCAGGCTCCTTCCCAATAAGTGAGAGACAACCCCATAATATATTTTAAGTCCTTGCACCATAAAATAAACTCCTACAAAGCAATGGAATCATAGGGCTTCTGTTTTGCTTTTTCTCTATCAGATCCTTTGCTGAACTCAGCTTGCATGGAGAGCAGGGAGCTAGCCCGAGTCTTGGAGCCTACCAAGTCTGGGTGTTGTTTTCCCCTTCGTGGGCTTTTATGATTTGTAAAAAGAACAGCAGCCCAAACCTATTAATGCAAATATTTAACATCTCCCATCCAGTAACAAATGACTGGGAGAACCAACCGCCTGCCCACCCACCTGGTCACCATTAACAAAGCAGGCCAGGGGAGAAAATAAATAGCAACAACTCCATAGGCTTTGTAGTCAGTTTCATGAAGGAACAAATGCTGAGTCGAGAGAGCAAACAACACCTGCTCAGAAGGAACTAAAAGCAAAGCGGCTGGCTAAACAAAGAGAGCGAAGCATGGCGGGCAAAGATTGTTTGTGCAGCCATTAATCTGTGGGGCAGGTCACCTGGGAGAGGCAGGAGGGAGCTGGCACTCGTGTTTTTAAAAACCAGTGTGAATGCTGTGCTCCTGAAAGGGGCCAGGCTGAGACCCCTGGAATCTAGTACAGGTACAGCAGAGATGTGCTTATGATTAAGGCACTGGAGTGGGACTCGGGAGATGTGGGTTCACATACCATCTCTGTGTGATCTTGGCCAAGGTGTCTGACCTCTCCATGCCCCTGTTTGTAAACTAGGGATAACAATCCTTCCTTCAACTGCCTTATCTATTTAGATCATAAGTTCTCTGGGGCAGGGGCTGTCTCTCACTTTGTGCAATGCCTAGAAGAGTGGAGCTCTGATCTTGGTTGGGGCCTCTCAATTATACAGAGTACAAATCATATAATAGCAGCATGGGCGGCAGCAGGCCAAGCTTCCTTCACTCTGCCCTGCCAATGGGCCTCAATCCTTGTGAGTGAGGTTACCATAGCCCATGTAGAGGGTACCTTCTACAGTGTGGGAGGTATTTCATTTTGTCCCACCTTTATTCTCTGTAGATCACTGAGGAACAAAAACAGCCCTATAAATTTATGGAAGAGGTGAATTCCTTCTTGGGTGACCAGATGTCCCGATTTTATAGGGACAGTCCCAATATTTGGGGCTTTTTCTTATATACGTGCCTATTACTCCCCACCCCCGTCCCGATTTTTCACACTTGCTATCTGGTCACCCTAATTCCTTCCATTGTAATAGGCACCCCTCCAGCCTGGCGCAGCAGAGAACTGCAGCGTGTGTAGGAAAACAAACCTACTGCCCTGTATCCTGATGCTGCTGCCTTTCACAGAACCTGGGGGCGAGATTCTCAGGGAATGTACACGGAGAAAGAAGGGCAGAAGCATTCCCTGCAGAGAAAGAAGATGAGAGAGCGAGCGAGAGAGAGAGCACAGAAAAGCAGTGGAGCATTCAGGCTCTGTGGGTGTGGATGGCTTAGTGATCCCCTTCCTTCACTGCCATCTGCACTCCCCCTTGAGAAGTTGGTGCATGGTGACATGAGGCTGACTCCCCTACAGTTGGCTGAACAATACGGTTCCCACAGTATCCTCAGCCCCAGCAGGCTTGGGGAGCCAGAGGGCAGGTCTGAGAACCATGTGGTTCATGTGGTGTTGCAAACCACTAAACCACAAGGTCATTAGACTGGCCCCAGAGAAGGTTCAAGCATGACTAGTTTTAGGGACACTGTAGACTATCCGCTGTGGGTGCCAATGAGGAAACAAGAGTCATGCTCTTTGAACTAGAAAGTAAGGGAAATGGTAACATATTTTAGCTGTTCCAGCTAGAAATATATGCGCATGCCAACACACCTGTGGCCTGAGTTATCTGCTTTGGGTGGGTTAAGGGTGTTTTTTTACTGACTCTTCAGAAAACAAAAGTCAGATTCACCAGGTGAAAATTATCCCACACCTTAAAGACAGCCACTTCTCTGTGAAACTGAAGATTTGGAGTCAGACAGAATCACAGGAGAATTTCACTTTTTAAAAAAGGTATGTTTCTAGCTCTCATCTTAGCAGAGAAAAGCTTGACAATGTGACTCTTAAAAGCTCAAAGACCAGAAGGCAAATAAACAGCACCCAACACAGGAGCACTGGAACCAGGGTGCTGAGGGTGCAGCAGCAGCCCCTGGCTTGAGGTAATAATAGATACCAAATGCATGGCTTCCATCCTATACAGCGTTCACAGGTTTGTTCCTTGGCCTTCAGCACCCCCACTACACAAATTGTTCCAGCATCCTGACCCAGTGTTTATTATGTTTAAAATCTTGTGCTTTTAAAGTCAATCTCATGATTCTGGGGGGACCCAGCGTTATCTTTCAACGCTTGAAATGGACAACGCTGATAAATACAGTCAGGAATGTCCTCGTAACTTTGGGTCTGTATTATAGGCAACACAATTGGATTTTTATTGGTACTACTGCCAGGGAAGAATAAAGAAGCAAACCCCAGCAATTAATTACCAATATACCCAAGCCTCTCATCTCTTTCTTTGAGTAGGAACTCTTTCTACTACCTCTCTGTTTCTGTCTCTCTTTTAAATTCTTTACAATCAGAAAGAATCAGAAACCTCGCTTCAGTGAGTGGAATACCATATCATTATTGCAAAGCACGGAGTAACTTGGCACCTCTTCAAAGGAAGCTTTTATCAACTGCTTAGTGTTATGTGACAAACTGGGGAAGTAAGCCATTACTCTGATCCTTCCAGATCCTCCCAGCTCTACCTTGAGTCAGCTTGTAAGAGAGAATTCTTGCCAGTATGATCAAAATGTGCCAGTGTACGTCTTGTTTACAGTTGTACTGTGTGTTGTGTGTTTTCCTGTACATGATGGTAACAGTGCACTCCCAGTTTATGCCAATAACGAAGTCCCATCTCAGATGGTGGATGGCATATACCTGCCTTCTTAACCACTGACAGTGAGAAAGGTGAACTCCAGCCTGTGAGGATAATCTCATTGGAGGCACTGATGTGCTTAAAGTTAAACATGTACCTATAAGGCCTGCTCCTAAGTCAATAAAAATACTGTCATTGACTTCAGTGGGCTTTGGATCAGGCCATTAAATTATACACCCGTCAGGGCAGGGACCATATTCTCGCAATGTGTATATCAGTGTGGCAGCAATGGGATGCCAATCGCAGTTAGGGGCGTCTAGCCACTGCTATAGTACAACTAATAAATAGTAATTAAGAGAGACTCAGAAAAGTGAAAATTAGACCCAGGTGAAATTTGCATTCCGTTTTTTGCCATTGCAGTTCATCTGATCTTTCCCCATCCCCCATATTCTGAATATTAACAAAATTCATCATTTTGTATCTACAAGTTGTGAAAATGTGAGTTTTCACATATTCAGAGTGACTGGGATTTTTAGCTGAAATATAGGTGCCCTTCACTTCATTGTACTTGGGACTACCTGCATTTTTTATTCCAAAACAGACCTAGTTTCATGGGCTATAATATCCATTTTTGCTTAATATAGAGAAATACACATACATATGTTGGTGAAGTTTCCTATGCAAATGGGCCTGTTTTTAAGTTAATCGGGAAATGGGAAATCTTTGAATTTCAGGTATAGCAGCTTTACAATTTGTTGTTCATGGTTTGCATAGCTCCAGCAAAATCTATAGAAGGAAGACGGTTTCTTTTCCCAACCATTTCCTGCCCCCTCCAGTACATTCTTCCTATGGGTTGTCATACCTGTAATTCCCTGCCCATTGAACCATGTATCCCCAGCTCCACGTACCTTTTCATCTTCTTTTTGCTGTTCCATTTTTTCCTGCTTTTTATTTGCACACGAGACGCTAAAAGAATCTAATTCAGTCATGGAGAAAATCAAAATTATGATGTCAACTGAGCTGACTCATTCTTTGCGCATGATTTGTCTGTTATCTCTGAAGTCATTCACAGTGCTGAAGGTAACAGTAGGCCACAGACAAGCAGCTTGACTCTGAGCCATGACACCAAATGAGATGCAGCATTGCAGATGATTATACACAATCATCTGTCTATATGAGCATTTACCGGGGGTGGCCAAACTTCCTGACCCAGTGAGCTCTATATGACAATCTTCAGAAGCTCAAGAGCCGGGGGCCCATCTGCTGGGGCTCGGGGCTTCAGCTCTGCGGCGGAATGGTGGGGCTGAGGGCTTCTGCCCTGCGGGGTCAGAGGTCTCGGGGCTTCTGCCCCTCGGGGCATGCCAGCCGGGCTCAGGGCTTCAGTCCTGCTCCTGCCCTGAGCCCACCAGGTGCTGCAGGGCTGAAGCCCTGAGGACCCCCCTCCCTGCTGGGCAGAAGCCCCAGGCTCCACCACCCTGCCACAGGGCAGAAGCCCCGAGCCCCCCTAAACGGTCTGGTAGGTAGAGAATGGGAGGGGCATGGTGGGCTTCGAGAGCCACCTTTAACTGTAAAAGACCCACATGCGGCTCATGAGCCACCATTTGGCCACCCCTGGCCTATACTCATAAACAGCATGAGGCTGATCTGTATAGTCACTGTGATACACAGGAAATAGGGCTGTAACACTACACATAGAAATAGGTTCTTCCAGGCCAGACCTTGGCTACTATGTTGAGGCAGATCCTGGTTAAAATTCTTGTTTTGCTTTGCCCACCTTTTGTGTTGATGAAACTCTTTGACTAAAGCTAGGCCTAATCTAGATGGAAGCTTTCGGAGAGAAGAACTGGTTGCAGGTTTGTACACACCCTGGATTCTGATGGCTTTGGCTTGGGCCAGATGAAAGCAGGGTCACAACAAAATGTGCATTGTGTGAAGAGGTTCCTATTGAGGGATAGCTCTACCAGCGATGTCCCACTTGACTGAGACATGTAGGCTTCTGAAGACTCTTGCACAAGCTGTTCCCTTGCTTGTTCATTATGGAAGCCAGATAACTGAGGCACCCCCGACTGCTCCCAGCCAGAGCCATACATGCTGGGCTGGAACATCCACCTGTCTTGGTGCCTTAGCTTGATTGTTCGGGCTATGGTGGACAACAATTTTTAATCCTTCTTTTCACACTGCTACGTAGAGCAGGAGGTGGAACATATGGTCTGTGCTCCCCTCCCAGGACTCGCAAACTGCTCTGTCCTTGCAGCTGCTCAGGGTTACTCTCCTATGCCTCCATGTCAGAGAGGTATGTGGGGATGATAGCTATATTATGGTACAAAGGGAAGGGCCACATGGTGCCTGTCCCTCACGTGGGAATGCAGAGGGGAGGGGACAAAAATCCTTGCACCCCGCAGAAGAGCCACAGACAGTTATAATCTGAGAGCTCACAAACTCTTCTGCGCACTGCCCCAGTGGGTGTGGCAAGGAGCCATTGTCCGCCCCGGACACCAGCCTCTCTCAAGCACAGCCTCTCCCTGAGTTCCCCTAGGGCAATGCAGCTCCACACCAGGCCCTAGGGGTGTGGCTAACCTAGCCCATAATAGGCTGTAAACTCCTCTGGGCAGAGACTGGGGAGCAGCCGATCTATTCCCAGCACAGTGTGAGAGGTGCAGTAGGCAGATCTTTGGTTCACCAGGCACAGCTCAGCTGCAATTGACAATTGAGCCCAGGGTCGCACATGTCTGAACAATGCTTGGTGGGAGCAATAAGGTCCCTTTGTACCTTTTGCAGCTGCTTATCATCATAACATTCTTTCCTGACACACTCAGTGTCTTCCTGTTCCATTAACTCTCCATCGCATTGCCTGTTGATTGTCCCACAGTGCTCCTTTCTCAGGGTCTGATCCTGCCCCTACTGAAATCAACAGGAGGTGTGCCACTGACTTCAGTGGGAGTAGGACCCCATTCTCTCTCCTTCTTTCCTTCCACCCGACTTCCCCCCATCTCGTACAATAGCCGCCACTCTAATGCTGGACACCATCTGCTGAGTTTCAGTTTGTCTCATCTCACCAACTGTCGCTCCTCTTGATCCTGGGCGTAATGCACTAACATTTTACATCAAAGGCCCCTAAAATATTAGCTTTTGTAGACTAGCTGGGCTGTAGGAAAGGAGCCAAACAGTTGGCACTTTGTAAGCAACGAGCATTAATAAAAGCATTCGAGTGAGTTTAGTGCCTCATTAAAGTAATACTAAAGAACTTCCTGTCTTCCAGAAGCATGAACTTTTAAATAATATTTCCTCCTCCTAATTTTATGTAAGGGTTAATCTTTCCAATGAGGCAATATTAAGTTTTCTGGGCAATTTCATTGTGTGTAGGACCAATTCTGCAGTGGAGTTACTCTGGAATTCACTGGTGTTACTGAGAATAGAATGTGGCTTACAGATTGCAATACAATAATACAAATGGTGCAGAAAATATATACAGCCATATATCATTATAACTGTAATGTATTCAGTGCACTGTTTGCTAAACAATGGGCCAGATTCTGATCTCACAACAAAGTAAAACTGACATCTTCATTAATGTCTGTTGTTAACTTCAGAACAGTCAGTCCTGATTTACACAGATTTAAATGAGAGCAAGATCAGATCCAACTTTTTTAGATCCACTACCTGTATATTTATGATGGGTTGAACCCCAACTCTGGACCCAAGTGTCCTTAAATCTGGAGTGTTCAAACTTCAGCTCTTAATCCAGTTACCTCCAGCTAGCACGTGGCCCCGGCCAGAGCCAGCCAGCATCAACTAGGATGTTCTAATTGGGGCCAGGGCTACCATAGATCTGACCCCAGGATCAGCAAGCTTCAGCCAGCTCCATTCATTGCAGTTCCCTTTTCAGCTGTGCCGGAAGCAGGTGCAGCCGGGAATCTGGGCTTGTAGTTTAATTGTAAAGCTAGGCTGAAATGAAAGAAACTAAATTCATGTTTCGTTGCTGGTTAGGCTCATCACCTATAAGTTCAGGCAGGAAGAATTCCCATGTTCCTTTTTGTGCTTGATCCAAAACCCATTTCACTCAATGGACTCTCATTGACATCAGTCGTCTTAGGATCATGTGGCATGGAGAGTATTTAAGCCTCCTCCAGGTGCATGTTGGGTTGGCTTAGGTGCTATTTATGGATAGGTTTTTGCCTTCCTTTCAAACATAAGGCCGGGGCAATGCTGGAGGCAGGAGACCTGATCCCAGGGACCTCTGCTTTAATTTGGTACTTCAGTTCAACAGGAACTTTATAATCAGCTAGGACCAATCCTGCAAGGTGCAGAGTACGCTCAATGTACTCAGAGTGCTCAGCAGCTCACGGGACTGGCTCTTGCAATACGGATTAATCTGCAGCTACACAACAGTTAGATGTAACCCTTTAAACAGTCATCAGTTAAATTGCTCAATTTCTATTTAAAAAATGTCTTGACTCTGTTCCTGGGCAAATATGCAGCGTGGTTCCTCGTTGTCACCAGTATTACCTTTGTCTATCGAATGTAAATGTCAAACGCATAACAGACAAGGCGCACAAAGAGAAAATCTCTTTATAGCAATGACTTATGGTTAGGCAAGCAAGCTGGGGCATGTCCGTGAAGAGCGGGCTAGTGCTCTGTGTGTATCTGTTAATGCAGGGGAAATAAATGTGCCTGTCTGTTTAGAAAGAGCCAGAGTGTACTTAAAAACAAATAGATAAAAGGAGCCAAACTTGATTGCAACATTCAGGAATGACATATTCTTGGCATGGAAACACAAAGCAACTGCCACCCAGGTTTGGCTCTGACCTGCTTCACTCCCATGTCATTTTACACTGGGGGAGCTACCCTGATTCACACCCGTGTAGGTCCTGATCTTGCAAACCTTTATGCACATGCTTCACTGTACTACCAGGAGAAGTCCCATTGTTGTCACAGTAGCAAAGCAAGGCATGTACGTTTGCAGGGCTGAGACCTAAATGAGAGGCAAATGGGGCCCCTGGTGCTCACAATGAAGGAAACATTGCACTTGCTAGAGGCAGTTCCTCAATGGAGCTGGACAAAATTTTTCAAAGGAAATACGTTTCATCAAAAAAGGCCTTTATTTAAAATCAGCATTTTTACATTTTTTTCAACAAAGCTGGAAAATGAAAACATTTAGGGGTGGGGTTTTTTTGGAAGGGTATTTATCATTTTTTCCTCTCCCTGACCTTTCTCTCCTCCCTCCCACCGCTTTTTCAGTGGCAAAATGGAAAAGGCATCAAAAGGAAAACTGAAACACCAAAAACTGGTGGGAGGGGAGAATTGCCACTGAAAATTATCTATATAAAATTTCCTGACAAAATTTGAATAAATAAAAATTTGATACTTTTTGTAATTTCGAAAGTTTTCACGGACAACGTTCTCCATTCTTGACCAGTTCTGTTTCTCATTCACTTCACTAAAATGGCTGGATGTAGACATCAGAACACCAGGACGTTACCTGGTTCAGCTGGGGGATAAGACACTTGAGTCTGAACCCAGCTGCCCTATTTGCTAGTGGATTCTCCTGCTGCCCTTTGCCGGTGCTTGAAAGATAGTCACCACCCTTTGTGCGAAAACCATCAGCCCAAAGGTTCCGTTTCCTCTGCAGAGAGCTCCTCCTCCTAGGAGAAGTCAAGGACGTGTAGGAGAACCTGGAGCTTGCCTGTGTGCCCCTCAGTGCTGGCTAGCCTCAGTTTTGTTCAAGCTAATGCTGTTTTCTATGTGAGCCCCATCCTTCCCCACTGGTGCTGGTTTGTACTTGATTCTGGCTTTGAATTTTGAGAGGGGGACAATTTAACCCCCAGACTTTGAGTGAAACTTCAGCTGTGAAAGGTTCCTATGCAGCCCATGCAGACCTTGCTCAGCTCTCCTTGTCTTTCAGTGTGATTTCCAGAAGGTAAACATTTTAGCATGAAAAGGCTCCGAACCGGAACCCCAAACCCAGCACTATCACCCCTCCCAAACTTCTGGTTCAAAGCCTGAATGGGAATTTTGCAGCTGGCCCTCACCTCTGTCCCAGGGCAGAACAAAATGCCCCAGGACTTTGGGAAAAAAGAAAAGGAGTACTAGGGGCACCTTAGAGACTAACCAATTTATTTCAGCATAAGCTTTCGTGAGCTACAGCTCACTGCATCGGATGAGGCTTATAGTACAGCTCTGGATCTGAATTGTGCAGCTCAGTCTAACTCAAGGACAAACGAGCCCATGTAATGAGAGCAAGTAAACTTCCCCAGGCTGTGGTCGTAGGGTGACCTCAGATGCTGCCATTACCAAAAACAAAACAAAACAAAAACAAAAAACACCAAGAAAAACCCCTGTGACTTGCCTGGGTGTAGTTCCGTTTCAACCCTCCAAGCTTTAGGAAACAGCAGGGGGACATCCTTAGCGTAAGTCTGCAGCTGCTTTGGGCTCCATCTGATTCAGACAGTTGCTGCAACAAGTTGAAAATAAGACAAAAGCACAACACTGAGGCCATTATGACAACAGGAGCTCCCCAGGGCAGAGCAGTGAAACAAGCTTCTAAATATAGGGGGAAACAAGTTTTTTTCAGTTAAAGGAAGTGGTATCTATTATTAAAACATTGGACTTACTTCAGACCCTTCTTAAACCAATCCCATCAGGCAAGGGGGCATCCTAAAAAGAGCTGAGCTGCTAGATGCAGATAGAAGCAGTGAAGCCAGTTTGGCTTTTCAGCTTGTGGACTGGATAAAAATCAGGTGTTAATGGCAGAACCCTGTTTGATTAGAGATGGGCCAGGTCTGGATCTGGATGTAAACGTCCCCAGAGCTGGGCTGTGTTGGGACCTGGCATTTTGGACCATGTAGTGTCAATGCTACGTACAAAGGTCCTGATTTTCCAAAGGCTGGGGCCAGGCACAAAAATGTGAGAGCGAGCAAGGTAAAATGAGAGCAGATATTGAGCGAGGAGAGTTTCTGGGGTGGAGCCTGATCTCACACCACTGTAATCCAGGAGTAATTTCACTATCATCAGTGGGATTACATTGGTGTAAAACCAGCACTAGAGGAGAATCAGGGTACTGGACATGGATCCTGGCCCATGCTAGGGCCACTTTGCACCACTTTCTGCAAAAGATCCTTGCCCAGACTCTAAACATGCAGCTGAGTATTCCCCTAGTGTGTGGGGAATGGCTGGCTGGCATACAGCCAGCTCTGTGACCCCCGCTCTGGCAAAGGAAGTCTGACAGGGTAGGAGAAGGCAATCCCCAGCCAACATAATGACCCCTTCCTTCGAGGCTATTATGTTCTCCTGAGCTCTGGAGCAGCTGAGGATTGGGGCTTCTAGGTCCAAATGATATAGACCGTGAAGCCTCTGTAAAGAAGTCACAGATATACCCAGTGGGGGCTCTCGTATTTGCCCACCCAGGGATCAAAACTGTGCTCTCTCCGACTGATTTTAAACATGGTTGCTGCTATCAGGGCTCTCTTGCTGTTGCCCTGTCTATAGGGATTGTTTACTCTGAGTACTATGTGAGCCAGACGGTGAGGCAGTCTCTACCCCTCCTTAGGCTTTATACGATGGTTATAAGGTGGTTTTTGGGGAAAAAACAAAAACAGAAAATTCTCCATAGCGAGTCCTAGAACCCAGCTGTCAACACTTGGAGCTAATAGAATGGCAGCTGGGGAGTGATGGCTGGAATGCTGGTACCATATGAAGCTAACCTATCTACACGGTTTGTGTTAATCCCTAGCTACAAGGGGTCTATCTCTGAAGATGATTAGAAGCCATCGATTAGAAGCCACGGTGACTAATGCTGGGATTTTCAGTGGGAATTGGGCACCTAACGGCCCTAGGCTACTTTGGAACTCTCAGTCAAACTAAAGCACGCGCGGCTCCGGTGTATTGGTTACACTAACACCCCTGAATGACACTGTACCAGCAGTACAATGGTGGGAAAGAGGAATGAAACTAGTGTACACCTAGGGCGACATTTTCAAAAGTGCCTGCCTGACTTAGGTACCTAACTCTCATTGAAAGTCAATGGGATTTAGATTCCTAACTTACTTTTGAAAATGGAACTTAGGCTCCTAAATCACTCAGGTGCTTTTGAAAATTTTACCCCCCCCCCCCCCGCCTAATTTGATGTGCTAAAGCACCCCGTGTAATGGCTATTTATTTCCATTTCCTTCTTGATCTTGTTCTTTGAAACAGGAGCGAAATCCAGAAGAGTTAACAAACTTTGCAGTCTCCTTCCCATAGCACATCCCCTGGTAAATAAAACTAATCTCTGCTTCAAATCTTGGGAAGATGTAAGGGGGGAGGTACATGCTATAGAAAATATAGATGACTGAAAAGAACATTGGCTCCAGTACTGGAACCTGCGGGGCTGTTTAAAAGAGAGTATTTCAATAAACCACAAAAATGAAGAAGTGACAAGGGGAAACGATGCATGACTTACAAACGGAAAACAATGGAGCGCTTACCGGAGAGACCTTCCTGCAGTTCGTTAACATTTATGTTTGTTATTTATAGATGTAGCTATCAGATGCGGTTCTCAAACTGTGGGTCGGGACACCAGAGTGGGTCGCAACCTTGTTTTAATGGCATCACCAGGGCTGGCGTTAGACTAGCTGGGCTCAGGGCTGAAGCCCAAACCCCACTACCCAGACCCAAGGGCTTCAGCCCTGGGTGGCGGGGCTCAGGTTACAGGCCCCCCACCTGGGGCTGAAGCCCTGGGGCTTTGCCACCCACACCCCACTGCGTGGGGAGGCGGGGCTCGGGCAGGCTCAGGTTTCGGTCCCCCCTCCTGGGGTCGTGTAGTAATTGTTGTTGTCAGAAGGGGGTCGCGGTGCGATGAAGTTTAAGAACCCCGGTAAGCTGCAGAGCCACAATTCTGTGGGTTGACTCTGCACTGGAGGATAGCATGTCTGTTCCTGCCTCTGCATTGCATACAGAGCTTGCCCCAGGAAGAGCTCTGGTGTGCTCAGAGCAGCTCCAAGGTGGCCTCCAAAGTTCTGCAGATTCCAGTGCAGAGCTGGCTGAAGGATGACAGTTCTGTTTTGCAGCAACTTTCAAGGTTTTGAGAGTTGTTTTCCTTTCACTCCAGAACAAAAACGAATCTTTGGAACATTTTCATGCATACAGAATTGTGTCAGAATGTCTGTTTTCAGGTCAAAACCTGAACTTTTTGATTCAGGAAGTGTGTGTGCTGGAGCCTAGGAGACCTAGGTTCAAGTCCTTGCTGTGTGATTTGGGATGAAAAGTTCAGCTCCAAATCAGGTGGAGCAGGGACTTGAATGTGGGTCTCCCACATCCCAGGCTAGCGCCCTGGTCACCAGGCTCCAGAGAGTGAAAGTCTTGCTCAAAAAAATGCAGATGAAAATGTCATAAAAATCGGTACCTCTCCATGAAACAGCATCAAAAATGGTCCAGCCAGCTCTATTCCAGTATTTAAACCAGTGCCATGGTTGAAAATAGCGGCTTTCTAGGTTGTGTGAGAAACTCAGCATTGCCCCGCAGCTCAAAAATTCAGAGGTTCAATTCTACCTCTGGTCTTGGACCTGGCTCTTACAGTGCTGACACTGCTGTGCAGTTGTAAAGTAGGAAGAAATCAGAGGTGATGAGTTACACAATTCTGTTCTGCCTTTCCAGGCAAATCCTAGAGCACAGCTCAAAAAGAGCAGCTGATACCTTGAATGTCTTGGCCCACATTCCCAACGGAACACGTTCAAATACCCAAGGCTGCATATGACTGCTTAGCTCTTGCTTGATTTGTCTTCATGATGTCAGCACTACTGGAATTTAACTCTTAATTTTATAGGGTGCTTTGTGTTTGAAAATTGCTGTAAAAAATCAAGTTCTGTACATTTTAACCCTTATTCAAAGCATATATTTAGACTGCAAATTGTTTGGGACACGGGACATCTTCCTATTCTACAGGCTAGCTTCTGACTCAGGTTATGTGCCCACACAAGGAATTAAGATGGAATAAGAAACTAGAACTGTGTGGAGCGTGGAAGTTTTTTTTTTCAGGAAGGATTTTGAAATTTGGCTTTATGAATGAAAACCGAAATTTTTGAAATTCTCTGCAAAGGATATTTGTTTCTAAAAAATGGCTTCAGGTCAGTTTAGACTTTTCTAATGTAATATATTAATAAGATATAATACAAAATAAAGACAAAAAATCATTTCAAAGTGAAATATCAAAATATTTCCTTTCAAAAATATCAGCACAGGACATTTCAACATTGTCAGATATTTTTTTTCTGTTTTTCTTCAGTAAAGAAATCCTGGTAAAATCGACCTGATTTCACAAAGCATTTTGACTTCAACAGAACTGTGTATTCCCAAGCAATATGGTTCCATCAAAATTTCTCTGACCAACTGTGTAAGAAATGCTTTCATACCTCTGCACAGCCTACAGGAGCAGGAGGGGCAGGGAATGTGCAGAAATTTGGCTCCACCCTCCAGTGGCTGACCAAAGTAGCTGAGCCAATATGGTACTCCCTGCAGTGAGGGCAAAAGTGCACTGTGCTGAAAAATCTGGGACTTGCTATTTAAGCAGATGCTATTTAGAAACTCCAGATGACTGGATGTGAAATCTACACATTTTAGTTTTGTTTTAAGTAACAGAAGCAAAATGTTTTTTCCTTTCTACTGGGAAAAAATGTATATACACTCAAAGTAATAAAGGTGTTTTAGCTGGCTTGAGGAAAAGCAACAGTCTTCTCTGTAAAACTTCTAGGGGCTTGATTAGCTTTATTATTTGTATTGTGGTTTCACCTAGGAGCACCAGTCGTAGACCAGGATGCCACTGTGCTAGGAACCACAGTAAAAATAGCCTTGGATTTATAGAGGCAGTAAGATATTAGGATATTTTCTGTCTTATCTATCCCTTTCCTAATCAGAGCTAGCACAGGTATGTCTACCTGAGCTGGAAGTACATCTTCTAGCTACAGTGTAGACATACCCAGAGAACAAAACAAAAGCTTTCACCCTCTTCTGCTACCATCAGTTAACAATAGAGCTAGTCTATATTTTTTAAATAACCTTTTGCATCAACATGAGGGGTTTAAATAAAAAAGAATTCACCAGTTTTTCCTTCACAAAATATTTGCAACAATTTTTATCAGAAATGAAACAGTTGTTACAATTTTTAGTTCATCCCAAACTGGATTTTTTCATAAATGAACATTTTAATATAATTTTTAATAAAAATTTAGAATACATTATGAAAAGAAATGAACACCCCCCCACTCCCCCCAAAAGTCAAATGCTGTGAAACTTCAAACCCTGCAAAAAACTTTTCCAATCAGCTCTAGTTAACAACATGCTGGCAGCCAGGATGGGAGAGAAGTCTGTAAGTGAGGTGTTGGGACTGGATACAGAGCTGTATCCTCAGCCTAGAAGGAGTTGCAAGAGTCAGTTAAGTATGCTTGCTGTACCCTGCTAAAAAGTGAGGAAGCCTCATTTGTTATGCAAATATCCACTTGAGCCTGGCATATGCAGTGGGAAGCTCTTTGAATTATTTTAAGCAAAGGACAAAAGTTCTTTCCCCTCCCCTATCATCTTGGATCCTTGAACAAACAAAATAATAATAACAATAATAATAAAAAAAGAAAGCCCTAGCTGTGTGAACCATCTGAAAATGACAATCCCTCTGCTTTCCTGGCAAGAGTCTGTACAAGCAGTTGAAACATAGAACAATTAAAACAATGTATTGCAGGCGGTCTGGGTTTCTTTTTCATAATGACAGCATAAACTAGTCATCCGATAGCTTTATCTCCAGGATTATGCTGGAGCAGATCACACACTTTAAAGGGATATTCCAGTGCTAACAGGAAGACAGTCACTTCCGGACTGCACGTGCACTGCGTACCCACCTGAATGTTTCCAAGTTTGCTTCTTGTTTGAAATGAGGATCTCAGGGCGATGGGGAGAGGTTAGTTTGGACAAATAAAAAGCACTGGACTAAATGTTCCAGCCTTGCAGCCTAACAGTTGCCAACGATCCACATTTACAAGTTGCACCCACCATTTGCAAACATGCAGGACAGAAATTTGAGTGCCTGAGTTCAGTTCTTTTGTACAGAAGTTCCCAAGTTCTGCGCCAGCAAACTCCTGGTTTGAACATGCAGATGAGTGGTTTATGGGTGCCATGGTTGCATGTTGTTATTGCTGTTCATACAGTGTGATGATGGTGCATGGCATCTAAAACTGACGTCTTTCCCTTTTGGAGCAGCTTACAAGATGTGGGCCTGATCCCGCTCCCATTGGACTCCAGAGCAGAGCTTCAGCTGATTACAACAGGAATCAAATAAATGAGGCAAAGGCATAATCGGAGGCTGCAGGTCAGTGGTAAGAACTTACCATTCCATTAGTGATGGATTATATGACAAATGCCATAGCACGTTTACCAAGCAACCCGTTCCTCAAGCTGTATCCACGCTAGCCTTTTCATCCACCGGGATGTCTAGACTTGAGCAGTATTTCAGGGCATGGTAGTTAAAACAGCAGAAACGGCCCTGTATGGTCCAGTGTTCCCACCACTGAACCCACAAATTGCTGCAATGGTGGAAAACAAAGGCCAACGTAAACACAGCCTGAGTGCTCTGGATTCAATCCTAACCCACTCTTCTGTTCCTCATGGCACATGTATGCAGCTCAGTTTATGTCTGTGCAATAGCCCCTCAGAAAGTCCTGTTCTCCTTCGAGATGCCCTCTGCACATTCACACTCTTGGGACACTGATGGTAGAGGTTATCTCAAAGAGCTTTGGTTTCAAGCGAAAACCCTTCATTTCGGCAACTTGGTGGGTCATAGGAGGGAAAGATGGCTGAGCCTAGAATTCCCCTCGAGCTCAGCAAGGGTCCACAGACTCAGGGCTGGCTCTAGGTTTTTTGCCGCCCCAAGCTCCGAGAGCGCAACTGCCCAAGCAAAAAAAAAAAGGGTGGCCGGAACGCCGCCCCTGGCATTGTGCCACCCCAAGCACGTGCTTGCTTTGCTGGTGCCTAGAGCCGGTCCTGCAGTGACCTGTTCGGTTTAAATATTACATGGTGTTTTCTGGTTTTCTCATCATCACTCAGCTTCCAACTGGGCTGGGCTAATTTTATTTGTACTTTGCACTTTGCTGCCTCGGCGTTGGCTGTGAAGTTTAGGACTGGACGAACTGGTTTGGAGGAAGTAGGGAAGGATGGTCTTATGATTCAGTCAGAGAACTCCAGGGCTCTGTTCTCAGCTCTGCTGCTGACTCGGGCAAGTTAGGGGTCAGCAGTAATGCCTTTCTGCATCTTCCACATCTTTACTTCCACATCTTCACTTTCCACATCTGCAAAATAGGAATAACAACATCCCCCTTGGAGGACTGTGATGCTAAATCCATTACAGCTAGACTCTGGCCGCTCTTGCATGGATGAGCAAGGTGTGGGGAAGGGGCAGGATACAAAGACACATAGCCACCCCTTAGAGTATGTCTTCATTGCAGAGTTAGCCCAGGCTCTTACCTGGTTGTTGTCCTTGTCCCCCTCCCGTCTATGCACAAATCACCCAAGTTCAGGGGTGCTTTCAGCCCAGGCTACCTGGCATGGCTGTGGGTGTGGGTTAAAGCCCAGGTGTTGGTAACCCACCCATTCACTTTGCAGTGCAGATGCAGGCTCAGTTACTCAAGAGCTGGTAGTCCTCCAGTGTCTTCCCTCAGTTCCGTCTGCATGCCCAGAAGGAGAGAGAAATTATCCCACCATTCACAGGAAAATACTCGTCGAGCAGCTCAGGCTACTGCAGCCCAAAGGACCACAGGATATGTCCCCAGACGTCCTAGCATCACACGTGGAGAAGTGCAGCACCAGGGAGCACACGGGTAGGGCTTTGCAGTGTGGCTGCTCGTGTCCAGGCTAGGCTCCCACCTGGGTGCTGATCATCTGAGTTAACTCGGCAGTGGAGACATACCCTGCTCCTCCACCTGGCACTCTCAGCCCAGAGCCGGCTCTCAGGGTAGTTCAAGGTGTGGCTATGGTTACAGGGTACAGCAATGGCTGCTCCCATGCATGTTCTCCCCAGCATTCTGCCTACCTCTGCCCTTCCTTGGCCTACGGGAGTGAGGCTGTCAGTCCTCAGCGTACTTCTGGCCTGACTGAAAGCCTGAAAGTCTGCAATTCTCATAAGAGAGCATATTCCTATGAGATTTCCTGCCCTATGCACTCCAGGGCATTTCAGAGTGGGGATAAGCAGCTGTCCTTTTGGCCTGTTCTCCCAGCAGAGCTTGTGGAGTAATAATAAAATTGGGGGAAATAATCTTTAAAAAAGATATCTGCAATGGAGGACCAGGACAGTAAGACTCTGTTTCCCTGCATTAACACTTTCTGAAGGCTCGTTAATGAATTCAGCTTCACAACCCTCTGGGTGGTTGGTAAGAATTATTATTTCCAGTTGCAAATGGAGGAAGCAGAGGTACATAGCTCCTGCTGTGAGCTGTGGCAAAAATCCTTGGGACAGATTCTTATCTCGATTACACTAGCAGAACAGAGATCAGGATTTGGTTGCTGGGGTGGTGTGAGGCTTAATTAATTAATGTTTGAGACCCTTGGGTGCAAGGTGCTTAGAAATGCAAAGAACTATTCATTACTATTGCTTAGATCACTGTCTGGAAATGAGGGGGGAAATCTGTCTCTCCTGTCTCGGTGGTGAAGTGCAAAAAAAACCTTTCCAGCTTTATACACATATGGCCACCGGGTAGGTAAAGTTAAGGCAAAAATGAGATTTTTCCTGCCCACCCATTTAAGCCTCTTTTGTAGAAACTGTTTCCCCTTTGTCAGATAAGCATCTTGATTTTACAGCCACGCAGCCAAATGTGGATGTAGTAGAAATGGTCTTTATTAATGTCTTTGGCTGCATTCCCAAGTTAAATTTATGCTGTCATGAACCAGCATCTCACTGAATTCCCTTTGTACAGAGTTGCAGGCTAAAAGGGGAAAGCCTCACTTTTTCCATATGACGAGTGTTATACATGTAGCCCTTTCTGGAAATTCCTGTGCCTGGTTTTCTCACAGTCCAGTCATGCCTCTCGCTGCTTGCACTGCATGTGCAGACCTACATAGGCAGCCCGTTGAACCTCTTGGGGACAGCCACTGCCCAGCAGAATTCCACAGCTTTGTGCTGTGGGGAGGAACGTTAGGAGCTCTGCTTATTTTACTACAGATGCTGTTCAATGGTGTAAACAAGTCAGTGGAAAACTCAGAAGAGGTCCCTGTCCATGCCAACCTCCCAGCCTTGATTAAGAACCAGATTTGAACTGCACGTGGTTTCTGCTCAACTAATTTATAACAAAGTGGCCTGGTTTACACTGTAAAATTGTACCATGTCTGAATGCTTGTGTTAGCTGGCATGATGCTGAATTTAGTTTCTGCCGGCCAATGCTGACCACAAACCTGGGCTCAACATTATTATTAATTATTATTATTGTTGTTATTTTATTATTTATTATTACATTAGTGCTGAGCAGCCCCAGTCATGAACCAGGACCCCACTTGTGCTAGGTGCTGTACAAACACAGAACAAAAAGACCCCCTGCCCCAGCAAGCTCACCATATGAAGACAGGGTAACATTTTGTGCTGTATGCCAGGCCTGATTGCTGGTAGCAGCCTGCGTGGATGGGGCCAAACCTTGTCAAGATTAGAGCTGGTTGACATTTGCAAAAATTTCATCAACCTTGTTTATTCTTGGATAGGGGAGGGGGTTTCGGGTTTTTTAAATCACAACTTAAAAGATTTCTCTTTTTTTAGTTTTTTTGTCACCCTTTCAGAATTCAAAGAACTGCGACAGCTTTAGCTAAGCCCGTTTTTAAAAGCATGTTCTAGTGTAGGCTAGAGCACCAGCTGGCCAAACCATCCTACAGCATGGCTCTGTGGGAAACATTTAAACACACTTCTTAAACGTGCCTGTGAGAAAGGAATAGATAGAGCCTAAAACTCCCTTCAGAAGTAAAGAACGGTAGTGTCAGTGCTGGCTGGATGGCTAGAACTGACTTGTCACCAAAAGATTGGCCTAGCGTGCACTGACTGGTGTGAGGTACCGGCAATGTCTTTTGAAGCTGTTTCTAAATCACTAGTCCCAAAGCCAAGACCTAGAATAATGAAACTTTCAGGAACTTTACAGCACCAAAATTAGGGACTTTTCACTGTCCGGGCACAGCTGGAAATAAAGCTGCAGCTTTGTCCATTTCTTTGCTAGAAACGATTCCTGAGAGTTCAGAGAGACCAAGGCGCAGATTCTCAACAGTGTTTTAGGCTCCTCGCTCCCATTGCTTAAAATATCTTCGAGGATCTAGGCCTGAGAGTCCCTTCCCTCCCATCCATCCAGCGGAGTAGCTGACTCTCGTTTGTTTTGTGAAAGAGATGTTCTCATGTCATGTCTGCAGAGAGGGAGACCCTTGTCGCATCCTACAGGATCTGTATCTCAGGTATCTTTATAACAGATACAGCTTTTCGCTCAGAGTTTAGATGAATTTCAGTGTCAGTGGGCTCCATCTCCATGTGAATCCTGAAGCGCGTACACCACCCTAGGAGTTTAGGCAGTGGGAAGGGGGGTTTCCAGCCCATGTTTCATGGGGAGGATGTGTCTATGGGCTGCAGATTTTTTCCCTGAAAATATGCAACAGAGTGATTAGACAGAGCTTACCTTAGGGGAGTTCCTAAGGTCACCAGATGTCCCAATTTTATAGGGACAGTCCTGATTTTGGGATCTTTTTCTTATATAGGCTACTATTACCCCCCACCCTCATCCCGATTTTTCACATTTGCTGTCTGGTCACCCTGGGAGTTCCTTAGTAGTGAAACTGACCCCCTGGGTGCGGCACCCACGCAAGGGGCAGTATCATGGGGTAGCTGTGAGTAGACATGGCCCAGCACTCCTGTGTCAGAGCAGGTTGGCCCAATTCAAGGGGGCCAGGCTACACCTGGGGTTAGTGAGGGCTGTCAGAGGGAAAGCAGAGTTATCAGTACAGGCTGTGTCTGGGGAGCGGAGCCACGGAGGAGTGGAGCTAACACCTGTCGGGGGCCCTGAAGCAAGGGGCCAGGTACCCAAGACCCGCTCTTCCAGAAGCATAACAGAGCCAGTGGAGAGCAGAACTGGCTGACTTAGGGTGAGCTGTGTTTGTTTTGCTGATGTTTGGACAGAAAGCCTATTTAAAGGTGTCTGGGGTGGGGGAGGCAGAGTATGCATGGAAGCTGGGCAGAAGCCCTGCCCCAGGACACTGAGTGCTGCGGTATTTCTCACCATGATGAGGGCATGAGCAGCAGCCACCCAGAAGGGCCTACTAACTTCCTGAGTGCCAGGGGGTAGCAGTTCATGCCAGCTCTGAACAGGAATGCATGTGGAGAGTGCCGGGGAGAGCACCGGGCTAGTGGAGGAGCTGCTGCTGCCTCTGCGGTGACATGGGAAATGCTGCTGCTTGCAGGGAAAACGAGTAGGAAATAAAGAGCGGCAATGAGGGACTGGACTGGGGCTACCTGTGAATTGTTGCATGAATTTCATTTCCACAACCCCCTGGCAGGAGACCCACAGAAAGTCCAGCTGCCTGAGCCTTCTATGGAATTGCAGAATGTCTCCTTAGGAGTGTTAAATGGGGGTTGGTATAATAATAACACAAGCTAGTTCTTATATGGTGCTTTTCATTGGCAGATCTCAACAGCAGTCAATCTCCTTATCCCCATTTTACAGGGGGGTGGAATTGAGGCACACATAGGAAAACCACAAGGAGAGAGGTGTAGAACGCGGGTGGACTGAGTTTCAGTCCAGTGCACTCTCAGCTAGTCCACAGTTCCGCACATAATACGTAGCTCATTGTGTTCAAGGATCACACACTTTTTGTAACTAAAGAGGCAGAGAAGTATTATTATATTGCTGTTTTTATTTGATTATCTCACTATGACACATGAAGAAGCTGAGGGATTAACTGACCAGCCCAAGATCACTCAACAAGTCAGTGGCAGAGTGAGGTCTAGCACCTCAGGACTGCTAATTCCCAGTTGCGTGCTGTAACCACTAGACACATTCCCTGGCCTCTTGCATAATCTCTCAGCAGTGTTGTTTGTGTATATGCTTTAGGAAGAGTCTTAGAAAAGATCCTGCATAATAATAGTTAAGGCAGATAAGAATGAAAAGTCTTGTTGCAGCTAATGTGAGCTAATTGAAACAATGTGAAAATATTTTTCATGTTTATTAAAATAAATTCAAGAGATGGCTCTAATAACTGACTGGCTGCAATGGGCTGAAAGAGCTTACTGTTATAACAATGTGCCTGGTGTGATGCTACTGAATCCTGGGTGATGTTACCATTCACCCCTATAATTCCCCCTTGTTATCAATGTCTCCCATGGTACAGGTACCAAGCTGTAAGGCTGGTGTAATAAGCAAGTCCCAGTACATCAGTTTCAAAAATATGGAGTGCATTGTGTTAGTAATATATCAAGGTGCTGGGAGTAGCTTCCTCTGTTACAGGTAGAGGCTTAGAAACAGGTTTGTCTACATATTGTAATGTAGAAGCTTAAAAGCCAGAATTTTCATAACAGCCCATCATCTAGTTGAGAGACCCACGCAAGGATCAGATTTGCAACAGGACTCATTGTGACTTATTCCCAGCTTTTCAAAGCTGCTAACCCAAAATGCTGAATTCTTCTGAAGATCTGCCACCACTTGAGGGTACTGAGGACTGGCCGCACCTTTCTAGTTATTCTCAGGCTTTTCCCTCTCTGGATTCAGTTACAGTTGCTGTTTATATAACAACATAAGCATAGCTGATGCTTCACAAATAGCTCTCCTGCCCTGAGGAGCTCACACAGTCTGTCCAGGCTCGGGTGGTTCCTGAGAAGTCTCTGGGAAATTATTTGTGTATATCCAGGGGGAACTAAGCCAGCTCACGGCTATTTGTATCTTTACTTAAATGTGTTTTTCAGGATGTATAGCGCTGAAAATGACTGACAGGAGACTGGCATGGGTCAGAAGCTCTATGGGCAGCTCTTGAAATACATTCTAATGATCACAGCGATGCTCCCTCGCATTCAGAGAGGCGCAATCCTCTTGAAGTCTCATTTGACACGGCCTGTAGTTATCAAAAGAGACACACACATTGATCTCTTCCCCCGCGTTCTGTCTCTCTGTTTCTGTCTCACATCATATAAATAGGGCAGCTAATGGTGGAGATTAAAGGTGAAGTTTGTAGGATGAGACTGGACTCCCAGTAAGACATTCGTGAACATGAATGAGAGCACGTACCACATGGCAGACAAGTGGCTTTGGTATTTCATCCAAAGCCCACTGAGTCAATGGGAGTCTTTCCACTGATTTCAATGCTCTTTAGAGCTGGCCCTTAGACTCAGAGCCCTTTGGGGAAGGAATAACCTCAAACTAATTCCCAGACAAAGGCAGAAATATACATGGCCAGAAGTGGACATGGGACCGACACACTTTGAGCTAGAGGTTTTATTTCCTAACGCAGGAAAGCATGTCCTTGCTTGAGATCACAGGCTATGTTAAAACATGACATGGTATTCTGGCAGCTCTTAAACCCTCTGGAGAAAGGACAAAGAAACGACGATCACCAGCTAGGATACTTAGGCCTTAAATTATTTACAGTCAAACTAAATCTAATGCTTTTGGATTTATGGTAGATCCACATTAGCAATCCCAGCAGCTACCAGAATGCAACCAGCATGAGCCACCGTTTCCCATTCACAGGGCACAGAAGACTCGGCTGGACACAGGTGCTGAAGTGCTTACTTGACATGAATGCTTAAACCTAATCCAGCAAAGAGTGATTGACTGATTTCTAAAGCCACATGAAGGCTACAGGGTGGGATGGGAGAGCAGCAGTGTTCCATGTGCTAAGTTATCCTGATCCGTTTCTTTTCCATGTTCGTCACAGAGTTCTGCAGTGTCTACCAGACCCGCAGACAAAGCATTTAAAGTACAATACCACTCTGAAAAGGGACTGTAGAAAAAATGGCACCTCCTTACTCAACAGATCTGTTCCATTTGCTTCTTCAGGGTCACCTCAGCTGAAGCTAGTGCTTGCTGAGTCTCACGCCTGCTAGCCCTCCAGAGCCAGCACAGGTAAGACGGAGGATTCTATGCGATCTCATGCACCATCAACACAAATGATTCCAAGTTCCAATCACCCAGACCTGTGTAAACCCAGCGAAGGCAATGGGACTGCACAGATATCACCGAGACATCATTTGAAGACAATGGGGGTGCAGAGGTGTCCGTGAGCACTTTTTGAACCTTTGGCATGGGTGATGGTATGTGGGATGAAAGAAACCAGCCTGACTGTCAGAGAAACATCTTCTTACTTCAGGTTTCAGAGTAGCAGCCGTGTTAGTCTGTATCCGCAAAAAGAAAAGGACGACTTGTGGCACCTCAGAGACTAACAAATTTATTTGAGCATAAGCTTTCGTGAGCAACAGCTCACTTCATCGGATGCATACTTGAAACCGAGCACAATCAAAATGTGACAGTGAGACACAGTGAGCAGGGAGCATTTTTGCAAAGTCACCTTTCAGAGCAGCACCAGGCTTTATGCAAAACCAGAGCGCAAACACAGAAATTCATATGTACGCTCCAGGTTCAGTGACTAGCCTTATTATAGATATGAGCTGGCCGCTTCCACTCATCAGTGGCAATATTTAAATGTCATAAATTCTGCTCAGGGCAAACCCCATCTGGAGTGCCCCACTCACTTCAGAGCAAAGTTCCATCTTGTGAGTCAGGGGGGAGAGAGCAGTTTCAAAAGCCATTGCTTGAAACAAAGACCAATTCAGTTAGAACCCCCTTTCTGAAGTTCATTGGAAAAAAGAATCTGATTCTGACCTCACGTTGTACTGAGGGAAATAAGGAGTAAATCTGCACAATAAATCTGGTGAGAGATGAGGCTCTGACCCTCTCTAATTGAAAATGTATTGTGTCTCAGATTATTCCCCACCATAGGCAATATGAGTGTTTGGTTTTAATTACATCCTGGTGCCCAGTGCACCATCAAACCTGGTGCCCAATAATAGGACAGGGATTATTTGCTCAGGGGCAGTGAGATGACATGAAGGCGAGAAGGAATTGCTTCCTGAAGCTGCCTTTATTTCTGGAAGGTGGCAGGCTGTATCAGGCTGCTATAAGTCTCCTGCTTGCTAACGTGGAGAACAGAACTCTGGGTGCAGTCACAGCTGACGTTTCATCTGCATGCATTTTAAGCACGTAGTATGAAAATGTCTTCGGGGACGTTCCCATGGCAGCCATGGGTTTGATCTGCAGTTGGTGTAGACGTCCTCACACTAGCTGAACTCTAGCTAGCTCACTAAAAATAGCAGTGAGGATGTTGTGCCATGGGCTGCACCAACACGTACAGACCTGGGCGGGGGGTTGGGGGGGGGGAGATGGGGTTGTGCAACTTGCACTGAAGCCTGTGCTGCTATTTTTATTGAGCAAGTCAGATTAAAGCTGGCACTGGTATGTCTACATCAGCTGCCATTCATGCCCCCAGGTGCAGCATAGATGCACCATTAGTAGAAGGCAAAAGAGCTAGTGTCAAATGAGGAGTCAATCCATTTGAGGGGCTGGACAGATGAGAAGATCAATAAGGGGCCCAGAGCCTGTGAGCTCTAGATCATGAGATAGTCATTAGCACCCACCTTAGCTTTATTCTGTCAGTCACTAACCTCCCTCTGGAGCAGGGGTGGGCAAAGTTTTTGGCCCAAAGGCCACATCAGCGTTGCGAAACTGTGTGGAGGGCCGGGTAGGGAAGGCTGTGCCTCCCCAAACAGCCTGGCTCCTGCCCCCGATCCGCCCCCTCACACTTCCCGCCCCCTGACTGCCCCTCTCAGAACCCCCAACCCTTCCAACCCCCCCGCTCCTTGTCCCCTGACTGCCCCCTCCCGGGACCCCCTGCCCCTAACCCCCTAATCCAACCCCCCCTGACCCCTGACTGCCCCAACCTCTATCCACACCCCCGCCCCCTGACAGGCCCCCCAGGACTCCCACGCCTATCCAACCCCCCCATTCCCCGTCCCTTGACCGCCCCCCCCCCAAAAACCTCTGCCCCATCCAACCGCCCCATGCTCCCTGTCCCCTGACTGCCCCCTGGGACACCCTACCGCTTATCCACCCCCCCCACTCTCCCCCCCTTACCATGCCACTCAGAGCAGCAGGAGCTCACAGCCACGCCGCCCGGCTGGAGCCAGCCCCGCTGCACTGCCCGGCAGGAGCAGAGGGCCAGAGCGCTGGCGGCACGGCGAGGTGAGGCTGCGGGGAGGGGAAGACAGCGGGGGAGGGGCCGGGGGCTAGCCTCCCTGGCCAGGAGCTCAGGGGCTGGGCAGGACAGTCCTGCAGGCCAGATGTGGCTCGCGGGCCTAGTTTGCCCACCTCTGCTCTGGAGGGACCTTCACACGTTATAGGATGGGCCCTTTGGAGGGGCTGTATTGGGGAACTTGCTGTGTGGATAAGCAAAAAGCTCCAGTGTCCAATGCTGATGATCTGGCTTTCTTTTTTGAATGCTAAACTCACTTTAATAAAGAGACATAATTCTTGTTCACCATGATCCATACTTCCCGCTTCTTGTCCTTGCTGCACGTAGTCATACAGAGGCTAATGCTGATGGCTTGGTCTCTGTTCTATTATTTGGGATAGAAATGTATTGTCTATGGATGTGCATGGACAAGATTTTTTTAAAGCAACTAATGATTGTGGGTGCCTAAATATTTGGATGCCGAACTTCAGATACCATACATGGACCAAATTTTCAGCCTGCATCAAGCACTCACCCACTGGAAATCAAGTCACTTTGCAATGTCTTAGGTCAGGCATCCCAAAAATTGAGGCACCTGATGTATGAGAGACTGGACTTAATATCCCTGCTGTCAACCAACTAAACTGTGCAGACAGATGGGAAAAGGAGGGCACCACTCCCCCACGCCTACTGCCCCCTCCAAAAAGCACATGTGAAATGCTCAGTATTTCTTCTTCTTTTGATGGCTGGCCAGGCCAGATTAGTGCGATTGGAAGTGGAATACTATGCCTTCCACCTGCAGCTCTCCAATTGGAATCCAGCCTGGGTTGGTAGTAACTGAATGTTGTCACAATCTGGTGGCAATACAGGGCCCCATGCAGAATCGGTTTGGTGGCTTCACAAGGGCTATCACCATGGTTTTTACTATTTGGCAGTCTCAGCAGCGAGGCCAAGGACTGAATGGGAATGGAGTCTGAACTACCTACCTCATGTCTAGAGGTAGCCTCTGAAGGCTCAGGGATAGGTGCCATGGAGTTTGTACTCCATGATGAACAAGATGAAGTTTGTACTGCATGCTATACCCACTAGGTACTCTCACTTACTGTTTTTAAGCACTGACAATATACTTGGAGCTTACTTGGCACAAAATGAAGATAGCTCCTGCCCCAGATTGTGCACAGTCTCAAATTTACAAACGGAGAAGATGGACATGGGGAAGACCAGAGCAGAAGGAACTTGGAGTGATGGATTCTGTGTGATTTGTTTCCGTGTCTTTTGGGCATCAAGGCAGAAGTGAGTCCCTAGACAGTGGTCTTGAGGTTCCAGGGGTGCTAATGCAGCACTCTTCACCAGCTCTCAATATTAAAATCATTATTAGATGTCCACGAATCAACAGGAAGAAACAACAAATGAGTACAGTAGAAGGGTATCAAAACATACCAGACTTTGGGGGTTAATTCAGTATGTCCACTTCTAATTATAGGAAGGAAATAAAGTCCAGTGATTTTCATTCATTATGTGGAAGAGCTAAGCCCAGTTTAATCTGCCCCAGGTCTGTTCCATTGTCCTTTTCTGGAGCTGTTTCATCAAGCAGGTTTTGGGTATAATGAAGATGTGACACACACGAGTGCTGGCAAGGGAGAATGGTTTCATTTTCTTTTGGCTGGGGCCAGGAAGTAATGTCATGTGGCAGGGGTCAAGACCCCACTGACTCCAATGCTTTCTGTTACAGGGAGCTAAATGGTAGAATAAAAAGTATCCCATCTTTTTTTCCTGATGCTCAGAACTTTGCTCAGTTGGCCTGGTCTTTAGGAAAATTTCTGCAGGTATGCAAACTAACCAGCTGTCTCCTTGGGCTCAGAATAGGCTCCAGCTGTCTTGTTGTTAGCATTGGAATGAAATTATTCTCCCTGTTGCACGGGAGGATTCAGACCGCAGATCCCTGTTTGCAGGTGCAGGGAGCAATTTTGCTGACTCAGCCTGGTTTCCAGACAATATGAGTATCCTCATCTTAATTCAGGACCGTGAAGGCTGGGAGTTTCTCTGAGGTAAGACAGAGCCAAAGGAAAGGTCTGTATGGCCTGCAGAGAGAATTCCTCATCCACATACATACATATAGGTACAAGGCATATGTTTGTAAGTCCTGTCTTGCCCCTGGAAGTGGAGGCGTGTTTGGGCACCTCCATTCTGTTGGGTGTTGTGTCAGGAGTGGAGTGAGGGAGGAGGGGCCCGTCAGGGTCTCACCTGCAGTTAGCAGGTGAGAACTAAATCATTGTAACAGACTTTCCAGAATCAGCATCCCCACCGCTCTAGCATAAGGCAGTGCTCTGGGGAATGACAGCGCTGTGTGTGGGGAGGGGTACGCCATGTGTAGGTACTGGCAGTCTCACAGCTGGAAAACAATCCAGCCTCCACTAACTAGATTTTGCAGGTGGTATCTGTGCCCTCTCACAGAAGGAGCCAAGTCCCCGGATATTAGTGAGCACCTGCCTGGCAGGTAAGTTGCCGCTGCCTGCAGATAACGCTGAGAATTACTGTTTAATTACATGTTTGTGACCTTCGGTAAATGCACAACAAAGTAAATGGAGCACCCCGTACTTGACAGCACCACCGCTAGCAAGTGGGTCGGACTCCTATCTCCTTGTTGACATGGTATAATTCTGCTGTGACTAATGGAGTTAGTCCAGATTTGCACCATTGTGACAGAGATCAGAGTCTGGGCCAAGGAGTGCATTGCCCTCAATGGAAGTACTATTGCAAAATAAAGACACTTTGAATGAAGGGCAATTCAAATTCTGGTATTACAAAAGTCACGCTTTGGCCAAAGTTCATCAAAATATGAGCTCTTTCCTCTTGAGTGGAAGGAAGGACGAACCCCAGAGCTGATGAACTGTTTCACATGTCTCATGTGGAATGATACAGCTAAGGAACTTCAGGGAACATTCCACAGAGCTCCTCCTAAGGCAGTGGGTCTCAAACTAGGGCTGCCGCTTGTTCAGGGAAAGCCCCTGGAGGGCCGGGCCGGTTTGTTTACCTTTCACGTCTGCAGGTTCGGCCGATCGCGGCTCCCACTGGCTGCGGTTCGCTGCTCCAGGCCAATGGGGGCTGCGGGAAGTGGCGCAGGCCGAGGGATGTGCTGGCCGCCCTTCCTGCAGCCCCCATTGGCCTGCAGCGGCGAACTGCAGCCAGTGGGAGCCGCGATTGGCCAAACCTGTGGACGCGGCAGGTAAACAAACTGGCCTGGCCCGCCAGGGGCTTTCCCTGAACAAGTGGCAGCTCTAGTTTGAGAACCACTGTCCAAAGGAGAATGTTTAGCATTTATATAGCATTCTGCTTTAACAAACAATAATTAGTGATCATAATGCTCTCATTTTTACATGGGGAAACTGAGTCAGAGAGGTTGGTTTGCAAATATGCCAAGAACATACAGCTGAAGTCACTGGGAGCTGTGGGGGCTCAGAACCTCTGAAAATCAGGCCCTAAGTATCTGACCTAAAACCACGTCATGTAGATCCAGAATTAGCATTTGAGGCTTCCTGGCTCCCAGCTCCCTGCTGCTTCCTAGAATTCTGCATGACCTGGTGAGTTAGTTCTGTGTAACACACTGCAAAAGAGTGTCTGTGAAACTTTCTGGAGCCCAGGGAATTTGCTGACTGACCCTCCTCACAGCATTCCATGAGCTCAGGTTTTCCTCTACACATACATCCATATGCTGTACCCAATGTCCTGGCCTAATCTCTTGTGACATGTAGTTTTGCACAGCTGTTATATGCTACCACGGAGGTGGCTGCTCTAAGTATCAAACTGAGAGGGATTTTAAAGTCTGATTTAACGTTTGCTATTTAGACTGTTTACTTGTGCCGTTTCTTTCATTTTCGTCAATGACACTTAATGAGGTCAGTTACGTTTTTGTAACAGTCACTTTCAAGTTCTTAATGCTGCAATAATTGGGTTGTAGACTCTTCTGGCAAATATTTAGTTGTTTAAGAACAGTTGTTCCCATGGGCTTTTTTTTAATCATTAAAACATTTCTATGGGACCTAAGTTTTTAAAGTGTTCCCCCTCATCTTTTCAAATACTGGGCCAAATTTGACACTTTTCCTTTAAATACAACATATATGATTGTCAGAAAACTGTGGATGATTAGTTGTTTGGCTAATGTCTGTACAGGGTTTTGAGATACAAACTGTCAAGTGCTGTTAATTATTGTGATCACTTACAACTTCTGATTTTAAAAAAGCAAAAAACCCGTAATTTGTTCCGTTGGCAGCAAAGGGGTTAAAAATATGCTGCTAGTTCCAAGCAGCAACGGGGCTGGCCTTTCAAAGAGGGATGCTGGCTTCTTTCGTCCACATTCTTCTCAGCTGGCATCCAGCATCTGCAGTGTAACTGATGGGACCAGCAAATCAGGCACCATTCACGCTAACATAAAGAAACTCCACCACTAAGAAAGGGCATGTGTGTGTTTGTGGAGAGCCGCAATTTTAACTTTTCTGTAATGGAGCTTTTTACCATTGCTGAAAAGCTCTTTAAACAACAGGCCCCCTCCTTCCCTCCCCCGGCCCCCACGGCTCCCTGCCATTGGCTCTCTCTCATCTGGTATTCTCTGCTTTTGTTCTGTTTCAGTGGAATTGGCCAAATGACATTATGCAGTAGCCAAAACAGACACGGAAAACAGAATCCAGTGTTCTCCTTGGCACATGCCCGCTCTGCTCTGCCTGAGGCTCCCAGGTACAAACACATTCTGTGCTCTGCCATCTTCAGCGGCATGATAACACCCCTTTGGCCAAGCCTGGTGAGCTCGGGTCTGGAGGAGGCAGGGGGCCAGTGTGAGGAGGAGAGGGGGAATGTGGGGAAAAAAGCCATCCACCAAATAGAGGCAGGGTTTTTGTCTTTCAGAAGCTGCAGTTGCATTTCAGGCATCGTTCAGTGCTGTGCCGCTCGGCATAGGGGACGCGCTGTGACAGACCTGGCTCGGCACACGGAATAATACTCTTTTTTTTTTTAATTTGTAAAAATAAAATGTGATCTCGCTAGGATGAGCCCTGTTATGCCCAAAGTAGTGCTGGGACTATGGCAGCATGTGGAAAATGTAACATGGACACTAACAAACACCACAAGCAGTAAGAGCTATTTTAAGCCTTATCTCGCCACACTGGAAACAAACTACACTTCAGAGCAGGCCCTGTGAAGTCCATTGAGGTTTATCCATGGAAGTCTGATGATGGGGGAGGGGGATTTTGTCTCTGAGCTGCTGGGGCTAGGAAGACACTTCTCCTTTGGGTATGCTAGTCCATAATTATAATTCTTCAGGTGTAGGGAGGTTATACCTTCCTCTGAAGCATCTGGTACTGGCCCCTGCTGGAGTCTGGATTCTAGGCTAAATAAACCATTATGGCCATCTCAACGTATTGACGTAAGCCAAGGCTGGCAGAGTCTCACAAGTAGTAGGTGAAACCACGTCTCAGCCAAAATCACAGCTGACGTTTTCCCATGGGACTGACTGACCTGAGTACTCAGTCCCAAAGAGAGCCCTGTGGTCCTTCAGTGCTCCAAAAATCCAGCTCCAGCTCCACTCAGTGGTGATTTAATCACCTGACTGACTCGGTGTCCTTGCGAAATGAGTTTCATCCTAGCGGGAAGATGTCCACATCACAATGAAACACAAAGCCGTTTTGTACTAACTGGCCTCCTGACTGGTAGTCTCATCAGAGAAGCCAAAGACTGTATGGCAATTCTCTTGTTGATGGTGTCTGTCCAGGCATCATGGGCATGTTTTCACAAATGTTTCAGTGAAGGAGATAATCTGGTCTCTTGCTAAACTTTGAGTCTGATTTCCAATATCCTTTGGTTATTTTTTTTTGCAGACATGCTCTCTATAATAGTATCTATTAGTCATTCTTCAGAGACATAATGTTATGGCCAGAAGGGACCATTATGATCGTCTAGTCTCAATCCCTGCATAACACACCCCACATAACCTCACTGGGTAATATCTGCATCAAACCCATGTTTTCTGGTGACCTAGGGCATATCTTTTAGAAAGATATTCCAGTCTTGACACAAAGATTTGTAAGGGATTCTCCATCACTTGAACTTTTGATTAAATTAGTCCAATGGTTAATTATCCTCACTGTTAAAAATTGCCCCTTATTTCTAGTCTGGATTTATCTAGCTTCAGCTTCCAAACATTGGGTGGTCTTAAAAAAAATTTCTGCTAATTTAAAGAGCTGTCTACTTCTTTAGCTAATTCTTGTGGTGTACACACATGCAATATGAGAGAGTAATGCATCTAGATTACTAAATCATGAAGATATCTTGATTATACATGGGTATATTTCTTGTCTTACACTGAAAAAGTATGTCATTTTACTCACTGCAACACCTGTTCTTTGTTTCTTCCCACCAGCTGATCTGTATTTTCCACTGTTCTTGACTTCCTCTTTTTCCTCATATTTGTTGCATGATTTAGTTGTTCACATTTGCTGAACACTGTCTCTCTTTTTGCATTGTACATACCTTGTCTACATTGCAAAAAAAAAGTTCTTGACTTGGATTAGATAATTCAGGTTAAAATAGCAGTGATGACACAGCAATTTGACTTTTAACTCAGGTTAGTGGCTTGAATAAAAGGCTGTAAGGCTGCCTGAGGTTGAATTTAAGCTGCTAACCCAAGTTAGAAGCAGAGATGCTGTGTCTTCACTGGTATTTTAACGTGAGTTTGCTAACACAGTTTAGCACCCAAGTTAAGCACATACCTTTTTAGTTGTTTAGTGTAAACATACACTGAGGTATGATTGTAGTCACTAAATGTAATGTATATTTTCTCTTTTAGAAAAATTAATACAGCTTTTTTTAAATTGCCAAATAGTCCCTTCACCTTGTTCTCCCCATCTCCACCCCGTTGTACTACTTCCATTTAATCTTCACCCACTCGACTGCATGGTACATCAGAACATAAATGACTTCCAAACTCAGCTGTGATCTAGTGGATTGAGCAGGAGACAGGAGCCCTGAGCTATATGACTGGTTTGCTGCATGACCTTCACCTCTCTGGATTGCTGCAAGTCATGTCTCCTTTCTGTGCTTCAGCTGCCCTCTCTGTAAAACACTTGTAAAGCACTTTGTTAACCAGAGAAGAGCCTCACCGCCACATAGGAAAACATTCATAGTAATAATTTTGGCACATTCCTTCCCATAGATTTCAAACTCCTCCTTTGCTCAGATTGCATGGAAGAGACAAGCCAACTAGAAGAAAAGTCCTCAACCCCTAAAGCGTGGCTTATTCCTCATTTCAGCAAAGGAAAGCCCTGGTGTGATATTTTTCCAGGAGCTCTGACCAACCATTCAGCCTTCAACTACCTGAAGGGGTGTTCCAAAGAGGATGGAGCTAGGCTGTTCTCAGCGGTGGCAGATGACAGAACGAGGAGTAATGGTCTCAAGTTGCAGTGGGGGAGGTCTAGGTTGGATATTAGGAAAAACTATTTCACTAGGAGGTTGGTGAAGCACTGGCATGGGTTACCTAGGGAGGTGGTGGAATCTCCATCCTTAGAGGTTTTTAAGGTCCGGCTTGACAAAGCCTTGGCTGGGATGATTTAGTTGGGGGTGGTCCTGCTTTGAGCAGGGGATTGGACTAGATGACCTCCTGAGGTCTCTTCCAACTCTAATCTTGTATGATTCTATGATTTCATACTCCCAAGGTTCCTCCTCCAGCAGAATTTGCTTAAATCCACTTGATCATTCTCATGGGGGCTTCTAGGGATTATCAGTATCTGATCATGGAGGTAGGGAATGCTCTTGGTCTCTGCCCAACACTACTGGAGCCTTTTCTAATGTAACATGTTTAGGAAGCTTCAGTTTGGTGCATTTTAACACTGCAGTTTAATGATATAAAATAAATATTTCCTCATTCGTCGCCTTCACAATCTGCAGAGCACAACACATTATGCTTTGCAGTGTCTTTGAGAGGTGAATTGCCCAAGTCACCTGGGAAGCCACTGACAGCGGGAAGGAACCCAGCAGTCCTGACATCCAGCACTTGGAACCACCCAGCCCCCAAGCCCCACTAATATTGAATACATGCTGCTTAGGTTTCTCACCTATGAATTGTGTGTTCTGCTCCTGCGATGTCACCAAGGCTGTGGTGACAGATGGGGTGTCTGAGTCCTTAGCAGTGTCACCCTGTGGAAACCCCTAATTCATTTGTCCCACCCTTGAGGTTCAGCGTTGCTCCAGCATATGGTTGATAGGAGATTTGGGGGAAGTACGATCACTACTGCCATGGCTTTATTTCCCAATACATTAATTTGGTTACATGCTCTGTCTTGTTTGTGGTTTCCTTGTTCAACCCAGTCCCTAGATATTGGAGCCTGACTTCACCTCACCGCCCTTGACCCTGGTATATACTGGGACACATGAATCCCTGGGCTTTTAGCTTTCCTGTCTTTCATATCTCCTGCCGTCTGCCCCTCCCTACCTCCAGCCCTCTCTGCAGCCCATTCTGCCATTGTTGACTCTCAGTAGGGACACCACTTAAGGTCTTTTCTGGGATCATTCTCAGGGCTGTCCTAAGAATTGATCTGTAAGGATGTGCAACCCATCCAACTCCCCCTGACTCTCCAAAGCCTTCCTATGTCACCTCTAATATGGCCAGGTAGGCACCACTGCTCTGCCCAATATTACTTAAGTCACTCCTTTCCCGAAGGATTAGGTTGCTTATAGCCAGCTAGCTGCTGGGGCAGCCTCACTGTTTGACTGTATTGTGTTCCCACCCCGGTTCCACTGAGATTTTTTTTTTCTCCTTCTCCTGCCTAAGACTCCTGCTGACGTGTGGGCAAGTTTACAAACAGGCCAGTCTGAAAGTATCTAAAAACATGCCATCCCTGTATGGAAGCAGAGGGTAATGTTTATTATCAGAGTCACCCTGTCAGCTGCTGGAGTCGAGATTAGGAAGCTGGTTCTTATCATCCTGGCAGCTCTACAGCCCAGACCCAGCAGCCTTTCACTTTGCAGTTAGAAGAGCCTACAAGAGAATAGGTTTGTGGTCTTTAAAGTTGCACCATGAGTAAATGGCAGTAGGGTGCTGTATCTCACTTTTACTCACTGCAGAAATGAGTAAGTGTCAGTTCTCTTTTTGTAACCAGATGGTGAATGAAGAACGTTTTAATTTTTTAAAATCAGCTTAGCATGCAACCCTTACCATGTACCAAGCCAGGACTCTGCCCTGTAACAATGCCTGGAGGGCGATGCAGGCGCTAGGCAGTATGAAAGCATTTCTCTCTGGCATTTCATCTATTACATATCCCTACTGATAGCAGTTATGGCTGAAAGGCGGATGGTGTATGTGTGAATCAAGGGTCCAAATTTTGAACAGTCTGCAGGGAGCTGCATTAACTTAAACAAAGAAATCGTAAAACCTTAAAACTGTATGTTCGTAGGATGCAAATTACAAAACGAATCGTTTGCTCTTCTTTATTATTTGTCCTCGGGTACCACCTGGAGGTCTCCAGCCACTGCGCTGGGTGCTGTCTGAACACATAATAAGAAACAGTCCCTGTCACAGAGAGCTAAACAAATGAGGTGCCAGAGGAAACTCAGGTGCTGTGGCCTGCCCAGGGTCACACAGCTAATCTGTGGCAGAACCCAGAATACACGCCAGGGCCCCTGAGTTCCAGGCCTCTCGACTCCGCTGCCAGTATTTTTATTGTATTATATTATATATTATAATATTAAGTCCAGCCAGAACTTGGTCCTTTTTTTTTTTTTTTTTTTTTTTTTTTTTTGCTTTCATTCAAAGCACTTTGCAAAATATAATTAACCCCCAAACTAACTTTGTGATTTAGGGACTGTTTATAGTCCACCTTATCAATAGACCCATTCAACAGGTGAAAAAATTGAGGTGTTCAAAGAGCTGGGAGTGCATTGCCTATGTTCACCTAGTGCAGTGATGAAACTAGATCAGTGTTTCCCAAACCGGTCCTGCCAGCCAGGGGCTTTCCCTGAACAAGTGGCGGCCCTAGTTTGGGAAACACTGATCTGGTGAATCAGGAGCAAAGCAAGACTGAGAACACAGGAACCGTGACGCCCAGTACCCAGCCTCAAGAGTCAGACCAGACTCCTCCTCACTGAACATAGTGTGGTGGGTCTCCAACCCTCCTATATTCGTTGTGCAAAGTTATCTAAAACAAAGGAGAGAGCAGACAACACCTTTTGTCCTGAGCTGCTTGGATGCTTGTTCGGATGCTCGTTTGGCTCTTGGATGCTTAGAAAGCCTCAGGGAGGCTGGAGGCTGGTTGTGCCCGCATCTACATTGGTGAAAGTCACTTTTTACAGCAGTGCAGCACGTCATCGTGATCAGTTGTGCTCGAACAGTCCTATCAGTGTAACTACCCTGCGTGCAACCAAACCTCCAAGGTAGGCAGAGCCTGTCAGGGAGTTTGCAGCTTCTTTGATTTCAGAGCAGGCAGGGGCCTCCTTGCAGCATAGAGAGTGGCTGTTAATTATTTGGGCCCTCGTGGAACAATGCAGTCCATGTTCGCGCTGTAGTTCTTGCCAGGCAGGCGTTGCCGGGCTCCTGCTTATTTGCAGAAGGCTTTGAAAAAGCATCCTGCTCATTCACCTGCTGCTCCTTCCATTCTTCCACAAAACCTGGGCTTAGCGCCTTGCTTTTGCCTATACGTTGCCTGCAGAAATGCTGACTCTGGCAACAGCGTGTATAGGAAGCGTTACAGAAGTGTGTCGTCATCACATGGCTTTAAAGTCACATAATCAGTCTCTGGCAATTTGAAAGCCAGTGAGAACAACACGTTTGTTCAGTCGGAATTTGGCATTTATTAGCTCATCAGTTGCCATAAAAGCTATGGCTAGAATTTGCAGCAGGTCTAGGAACCTGCACCAAGGGTGGGTACTGCGCACTTGAAAATCTGGCTGTGCGCTTTTAAAAGATCTGGCTCTATGGCTCGCTAACCCTGCAGTATATTGCAGCTGTTGTTAGGCACCCATGACTGATAACATCTGGTTTAACCACAAGTTGCTTCACTATGCAACACGTGTCTACATCTTGGCCAAGTACAGCAAACCTAAATTCACCAACATGATTTATATAGGAGGCTTCTCTCCTTCAAACGACTGAACCAGGTTCATAAAAACAGAGATGTCTGCAAGAAACCTTGGCCCGGGGTTCTCAAACTTCATTGCACTGTGACCCCGCTTCGGACAACAGCATTACAACAAGACCCTGGGAGGGGGGTGGGGCCTGAACCCCGCCACCCTGGGTGGGGTGGAGAAAGGGTCACAGCCTGAGCCATGCCGCCCCAGGTGGGGCTGGAGCTAGAGCTTCAGCTTCAGCCCTGGCTGGGTCCCAGCAACTCTAATGCTAGCCCTGGTGACCACATTAAAATCGGGTCGCAACCCACTTTGGGGTCCTGACCCACAGTTTGAGAACCGCTGCCTTAGACAATGCATGTGAAAAAGACTTAAACCCTTTTGTGGAAGGGGAAAAACAATTATGCTGATTACAAACTATGATTCTTAAATGCTGTTTTGTGTGTATAAAAGGGAAAAGCCCATAATACTGAGGGTTAGGAAACAGGAGCCTGTTGCCCCTTTTAGGAGCATTTTTGGGTATTTACATCGTCCAATGAAGCTGCCAACATTGGCCACTGTTGGAGCAAGGCTGTCAGGCTACATGATCCATAGGTCAGGCCCAGTTTAGCAGGCACTCAATGGACCCTGCAAACACAGCCACCGTATTTAAACAATTTTCATATGGGCTTTTTCCACATGTGCTAACACCATGCCTCTACCGAGTTCTCAGCAAGATTAGTACCTTCAGGCACAATGCAGATAGCTGTTTATTGACAGGCCAGGCTGAAACTAAAGACGTCTGCATGGTCTACTGGGTAAATAGAACATTTAGAACTCTAGGACTATATGGTTCACGGGACACGGCAATATACATAGCCAAAGAACTGCCTAAATATATATTATACCAGTAGACCAAACTGAGTCCAGAGAGCAGCTTTAAAAGCTGCCCTGAGTTTCTCACATTCAGAATGGTGACTTTTAGTCGCAGATCAGAGGTGACCAGTTTACGTCACTGAGAATTAACTGCTTTGAAGGGGATTGGGGAAATGTGCCTAAGCGTCAGTTACAAAAGTGCTTCAGAGTCAAATCTCACGGACGCACCGAAGTGCCAAAGTCACTTTTGAAAATGGAACTCAGGCGCTTGAAATTTTTACCTATGTCTTAAAAAATAAACATTTTTTTCATTAAAAAGTGGTTTCCTACTTTTACCCCACTCCCCCGCCCTTTTTCCACCCAATGAGTGTGCTGTACTATGGGCTGTCACAGAACACCTCACTGCTGAGGTTAGAAAGTTGGAAGCATTGTGTAAAACCTCCTGGAAGTATGTGGGTTGTTTATTCCCTCTTTGCTGCTTGTCTTAAATTGTTATTTAGTCTTACAATGAGTGTTCATCATTTGCTGTGTGCCACACCAGAAATGGCTGCATTTCAGGGCTGCGTCTTTGCATCATAGGTGTATACAGTGCCTGGCACAGTGGAACCCTAATCCCTGTTTGGGGCATCTAGGTTTTACCCCCCTCGGATCTGATGAAGTGAGCTGTAGCTCACGAAAGCTTATGCTCAAATAAATTGGTTAGTCTCTAAGGTGCCACTAGTACTCCTTTTAACATGAACAGTTAGTATGCAGCAGGACGGGTGTAAATCTACCTCACATTAACTGTCCATATTGCCCCTGCTTAGGGTGACCAAAGCAGGACACCCCCAGGGCGGCCTTAGCACCCCACCCCCGCAACGTGGGCCTGGCCCAAGACCTCCCTGCCTCCTGCTGGCGCAGGGCTGGGCTGAGGTCCCCCTCCCACTGGGGCAGGCCCCAGCCCCCGCTTTCTCCCCCACCACCACTTGCGGGGACGCCCAAGCCCTCCTGCCTGCAAAGGGCCAGCCTGAGGTTCCCCCTCCCCATTGGCACCCAGGGCCGGCCAAGCCCTGCTATGCCACACTGAAAGTGCCCTAGTGCGTGTTGACCCACTCCCATGTCAAAGTGGGGTTGAGAAATACCCACTAGGGATGTTTTAACATGCAGCAGCATGGTCTATATGAGGCGTTAGTGCACAGCGTGGTACCTCAGGGTAGATTTATATCCCAGCTTGTTGAGCACTAATTGTTCATACGCACAAGCACTGTCTTACAGAAAGGCACCTGTTTAGGGGTTGGGGAAAATTTTACCTAAGTCTCTTTCCCTTATTATTGAAATGTTAAGTTAAAGGTGTGTGTAAAAGAGCTTGAAAGCAGAGGCCAAACAGTAGTTTGTAAATGGCTGATAATGATGGTTTAATGTGGCACCAGCACAAACCAGAGCATTCGGAAAGACAGTGATCCCTCACCGAGGCCCAGGCTGACATCCACATGCTACCACAGCACAGCACAAGAATGGGCGGATGCCACTTGTGAATACGTATCTGATGTCCTTTAGTGTGAGGTGTGGAGCTTCAGGGTTAATGCAGAGCTGGTTCCTATATGGGGTTTGTATTGTTGGCTGAAGTTAGGACCCGGGTGACAATCAGACCAAATGCCTGTGCCATGTGTCAGCAAAATGAGAGTGCATGTGAAACCTGAACACTGCGAGTCTCATTTATTCGGGGCTCAAAGCCTTTTTGTTACCATTGATTTGTTTGTCACTCTGCCCTAAGTTTGGTTTCAGCCTGCAAGGCACAGAATGAATTGGACAGTTTGCCAGTCGCCTGGAAGGCCCCCACCCCCACTGCACACACCAGCACTGTCCCTCTGTGCTCGGCAGTTTCAGACAAGCTTTTGCTCTCGGGGCCGTAGGAAGCGAGAAGGATGTTTGCCACGGCTTGCTTAGCGCCTTTGTCCAAAAAATGATTACTTGCTCCCCATGCCTTGAGACCGTCTTCTGCATTTGAACTGGCATCGTTCTGCATCTGAATAGCAAAAGGAGTGGAGCAAAGGGTGTGAGGGGGAGTGCGGAATAAGAGACATGCTCCTGGGAAGTCCCTGCATTCATTAAATCTTTGGCTGAAGGTATAATACTAATCTCTTTGAACCAACCCCTCTGCTTTGGCTTTTTCTTTTATCCATCCTGTGAATTGGTTGCAGCAATTTAAAGGCAAGTTACTTTTCAGGGGAATAGTGGAGAGAAAACTAATTGGGCCACATCCTGGGAGCCTTGCTCAGTCCACATTTCTATTGACTGCAGTGGGAGTTTAGGTTAAGAAGGGCTTGCTGTGGCTTTATTGCCCCAGGGCACATCCTAGTTTCATATTTACCATCCCCTTTATTTTAATCATCACCGGGCTGTCAAAAACCTTTCCTGTGCAGCAATGCAAAGAGAGCGCCACATACACTTCATATAAACCACATCCGGGACTCCATTGTGACGTGTCAAGGCTCCCCATAGAAACAGGGATGTGGAGCTTTTCCTTCACTCTGCTGCCATGAGAAACCACAACTCAACCAACCATTCATAGCTAAATAAGCTGCTCAGTTGTTCACCGCTGGCTCCTAGCATAGCTCTGGCCTCACTTGGACTTTTCTTCTGGAAATTCCCCCTCCGTGCGTTATCTCAGGTGTGACTCCCAATGAGCACAATGGAAGGAGCTCGAGCGAACACAGGAATTTAACCATCCGACTGGTCAGGCTCCTGCATTTGCAGCTGTGTGCACAGTCATCATAACAGCAAGTGCAACTGCGAGAAAATTAGGCACACAATTGGATGCGCATTTCTAACAAGCATGGGCCTCAATCTCCTTCCCACACTCTTTATCCTTATCTGAGACAGACTCTTCCCTTTGCCAGAGCTACCCCGCTGTAGCTCCTTTGAGTGAACAGATCTATTCTGATATTATTATTGGTGGTGGTGTTGTCACCAATAGACTCAAGCTGCAAAACTCAGATCCTGAGCCAGATGCAAATGTCAAACACCCCAGGTTTGGGATCTGCTGTGTGGAGTCAGCTCTCAGTAATAAGAAGGGTTGTTTGTGAAAATCAGATTTCCAATTCCTGCCCCCGCATGCTCCCTCTCCCCACGGCTAACTATATCATTTGCGCCCACCTCGTTGATTAGCATTGCAACCACTCTAAGAAAGGCTGGAACAGTTCCATGTCAATAAATAAATAAATAAACAAACGGTGGGGGAAGCTGGGGTGAGAAGAAAGGTGGAATCCTTGCCGGCAGCGTTTCCCAGAGAGGATGACGGCTCAGCCCTTCAGCTCAGTTTTCAACAACAAGGCCAGCTTCCCCCCTCCCATCCCACGTAGTGCTCATATCATCATTCTAAATGTGTGTACTACAAGGGTTTGAAAACATGCACAGCCTGGATTACCATTTATAGTTGTTTATTATTCAGGTCACAAGAAGAACCAATTTCTATTGTATCACAGGAGGATTTTTTTTTTTATTAAGTTTAAGAAATTTTCCACCACCACCATAGCTGGCAAGCAGACGCAGCACATCCATTTAAGTGCAAGTGCAGAGATAACAGCAGCCAGGCATTCTATCAGGCTGAACAGAAACTTTTCCAGGAACCATCTAGTAAAACACATGACTGCCCCCCTCTACCCCCCTTGACAATATCCTGATATGTGGCAGCCATTCACTGGGCACGATGCAATAGAGTCAGTTGACTTTGTTATTCAACCTATTGTAGGGATGGTTTTTAATCCAGACTTTGTTTGTTTTTTTTTTTAGACAAGGGAATCTCTACGTTGGCAGGATTGAGGGTGGCAGAAAGGAAGGGAAAGCTAGTTCCAGCCAGAAAATGAAACAGATGGTGTTAGCATTCTTTGTACTTGTCACGGGGGTGAAATCATTACCATGCACTCGAGCCTAATGGGTAAACTGCAGCAAAAGTGCAGTTACCTCGGTTAATGTGCAAATAAATGCTCATCCTTTTCCCCGCTAGGCCTCACCCCTTTGGGCACTGGTCTCATAAGCTAAGGAGGCTGGCTGTTCTCAATGCTTGCCTGGGAGACATTTGAGGAAGATTCATTGAGCTGTGGAAAATGAGGTGGAGATACAGTAGGGGGTCACTCCTCTTCCCATGGAATCAATCCTGGACCCTGGTTCCAGCCAGATGAGAACAGGCACAGGCCTGTGTTTTTGAATGAAATTGATAACCCAGGTCCTTGGCTCTTTGCACTTATCAAGGATCCCCTGGTACGTAAGGCTAGCATCCCACCCCCGTTTCATTCCATCTGGCCCCGATACTCTGATTCACTTCCTGCCCTAAACTATGCAAAGTTAAAATGCGATTGTGTGACACTTCTCAACAGGCTCTGCTTGAGCTGTGGGCAAAGCATCTTTAGAAAGAGACACAAACCCTACCACCTGCTTGTGCAGTCACTCAGTTTGTGATGCATGTATCCATCCGGATGTGCAAATATAGGTGGCTGCAGGCAAAAGGGATGCCTCCACTTTCTGACGTAGGTGCTGGGATACCTTATCTACAGAGAAGTTAACGGAGTCCCAGAAAGGTGAGGTGAACTCAAGAGATCTGACTCCCAGTTGTCTGTTCTAGTGATAGTATTACACTGCCTTGCACCAACTGCTATTCCACACCTCTTCAGTCCCTTTGTCTAGGCTCTGGTCTTCTACAAGAAATTGCATCTATTTCTCTTGGGGTGTCACCAGGGGAGTTAAGGGCACTTAGCAGCTCAAGGACCTACTCAGTACTTTGCCACATCAAGCCCCTAGCAACTGCAACACTGCAAGCAAACTGAACAAATTAGCTGATGTGGCTGCTGGCTGATTTCACATTTAACTAACCACCACCAGCGTTGACACTTCTCCACAGCACATCAGGGCTTCTCCCAAACCCCAGCCTGGTTTTCTTGGTCTCCCGCGTTCACAAGAGACCAGGGAATGGGTTAATGCAGGATGGCTGTGACTTGGCCCCTTTCTCTAGGGATTGCTAATATACCAGGGAGTGAGGAAAGCTATTCATTTAGTTGCAGCAGTCGCTCTAACTGTTGCCAGGCTGATATGCAAACCCCAGGCCTCCAGCAGGAAACATTTAGTCTCCACAAGTGTCTGAGCCCGATAAAACACGTGACTGCAGTGACTTCAGGCCACTGCCTTCATCAGGGCAGTTTATCAAGAGCAGCAAGTGTTTTAAAATGAGACTCAGTTGTTGGGTCACCCCTTTGACCTCACATGTTAAATCTGGAGGGGAGGGGAGGGGAAAGGGTGCATCTTTCTTTAGTAAAGGAGAAACTCCAGTGGGATTTGAGCAAACTTTTTTGCCTGAGGGCCATGTCGGATTTCAAAAATAGTATGGAGGGCCGGTTAGGGGAGGCTGTGCCTCCCCAAACAGCCAAGCGTGGTCTGGTCCCCACCCTCTATCCGACCCCCCCCCCCCAGACCCCTGCCCCATCCACCCCCCCGCTCTCTGTCCCCTGACCGCCCCCAAACCTCCTGCCACTAACTGCCCCCTGCTACCCCATCCAACCCCCTCCTCCTTCCTGACTGCCCCTCCCCGCAACCCCTGCTTCAACTGCCCCCCGCTGGCCCATCCAACCCTTCCCCTCCTTCTTGACTCCCCCCGGGACCCCTGCACCATCCAACCACCTCTTCTCCCTGACCATCCCTGGAACCCCTGCCCCCATCCTAGCCCCCTGTTCCCCACCCTCTGACTGCCCCACCCCCATCCACACCCTCACCCCCTGACCAGCCCCCAAACTCCCCTGCCCCTTACCACACTGCCTGGAGCACCGGTGGCTGGTGGCGCTACAGCCGTGCCGCCCAGCTGGAGCCAGCCATGCGCCCCGCAGCACAGAGCACCGGGTCAAGCCAGGCTCTGCAGCTGCACTGCCCCAGGAGCTCACAGCCCCCTTGCCCAGAGCATTTCGCCAGCAGCGCCGTGAGCCGAGGCTAAGGTGGAAGGGCCCGGGGACAGCCTCCCAGGCCAGGAGCTCAGGGGTTGGGCAGAAGGGTCCCGTGGGCCATAGTTCGCCCACCTCTGTTCTAGGACCTTGAGAGGTGTGTAGAGACTTTTCCTATGAAGGACTAACAATCAAGAAGCTGAAACCTCTTATTCCTACATCAGCATTAGCAGATTGCATTTTGAACCGGCCCCTCCCTCTAACCAAGGGATCTAAGGGGGCTTTTGGGGTTCTAGCCTGTTGGGGGGGGGTGAGGAGAATGTTTTGTTCTCTTGCAAAAGGCTAAACGTTTCACTTTCCATTGTGTGGGTCACCACTCCATTTCCACCTGGAAAGCTCTACAGGGTGGTTCATTGTTATTCCACCAAGCCCCCCCTGGGTTTTCATAAACAGGGAGCTGGCAGCTTAGACTATTGCTCTGATGTGGCTTTTTCTAGAAATACGCCTGGGGCAAAACTGATCTGGAGCCAGGAATCTATTTCTATAATAACAGGCTGAACATCCATTGAAAGGGAGACATCAGGATCAGTTTTTCCTTGTAACTATTGCTTCCTGTTTTGGGCACCTGTTAGGAAGTTAGCTCTAAGAGGAAAATCTCCTCTTATTAATCAAAAAGGTAGACTGTCATACAGCTTTTTCATTCCCAAATTAATCTTTAGGGGCCTCAGTCTCTCCATTGGCTGCAGGGGAAGCTAGGTGAAGATCCTGGAGGAAGACGGAAGACTCCATTTAGCCCTCCTAATATTGAATTCAAAGGAGCTTTGCTTGAGTGAAGAACAAGGAATGCTGACAGAAGGTGCAGGGAGAAAAAAAAAGTCACTTGCACATCAACAGATTTGGGTTTTGGGACCACCAAAACCATTGATTAAAAGGCTTGAAGGAAAAAAAAATTTATTTATATATATATATATATATATATATATATATATATATATATATATATATATATATATATATATATATATAGCCAAATAATCTGCTGCCCTTATAATATTTCTAAGGGTACGTCTTCACTACCCACCAGCTCAGCAGGTGGGGAATCAATCATCGCATCTCGTCTAGACACTATAAATCAATCCCCAAATCGACACCTGTACTCCATCTCAGCAGGAGGAGGAAGTAGAGTCGAGGGGGGAGCTGCCGCAGTCGATTCGCCGCCGTGAGGACGGCTAGGTAACTCAAACTAAGCTACTTCAACTTTGGCTACATGAATAGCGTAGCGGAAGTTGCATATCTTAGTTCGAACCTGCCCCCGGCCCAAGCTAGTGACTTCAGACCAGGAACCTCCTCCTAAGTGTAGAATCCTATTGAGACAGCATTCAATGGTGGGCTGCCATTACCACTTAAAAGTCCTGCGGCAGCTAAAGAACCTAATTACCTACACCCACAAAAAAGTTCTAGGCTTATACTCCTCTCCCCCTGTCCCACCCCACCGTGACCTGGATCAACAGTGTATGAAATGTATCTGCAGCCTGAAACAGCAGCAGTGACAGGAGTAAACAATGTCCAATAGTCTAAATGGGGTGTTCAGGCTGAATCATAACGATGACACCGTAGAGGTCAATATTGTTACCTATTTAACTGCTGAGATGTAGCAAAACCATCCAACCATCTAGGATAATGCGTGGGAGCTGAGATTGTGGATAGAGTCTCACCACTTTTGCCCCTAACCTGACCCCCCCCAATGATTCTGTGAGTCAGAATCTTATTAGCAGCAGCATAGGTTGGTGCTAAAAAACATAGGGCTGGCTTAGTCTCACTTTTTCAGTGACCAGCACTGGGGGGGGAGGAGAATGAAATAAAAAGGAAAATTAAACATGTTTAAATAGATTCATTTTATTTACTTTAAAAACAGCTGTTTTTGAGTGTCAAAAGTTGAAAACCAAATTACTAAAAGGAAATTCAAGTGGAAAATAAAATGGAACCATGTGGCCAACTCAAGGAAGGCTCAGGGCCCTAGAGCCACCTTGCCTGAGGGCAAGTGCCAATCCTAGCATGTCTCTGGCCTGTCTGATTGAAGAGGCCCTCAGAAACCCAGCCCTTACACGAGACAGAATTTTGGCGGATCAGACTTTTGGATGGAATCAGTCGCGCAAACGGTTCCCTTTAAACAACTTCCATTAGAAGAAGCATGTGGTTTCTTTGCGATACCATGACAACCCCCTCAGGACAATATTGATACTGCACTCCTTGCCAGTCTCCATTGCCCAGCACCTTGGGTGATCATTTACATCATCAGCAAACGGTGGCTGCAAAACGCTACCAGCTTAGAAAGGGAGCACTGAAGACCCACTTGACACTGTACTCAATGACAACACAATGTACGGGGCAACTAAGGGCCAGGTGCCTTAAAAGGCATGTGACTCCAATGGGAGATGCTGGAAACTGTAGTTTGAATGCAGAGAGGGGTCCAGGAGACTTGAAGGTGGCTCAGAACCTCTCAGGATCAAGTCCACAACAGCTGCAGAGTAAGGCCCAGTGTATCCAATTCAAGTCAATTTCATTTGTCTCTTTAATACCATATTTATTTGGCTGGAGCCTACAAAATAGTATTGAGTGGTTAAAAAAAATAAGCTGATTGCTGCTCCTTGTAAAAAAAATGCACTTACCCTAGGTGGTCTGTTGTCTCTTTATTTGGCTGTTGTACCATAGGCATAAAAATGTTACATTTACCCATTTGTTCAAATATGTAAAAAAGTTTTAATCCATTCCTGACATTCTCCTAAACTTTGCCAGCCAACAGCCTGAAAAAAACTGTCTAACTTTTACATAAATACTGTCAATTTCTTCATTAGTTGCAGCATAACAAAAGATCCATCAAAGTAGACAATATGTTCATTATTCCAGGTGGGGGGGTTTTGTTTGATTTTTTTGCATTTTAAAAATATACCTAAGTCTGAGATAATCTTAAGAGTAACAATTACAAGAAGAAAAATATTACAGTGCGTTGACTAAAGGAATATTCTGCTTTCCTTAAAGCCAATATTCCCTTTTGCATGTTGAAGTGATTCAGCAATTACTTAGGAACTTTTACCTACATACAATAATTTAGTAAAATGAGAATTAAACAAGGCAGATACTTACTACTATTCTTCTGTCTGCAATTCACAGCTCATGCGAATAAAATCGCAATAAATATTAAAAAATAGTTTCTTTTTCTTTTTTCTGTAAGGCATCTCTGAGTATTACAAAGTTTTTGTACAACCAAAAAATACGATTGCTTTTTATCCATGTTCTCCAAGTACCTTGTGTACCTCGACAGTAAATGAGAGGATTGCAGATTTGATTTGGGGAAGGGGAGGGGAGTAGGAAACAACTGATGGATGGGGGAAGGAGGGGGTGTGAGAAGATGACAGGCAATGGAAGCAGATCCCTAAGTGTGCAAGAAACTGTAGTTTTCCTTTTAACATTTCAGTCAATTTAAGTCCATCTTCAAGACAATATTTGCCCTGATTGAAAGAAACTTACCGGAAGTCCTTTTCCATGAGCATAGTCAGACAGCAAGGGTTTAGACTTGTCCTTAACACTATAAATAGCTTAGGTATTCGTATGCACCTAGTAAGGTTGGGTGGTTTTGTTTTCTGCTTTTTTGTTTGTATCCTTCCACAGTAAAAGAGATTGTCCTACATGGTGAACGCACGGGCAGGGCCCTTACTGCATACGGTCAGGCTGCAGCTGCTGGGGCTGATACTGAACAAAAGCCGTGGTGTGCGCTGCCGGATTGCTAGCAGTGATGGGCTGCTGAACTGCGCTCGTGTAGCCGTATCCCACAAAGCCAGCAGCAGGAGAGGCGGCGTAGGGGTACTGGTCGTAGGCAGCTGTGGTGTACTGGGTGTAGGCTTGGCTCGCAGAGGTGTAGTCTATGTAGGGAGATGTGATAGACTGCACAGGGGTTGGGATGACCACGCTAGGCTGAACAATAGCTTGAGGGTAAATATAGTGAGGGGTGAGCCTGTGGAGTCAAACAGACAGAAAGTCAGTCAGGTTTCCACCCCAAAAAAAACCCTTAAGTGCACTGAAAACAGAGACAGTGAGGCCTGCCAACACTATCCAGGTGCTAGGGGTGCCAGCTTAATTAAAAAGGTGGGCACAATTAAAGAAAGGCAAAATCCTGAAGGTTAGAAGTAGCACAAGGAGAAGCTCATACTGTGGGTACTGAGTGGATCCTTATCCTCCCTTATCTCTGCTCCTCTAATCTTGGTTCTCATGCCCCTTCCACTACAGTACCCTCCACTGAATTGCAATGACAGGGGAAAGAAACCTGGCTGGGATGTCTTGAGGGAAAAAACCCCTCCGGCTCCACTGAAATGGTTCTCACCGGCTTCTCCCTGAAGTCTTGGGGCCTCTCTTCTGTCTTCCATCTGCCCCATCACCTTCCTCTCTCTTGCTTCTCTGACCTTCCCCTCCACTGTGTTGCTGTCTCCTTTGGCAGCTCCTCCTGCTGGTGTCCTCAGAGCTGTATTCTTGGTCACCGCCTCCTCTCATCTACTCTCATGGCCTCTACTCTCCCCTTTATGCTGGTGACTCACAAGCCTCCTCCTCTACCCAGTGAGTAGATCTGACTCCAAGATAGCATGCTGGCTTGTTGCCAACTCAAGTTAACAAACAAACAAAAAAACGCTACAGCCCAGCTTCAGCCTGCTGGCTTCCTAATCCCTGTGTGCTTTCCCCAGTGCAGCTTAACAGCACCACCCGCCGCCTCCTCACACTTCCCTTGTGTCACCTAGACTCCTTCCTGTATGTTACTTCTTTCGCCTCCTTTTAATAATCTGACTAGCCCAATTTGTCCCAGGCACTAAAACACTTGTCTAGGAACTCTCATCTCCTGCTCTGACTACTGCAACTGCCTCCCAGCTACCTGCATCATGCGCACCAGTCCCTTTCCCAGTCTTTCCATACCACCACAGCCAAAATTACCTCCCAGACCCTCAGTCCCAGCATCACGTGTGTCTAACTGGTCCACTGAACCTTACATACCAACCATGTCTCTGCACCTTTGCAGTCCCAAATAACCCTGATCTGGCATATGTCTATCGTGCTTCCTTCAACAATACCAGCCTCACTATCTTTTGTTTCCTTCTTCTACACTGTCCTTTGTGCCTGGAATGGCCACCTGCCCCTGGGGCACCAGACCCTCTGCCCTTCCATCAGTTAAACCTTCCCAGAGGCTTGCTCCTTCTACAAGGGCCAGACATAGAAATAAGAGTGTGTTAGATTAACAAAGGGAGGTAAAAAACAAAGCTAACTGCCTTCTCTGGCCTGGCTGCAAGCTCTAAGGAGTAAGGACTCCTGATCTGTGTCTTGCACAGCACCAGGCACAATGGTGGTGCTTAAATAGTAGCAAGGGGGAAGGGAGGGGTGTCCATCTTGGGCTGGCATCCCACAGCTGCCTTTCCCCCCCAGGCTCAGCTCCTTGTTTCCTCCCGACTCTAGCTCAGTGGGCCAGTCCCATGGCCTCTGCACTTCCCAAGGCACCATTAAAATGGCATGATCTCCTCTCCCTTGGGAATTCCTCTGTAAACAGATGTGAGGCTATTCACCCCTAAGCCCCTATCAGGATGCTTTTACTAGGTATGGACTGGTAGCTCCAGGATATAATCAGAGTAAAGGGCTTATCATGCCAGCTTATCATCTACAATATATTTACACTAGTGTTTCCCCAATGCCAGGCTGCTTGGAGGAAACAGCTACATGGCGATTGTTGTAAAACATGAACCGTTAGTTTGGTTTGCTTTCCTTTGCTTCCCAGCAGTTACCATGTCAACAATCTGCTGCCCCCCCAAAACCAAGCTGTGACTTGCATTATTTTCCAGTATTTGTGACCTTTATGCCACTTCTCTTTCAGCTCATGGGGTACCTAACTGGAACATCAGATAAAAGAGCACAGATGATAAAGAGGAGCTGCCTAGCTTTACACAGTGCTATCCTCTCTTGGAAAAAACAGACTCCCTGCCTGTGGTGAAAACCATTCACTGGACTGGACTTAAGGCACCATTTTCATTATCAGTGCTGGGCCCCACTTACATGAGAGCTATGGTCTTTTACTGTGAATGGGAATCCAAACTTCAGACTGAACCTTGTATCACCATCTAGCTCCCTACTTGACCAGCTCAGTCCCTAGGTATTCACTCTGCACTTTAAACTGGATACTGTATTCTTCACTTCCTGTCCTAAATTGTGGTTTTGCTGTACATGTTAAACAGCTGATAGGTCACATCCTGGACGTGGCTGTATTGCTAAGCAGAATTTAGTGATACTCTTGTAAGAGCCTTTGGGATGAAAATAATCTGAGATTATTCATACAAAAGAGCTTCTATTAATTAGCTAAAAGCTGCTGACTACGAAGAAGCCAAAAAACTCTGGGCCTCAAACTGTGGGCAAGATCGCGCAAACCTGAAAACAGAAATCTGCTCAAACAAACTGAACTGGCCCACACAAGGGATGCATGGGGATGTCCAAGAATCTGCAGGTACAAGTGTCGTTAGTCTGGACAATTCCTGATTTTACATGTAAAAACACTTCGGTGCACAAGATGGCTGCAGTTTCAGAGGCTGCTTGAGAAATTGTTGGCCCAGTGCATTTCTCTGCACGCCCAAAACTGTGTCTGCAGAAACAATCATTCTTGAAAAATAAAAACCAAGATGAGCTTCTGCTGCACCAAAAAGTTGGCATTACACTAAACTTGTTACATAGAAATACCCTCCTCTGTTGCACCAACATATTTAAATAAGCATAAAAAAAACTAAGAAGCAATTCAAAAAAAATGCAGTGTTTAAATCCTGCCAAACAGATCTGGGGTAAACATTTTCACAAGTGCTTACATGTTTTAGGAGCACAAGTCCTATTTTCCAAAGTCTCCCATTGAGTCAATTAAACGTAGGAGCCCAAGTACCTAAACCACTTTTAAAAATGAGACTTTCAAAAATGTTACCCCTGGCCAATAAATCACTGGATCACCAGTTAGAGGTGGAAAAGACCCAAACAATCTAACCTATTCCGCTGTGAGGACAGGACACAGTCCCCTGCAAGAGGTTTTATCATGATTTGTGAACAAAAATTAATTGGTTTGTGTCCGACCTTGCTTGTATTGGGCACTGTTCAGTACCTACCAGACAGTTCCATATAGATGCCAGTATAGTGGAGTTACAGAACAACCTGTGGTTGCTGTAAACTCTCCTCCTATCTAATTATTCAGTGCATGCTCCTGTTGGTCATTGTGACCATCAGAACATGGCATAGCCTTTTCCACATCCGAGTCCCAGTTCAGGAATCTCGTCTAAGCAAGGGCTCATCTAAGCAGGGTTCAGGCCAACACTTCATTTTTTCCTAGCTAGATCCCTGGCTTAGAATGTGAACGGCTCACACAGCCACTGCAGTTGCCCCGCAGCAACAGCTGCCTTACGAGCCATAGCTCTCATCAGCAAAGCAATTCAGAAACAGCACTATCCCTTGAAGAGGCAGACTTGAGACTATTACCTCAAATCTCTGGAGGGCTAGGAGCAGTCACAAATTCAGCAGTCAACCCACTCCTAGATCTACTGCATGAATCAATAACCTCATGGCCTTTAGGTCCATGAATGTCTCTATCCATTGGCACTCATCTAATGGAGTAGAATGAAACAAGAACCTGCTAGAAATTCGTGTCTTTTTGTTGGTTTTAATTCTGATCTGAATTAGGGTTAGGATGGAGTCTGAGGCTAAATCAGGGCTAAAGTGCAAATTCATATCCAACGGTGTCAAAATCTCACAAGCTCTTGCAAGGTTTCAGCCGTACCCAGCTCAGAACCAGGCCCTTTACAGATCTGAACCTAGCTTAGAACCATAAAGGTGGGTTCAGATTGGAAGATTTGAATCTAATCCAGATGCAGGATTCTGGTGCTGGCCCATCTCTTGTTTCAAATATTTTTTTAAAATATATTTCTGCATCAGTGTTAATCTTCCCCAATCCACGTAAAGGATTAAACAGTTGCTCTCACCTGTACTAGCCTATGTGACAAAGTTAAAGAGTGGGTCAGATCATCTCCCTAAATCTAACATTCTTCCATCAATGAGTCCTCTTTTAAAAAGTTTGTTTTTGAAGCAGTGCTCCTTCCAGACGAGAGGGTGACCTGTAACCAACCCTCTTCCCTACCCATCCAAGTGCATTCTCATAATGCATTCCCAGTGACTCTAGGGAAAGGGCTTGGTATGATTTTTAAAAGTGAATGCCTGTAAGTTCAACAAAAAGCCCCACACCAACCCCAAACCCCTGCAGGCCTTGTGTTTGCACTCACAATTCTGTCCAATCATTTTTGCCCACCCATGCAAATTTACAAGTGCTCACCTAGAGGCTGTGGGTTGAGGCCCTTTTGAGCATTTGGCTCTAAACAGTCTCGTTAAAAACAGCTCTCCCAAGCACCTAGTAACTCCCATGCAGAACTCTGGGCCAAGCTGCTCCCACTCAGACCTAACTGTCCACACTCCAACATGTAAGCACACTGAAAGCATAAAGATGCTGAGTGGGAGAGAAGTCTTTGAAATGCCTAATGATGTCTATGGGTGACATGAAAATTTGTCACCAGACACATCAATTCTCTTTGCTGCATTTCAGGCCAAATTTACAAGAGTAGATGCCAGTGTTGCATGTGGAATGTATCCCTGGACAGAAACAGACCAGGAAACATTCAGAACCAACAGAGGTGCATGAGAACAATCTTTCTTACTGCAGCAGCATTGCATGTTCTCCATGTGTGCGCGCGCACAACCTCCAAGTCTATTTCCTGGCCATTTGGCTGGATGCATGTGCACTTTAAGAGAAAAAGGACCCAATCCTGCAAGGCACTGAGCCTACAACTCCCAATAACTTTGGGAGCTGAAGGTGTTCAATATCTGGTAGGACTGGACTCAACTTGCCCCAAAAACCTCAAACATCTTTATTTTCTCTGATCACTTAGCTACAGAACACTACAAACTTTTTTAAAAATGCGTGTTTCTTTAAATTGTAGCTGACAAGATGAACTGGTCAGATCTAGGACACTAACTTTTTGACTATTTTCTTCCTCTTAGTATTTGCTTCTCTCAAAATAGAACACTGTATAATAAACAGTATTAAGACCAGAGTAGCATGTACTTCTGTAGTTCCTGTCCAAAGCCAAGCCCCAGCCCAGCACATGTACTAATGCATGCTAAACACCTTCTTTTATTATGTTCAAAAATCACACACAGCAACTCCAGAATCCATTTCTATTTAAAGGGACCACTGGCAGTTTTTAGTTGCAGCTAGACATTTCAATCAGGGTATGATGCTGATTGGACTTTAGTTGGATGAGCAGATAGCAACTCATTTATTGATAACAAAAACAAAACTCAACTTACAAACCAAGGTATAGGTCAACTTTGATTACTAGCAACTACAAAGAAAACACAACAAAACCAAGTGCAGCACGATGAAGTTATCTGCTGGCTGGGTTTACTAGTCACAAGTGGTCTCAAGCTGTATTTTCAGATTAAGAAAGGCTGTTCATAGGCCTTTTAAAGCTTTGCCTCACACAACATTTGTGTTTGACGTCCATCTTTTCTACAAGTAGCAATCATCTGCGATCAAGGTAACAATGAAACAAGCTGTGTAGTTCATCAAAAGCCTTTCTGGATAATTTAATTACATTTTAAAGTGATATTTTAAGATTCTCATTTTCCTGCTGTGGAATTCTGTCACCTGGGTATGTCAATTAGTTTTGAAAGGAAAGGAAAAAAGGAGTCAATGAGACTTTAGGGCCTCCCCAAAAGTTCTGAAAGCCAGAAAAGAACTTCATCCAGAATACACTGATTATAAAATGTCAAGTGATCAGCAATTGTCATCACACATCAAAAAGTCATCCTGTGAATAGCAACAATACGAGATGCTACAGGGTATTATGATCAATCACTGGTAGAGGCCACATACACTTTGAGAACACAATGAACAACATGGTCAAACCTAAAATTAGAATCACGGGTGCTTGCTGGAGAGACTCATCAAGGGCTTTGCTTTGTGCCTCTGGCCAAAGGCAGCGTGAGATGGCTGGCGATCAGGATCGGGGCGCTAACCCAACGTTCCTAACTATGTGGCACGACGCCACACCTGCCCCAACAGCCAAAATTAAAAGACAACGAGAGACATGGTTACAGAGCCATCGGAGGACACAGACTTAGCTTTTGATTTTATTCTGCAAGTTAAAAATAATAGGATGAATACAGCTTGTTTGTAATTCAGTTCATGCTGGAAACACACTTCACATATTTGAACATTTTAGGGAGGGCTTAAATGTAAAATACATTTGATTGAACAGAGTAAAGATGCAGCTTCCAATATGTTCAAAACAGGTTTGAAAAACCACCAAAAAAAAACCCAACCACCACCCTACACAGAATGTGCTGACTGGGTAATTTGGCCTTTACGAGGCTTACTTTTAACAACTCCAGTTGTTGGATTCTCCCTGAGAGCGTTTATAGTCACACCCACACACCCTGTTAGCATCGTTACTGTAGGATGTGGTGTTCAGAATACTGTAGGTTGGGTTTGTTTTAGGCAGCTAGCTGACAGTGGCATTCTGAGGGTCACCCAGGAAGGATGCAAGACACCTAGAGGACTAGCCTCTCATGCTGCGAGGGAAGAGTGCCAACTACATTGCATACTGCCCAGGACTCTCTCCCTTCCCAACAGCTCTCCACAATAGCACGTGGGCAGGACTATTCTAAACCCTTGCAGTCCTGCTGCCACCAGCCACGCAGCAGGATTGCTACAAGGCCATTTGTAATGCCGGTGTGCTGCACAGATTGAAGAGTAGAGGAGACAGGCTCAGGGGGAAGCAGCAAGGAAGGTGGGTGGCTCATTCGCTCCCACAGCTTGCTCAGCTCTAGCTTCCAAAGCAGCCATGAGGTTGGGCTTTGCTTGGTTGCTTTAGAGAGAGGGTAGCCCGATTGCTATTCTTCCCACCATCCTCCCCCTTCTCTAGGAACAGACTTGCTACACAGCCCTTTGCAAACAGACCAGAAATAAAAAGGTAGGAGATACAGTGGGCCTCCCGTTTGACCTTGACAACATCCCTATAAATAAGACAAGCCCCATCCTATGGGGTAGACAAAAGCGCTGTCGAAGCATTTAAAGAATCAGCAGTATGTGCTAAGGTCACGTCAGAGGCATGAGCCTGCTTTGGAGGGTTAGCACAGAAATGCCAAGTTGCCTATTGCTTGAGTACACAACGTACAGGGCGCCTGGCAGCTGCACGATCAGCACACGAGTGCTATTGGCCAAACAGCCTCCTTATTTCTTGAAGAAAGGAAGAAAAAAAAAAAAAGAGCCCTTTGTGTTTGCCAACAAGTGCAGGCGTAAGACATCTGGCCACTGGAAGTGGGTCTCTCTATTTTCATTCCAGCTGACTGTTCAGCAGCTAAGGGACACGTTTAAAGGACAAATTCTTTTGGGTTTAGTGCGCTGAAAGGTGGCTAGCCTGAGCACCCTGCAGACGGAAGTCATTGTTCTAAACAGTACTGAAGGCCTCCCTACCATCCCATACCCCTGTGCCATCCCCTGGCTCTGGGATGCCAATAGGCCTCCTACTTTTCGTAGCAATAGTATTACAGCAGCACCTAGACACCTCCACTGAGATCGCCACACTGCACTAGGTGCTGTATGTATACCTAGCAAGCGACAGTCTGTGCTTTAAACGTTTACAGCTTTTAAAGAACGTATAATTCCTACTGTACAAATGAGAAATGGAAGACTGACATATAGGCCCTGGACCATCAAGCACTCAGGTAAATGGAACTACTCCCAGGGTTAAAGTAAAGCATGCGTGCAAGCATTTGCAGGATAGGGGCCTATGTACCTCACTCAAGGCCACACAGGAAGACTGTGCTGGAGTTAGGAATTGAACTCGCATATCAGGAGTCCCAGTTCAGTTGGACAAAATAGTCCCTCCTCTCCGCTGCTGAGCTGGGATAAAACAATCTTCGGGGTGAAGCACAGTTCAGACATCATACTTTAGACTCTGGTTTCTCTGCTGCGACTGCCAAGAAGGATTCTCAACTTTGGTGGAGATTTTATCGGCATCTGTCCACCAGGAATTCGACTGTGACCAGCAACCTCATTCCACATAGGCTGCCAGAACAATCAGATGGTAACAACAATTACTCTCTACTGTTGTGGGTTGGATTGGAATCAGTGACCGGACACCAAACTTCTGAACCCTCCAGTCTCCTCAAAGCTTGTTAAAGTTAGCACTGAGAAAGGAAGTCTAGGACCGCTCTCTTACTTCAATGTCTTCTGTGCCACTAACTGGTTATTTTTGCCCTTTCCAAGTGAGATCCAAACAGATATTCTACAAATGCTTCAACAATAATTCTCTCCTTACATGTATATGATTTGCCTTATGTGCCCTCTAGGTAGCCTTAAATTAGCAGGTGTTTTATTGTAACTCATTTGCCTTTAAAAAAAAAAAAAAAAAAGGAGCATCTTAGGAAAACTCTGGCCTCCTCCTCTGTCTTACGCTCTTACTCCTCCAGTAAATCAGCAAGAAGATTTACACAGCAGTCTGAGCACGCTCAGAATTTCAGTAATTGTGTTTACTGCTTCCTTGTTGGGATTATGCCGTCAACACTCTGGGAGAAAACTAGGAAAGGGCTATATGCCAGTGTCACTGATTGGGATTGGGAGAGGAGTGGAAAACGTGCACACAGTAGGACCTGAGGCTATTACTATTGGCCACAGAATTAGCACAAAGGCTACCAAACCCACTGGAGAGAATGAGAAGTGTCAGAGCTGGGTTAAATCAAAGAGGTCAAGGATTTCCCACTCAATCTAAGTTTGGAAGGCTAGGCAATTTAGGGGTGGGGGGGGAACATTAAACCCATTATGGCTCAGCAATACATCATTACTTTATTGTACTGACAAGATAATGAAGCTGTTGCATCTTGATGTTATGATGCCAAACAAAAACCACACACACCACACCCTCTAGAAAATGGTTAGTAGAGGAGAAAACTCAGTAAGGTCCAGGAAAACAGATCCCACAGAATGCAAGAGGTGGAAAAAGAGACAGAAGACACCACCCACACGTGCTCCCAGGATGTACAGCAAGTGCAGAGGTATGAAAGAGGTGACCAACCACAACCAAACATGGGGATCGAGAACAGAGCACATCCCCTAACAAGGATCTCATCCTCCTTTCTCAGCTCGACCCACGATGTGAGAACACACACCCTGTTGTGCCACGCTGAACATGGCCACAGCTTTATCCTCTAAATCTTGCTTCCTCCACACACGAGAAGTTCCCCCAAAGAGATGCTCTATCGGGACCAGAAATAGTTCTGGACAAGCAGACTGAAAAATACTCAGGCAACAGAGCTGAAGGGAAGATCTGGACAAAATGAGAATCACATCGCAGTGAAGACAAAGAAAAAAAACCCTCTCAAACTTGGAAGTCTCATCTGAGCTCAGCTATACAGCAATCTCTCCAACATAACACAGATACAACAGAAATATACTGATGGTAAAGAAGTAGTGTACTACTTTGGATACCTATATACACCAGAGGAGCTTGTAGTGCTAGAAACACTAATTAAGTCTTAGAACACCCCTGTGAGGTAAATATTTTCAAATTACAGACAGGAAAAACAGAAGCATAAAAAAGTTCACAGGAATGCTGCCTTTTGTGGAACACTTCCAACCCTTCACTGCAACTGAAAGAAGGACAGAGACTGAAGAAGTCTCTTTAAATCCTTCTAAGACCTCCAGGTAGCACTGGTCGGGGGAAAATGTTGCAAACTATTTAGAAGTATTGTTTTGGAAGGGATCAAAGTAGACTTAAATTTTGCATTTTTTGTTTACCAAAAACATTTTTGGTAAATTAAAGATAGTAACCACTGAAACAGTGTTTTAGATTTTGGGGGGGCCGGGGGGGGGGGGGAATAAAAGTTTTGTTGGGACCAAAAAAAAAAAAAAAAGTTACCCTTTCCGTCAAAATTAACTTTTTAGAGAAAAAAGTTTACATTCAAAAGATTTGTCAGCTCTACTTCCAAACCTCCTTGACCTCAAGTATCCAAGACATTTCCTTCTTCCAAAACCTACTGTTAAGGACCAGGTGGTGGAATGCCTCCCTTTGCACCATGTTTTCACCTATTCCAAAGCCCCCTGGCTTTATGCGTGGAGTGAGTCTGGCACAAACAGCTTCCATGCAAACACTGTGCAAGACATAGAACAGGTGGAGGTTCAATACATTTCTGTTTCAGGAGAGCTGGAACGTGTGAAGGCAGCTCCAGAGGGCTCACTAGCGTCAGCCAGGATCCAGCTGTCAGATCTGAGGGGGTGCAGAATGGATGGGGCTCAAGGGTTAACCTTGCAGTTCCGAGCCTTTCATCTCTAGTTTAAACAGATTAAATCCAGCCCAACTATGTAGTGATCAAAAAAGTCATTGCCAAGTCTGACGGCCTCTGGAAAACAAGTTCTTGGTCCGAGTACAATTCAGGAGTGAAAAGCTTCCTTGCTGCAAAAAAATCACTACCAGGGCTGCTAATTAGATATGCTTATTGGTATCCTCAGCGTGAATTTATTAGGGCTGCATTCATCACACTTTCAGTACCTGCTCTGAGAAAGTTTTCAGGGCACAATACTGAAGACACCTGTGTGCCTTGCACCAAGTGTAGATACCCTATTAGACACCAGATCAGAATGGTTGCATCTTGTACCCACTTAGCCCAGGTGTAAGTGTCTACATAAGGTGAGAGGGCTCGGTTCTCCGCTGCTAAAGAGACTGCTCTCACTCACACTGGTGAGAATCAAGAGTAATTCCACTAAAGCCATTACGTCAGTATGAGAGAGGAGACCAGCCCCTACTCTCACATTTTTAAGAGTGGGGGCAGAATTTATATTCTAGATTAGAAAGACTCTTCCAGTGACTTAGTGGAGTAGCTCAGAGTGTAGTAGAATAAAGTATTTGGCTCATGAAACATGCCAGACAGGGCCTTGTGCTTTGAGCAGTCATTTACCCCTGTGCAAAATAAGCACAAGATGCTATCAGATCAGAAAAAAGAAAAGGAGTACTTGTGGCACCTTAGAGACTAACCAATTTATTTGAGCATGAGCTTTCGTGAGCTACAGCTCACTTCATCGGATGCATATCTCTTGCTGGTAATAGCCCATCCAAAGTGACAGATATGCATCTGATGAAGTGAGCTGTAGCTCACGAAAGCTCATGCTCAAATAAATTGGTTAGTCTCTAAGGTGCCACAAGTACTCCTTTTTGTTTTGCGAATACAGACTAACATGGCTGTTACTCTGAAACCTATCAGATTAGAAGGGCAGTGTTTATGCATTCACTTTGCACTAGTGAAAGTGACCACACAAGATGCAGGGCAATGATGAATTGGGCCCAAACAGAACAGAATGGTGCTCGAGTGCACTCTGAATCTTTGCTCCTTTCATACACAAGTCTCAGACAAAGCGGTAAAGCAGTACAGCCTAGGTGTGTATTTACAGGCATTCAGTTCAAGAGGAACCTTTCTGACTGGCAGTAGTTTGGCCTGTGTCAACAGCCATGCTTGGGAATTAACAGCTGAAGCCACTTGGATTTGACTATTTCTTTGGAAATCCCCAAAAAAGCTTTCATGTTATTGGCAGACAGACAGACAACAGGTGCTGTGAGAGCCAGCTCAGAGGAGCCGCTTGTTGACTGACAGAGCAGCCTGGGGTCTTGCAACAGGGTGTTTTTTTGATAAGTGGTACAACAGGAAGCCAGAGTGTGGGGAGACACCACAATAAGGAATACATGTGACTTTGTAAACAGCAAAGCCACGAAGAAGAGAAGAAGTTTCCTTTTATTTGCACCCCAATTGAACGACATTAAGGATAACAGCTACCAAAGGACTTTCTTCACTTTCTGGTTGTAGCAGCAGATTGTGAAAGAAACGCCAAAAAAAGATTTAACCATTTCAAGGCATAAGTAACAACTGGGCCACACGCTGACCTGGGGCAAGCAGGCCCAACACAACTGGACTCTGTGTGCCTCATTTTCCATTAGCCTCTAACTTGTGTAGTCACTTACAGGAGTGCAAGCCAATCTGGTATGGTAGCATTTTACATCCACTTTGCACTGATATAAGTGACTTACACAAGGTGCAGGGCAATGGAGATCCAGGCTCAACAGCTGGCACCAGACCCACTTATGGCAGGTATTGTACTCAGTGGGCCACATCCTGCTGCATTAAACCACCTTTGTACTATTCCAGCAGTGCAGAAAGCAGCCCTAAAACCAGCTTACTCAGCCAAAGGAAGATTTCCCCCAATAGAGGGCTTCATATGTGGCGGTAGAGCATCTGTAGCGGTGCCTATGCCACACACTGCTGATGACCAGAGCATGAGGCATGGCTGCGGATAGAGGATGTAGCCAGGGATTCCCTATACCATTCCAGGGTATGCCAAATAACAGGCTGATGCACAGCAGTCCCTAGATCAGAGGAACACAAAAGAGGACTTAAAGTTGCTTTGTGCACACCACACTGCAGCTGCACCAAAATGTTCCTTGTCAAACAATCTACACGGTTGCCCCTCATTGCTTTTTAATAAAGTCTCAGATGTTCTTGGGAAACGTTTTAAAGGGACACTATAGCAACAAAAAAAGCTCCGATTGTTGCCTCGCCACATGTTCTGATCATATGGGTGCAATTTTATGTCTTCAAGTAATCATGCCCACAGATAACTGCAGACACAATTCATGGTGCTCAGACATCTAGCTTCCCGACTTTCCACAAACAAGGTAGCTTAATGGTGTCAATTCTACAAACCAAGCCTGTAGTTGCAGGAACAATTGGTGGGTGCAAAATTGTGCCCATAAAATTTAGAGCGTCTTTCTCAAAAATTAGGAAAATACTGTGCTTGTGTTATTAAAATCTTAGATTAGAATCTGAAGATTCAAAAAGCCTAAAGGTTTGCTTTTCTCCTTTGTGCTGTTTATTTATTGATTAGCTTTGCTTCTTCAACAGAGTTAAGAGCAGAGAAGCTGATTTAGTTTCACTTTCTGTTCTTTATGCCCTAGCCCAATGCTGCAGCTGCATTTGGTCCCCAGCAGTGCCGGGAAAGGTTTAAATTTAAAGCTACCAAAAAAAAAAAAAAAGAGTGTACCTTTTACAGGCATTTGGGGCTTTAAACCAGCATGAAAACATTCCTATTCATTTTAAGTTCAGTAAGCTCCTGTCCCCATCAGTCTGCATTTTGGGCCTTCGCTACTCAGCATTCTCTTCAGCATGATTGAGGGGTTTTTTTGTTTTTTTTTTTTAAAATAAAAAAGTTCATTGTGTAGCATTTAATAAATTTATTAACCACTTCATTGCTGTGTTCTGCGGCAGCGTCTGAGATGCAGAGGACCATGGCAGCTGTCTCTAAATGCCAGCATTTCATTACTGGAACATTCGCACTTTAATAGGGATGTTCATGGGTGGCACGGCATTGGAAGTGTTTTGCCCCCTGTACCAAGTATGAAGGTAGCTTAAAAGCAGGTTGCTTATTTAGGTAATGTTTGTAAGTCACTGAACAGTAGACAAGTCACTACCAAAGAGGGTGGGAGATGACTAAATTAAACTTAAAGTGAAAAACAGGGGCCTGATTGTACAAGCGTAATAGATCCACAAATCCCACTGGTGTCTGGTGAAGTTTTAGATGATCAAGGAATGCAGGATTAGACCCTACACTGGCTTTTACTTTGCTGATTGCTTTGAAAAGACAAAAAACCAACAGTCAGACTTTGTTGCTCAAATGAACACCTGATGCTCTGCTTTGGAAACACAGTACAATTCATGGCACCAAGGTAAACTGTATGACTTTTTTGCCAACGCACGTTTCCTGTGATTAAATCATTACCAGAGAAGAATGCCATGAAATTCTTGTTTCCTGACGCTTGCAAATGAGATCTATAATCCCCTCCCTCTTCCTCCCGGTCTCTTGGCAACTGATAAATAAATTTGTAGTGCTCATTGTCATATGTACTAAATGTACTCCACCGTTGGTTTTAATGATGAAACTGAGGCCTAACAAATGGAACACTAACTGTAGATCAAAATGAACACTTATTCAGTCTCACACTTCTCAATATGTGAAGCTAAAAGGAAGTTATAAAAACCTCTGCAAAAAAGAACCTATTTGTTTGCCCTGCCTATATGGCTGAAATGGCTGTGCAGAGAGAGTCAGAGACAGGAATGACAAGAGTATGTTTGCATGAGTTAGGGCTTGATCCAAAGCTGACTGAAGACAGTGGAAGCTTAGTTTGTTTCACTGTATTATTCTTCTTTTTACACTTCACATGGGGAGAGTCTTGTTGAGGGCAGTTTTTAAGATCTACATTAATTATGTGCTTGTGCACCCTTTAGAAAAGCCTCTAGTGTTCATGTGCCAGAAATACCAAGGTTACTGGTTGTCTCATCGGCTGAGAAAGTTGTTATATTTCACATGCAAACAAAGCTTTAAAAAGACAAGACCAAAAAAATACTGTCTACCTGAAACACTTCTGCTCTTCGCACCTCAGAGGAAAGACTCTTCTTTTCACAACAGATGTTACTCCAGTCCTTTGAGCACAGACTTAACTATTTATGAAACCTAGCATGTTTCAACAATACACATCCAGCATATGGTGTGAGCACTATTATGGCAACACTGCCTCTTACATCCACACATTGGCTGGAATGATAATACCAAGACAGTTGTGGGCCTATAGGTGTGAGGGAACAGGAACGAAAGAAGGAGACTATGAATTAAAGGACAGGGAAGGAATGGAATATTGTTTAGTTAAACCAAAAAAGAAAAAAAATTGTCATATAAAGTTACAAAATGGCAGTGCTCAAGAACTTTAAGAAAATGGGTGCACTTTTTTGATGCTCTAAACAAAAAACCCACTATCAATATTCACTTTTTGAAACGATGTGAAAAAGAATGGCATCAATCATTAAACAGTTAAATGAAGGCAGTATGACAGTAGCTATTGTTCTCTTGAAGCACACTTGTATTTTCCAGAGCAGCTGCCAGATCCTATTAGATGTATAAAAAGAGGACTTCTCGGACTGAGTCAGGATGGTATAAGCTATTGAAAACAGCAGACAAAAGCCCACTTTTGCAGACTATTCAAGCCCTGTATAACATCTGTCCAGAATCAGTTTTTGACCTAATGTTACTTTCATTAAGTATTAGACTTTGTTTCCAATTCAGTTGGTTTCCCTGACTAAAATTGTACCCCAAGTGTGATTCCATGGGAAATAAGATGGAGAAAGCAGATTTTATGTGAAAAACATGCTATGGAACATGTTATTTCCTTGACTGTTGACACCTTAAATATTATGACAAGAAAAATACATGCCATTTATTTGGATTCTTCTGCATTCTTTGAATTGCTACAGCAGCAAGCAATGTATTACAAAACAAATCTCTCGTGATTTATGAAGACTGATTTGCTGATGCTGAAAAGAGGATCTTTCAGAGTCATATGAAAACTGAAAAATTAAAACAAACAAACAAACAAAAAAAGACATGCGACACAACTTTTCCAAGACTCACCTAAACAAAAAGTACTATGAAGCTGAATTACTGCTGCTGAAGCTGCACTCCTCTTTATGACTTAGAGTTTTCTCACACATTTTAAAAATGAGGAAGTTGATTCAAGCGTTTGACTTCAAACTGACTGAAGTTAACTACGTAAAAAATACTTCCACTTACCCATATGGTCGCTGAATAAAGGCTGGATGTAGCTGCTGCACACCTATGGTGAAACCTGAAAAAGCATTAGTATTAAACAAAAGCATTCACTGTAGCGTGTAGGTATTATAATGCAAACATGCACAACTTCAAGTGAGAGAGAGAAAACATTTTAAACTCCCTAACAGAATATTTTTTAGAGATACAATTGTTTTAATATACTCATGTAACATGCATGCAGATCAGATAGGAATTCTGAATTAGGAACACAGAAAACTCAGTCATACAAAGAGATAAGCACTCATTTTCTACAACGTGCAATAAACCCATAGAATCAAGAAGGTGGAGTGGTAGAAACAATGTGTTATAGCAGTTGTAAGAAGAATATAAATGCATTAGCTTCTGGGAACAATGTCTTTACCCCAACTATGTGTAATTTTGGCATAGAAGGTTCAAGTAAGGAAACAGGGAGCAGAGAAGCTGAATTACATAATGCACTAAATACACAGGGAAAATTGAGGGGCCAGTGCAGCTCTTAAGATCAATTACCAACACATTTCCCATTTTGCAACTAAGGCTTATTCGAACAGAGAGAGCAGAGAACTCACCAGTTTGAATACTCCTTGGTTTTGCTCCCAGATATGCCAGGTTCACATTTGCTTTTCTGCCATCAATGATGGGGTTGGGATCTTTGCATGCTCTCTCAGCTGCAGCTCTGTCTGCCATGGTCACCTGGAGTTAAACACAACCTGTTTTGTAGCAATAGCGCTCCACAAAACCTGCACTGATTGGGGCTTGATGAAGTTTGCTTATTTTGGGTGAGGACTTAAATTTGCTTTCTTGAAATCTCAGTTCGTGGGGGAGGGGGAAGAGGGACAAGAATGGGTCCTGTGCACTGGGTTGAAAACAGAAAGCACCAACAAGTTTCTCTCCTGGGGATCGGACAGCAATTTTTTTCTCTCCACTCTAGCACACACAAGTTGTTAGAGTAACTTAACCCCTCCCCCCACACTCCCTAAAGCAGAGGCTGCTCAGGGAAACTTGAAGCAAAGGACACTCTCATGAATCATACAGAAGATGCAGAAATTGAGGACTGCACAGAATGTGCTTCACTGAAGCGCTCTAAAGAAACAAGCCAGCAACGCGTGGGGGAAGGGGTGTTGAAATGAACTACAGAGCAGCCAGCACTGGAGGTTCTCATCCCAACGCTCTCAATCAAGGGCCTTTGTCTTTTGGGGGGGGGGGGGGGGGGGGGTTTACTCTCTGCCTCACGCCCTCGGCCCAAGCTCTCCTGCGTCCAGCCGTCTGTCCTACAGGAAGGAAAACAGATCTGAGCGATGCTGAAGAAGTGGGAAACAACTTTCTAGCAGAGGATGGCTCTGTACAGAAGAGACCTCCAAACCACCCAGCCCTGTGTAATCCCCAAGCTAGCTAGCTGGTGCAAGAGCAGGGCAGGTCTTGCCCAAGGGAGAGCGTGGGGGGCATACAGAGGGATTCTCCCCTGCGTTAGAGAGAAGCCAGGGGAAGAAAGGGCTGTAAGGAGCCACCCCTGACAACTAGAGGCGGCTAATGGGATACAGGGGGGAGGGGAGGACAGTGTTTCACTGGGGTAAGGGCTTTCTTCCCTGGGAGCGGGGGGGATCCCAGGCTCACAGGCTCTTTAACCGACACAAAGCAAGTTACTATCACAACTACCCCCGCTTCAGAGACCGGGCTCCTCTGGGACATGCCTGAGCCGGGCTACCAGGGCCAACACGAGGAAGCGAACTGGGCACTAGCCCCGGCTGACACCCGCCTTCCCCTCCGCGCCCGTCACCGCAGCACCTGCCTGGGCTGGGGGAGGGGCGCACGCCGCACTTACAAAGCCATATCCCCGGGATTTGCCCGTCTGCCGGTCGGTGATCACCACGGCTTCCTCGATGTCCCCGAAGACCTCGAAGTACTTCCTCAGGGAGGAGTCGGTGGTGTGGTAGGGCAGCCCCCCGACGAAGATCTTGGTGAAGGTAGTGTCCTTCTGCACGGTGTGCATGGCGCTGCGGGCGCGGGGCGCGGCCAGGGGGCGGCGGCCGCTGCAAAGAGCATCCAAAGGCCACGGGCGGCCGGGAGCAAACGTCTCAGGGGCTCAGAAGAGGCGTGAGACACCCTCGGCCAGAGTCATCCTCCTCCTCACCACAGGCAGCTGGGGGCAGAGGTAGGCGGGGCCGCCCCCACGCGGCGGCGGCAGCAGCAGACGGCGGCGGCAGCTGTCGCTTTGTCCCCCATGCACCGGGAACCGCTGCCTGCGAAGAGCCCTGGCTCCAGCCCCTCTTGTGCAATGACCTCCCGCAGGGCGCCGGGGAACAGAGGCGGCCGCTGCCTGCCAGCCGCCGCGCCGAGCTTTGTACCATCCTCTCCCTCCGCCCCCCAGCCGGGCTCCGGCCCCGCCTCCCCACGGGAGACAAGCCCCGGGGGCGCAAAGGTCCACGGGGCTTGTAGTTCCCACCCGCGGCGGGGCGGGGCGCAGCGGCTGCCATGAAGCAGCCGCCGCTGAAATAACAAGGCGAGGCGGGCGCTCGTTCGCCAAAGGCGGCGGAGAGGGCTGCAAACCGCGCTGCAACTGAAACTCACAAAGGCCACCAAGCATAGATGGAGAGGGAGGGACACATCGGTCTCCCTCTTCTCCATCTGAGACGCGCATCGGATGATGCGTCGTTTGGTCTCCACGTGCTTTGCGAAAGCTTAGCTCATAATTGATCGTCTGTCGCTGGGACTGGAGCGAGAGAGATGTGGAGACACTGGGAAATGCCGATTTTTTCCCCCACGTCTTCGGATTTTAGCTAAATTTGCTTGTTTAGGTGTGACACATCCGAAAAAGGCAAATGAAAAAGGGTAACCCTGTCATTATTATTGTTAAATATTTATATTATGGTGGTACCCAAATGCCCCATTTGGGTTTGAGGCCCCACTGTGCTGGGTGTTGTACAAATACAGAAAGGAAACAGTCCCTGCTTTGAAGGGTTTACAGTCTAACCAGACAAGGGATAAGGGGTGAGATACAACATAAAAGCAAATAAACCCTTTCTGGCTTTCCAATTGCTAAATCTATCTTCTTTCCTGGTTAATGCGATGCTGCGGCTCTATATCTCGCAATATCTCTGTAGCTGGGATGTCTCCATTCCTCCACTTTCATAGCTAGAACTGCCTATGTAAATGCAAAGGCTATATTTTCATGCACTGAAAAAGCCAAATAAACGGGCAGTTCTCTGCATCTCTTAATTTTTCTAATCTACTTCTAGATTGAGATTTCCCCGGGAATCTAATGCACACATGGTTAGAGGTCTAGTACTCTTTGTATGTACCTCAGTACTTGAGTCTGGAGGCGCCTCCTGGAAGAGTCTTTAAAATTCCCACGAAAATCTCCCAAACGCCTGCGTAGTTTTGATGTAGACTACAAGTCCCAGCAGCCTCAGCGGGAGCCTTCTGCCGGGTGAAAGCTACATGCAAATCAGCAGCAGGAGGACAGAGGCAAGCTGAATAGGGTAGACTGAAAGGGGGAGCGGGCAGCACTGAATTTGAGTAGGAAACATACGTTTGCAAAGCAAATGTTTGTGCCCAGGAGCCCGCCAGTAAAAGCCGCTTAAAACGAGGTTTTTTTTTTTAAACTTTGCAGCAATCGTGACTGCAAATATTTAATCACTGGCACATTTTCAGCCACTCAGATAAATTCATCAAAGGGCTTGCGTGCCTTGCCTGGCTGGCTCACTTTGTGCTTTGGGACTGCACTAGACCACAAAGGGGTGCTAGATGGAGAAGGCAGGGACAACTTGTTCTCTTTTATCACGTAGTACAGGGGACAGGCCTACACTTTTAGCTCAAGCACTGGAAAAAATGAATATAGAGATGAGGCGCTGGGTGCCTTTATCAACCTCATTTCTAAACTGGCCCTTCTACATTTCACCAGTACAACTGGTGTATGTATGAGCAGGTGTTTGCATGTGCAAAGCAGCCATTTGAGTGTGCAAACACAAAGCGTGCACATTAGGCACATACACGTGTTTTCTGGGTGCAGCTTAGGCACCCTGTATCTGAGTCTGAATGCTTCCTGTTCCACCAGCTGTCACCTAGGGCACAAATAAGGCTCCACCATCCCTGTCTATCCTGGGTGGTTCTTTGCCTGTCTCCTATGTTCTTAAATCCCATAAGTTTTCCCTCTCTGAGTACTGTATGACAAAGGGATTCTTTCGGTTGGCCCATTTTTGTGTACCCTATAACTAAAAGACTGTGAGAGCCCACTCCTCTGCTAACATTCAAGGCCTATCCAGAGATGGATTAGATGGTGAGGAAATCTGTTCTGCCTCCCTCCTCAGGGATGCACTAAATGAGCTGCTGCAGTTCCTCCTCAGCTCACACACTTCTGGTTATGCCCTCAGTCTTTTGTTTTTCAAATAAGCTATCTGACATGTCTCTTTTAATGTATTGCTATTTTTTAAGGAGCACCTTCAATGTACATGGACACAGAGGAATACATGGGTGCTGCACTGCCCCAAGGACTGTGGTTACGCTGCCATTTTTCTTAAAATCTCCCACAGCTATAATTCCCCCTGTGCAGCACTGCAGATGACACAGCAGTTAAAACACTGGCAGCTGATCTACACTAGCACTTCCACCTCTGCTACCACAAACGGAGCTGCAAAGGTGGGAGATTTTAAAAGAAAAGCCAGAGTAGACAAGGTCAGGCGTGTACAGTCTGACTTAAACAGACAGTACACAATCTACATTAGCTCTTTCTCGAAGCAGGACAGACAGACAATTTTCTTTCGTTGGTGAGTTATTGTTAAAAGGCTTTGTCGGAAAAGTGTGTTTTAAACAGGGGTTGACTTGAAGGGAAAATGATACTAGTTCTACTCTTCCAAGTTCTGCCCACAAAATAAGCTCCACCCACATGAGTTGCCAAAATGAGAGTGTTCACAGTAGATTGTACAGATGTTTAAAATATGATAATACGAGTTCTCTGAGCTCCATTGGGCTCCTTGAGCTTGGCTCTCCTTGGGTGGGACATTGGATATGCCCCTGGGCTTTGCTAGTCTCCTTCAGCTTGGCTCCTTCATGATGGGAGAACAGTAAGTGATGGTACCTCCCAAACACTAGCCGCTTGTGGCACCAAAAGGAGACATGACTCAGTGAATTGTACGGTGCTGTGAATCTCCCTCTGCTTTCTTACATCAGCAATTAAATAGTTAACAGTGTGACTCTGCACTCCATATGCTTTATGAATGTGAATATGATGTAACTGGAATATGCTTTATGCAAAAGGTCTCTTGTAAGGTATCATTACCAAGGTTATAACCTACTGAATATATTCATCCTATTTACATGAATGTATCATTCTTGTATCTGAAACTAGAAATATGAAGTATAACTCTGAGGTCCTATTGTAATTATGCAAAGTGTGGGCCATTAATGGTGGTTTACAATCTTGATGGCTCCCATTGACTAGGACAATTGACTGTAAATGGCTCTGTTTACCTGCAAGTCTGCCTGTGTAGACCAGCCACTTTAATGAAAGATGAGTTCTTACAGTGACATGTGACCATGTCACCTGATACTGGAATCCATCTTAAACCTGGTGCTTTTCCATTTAGGAGGGATGGGGACCCAGAGAGACAAAGGATCCCGCCTTGTGCCAAAGCTATAAAAGGGGGTGGAGCAGGACAAGGGGGATCCCAGTCATGAGAAAGCCCCTGCTTTTCACCTAAAATGCCTGCCGGAACTAACAAGGACTAACAGGGGAAAGGATTGGGCCCAGACTAGGAAGGAGTCCAGTCTGTGAAAGAAGCTTATTGGAACATCTCTGCGGGTGAGATTTACCTGTAATCACTTTCTTAATGTATTAGGCTTAGACTAGCGTGTTTTGTTTTATTTTGCTTGGTAACTTACTTTGTTCTGTCTGTTATTACTTGGAACCACTTAAATCCTACTTTTTATACTTAATAAAATCACTTTTGTTTATTGATAAACCCAGAGTAAGTGATTAATACCTAGGGGAGCAAACAGCTGTGCATATCTCTCTATCAGTGTTATAGAGGACGGACAATTTATGAGTTTACCCTGTATAACCTTTATACAGAGTAAAACGGATTTATTTAGGGTTTGGATCCCATTGGGAGCTGGGTGTCTGGGTGCTGGAGATAGGTGACCTGCTGAGCAGTTTTTGGTTAAAGTCTGCAGCTTTGGGGGCATGGCCCAAACCTGGATCAGTGTTGCAGCAGGCTAGTGTGTCTGGCTCAACAAGACAAGGTTCTGGAGTCCCAAGCTGGCAGGCAAAATGGGCCCAGAGGTAAACTCAGCACATCAGGTGACAGTCCCAAGGGGGTCTCTGTGACCGAACCCTTCACAAACAATATTTACATTATCATCACTAGGCATCAGAATTGACACTTCACATAGATGAATGGGGCAGTTCAAACCTCTCAGAGATAATGTTCCAGACTCTCTGCAGACTCACAGAGAGGAAGTCTACCCAGCAGATAAGATGTGTAATTCCCCATACACCAGCTAGTTCTGCTCAGGCTGGCACCAAAAAATAGCAGTGTGGCCTGACAGCTCAGCCTAGCTGCCCTGCCCAACCCTGCAGGTATGTACTTGGCTGGCTAGCCCAAGCCGCTGCCTGTGTTGCCCTGGCTATGCTGCTATTTTTAGGTTGCTAGCTCAAGCCCCGTGAGCACATATATGTCTGCCTACGTTGGACTTTATGCCTCCCAGCTGCTATGGAGACATGCCCATAGCCATCGCTGCATCTTGTAGACTCGGGTCCCAGTTCTGAGGTTCTCATCACAACCATGACAACCAGAGACTTTGTTGTTGTTGTTGCTGCTGCTATTTTGAAATGAAAACTGACTGTGTGGGAAAACAAGACAGTAATTTCAGAGAGCTGTCAGTACGCCATGCTATTGCATACCAGCTGAACCCCAGCCCTGCTTTTAACAAAGAATTGAAAGACCAAGAAGGTGGGCATTAAACATAGCTATTGTTGCAAATCTGTAATACTGTTTAATCAATTAGATTCTTTTCCAAATGTTACTTTCCTCCAGTGCACATAGAAGAGTAACTGGTCTCGTTCTACATAGTACTTAAAAGTTAAATAAAGTAATTTGACAAGAAAAATCTAAATCTGATTTTTTCCCATTATCATGGTGAAGCATATAAAAGTAGAAGCACTGGCAACATATGACAAGTCATGTGGCCATTTTACTTTTATTTAGTGTTTCATACCCACAAATCTTCCCAGACATGTTCTTGACACTGGTATGACAGTTCTTCCGGTGTCCTCTTTTGGGAATCTGACCTGCTGCTTACTTGATCATATTGCTAAGAGTTTCTGGAAGTAAACCAAGCAAACAGATTTTACCTTCTGTGTGTATGGCTGGGAAGGAGAGGGTTCTGTACCAGGGCCCATTACTAGAGGTAGAAGTCTGTCCACAATAAAAAGCTCTTCTTAGTCTGTCTTGCCTTTGTAGGATGAACATTTGGGAAAAACAGATTTGGACTAGAGTTGTCTAAAGATATTTTTCTTTTATAAAAGCCCCCAAACAAAAAGCCAGTTATTTTAAGGCAAAAAAATATTTTGAAATCTGAACTCCACAGTCATCCATTTATATATTTTGTTGCATTGATTCTATTGCTTCACTAGACTTCATGAATGATTAAGGAGGGAGCAGTCCACCTTCCTGTTTCTCAAAGTGTCACGTTCCCCTTCAAGGCCACATTGACTACAGTGAGGCAGGATCGGGCCCCATGTTAATAGTTCTGGCTGAGTATCTCCCAGCCTAACTGCATGAATGACAAGATCATGCCATTTTGCAATAAAGAGAGTCAATGTTTGAAAAATGGTATGCCTGATGTAATCTTATGTTTTGTTTTGTGACATACACGTGTTGGTGGAGTCACGAGCCATTGCTGCCCTTCCACAATGTATAGTGCAGAGAGCCTCTGGACGGTCACACATTTTCCCTGCCATATGACCAATTCTTAGTGTTCCTAGGCCTAGAGTCTTCATGATCATTGATTCATGCCGCTTATGCCTACCTTATTTCTGCCATTAGAAGTGTGTGGGCTCCTTCTCGGATTACAAACGTATAATTACAAAACTCACTGATTTCACGTACCCTCCTTCCCTAGTTCTTCATCCTGCTCCAATGGATGGCAATAGCAAATCTCCACTTGATCTAAGTTGTGCAGGATCAGGCTCATAACAGATTCCCTGCTCCTGCACAAGAACAGAAGGCTAATACTTCCACCCTCTTTTGAGAGCTGAACAAATGCTCACCCCCATGTCAGCCAGCAGGAAATGTGTGTAGAGAACAATATCACCCGCTTTCTCCATGAGCGCACACACAGCACCTCTATGACATGTCTGAGCTCCAGTTCCTCTTTCTCCTCGCATGCAGGCAGGCTGCACCAGTAGAGTACTTCCAGAACTGGAGAAAAATTATGGTCAGCCTCTATTTACTTTGACTTCCCAGTTACTTTGCAAAAGCGGGCTCAGCTGCTGGTGTGACTTGGCTGAGCCACATCCCAGAACACAGGACTGTAGTAAAAGAACTGTGTTGCCCCATAATGTAGGTGTTACGACCGTAGCCAAAAGAGCCCTGACTACCAGCAATCATACCAGAGAGGGAAAGAGTAAATATAGTGAAAATAAAGTGGGCAAGGCTACCTTTATGGGAGGTGAGAATGAGGGAGGAAGACTAGTCAGAACCTATTAGGGTGAGTGGACTTCCTCCCAGACCAGGGGTAGCCAACCTGAGCCTGAGAAGAAGCCAGAATTTACCAGTGTACATTGCCAAAGAGCCACAGTAAAAAGTCAGCAGCCCCCCATCTGCTCCTCCACCCCCAGCACCTCCCGCCTGCTGGCAGCCTCCACCAATCAGCGCCTACTCCCCCTTCCTGCCTCCCCCCCGCAATCAGCTGTTTCACATGCGCAGGAGGCTATGCGGGGGAGCAGGGAGGAGCGAGGGCATGGCAGGCTCGGGGAAGGGGCAGGGGCCTTGGGGAAAGGGGTAGAGTGGGGACAGGGCTTAGGGCAGAACAGGGAGTTGAGCACTGAGCACCTCCCAGCACACTGGGGAATTAGCATCTATAGCTCCAGCCCCGGAATCAGTGCCTAGGTAAGGAGCCACATATTAACCTCTGAAGAGCCGCATGCGGCTTTGGGGCCACAGGTTGGCCACCCCTGTCCCAGACAATTCTAGGGCTGCTGAGGAAGGACCCCCCCCTGTGAGCTTTTCCAAGCAATTCCCCATCTCTCTCTGGTTTCTCCTTGGGAGAGGCCTGTGAAGTATGTGTCTATCATGGGTCTGATCCCATGGCCATTGAATGCCCACATTTCAGTGGGCTTTGGATCAGGCCTCATCACACGGAACTGATGATTACTATTTTTAAAACTGAGCAGAGCTACTGTGGAGCTTTGGCCTATTTCAGTTAACCCTGCTGTTTTTTGCCGGGCTCTAAGGGCTTTGCACTTGGATTTGCTATGGAGACCTTGCTTGTTGGTTACTGCAGCAACCTTGGATGGGACATCCCTTTTGGACGCTCTGTGGTTAAGTTAGTTATTCGAAGAACAAGAAATATACTGTGGGAATTGTTTGGCTTATCAGTTTTACTAATGCTTAATCTGGATGCTGGCCATTATCCAGTCTGAGAGTGGCAGAAGGGTTGAGACATCCTGGGGGGAAGTTGCACTGAGTCATATTTGGTTTGCTTTGTAGGAGGAAATACACTCTCCAGCCCTTTCTCTTTCTCTTAGCTTTTCAGCTTTGGTGGCCTGAACGCATGGTGACCTTTGCTCATCTCTGTGCTGCTGCTTCTCCAATAGACCTGCTTTTATAATCCTTTGTGGGTCACTTTTAATAAAACATTCAAACAGAGGACCTCTCCCTTGCCCAGGTGTGTTGCTTCGGTTGGAGTCTTTTGATGGGAACAGCTTAATCTTCTGAGTTATTTCAGAATTGGGGATTCACAACAGACATTGCACAGTGCTTTGAAAATAGGTATTAGCCCGGATTCGGTATTCTCCAACACTCTCACATCTCCAGACTTAATTTGTTACAGCTTACTTTTACCTTCTATGGAATGTCGGTTGGCAGCAGAATGTGACCCTTAGGCCATTGATAACACTAGGAAAAGAGGCCATGGTTGATACTCTTAGGTAAGCTCCCCGCTAGAGTCTATCTTGACCAGCTATTTATTTATTTAAATTATTAATTATTATTGTTTCCACGGTGGTAACAAGTAGGATCCCCAGTCATAGATTCCAGAGCCAGAAGGGACCATTCTGATACAGGTCAGACTAGATGATAACACAGGCCAGGGAACTTCCCCAAAATAATTCTTAGAGCATATCTTTTAGAAAAACATCCAATCTTGATTTTAAAATGGTTAGTGATGGAGAATCCACCACGGTCCTTGGTAACTTGTTCCAATGGTTACTTAATGTCCTGGGCCTGTTGTTCTAGTGGCTGTACAAACAAGAACAATGAGCTTATAGTTTAATAGCTGTCTACACTACGGACAAAGTCTTGGTAGTTGATGTGCTAGGCAGCATAGTGCCAATCACAATCTCTTGTCCTAGCGTAGCTAAGGCCTAACAGGTTTTTGTCTACACCCCTATTGGGAGCATGCCTCCCAGCTTGGGTAGCCAGACATGAGCTAGCTCCGCTCCAGCTAGCGTACTAATAATAGCAGTGTTGATGGGTCATAGTCAGGGGCATAGTGGACCACAAGCTAAATATTTTTGTAACGCTGTTGCAAAAAAAGCGAACATTCTGGGATGTATTAGCAGGAGTGTTTTAGGCAAGACACGAGAAGTAATTCTTCTGCTCTACTCTGCGCTGATTAGGCCTCAACTGGAGTATTGTGTCCAGTTCTGGGCACCACATTTCAGGAAAGATGTGGATAAATTGGAGAAAGTCCAGAGAAGCGCAACAAAAATTATTAAAAGTCTTGAAAACAGGACCTGTGAGGGAAGATTGAAAAAATTGGGTTTGTTTAGTCTGGAAAAGAGAAGACTAAGAGGGGACATAACAGTTTTCAAGCACATAAAAGGTTGTTACAAGAAAGAGGGAGAAATATTGTTCTTCTTAAGCTCTGATGATAGGACAAGAAGCAATGGACTTAAATTGCAGCAAGGGAGGTTTAGGTTGGACATTAGGAAAAACTTCCTGTCAGGGTGGTTAAGCACTGGAATAAATTGCCTAGGGAGGTTGTGGAATCTCCATCATTGGAGATTTTTAAGAGCAGGTTGGACAAACACCTGTCAGGGGTGGTCTAGATAATATTTAGTCCTGCTATGAGTGCCAGGGACTAGACTAGATGACCTCTCAAGGTCCCTTATAGTCCTATGATTCTATGTTGCAGCATGGGCTATCAACCCCAGTACAGACCCAGGGGTTCAGGTGGGCTTGTACTCAGATGTACACTGGTGCTGCAACATCCACACTGCTATTTTTAGCATGCTAGCTCAAGCGGAGCTAGTGTGTATTTGGCTACTTGGGCTGGGAGGCATGCCCTCTGTTGCAAACTCATTAAGATGTGCCAAGCCCAGCTCTTGTGAGCACTTGTTAGACCACAGAAGTACTCTGCTTGCAGCCTATTTAGAGCAGGTATTGCAAAGGATCCCCTGAGTTCAAACTGCAATGGCAGGTCATACAAAATGCTTCCACAGCAAGCCAGGCTCCTCTCACCAAAGCTCTCAGCCTGCCAAGGTCCATATATTGGATGCAATAGATAATAAAGACCTTCGAAGAGGAGCACAAAAATTATACATACATGAAACTTAAATTATACATACATGCTGCAGGATTCAGTGCCGTGTAAACAGCTTTTCATCTGAGTTCCATGATTGCTTATTTTTAATGATGTAAATAATTTTCATCAATAAAAAGTAAGGGGACATGAAATTTGTGCGGAATGTAGGTAACTGAGAGACTGACAGGAGTGACATCCCTAGATAGGAAGGGCACGTGTAAGGCACGCTTCTCAAACTCTGATACCCCATGAGCATGCTTTACACCGGTTTCCCAGGATGGTATGGGATGGGGATGAGAACTGGAGTCTTCATCAGAATGGCTATTTCTATTCTTGATCCCAAGATGGTCTGCAGGAAGTTTCTCATTTGTGCCAAGACCAGAGACACATTTTATTATACCTACTAAACATATATTGTGCTTTATGCCTGTAAACATTCCTCCTCTGGCCTTTTATCTAGGCTTAGGTGTTTTTATCTCTGAGCACTTAGGTAGGTCCTGAATTGGGTTTGTAGGCAGGTTTCCATGTATATTTACTCACCAACTGTATCTCTAACCACACCTTCTGGTGTAAACCACTTAATAAAAATAACAAACTATAAAAAGTGTTTTTAAATCGGCGGCGGGGAGGTGAGAGACGACAGTTATGTGCCCAAAATTAATACCTAGAGGAGAAATCACAGAGCTCAAACTCATTTGAGCATTCCTGCCACAGAGACTGAATTGCAATGCATACCTAGGACACCTGGGTGGGGTCAAAATGTACAAGTGAATTGCGGCTTCTTATATGCAGAAGCCATGCCACCTGGGCTCTTCCCACACCCCCAGCTGTCACTATAGAGAATCTGCGTAACTAGGAGCTTTGTGATTTGCTGTTTATTGAACCCAGCACGTCCTGAGAGTACCACAAAATAGCAGAGAATGCCATTTGTACTATTCCCACCCACCTAGTTCAGGTCCCCCAGGGTTCACCAGGCATCCGAATCTTATCCATGCCAGGAATTGAAGTCAGCTGGGTGGTAAATCCAGTTGTATGGTACCTTCAATTGCTAATGTTGGGTGGTGCTGTTTCAGAACCTCCTCTTGTCGTGTCTGCCAGGAGAGGTGGATTGTGGATCAGGTTGGCACCATCACTGCTTCTTGCCAGCTTCTCATAGTCTGGGCTCAACTGCAGAGTGCTAGCTTGGTGTTTTCTCTCCCAGATACTCTTGCGTTGTGTGTGGGTGTCACAGATAATCTGCCCTGTTGGGCCTTGGTTGGAACTTTCCCAGGTGTGGCCAACAGATACCCGGTTTGCCAATGTGTCCTTGACCAAGATGGTGTGAGATGCTGAAAAGGGGTGGGTGGACCGTTCAGTGGTGCACTCTGGGCTGGGAGGCGGTGGGTTGACAAGATAGATGTAGACTTCGGCTCGCTGGACAAGTGGCAAGCACTGGTGAAATTCAGTCCCAGGATGGTGCTCAGGACTCCTCTGATGATATGCCTGGGACACTGGGTGGTGGTAATCATTGTTGAGACAGGTTCTGGACTCTGGGGTGGGAGCCAGGGCAGAGTACACTACCCGCTTAGGGCCTGGGAAGATTGGGCTGGGTATGAAGTGTGCCTCACTGACTTGGGGGTGAATGTGCACAGCAGAGCACTCTGAATGGAGGCCGATGGGTCCTTCTGTGTTTGGAACAGCAGATTGATGCAGGGAACTCTGCAGTTGCGTAGCTTCTCCTGCACTGTCCAGGCCAAGCTCTTTAACCCCAGTGACCCTCTGTGGGTTGTGTATGTAAATACCCCAGTCAACCAAGCTGCCTCTGGCCTTGGCAACCTGCTCTGGGGTGCTGATGTGAAAACGCACTGATGACACAGTGGATCCGGCCGGGCACACTGGCTGCGGACTGTCACTGTCTGAGTGACGGGAGCTGGACTGACTCTCCCAGTCATGGTAACGTTGACCGGGGTTAGGCCGGTTGTTCACCTGACGGTGTTGCTGCTGGTGCCCATACCAACTGGCTTTCTCATCATCCGTGTCTTGATGGGTTGGCCAGGAACCATGGTAACCCTTGCCCTTCCTATGACCCTGGGGACAGTGGCTTTTCGGCCCATTTAGGTTATTCATGTTCACGGTTAGCCTCAGAGGATCCAGAGTGCAGTGGAAGTGCAACATGGAGATATTCCTGTGGCCTTTGGTCAGAACCAGCTCCTTCCAGCTGCTGGATTTCTTGCTGCAGGAAATGGCTGTTAGTGCCTTGATCCATCCGTAGGCTTCAGGGGAATGAAGAGGAAGAATAAAAAATGAAGAAATGAATTAACAGAAGTACAGTGTCCATGTGGTGGCTAACCTATTGTAGTAAGTTCATGTAATCTCTGGCCAGACAATGTCTGGTTCCTTTCTTCCCTCTTCCCCTGACCTGCCTGCACAGTGACCGTGGAAGAGATGGAGGGGGAAGGTAAAGGACAGAAACAGAAAGAGAGAAAGGAAAGGAGAGTGAAAGAGACACAAACAGGCTACATCTACACTGAAGATTTTGTTCTCAAATTTCCCACTGCTGCTAATCCTGGTGCAGTTCTGCTGGTGGTAGTAATGGTGAGTATGAGGGCTAGTGTAGACAGGGCTCCTGCAGACACCAGCATTTAGAGCACTGTGTCATCTAATAAGAACTGGCCCAAAACAGTTTAGAACAAATGAACCAAATTGAACATTTCCTCATCTTCCTCAATTTACCTTTGGTGATGAAATAGTGGAAGATTCTCTTCAGAAACTGACACAGGTAAATCCAGACCTGAAAGAAGGGAAGAAGGAGAGAAAACCAGTGGCCATTGTGGTTAGCAGCTTTTCTCTAGTACAGATACTTTTGCCTCCCTGAATTCCTGTCCCTTTTCAAGTCAATGGGAGTTTCATCATTGACCTCAATAGGATCAGGATATGACCTGTGATCCTAGAGTGGAGCAGCAAATGGTTTTCCCATTCCATGAGAATTTTCAAGATTTTGAAGAATTTTCCCATTTTGAACAAGGACAAAAAGTCAATCTCAAAGTTTTTCACAAACCGAAAATCTGAAAAAAATTTGGTTCAGGTCAATCAAAAGTTTTAATTTTGGTTTTGGCTTTTTTTAAGCTATAATCTGACTTATATTTGGAAACAAAAATACAACTTTCCATTTCAAAAATGTCAATTCATTGTAATCAACCCTTTCCTACAAACAGCTTCAGTTCCAATGAATTGGCATTTTTGATGAAAAAACATTAGTTAAAAAATTCTTGACCTGGTTGTACCTGAACGGCAAGTGTAAGAGCCTTCAAAAAATTCAGTATCCACTGAGCAAACTTGTAATGTGATCGCACCTGAAATTGCAGGGCAAACTTGCTAGGAATTGCCCACCCATTCTTGTTGCAAAACAAAAAAAACAAAACCCCCACAATCTTCAAGATGCCTTGGCCCTAGTATCACATGGGGGATATTTAGGCAGTCATATCTGTATGAACCTTATTAACAGCAATAAAACAGAACTGTATTCAGAATAGGAATATATCTGTAATAGTGGATCAGACACCCACATCCTGCCATATCTATCCTGTATCCCACACCATTGCTTCACTTAATCTGATACTTCCCTCTCCCCCAACCTGCTATATTAAATCAGGCCACAGGTCCATTTGGTCTAGAATCCCAGTTCCTGACAGATCAGATCAGATCAGCTAATGATCTGATATCTCTCCTCCCGGGTGACCAATGCCTCTAGAAGAAAGTGTTAAAATCCCTAATGCAGCTAGCCAACTGTGGAATGCCATTCAGGGGGAGGAAATGCCCTTTAGCTCTCTGCTGCAGGAGATCAGCATAACAGCTAATTACCCTTCTCTCTCAGGGGCATAACTACAAATGTTATTAGCCATAAAGTTATCTAGCCTCCTTTTTCAAATACAACAAATGAACAGGGATCATTCACTGCAGAGGGGCAGCCAGCTGTGGGGTGGATGGTGGCAGCTGACCAGGGATAACCACTTTAGGATAGGAAATAAAGACTATATGCAATTGGCACTGAGAGAGGAGAGAATCACCAGTCACTGAGACTGGAATTTGAGCAAGACACCATGATTAAACTCTTGTCTTTTACATAAATTGCCAGATGATCTTAGATGATCATAAGTGCTCAGAAGACCTTTTCTGTCTTTCCAGAAGGTTCAATCAGCACAGCACCACCTAGTGCCATATCAGGGCAGTAGATTCATTGTAACTTAGGGCAGAATGCCCATACTGAGTCCCTCACCACGTTCCACGGAGCACAGCTCCCCCTAGCACCAAGCTATCACCATGGAATGGCAAAAATGCCCAGTGAATCACCCAGTGCAATACAGTGCCCCCTAACGTCGCACTGTGGCAGTGGCATCAAGACTGACTCAGAGGAGAGAATGCCCCCTAATTAGTAACTCACACCTCTCCCTCCAACACAGCACTGCTTACCACTTTGTTTTTAAGTTATGAGATAAACACCCAGGGCAGGGGATGAACCCCTAAAAATATTTTTCTTAATTCCAGTAGATAAATAAAATGCTTGGACGCAGGGGTCAGTACTGATTCAGGAGAGGAGCATCTAGTTCGGGCCCTGTGGTTAGTAATGACTCAAAGAAAAGTGTCATTGGCCTAACAGAAGAAGTAACCCTCCTCACCCACAACATTGCTTGCTTACCAGGAGAGCAATTTTGATGGCATTATCCAGTAAGGCAAGGAGCCCCAACAAGAGTAGGATGGTAGCTAGTACATTCTGGTAGGACTCACTGATGGAGAGGCAGCTATTGGGAATCTTCTCTCCTAGCAGAGCCATAGTTAGAAGAGGAGTTGGCAGCGGTTAGTACACCATCTTTACTCTTGTCTTCCCAATGGTGCTGGTCATGGCAACAGCATCACCAAAGAAAGGTAGTGAGGTGGATAAGCTAGGCCAGACCATTGTGATGATGGACCTATGTCAGTCTTGAATGTGACTCAGACTGTCATACGGACCAAATATCTTAATAGCCTCTCAAGGACCCAAGCCCAACCAGGGCTTAGTAGAAGGCTCCAATGAAACAGATTTTCTTAAGCAATTCTCTCTATTGATCTCTTCCACCCCATCCCTCTATATAATCTTTGTCTTTCTTATCTGCCGTCTCTCTTTCATTTCTTTTATATTTCAAGAATTAGATAGACAGAGATGTACATTATATTATGAAGCACTGTGCATATATAACTCGTGTATATCAAGTCCCTCTTTTGAATGAGCTAAACTGCTTTACCTGCCCCAAGAAAGATCTGTATTTGTAGGTCTGGTTCAGTTTTTGGGGTCTGAATTCTATCTTGACCTTCTGGAATTTATGTTGGAGTGAAAAGATAATGGTTTGGTTCAAGTTTTGGTAATAAAATTACGGGACCTTATGTGTACACAGAAAGTTGCCAGAAGTTTAAGGATTTGAAAATAAGTTTGGGATGGAGAGTTGAGGGGGTTAACTGGCATTTGAGGGCCAGATTCTCTACTAGTGTAATTCCACTGACTTCTCTGCAGGTGTAACTGGTGAATTTACCTCTCCAAGCCACATCTTATTTTACCCAAACTGCCTTACTCTGCTCCCTAGTATCTTTCCTAGTATCTTACAGGAGGCTGTAAACTAACAGCCAAAGATTTAGATTTTGTAACCCAAACTTTTATAAAACACTGAAAATAACAAATGTTTCCACCTTAAAATAAAAAGCCAAAAACAAAATATCAACCCCAACACAAACAAAAAACCAGTGGAAACAGTTATTTGAAGACAAGTTAACATTTCCTTCCAGTGCTAGAAATTCTACATCCATTGATTTACATTGTGTGAGCTGGGAAATATGCAGAATAAAGAAAGGCAGAAATAATTGTGACATAATTTTAGATTTTAAAAGCTCGCGTTTAATAATTATTACATAACAGGCAAATAAATACTTGTTTACACCCATTTTTTTTTTATTATGTAGGCTTTTAAACTGAGCCCATAGCAATATCCAAGATGACAGAATATCATCTTTGCACACGCCAAATGTGAGAGAGGTTAGCAGAGTGGAGTGTATCCCTCTGTCCTACCGCAGAGCAAAACAGGAGCTGAAAAAGCATGCAGTCTCATTTCTAGATAAGCCCCATTTGAGCATAATCCAATCCAGGGCAATGCTATTGCTGTTTGCTCCAGCAAAGGGGACCTTGGCAGCCATTACAATAATGGAAGCTGCTACTGCCCTTCCCCTGCCAAGATCAAAAAAATGAAGTGATGTTGGCCACACTTTAAGGTCAGTTGGTTGTAATGGTTTTGATGATCAGTTGCTAAATAGCTTCTTGGCATTAATGTGGGTCACCTTCCATATACGGATAAGCAAAGCAAAGGTTCTAAGCTCCTGAGGGATGGAGCCAAGGCACTTGGAAAACAGGATCAGTATAAAATAGCCACATTTAGAGTTAAGCATTGCAGCACATCATGCAAGTTGTCTAATATATGGCTACAAGCGTTACAGGTTATAGTGCACCAAAGCAGCTTCACTGATAGAGTAGGCCCAGCTCCGGTAGGCAGTGGAGACCAATAATTAGAGCAGTAACACTCAGACCTCAGTGGTTCAGGAACCAAATTAGCAACCAATGTTACCCAAGAGCCACAGTAGTGTGAATTCATAGTAAATAAAACAATAGTACTATTCTTATTTAAACAGTATGACTGGGGAAATATTTAGTTTTTATATATACATATTATTCTCACAGCAAAGAAGTTAATAACTTAGTGCAAGTTGATAACTGAATTGGTAATAAAATAATAAAAGCATCCTGATTGGTTACTAACTTTAAGATAATGTGCTGCAAAGAGCCAAATGAGACACATTAAAGAGCTATTCATGGCTCCCGAGCCTCAGTCTGAGTATCACTGAATTAGAGTTTAAAACTGGAATACAAGATTCCAAAGTTCTACTTCCAGCTTTGTCACTGACTCCCAGCACCTTCAAGCAAGCCACTATTTCTGTGCTTCAGTTTACCCATCTGTAAATTGGAGATAATGCTATCTACCTAAGGTAAATTTACCAGGGGGTTTGGACTTGCTTGTAAAGCACTATGAGTGCAAAGTATGCTAAATATGATCATATTCAAAATAAGCCTGGAATATTTCCTAGGTGATGGCCATAGTAATTCCAAATGTTTACTCTGTATTGGTTATACAAACAGATTTCTTTAAAACAGAAAAGAGATGCAATATTCATCAGTGTCAGCTTTCTACTGACTAATTACTCAGTGTATACATTCAGCTAGAAGAGACACTTCAATAATTTAGTAGGAGTGGGCCAGGTAACCTAGGAGCTTTTGTCTGGTTGACAGTCTCTTAAATCAGGTGAAACCTAATCTCTGGTTTGTGTATGCAAGGAAGTGCTTTGGTGTAGCTCCTGTATCAAACACCACTGAAGAACAGATAAAAGATATAGCTAGAGTTACCTCTAAATAGGGAGAGATTACAGCTGCTTTGTATACATATGAGTAAAGGTCCACGATTCTGCTAGTTATAGTAATAGGAAAATGCTGAAGGTTGCCTGCAGAGGAAGAAATAATTGGGTTGGGGGGATTTTTTGAGCTTCTTTTTTTACATCTTTATGATGCAAAAGCCTGGCAAGGGTGTGTGTTTGGGTTTTGTTTTACACCTTGGAAATTCCTTCTTAAATTCTGCCTTTTTTTTTTTTGCATTAGATTTTTAATTGGAAGAGAGTGATTGAGAGAGGAAATGGTAGGACAGTGACATCAGAGATGCCATATAAGTGAAACATGATAATAAAGAGTGGTTTCATGAACAATATTTTAAATTCGTATTTAACACAACCAGTTGAGAAATACTTAGGAGAAAACCAGCTTTGTTCAAAATTCAAACACCCTTCACTTTTAATTGAACATCAGTTTTCTGGTAGTGTTGGAGGATGCTCTCATCTAGTCCAGTGTTTGTCAAACTCCTTAAAGGCAAGGGATCATTTTCCCCCTCCAAGCTTTGTGAGCCCTTTGTTATCTGCTAATTAATTACAGTCACAGTTTTGCTCTTCTCAATATAGGGATTCAGGCTCTAATGGCCTTTTTTGGGCAGCCATGAAGTAGCCCAAGTAAGCTCATTCCACTCCAAGATACTGACTAATTTGCAACAGGGGAAAATAAATCTTTTGTACAGAAAATAGAAGGCATCCTCCCCTGGGCATTTAAAACAAATATACCTTCTCCTCTGGTGCAACCTAGTGCACTCCAAAAGCATAAAAATTCAATTACACTCTAGAAATGTATTCAAGATCAAGAGCTAAAAGCCAACCCTGACAGGGATGGTTTAACAGTATTTGGAGACAGATATAGAACCCAAAAGAAGCAGGAAAGTCACATACAAAGCCCAACTGTGGGAATATATATAGGAAGTGCCCCAGACCCAGTCTTGAGAATCCTTTTTACGAGGATTGTTCCTTATTGCATATTCTCCAGTGCTTTGTCCTGGCCAATTTTATGATGCAAGTGACCTTCCAGAGGCTATTCAATATCACATCCCCCTGAATAACCCTTTCCCCCCCGATATTAAGTCCAAATATACCAGGTTTGGCAGGGGTTTTAAAAAAGCATGGGTTATCAATGTACTCTCAAAGCGCTATTTAGAGTGAAGAATCCCACAACATTTTAAGGAACTATATCCATGCGATCCTAATTTCTGGGGTAAAACACTACATAAAAGCCTGGGACAGGCAATAAATACTGTAGCCAATTAAAACAGCAGCAAGAATGTAGTTACTCAAATTGAAGTCTGGGCAAGACTGCAGGACCAAGGCCCCCATTCTCTTCTTGCCTCCAGATCTTGAATGACCAAAAACATAAGCTTTATGTTTCATTTGAAAGGAAAGCACCCTGTCCCATCACACTGTGCTGCAGATCTGATTCTATTTGGACTGAAAAGGATGACTTATCACTTGGTGATTCACATTCACCACTTGCTGCAGGAGTCTGGTTTAAGAACATTTTCAAGACCATCAACCAGAACCACAAGTTATCTTACAAACCTAGCAAAGCCGACTTTTCCTTCTCCTGCTTAAATGTGTTAGTTCACAGCCTAAAGTGGTATAGCAGCAGACTGTAATTAGTTGTTTATGAATTAATATATCTGCTTTTATGGAATGTAGCATATAAGTTTGCAAAGACCAAGAATGATCTTTGTACAATATCTACTAAGAGTTGTCAAACTTTTAGTGTTCATATATAGTACTTAGAAGCATATTGGCTTGGTTGCTTCAGCTCCTCACACACAATAAAAATCCTGAAGGCCTCAAATGCAGTTTTGGGTGCTCCATATTGGATAGAGTTGATCAGACAAAAAACCCTATTAAATATTTAAGTGATTACTTTATCTGAGAGAGAAAAAAACTGGACTCTTCAAAGACCTCAGCTTCATCCACTTCTGCATTCGAAATACAGCAGATACATATTTACATTTTTAATTTCCTTCAGAAGCTTTAAGGTACAGTGAGGGTTTGTATATGACAGTCATCCATTACTCTATTTAAAGATTTCCTGGAAGACACCAACAATGGTGCCATCTTCTGGTATAAACAGAGATTTACAACAGCAAGTTTAAATTGAAGGAACTCTTCAGGTGAAGAGCAGAGCATTTCTTCAACATAACCAGTCAGTCAGCATGCAGAATTAGCAAAATATGTGCTCATATCCATTGGGTAAATACTTCATGATGCAGCATTAACAATGGGGGTTCCCAAATGGATAGAAAGATTAGCTAGCTTCCTGGTTAAACACATTGCACAATGAAGTTCCACCAAAACAGTTCACTCCTTTAAAATAAAAAAAGAAAGGATTTGTAATTCGTATGTTTTGAGAAGGTATATCTTATGATGCAAGTGAAATTTCATCCACGGCTTAAGTAAACAAAGCCATTGGTTCCCTCATCCTCAGCCATCACAAGCACCTTCCATCCCAACGGTTATGTATCCAAAGGAAGTATCAAATATGTTGTGTTTGAGTAATCTGGAAGTAGGACTAATACAACAGACAAGTAGAATATATAAATTGCCTTAGAAGACAGAACAAGCAGATTTGTTATCTTCATCTGGTTACATCTTTTCAGTCCATGAATTCAAAACAACACAATCTAAGACCTGGCTTCAGGAGAGCACATGATTAACTTTAAAAACATATGCTTAAGTCTCATCAACTTCAGTGAGACTAATGCACATGCTTAAGTGCTCTTCCTGAATTGAGATGGTTTCCTGAATCAGAGCCTCAAGTACTACGTTTGTGATACAAAAATCAGTGCAAAACAATCATTTTTACTGGGAATGTAATATAAATCCAGGTCAAGATTAGCATCAATCCTAGCACATTTAGAAAAAAAGATTAGACAGAAAAACAGAGTATCACCTTAATGATAATCACACAATTAACCATATAATTAACAAGGTATGTTTGTTATAATTTGGAAGATATTTTTACTAGTTAATTTAAGGTATTTTATGCTTCTTTTCAGAATAAACAACCTAAAATACTACATTTGATAATTAGTTATTATTTAGATGCAGTTCAAAAGGGCATGCCATATCCCAATTTAGGATCATTAGTACAATGATAATCTCTTTCACAAAGCACCAGATCTCTGGGGTGCAAATTCTAAAATCCTTACTGCTTAGCCAACTCTCCAAAACTGATAGTAAGGCTGTAGAATACCTTAACCTTTTTTCGATATGATAGTGCAGTCAAATACAATTATGAAATTTGCAAATTTCATGTTTTACACCTTATAATAGAAAAAGCTGGGGAAACGGGTGATTGGAGATGGACTCTGTAGCCATTTACATCTACAGCTCTACTTCACATCCAGCCAAAGTCAGTAGCAAAAAAATAAAATAAAATAAAAAAAGGACTTCTCTATCCCCCTAGTCTATTTTCCCTAAGATTTCGTACTGTTAGCACTCATTCAGCTCTACCGACAATACCAATACTGAGACAACAAAAATACATGAGGTGCAAATGGCTGTGGTCATTTTAAGCACCGTACAGCATAGACCTTTTGAGCAGGGTTTGACAAAGAGCCTTAAAAAAAAAAAGCCAGTGACTGCCTGGGACATTGTCTGCACTCGGTTTCTTCCCATCACTGCCACTCCTGGATCTGAACCAATGCTGGCGATGGGGTGAAATTTCAGCAAGAGAGTGTCTTATAGTGACAACTTTTTAAAAGAACACTCAGCATAAGAAATGGCAGGTTTGGGACCCAAGATCGCTCAGTCCTAGTGATTTTTCCTTGTCAGGCAACTCTATGCAAAGTAGAGCTAGTCAGTTTTGTTGTCAAAACAGTAGCAAATTTTGAAGATTTTTTTTTTCCTTGTTAGAAGTGTTTGGTTCTCAGTGAAGTTTTCCTTTTTTGATTGAAAGACCAGAAATTCTCATAAGAAATTTAATTAGCATTTTCAGATCAGCTGTAATGCAAAAAGTTTAGAGACACTATTTCAGTTACTGTTCCTGGGAGTGAGTCGTCATGTAGTACAATCATAAATCCAAAGGAGAGTCAGATAAATATATCAGTCTGGTTGCATCAGGTCTGCATGTTTGTTACCATTAACTTTGCCTCTGTATGACATACAGGAATATTTCTTCTGTTGTCCCACTCTACGTCCTGCCATTCTAATCCCATGATTGCATAGGGGCATGCTGTATAACAAGACTATAAAAGTAAGATTCGACCCAATAATTACACAGGAGTGTCAATACTTGAAGTCTAATCTTTAAGGATGGCTCATGATGTCCTTTAAATATCAAGACTATTACAAGTGGATTGGGTACATGCCATCCCCCACCAAAATCAAACTTTGTAAGATTTTTTTTTAAATATACTTTTGGCACACAACTGCACATGAAAAATACATAGACTAATTCGAACACAGATGCTATGATTTCACATTTAAATATGCAACTTCTCAACTTCCATGTGCTTAATTACCGGATTTGTGTGCACAAACATGGCCATTGCATATGGTAATTAGACACAAATAAACACACCATTAAAACAGTAAGCAAATCTGGTCATGTTCTTATGCCAACTGTTTTAGTTTTCTAAACCTACTTTATTAATTAACATCCTTAAATGGCAAAAGTTCAATTCCCTAGTCTAGGTAGCTGATCTGGTCGCTTTTGTAAAGGTTTCTCTCCACACACTCTCATCACTTCCTTTGCTTGCTGATTAACAGGGTTGTTGTTGTTGTTGTATGTTCCTAGATATATTTCTTCTGTTCTACTTAGAATTTGAGCAATATAAACAGAGAATATAGTCATATAAAAGTGAACTCAGAAATTTAAACTAGGTATTGATCTATCTATTTAACTTTAGATACACCCCACTTCCCTCATATATATTGGCCGGAAATAAATACCATAGTATGCTGTGAATGGGTGAGTTTCCATATGTAATGTTGAGTTGTATGTGAATAAGGTCTTCCTACATGTGTGAACTTGGATGGAGTATGGATCCAGCTGTGTGTATTTTAGATGATGACCCCACAGCACCTCAAGCTGTAGTAACATATTGCCAAGGCATTTTTCTAACCTTGGTAGTTTGGATCCTGACTTTGTCCTCATAGTTAGATATATCCAATATACCGAAGTGCATAGGAAAGCAATTGACAATATTTCTTCCTAAAACTTAACCTGAACAACTGTAAGTGTGATGGCTAAATTTTTTGAACCTTTGCTGATGGGCAGAAGACATGAATTCCTACAGGAATCAGTTTTCAACACATTAACTTAACACATAAACTGCCAAGCAAAGGGAGTATCACTGTTGGTTCCACACACCATAATGAAAATATAACTTGGCCAAATTCACCACTCACATAAGCAGTCACAATTCCATTTAAGCTAGTGGAGTTGCACCTGCTTAGCCAGTGACAAATTAATTTCTTTTCTATATTTACTAAAATGTGGCTATTTGAACAAGGAATCAGATTTTTAAACTCTTAACAAAAGACAGTACATTCAGCTTCTCCCTTTTCCCCTGCACAATGGTACCAGCGGGAGTTGCACACACAGGTCAGAATAAAATATTTTGTCATCAATTATTACACTTAACCTTCATCCACATTCATGGAGTAATGTTGTATCCCAGAAGCACGTATGTTGCGATAACTCATGAACAAGTGTCCCTCCAACTATGCTGTTTTAGGACATTGTCACCTACGCACATGTACACAACTGAGCAAAAAAAAATCATAAAAACATTTTTTCTATATTAAAAATATGTGGGGTACAAATGTACTCCAAACGTGTTGCACTATTATCCTGTCTTTTTAGTAGTTTTATGTACGTTTGCTTCAAGTGAGAATATCTTGCAGCATAATAGTTAACATTTGCTAACAGCGGTGCTGCATATAGTTACCCTAAAGCAGAAGGTACTCCAGGGAGGTTTGTCCTTTCAAATTCAGGCTTGTTGGGTATCCCCAACACAAAGCAGAATGATGCTGGCTCTCTTTGCCTAACATTCTTGCGGGGAGTTTTTATCTAGGTATCGTGGCCCTCCAAATACTGCAGACTCAGGAGATTCTTGAGGGGACTTGTGTGTGTTGCGCAATTCAAGATGGCAAATGAAGAGCACAATATTCTGACCATATAAAAATGATTTGCAACTCTGAACACAAGTTGTCATGAGATGACAACATATTAGGTGATAGTGCCTTTGTGCGAGATTATGTTGACAATTGCTCTGAGAAGGAAGACCATGTTTCCATTGATTGTTCATCAAGTTAGTCTTCAGCCAATTAGGATCTTGTGTTCAGTCCTGGTACAAGATCGGATGAAATGTAGTGGGGGATACCTTCTTCACCAGTATTCAGCTTACTGAAGATCTACTTAACAAAAATTTGACCTATGCTGGAACAATCCGATGAAACAAGATAGATATACCCAATGAGATGTATCCACATAGCAACAGAGAAACATTGTCATCAGTGTTCGGGTTTGCTGGGCTACTCACCCTGGTTTCCGATGCTCCAAAGAAGGGCAAGTCAGTAATAATGTATCAAGACAAGGCTGTTGGAGGAGACAAAAAGAAACCCCATCTGATTCTCCACTACAATGACACTAAAAGTGGTGTTGATAACGTGAATCACCTTGCAAGAATGTACTCCTCAGGTGCAAGATAAATAGGTGGCCAATGGTTCTTTTCTTTAACATGCTTGATATTGCAAGTTTCATCATTTGGGTCTGCAACAGTCCTGCTAGGCACCACGCTTACCCAAGACAAAGGTGCTTGTTCTTGTCAATCTAGGAGAACAACTTGTAGATACAAAGAGAAGAATCCTTGATACCTGTCATCTCACCATGCCCATCAAAGCAGCACTCTCGTCCTTGCCTCCCATAAAAAAAACAAACAGCCACCACGGGAGCACCTAGAAAACTTGACAGTGGACACTGCCACATTTGTCCAAGGTCAGCTGACTAGAAGAGCCATAAGCAATGTGGGGAATGAATTTATATGGGCTGACCACTCCACATCGATGCTGATGTGTGAAAACTGCATATAGGCTTACACTGAATAAGACTCCTATTAGTTCTTTCAATTTGCTAGCTAAATTTTTTTTTGCCTAAAACATGGAAGAGTTGTTGTTAGTTTCTGAATGCATTTGGGGGACAAAAGTCCCCCACAACACAGTTAATGTAACTTTTTTCTCAACATTGGATTAAGTTGACCTTTAGCCTGCTCAGTACTTGTTGGCATTCATAGCATTAATTCAACTGTAGAAACTAGAAATATGCTTAGCACGAAAGATTACAATACTATTTTTCTTTCAGAAAACGTATGCAAACTTAAAAAATGACATTCAACAAAATAATAACTGCTTAAGCAAACAACCAGTCACTGCTGAAACAGTTGGAAATTCTCATCTCTATTACAAAAAGAATGGGAAACTACTCCATTCTGTGCACTTGAAAACTAAAACCAGACAAACATAGCAGTACAGGGTAGAAACCTATCTTGGATAATTAAACATAATAAAGAGCACCTCTGAGAAATAGTGGCATATTGCATGATTATTCCTCAAAAATGCAGCTAACAGCTGTTAAATCAACACTGCAAACAGAGGAGCACCATTGAGCAAGAGATTTTGATGATAGCATGATTCATTTGTACCAAAAACATGCTGCCAGGTGGTTGGCTGTTGAGATACCAAGGAACTTGATTAATTCCATTAAACAAAAGGCCTTTATATTTAATGAACTAAGAGGAGTAGCATTGAGACAAAAACCACAGGAATGATTTATAATGAAATGGCAAGTGGCAAATGAGGTAGATTTCCAACTCACGACATTTTTTGTGCAACTGCATTTAGCTGTTGCTTTAGTTTTAGAAGAGAAACCTGAAATTGCAATGAAAGGCCAAGAAGCCACTTTTGGAAATGTAGCACAAACATGCTGGCCTGATGCACTCTGTTCATATTATTAAAGGAGATTTAGAACTACTGAATACTCAAAAGCATTTAGTAAAAATTTTATTTTAAATGTAGCTATGAATCAGTAATCACAAGTGTTACAATGTATATTTTTACAGAGATCTTTACAATAAGACACGTCTTTGTATACATGGGGGCCCCATTTTTTCCCCAAAAATAATACTCAAAAGGAATAATAAGCAGTCAGCTTCAAAAAGAAAAAAACTTTGGCATGTGTACAACATTTAGTTAACAAAAATAAACAGTAGCAGATTTGAGTCAGAAAAAACCCACATCATTTTTGCTTAACTTCACAGCACTGTTTAGTCAGGGATGAAACCCACCTGCACTATAAACTATCCAGTATTTAAAGTGATCAGCCTTATTTCAGCCTCACAAAAATGTTATGGAGAAATTGGTGGCACACTCAGTTAAAAGAACAGCCTTTCAACTCTGGAGACATCTGGGTGATCAAACAGTTTAGGCCACAACTGAAAAATCAGTTTGGTGGTCACATCTTAACCATTAGCTGTCTGTCCATGTTACTGAATTATACCACCTGACGCAACTGGCAGTCTCTGCTTAGGACTGGGATAAGGAAGGGCACTGCAAGTTAGGACTGAAGTACACTGTTGGAGTACACGGAAAGAGAAAAGGAGAGTTTGCACAAGGCCCCTCTGTTCTATGTTGGATCTTCGTCACTATTATTGGTCACATACATAAATACCAAATTAATCCAAACCCTGAGGAAAACCAAATTTGCAATGCCTTTCTTTCTGCTATATAGTCGCTAACGCTTCTATATTAAAATCAGAATGACCAGCCCCCTTTGAGACAAGTTATTCATAATTCCCCAAATAGTCAAAAGAAACAGTATCTGTACAATTTTTCCAGAACTATTGTAAATGTACATATTTTATTGTAGTAATGGTAAAACATTGGCATAGACATACTTGCGTTTCTAAACAGTAGAGTAATACCAGTCTTGAATTTAGAGATTTTACAGCAATTACTGCAGAGGAACAGATGTATGGTAAGTCATCCTGCAAATATCAGACGCTCCTGTACACATCAGAATACATAATTCAAATGATGTTCTCCAGCAAGTCAGAATACACTTTGGTATTATTTATAGGCTTTCCTGCTAAATGTTAGCGATCCAAAATTGACAACTGCAAGGGAGTCCAGTGGCAGAAAGTACTGCTGTAACACCAGTCAGAATTATACACATTACTTCTTATTCCTGGGCTTTAACTCTTCTGCTGCATTACGCAGAAAAATGTAGTTTTTCTTTTGTGGATTATAAAATTCATGGCCCTAAAAAAGAGAAAAAGTTAGCTATATTTATCTTATTCAAAGTATCAACTTAATCTTGAAATACAAGAAGCTGAACATTCCGTCAATTCGATTTAGTGAGACTTTACAATTTAAAAATATGGACTTTTAAAGATCAGATTTACTATGCAACCCAGGGGAAATATTGGTGGGTGTGCACTATAATTAGAAACAATTCACTAAGCAAGGCAACTTTCAAAACAGGTCTTTAAGCTTAGAGTGAATGAACATTCCTTAAACTTTTGCTTCACATGCAAAATTCAAGTAGTTTGAGAGTTAAGAGAAGTAAAAAGATTGTTCTAGACAGGGATAAGAATGAAGAGGGGACATTATAAAGATATTACAGCCTTACTGTACATTCTGTCTTTTGAGCCAAACAAAAGAGGGCCAAATTTTCAAACAGTGAAGCGCACGGTCCACACACAATTATACAATTACTTTTATTTATCAATTCTGTGCTATGTTTCATCTGAAAGGTGGCTAAACTGATCCCATATCAACCTATTCCCAATCTCTCGAGTGTATTTAGAAGACTTTATTAATACCTGTAAAGAACTTTGAGACTCTCAGATGAAAAGGACTACTGAAATATTGTCGTCTTAGTTCACAACCACTGATACGAAATTTAAATGTTAATCCTTCTTACCTTGGACCAGTCGTAACTGGAAGCATATGCAAAAATATTCCCATTATGGTTAAAACAACAAGCAGATATCGGCTGGTCAAGCTGTTCTGATGTTTTTAGCTTTGTTCGTGCATCTTTATCCCAAAAGCTGAATCTACCATCAGATCCTACAGTTGCAAGGGTGCCATGGGCAGGATGAAATGCTATCCCGTTTACCTGCAGTTATACAAACCATCACATAAAACAACCAACAATAGACAAGATGGAGTTTTACACTGCATATACTGTAGTCAGTGAGTGTAAATATATTATGTGCAGATTTACCTAATTTAAATTAAGACTAGTTGCATTTTAGTCTTGACAATGCATTTTTTGCCAAAAATCATTTGTTCTTCCTGACCAGGTATACTTTAAATACAAATTCCCATTAAAGAACACAGTAATTCCCTTGGTGTTGAACAGTTTCTTAAGCAGAGGCTTAATGAGTAGTATGTTTTTCCATAAACAAAAACGTGGGTACAGAAATATATTGAATGCATTGTCCTAATAAATCTTAATAGAAAGTCAGCCAAGTTGTGGGTTTTTTGGTTGTTTATAACAAAGGGCAGAATACTTTGCCTACTCCTATTTTAATATTTGCATATGATAATTTTTCCTCTAAGCATAAGCAAAAGAACACTTTAGGTACAAGAAAAGGTCAAAGAAAAGAGCATTAATGGTAGATTTCATACAAAATTGTTTATTATGTGTATGTAGCTTCTAACCGCACTACAAAAATGATGCAATGATATGTGCTGAATACTTACAGCATAGATATCCTGAGGTGCAGATGTGTTTGTTCCATTGGAGCGATGACATTTAAAAGTGAAGTTATCTTTGGCTCTGAAAAGAAAGATATTCCTTCACATTTTCTTCATTTCAAAATGAACAATATAATGCAGAGTGTTTTAAAAATCACACTTACGGATTTGGTGGGTTGATATAGTGAATCGCTACCCTTCCTTCTATACTTCCAAGGGCAAATCCAGTAGGTTTGTTCACCTTGTCTTTAAAAATAGCAACACAGCGATGCTAAATTTGAGAAAGATACAGAGCATTTTAGACAGAAGCTTAAGGCCAGATTTTCTAAACATTGCCTCTCTATGGGGGCACAATTCACTGCATGTACTAACACCACACGGAGAAAAGCACATACAATATTAGCAAATGGGTCAAAGCCCCTCTGAAAATTTGGACCTGAATATCTACATTTCTGAATTCACCTGGGGATCAGTAGCAGACATTCCCTCAAAACGAACACAACAGCTTTCCTCCTTCACCAAGGAATTACACATACAAAAATCTTTTGCATATTAGGTGACATGACTGAATTTGAAAGATTTCTCAAAATTCCATGTCCCAAACTGTACATTAATATAGTGAGGAAAAATTACTATATTCTAGCAAGATACCATCAATCCTGCTTCTCTGGAAGAATTACCTGTTATACAATACAGCACTGTATTAGTCTTGTTAAGAACAAACAGGAAGAAGGGAGACTGACATTTTGGACCAAAATTAAAAACAATAATGAAATTGAACTGTGAGCCTGATCCTGCAAGTCTTCCTCTCCACAGGTGCCAAAATGTGCTTGCAATGGGTTTGCAGGATCTGTCCCATTAAGCTGAACTGTAAAGTTTTTAGTATTTAACTAAAATAGTTCCTGATTTTAGTTGTAAATATTCAGATATATTTCATTAAAATATTGTAATGCATAGTCTTTCACTGTTCCTTATTCCTATAAAGAAAGCCAGTCAAATTTGAAGTAAATCTTAATACATTTCTTAATGCCATGTGTTTTCAAGAAACCTTTTTCAGTTGAAGTCATCCACTTGGAAGGAGATATGTACAACAGAGTTGCAGAATATGCACCACATTGAAAGTCTAAGTGTACTCAGGGGCACAAACTATACGGAATGAAGAGAATGTAGTTTTAATTTTTTATTATTTTTAAGAATCTAAACCACCATTTTATATGCTGCATTAATAAACTTGTAATAAATATAATTAATGATTTACCTGGTGTTTCAGTGGAGATTCTATTCTTCTAAATTCAGAAGGCTGATTCTCCAACTGGTATACTATCAAACCCCTTTCTGCAGTTGCGACAACTGCCATGGGATGCACCTGAACAAGGACGAGAGGGACTGGTTGGAAGAGACTAGGCAACGTTAATTTCACAACAGAGAATTTTATCTCCTTCAAGTTACTTATTTCACCCAAACCCCTCAAAAAGTCAACTCAAAGGAGCAAGACTGTTAGTTCTGGTAGAAGGTGACCCATAGACTGAAAATTTTATCTGCAGAATAGGTACAGCAAGGGCAATAGTAGCACAGGCTTCTTCCAACATGAAGCATAAATTCTGATATGGGCAAGGAAGCAAGGGCAGTTCAGTTTCAGTGTCAATTCTATTTTTGGCCCCTCTCCTCTTAATGCTAAGAAGGCCACTACTAGTGCTTCATAGGAAGGGAATGTCGATCCACCCGGAACTAGACTGAGACCAAACAGCCATCAAAGAGTAACTTTTATTTAATAGTAACCTGGCCTGGTTTCATATGACCTAGGTATCATGGGCTTTGAAGCCATTAATCCTCTGAGCAAACTAGTTCCCACAAATTTCATTTTTATGAAACAGGAGTTTATTTATTGGCTTACCACATCGGCACAGTAGCATCTTTCAGGCAGCTGTAATGTCATCATAGGAGTTGGTGATCGTGTATCCCAGAACTAAGGAAAAAAAGAAAATCAATGGATTTAAAAGACTTGAATTTCTTTTGCCATCAAATATACCATATAAGCCGTTGGAGATATTGGAACTGATTACTTTAGCACAATGAGCCTGGCCACATTTTCATTTTAAGTTGTTTACAACTGGCCAGAGGGGGATAAAACATTTTCTTAGGGCTAGAAATTATCACCAATAAAAGTGACCTCTTGATTTTTTAAATTAGTCTATTTCAGCAAAATTTATAGTAAACACTTCCAGTTTTACATATATTAGCATCGTATAAAACCCATTTATCAGGTACAATTTTCATACCTTCAAAGTTTTATCCCAACTTCCTGTCATCACACAGCTATAGTTTGGTGCTTTAATCCAATGGACAGTCTTAACGGGGGCTTCATGCTGATGGAAAACAACCAAGAACAATGCACATACGTTTTTTAAAATAACAGCCTGTATCACTTTCTGGTTGTGTACAGCAAAAGAATGGTACAAAGGCAGGATATAAATGTTTATTAAATCACCACTACAACCAAAAGTTGTATGCTTCACCACAACGAAACTATAAGAAAAGAGTGAACATTTTCACTTATTTAATTTCACATACCATAGAGACTTTACATTAAGCAACAGAAATAAGTGTTTCATATTAGAGTAAAAATATGCATTGAAGTTGAATGTAGATATCAGATTCTATTAACAGTGCACTTATGAAGTCAATACCCTCATGAAAGAGAACTCAACAATTACATATAAGCTCTGTTTTCCTACAATCTTAGAGCTCATCCAAAATCTATGTAAAAAAGACTGGAGAGCAGAACAAACTATCAGTGAAACAGAGCAAGAAAGCAGCACAGAGGACTGGGTAACTGAAACAAAGAAAGTGAAGTGGAGCCAAAATTAGGTGGAGAAGCAACACTGGGTAATCAAAGGAGGAATCAGTCTGCAGCTGGGTGCTACAGTGAGGCCATAAGGGATGGGAAATCTCTTGAGGGCACACAGGACTTTTGCCTAAGATTTGATTTACCTAGGTCCCAGTAATCATCAGTTACGGCCACCTTAAAATTTAGCTAGCAATTTGACAGGCACCTTCCTCACATTATTCTTCATATAACAACATCTAATTGGAAAATGTTGAGTGTTATTTTAAATTGACTAGTAAAGATTCCTTTTTTAAAAGATTTATTTAGAAGAAGTGATGCTTTAGCATCTCTCTTGAGGGAAAGAACTTGGGAGTTACTTACCTGTGCAATTTGTATGGCCTGGTTACTGTTGAGATCCCACATTTTGGCAGTTTTATCACAAGAGGCAGTAAATACTTTACTCCCATCCTAAAATGAGAGAAAAATAATTCAGTTTCATAATTTTAAAAGATTAAATATTAACTGCACCACAGTACATGTAATTTTATGTTTGTAATATCCAATACCCATTAAAGAATTGCTGGGCCTGATTCTTCACTGCCTAGTACTTGTGTAGTCATTTAATAAAATGGGTATGTATAATAATACTATTCTGAGAGTATTTGCATAGGAGTAAGCGACTATATTCGGTGCAAGGTGACCTACTCCTGGGGGAATTCTGTGCCACTCACTGCGCGTGTACAGAATTCATGTCCCCCGCATAAAAATGACTTTCTGACAGGGAAGCAAAAGGAAGCTGCAAGAGCAGTCACGCAGCACTCCCTAGCTGCACAGGTACATCATTTCAGGCACCTGGAGCAGCCGGCAGAGAGGTAAACCATCGCAGGTTGGGGACACCCCAGCGAGTGGCTCCTACTCCGAGTCAGGATCAGCTGATAGTCCTGGCTGGGCTGGAGGCAGGAGAGGATGGGACTTCTTTCCCTGCATGGAGTGGCTGTGGCCATGTCAGAACCACCCCCAGAAACTTCCCCCAGCTGCAGGAAGCTCAACATCCTCCCCACTTCCTGCCCCCATCGCTCCTCAGCAGTGGGGGGAGGGGTCACCGTAAAGGGAGCTGCTCCCCCATCTGCCCAACCCCCAGGTATCTGGACCTCTCATACCCAGACACCCCTATCAAGTTTCACCCTGTACACCGAGAACCCCCCTAGCCCTCCATAACCGAACCCCACCCCACTGAACCTCAAGTCCTGCATCTGGAGCCCCCTGCACCAAGGCCCCCCACCTCCGGACCCCCAACCATGCACCCAGACCACCCCCACTGAACTCCTTGCACTCAAACCCCCACCCTGGTGAGCCCCACCCCTCTGCACCACCTGCGCCCCCCCATCGAGACCCCCATACCATTGATCCCAAACTAGCTGCACCCAGACCCCCACCCCACCATGCCCTACTCCCCCAGACCCCACTGCTGAGACTCCCACACCCAGACCTCTCCGCCAAGCCCCAACCACTTTTACCAGGAAACCCCTGCAGAGTCCCATTGCCCCTGCACCTGCCCCACCCCGCCCAACGAGCCTCGGTGCATCCAGATCCCTCCCGCCCCCCGCACTAGACCCCCAAGCTGCCTGCACCCAGATTGTCTCACACAGAATCCTCTTACCCCACATCTGGATCCCCCCCACGCTGAGCCCCTCCCCTCCACATTTGGATCCTGCCTGGTTAAACCTGCCTGCCCCACACCTGGTGCACCTGGCTCCAGAGTGTTTCTGGGGCAGGTCCAGGCCTTGTGCTGTGTCAGAGTCAGGTGCAGCGTCACCACTGAGTCCGTGTCCCAAAGGTAGGGGGTGGGGAGGCTGCAGGGTGATCTCTCACCTTCGTGCAGCCAGTGGCCTGTGCTCCCCACTGCCATGCTGGAGACTCTGCATTTATTTATTGACAAATAAAACTTGGAGAATATTGCAGAATTTTAAAATATTATGCGCATAATTTTGAATTATTTGGCGCAGAATGCCCTCAGGAGTAAAGATAATGGAGAATCAGGCCAATTGTCCAAAAAAACAATCATACAAAACAGCATTTTGCCTAATGTTCATTATCTGAATCACTCTCTCAACCGTTATGTACTGTTTGTCACTACATTTATCTGAATTGACAAACACGCTGAGATTGCTATCCAGTTGAATAGACCGATATTGTCCTGTTCTACTGCTTAACAGCAGTCCAAAATTCTACTTCATACCTTTCTCCTAATTGTTTTCTAGTCTTATAAATATGCAATGCTTTTTCTAATCAAACAGTGGACACACAAGATAAGATGCCCCAAAAAACTGAGAAGCATCTTAGATCTCAAAGGAGTGGCATTTTATTTTTTTTAAAAGAGGATAGCGAACAACATGCCAATATTCCACTGTTTTCCTTTTTCCAATACTTACAAAATATTGTACAGAAGAATATACTGATACTAGTATTTACTAACTTTTGACAAGTGTTTTAATTGGTCAAATCATAACCATGCAGTTTCAAACTGTCATAATAGTCTACTCATGTAAGGAAGTTTCACATATTAATTTAAACAAACCCCTAAAAATAATTTACATTCAAAGACCAAACTGTGAGAAAAAACAAAGAATAAAAAAGTGTTGATCAAAACTGAAAGAGCACAAAATTCAAACTATGAACGGGAATGAAACAAAACATTCCGCAATTATGCTTAAAATAGTAAAAAGAAAAGGAGGACTTGTGGCACCTTAGAGACTAACAAATTTATTTGAGCATAAGCTTTCGTGAGCTACATGAATGCACCTGATGAAGTGAGCTGTAGCTCACGAAAGCTTATGCTCAAATAAATTGGTTAGTCTCTAAGGTGCCACAAGTCCTCCTTTTCTTTTTGCGGATACAGACTAACACGGCTGCTACTCTGAAACCTGTCATTATGCTTAAAATAGTAGTATTCTAGGGTGAAATTAACTCCAGTACATAAGACTTATAGAAGGCCTTTTGTACTATCACAAATTATTGAAAACTGTACTAGCTATTAACAGCTTAAAACAACCTCCTACCATTGCATCTGCACACCCAAGTAGTAGTCTAATTTATTAAAACAAACGAACCATGAATTTAGACGACAAAAATCTATGCTACAATTTTAGGATTATCTACATTTTAAGTCTGTGTGTGTTTTGAAACTAGAAGTAAAGATATTTGTTTTCTGGATAAAGTTAACAATTTCTTTGAAAATACTTTTTGAAACAAAGGAACATACATCACTCCAACACACATCTAGCACAGGTCCTGTGTGCATCTGCTGAGCTTTCGGAATTGTCTGTCCATTATCTTGAACTTCCCAACACCGAACCTATGAGAAAAGATGCACATATCAATTTAGTAATATATTACAATTGTTTACGTACCCAGAAATGTGTTAGATGTCTCTCAGAAACAAGGCAATGCCTCTGCCCTGAAGAACTTACCCTTACTTAACACACTGAATTTAGATGGAGGGGAAGAAGGGAAGAGGAAAGACAACAGTTACAATCATACAATTGCCAATCATAACCCTTTCTGATTTTGCCTTTGATGTCAGCAACACGGAGCATTTCCTACATTTACCAGTGTACATTTAACTGTCGATAATCCTTCTTCAAATTGTACCAAGCTTTTGGCTTAAATGATGTCTTGTGGCAATGAGTTTCCCAGATTAAGCACTATGTAAAGGAATGTTTTCTATCAGTTTCTTTTACGTTTACAATTTCACTGAATAGCCCATTGCTTTTGTATTATGAGAAAGGAACGATAAATAGGAGCACCTATTAAGAATTCAAATGTTATAGAGATTCATGATTTTTTTTAATTACTGAAAATGTTCAGGAAAGCCATTAACTCCCTTCGCTCAATACTTGTTGTTTAATCTAAATTAAACTGGGAACTGCAAGATCTTTGATATTGGACTGAACTTTGTCTAGTTCAGAAGACCCCAATCTTTTAATAGAATGAACATCTTAACATTGAGATTGACTTGTGGACCACGTTCCCTCCCATTCACAATTGCACAGACCACCTCACCTCCTACTGGAAATCAAATAGCACCCATACATAAACTAACCAACTTTTCACTCTGAAAATGAAAATTAGGGAACTATTTAGGCGGGAGCCAGCACCGAGACTAATTCACAGTGGACCACTGGCTGTCCACACACCACAGTTTGGGAAAATCTGCATCTGCTGAAATTCCAACCTCTTACAACAATACTCTGAATCATAACCTATATCTGCATAGCATACAACAACTGTCTAAGGAACAGATATGGAGAGGAGGGGATTATTTTCTTCTGTATAGTGAAAGTAGCGGACAAATGTAACAAATACATATGCTACAGAGACTAGTCCTCTCTACAGATATACAAATTGGACTAGCCGTTATAAAGCATAGAATCAAGAAGTAAAAGTCATTCCCTTGAGCTGAAGTTTAAATGACACTGTCAGCTTGAAATGCTGTCAACTTCAAAAAATTTATTAAAAGTAATTTCGGGTATTATGCCTGCCCTTTGCTGATTTTCATGTTTACAGAACCATATTTCTGTTTTTTAAAAGTTATTTTCTGTGCCCTAGAGCTATACAATGACACAAAGAAAATAAGGGAAAAACTGACTTTTCAGATGAAACAACAAAACTTGTTTTAGGCAAACTTCTGTCAATTAAATAAAGGAAAGTGGGGGAAAAAAGCTCTTTTCCTCCAATCTTTAAACTCCAGCAATCTTAGGTATAACTTGTAACAAGAGTAGGTAAGTATGTATCAGGCTAAAGAGATTTAAACTGTCCTTTTTAAAGACAATGCTCATTTAATACTTACATCATTTGCCCAGGATCCTGCAATAAGGAAGTTACCCGGCAATGCTAGGGGACTGAAAGCTAAACAACCAATGCTGTCATCAGGTGGAGATGTAACTTCAATATCCTGTAAAAAGGCCAAAAAAACAAAACAAAACCCCAAATATTTATACGTCATAGAACTTAACAATGTGTCTTCTAGTCATAGTGCAAATTAACAAAGCACTGAGTTTTGCAAAATAGATAGTACATGAAAAAAGTATTAAAAGGGCCTATTAAAAAAGGATATTCATAACTGCATTTGATAACAAACCCTGAAACTTCTCAGTACTTAGGAAGAATGAGTTTGGGGAAAGAGAGAAAATAAATAAATACATGATCACGTTCACTCCTAATTCATGGAAAGGAGATTGCCTGATACCCACTGTTTACAAGAAGGTTAATACAAGTACCTTCATGGGGTTGTGATTATCTGTTGCTGTATTTCCAAACATGCTGGTACCACCAGCTCCAAACCCTGAGGTTGATCCAAACAAACTCATCTTGGCCCTGCAAATGACAAGAATGCCATTAAAAGCAACAGACCTTTACTTGGGGACATAGGAAGTGTTGTACCAAATCAGAGTGGTCCATCTAGTTCAGTATCCTTTCTCTAACAGCTAGTACAAGATGCTCTCTAGAGGAAGGTGCGGGGGAAGTAAACAACATAGTGGATAATTATAAAATAACCTGCCCACAAAATAAGTTTCTTCCTATCCCTGTCAGAGATTTAACTTTTGTGTGTGTGTGTGCAAGATTCTGCAATGCTTATTCAGGTCAAGTGTTGGCCTTGGCCTCAGCCTCACCCTCATTTTCCCCAGAAAAATCTGATTTTGGAGGATCAACAATTCCTCCAATGAGCAATAACTATGCACAGATCATCTTAATCTCATTGGTTATGTCTCTGCATAAGCCCAGAGAGCTTTGAAAAACATTGCTACCTTTGTCTTTCTTATTATTTATGTTAATAACAGTATTTTTGCTTATGCAACACTCCAAACAGCCTTTGGAAACAGAGAAGAAACTTCATAAATAAAATCTGTTACATTGGGGAAGGGTACACAGGGAGAGGGAGGAGGATACTTTCTAATCAGGTAGGACCATTTGCTGAGGCCTGTATAATAAACATTGACAGGTGAGCAGATGGGGGGGGGGGGTGTAAGATCAATTGTTTCAATCAATTTACATGTCTGAGGAGCAGTTTACATTGAGGCAGGGAGCATTAGGAGGGGAAATAGGGGCACGAGGGCAGGGCGGAAGGAGCAGTTGTTGGCTGACAAGAGAGAGCTGGGGCCAGTTGCTGGGGGCTGGGGCAGGAGAGAGCTGGGGCCAGTTGCTGGGGGATGGGGCCCGTTGCTGGGGGATGGGGCAGGAGAGAGCTGGGGCCCGTTGCTGGGGGATGGGGCAGCAGAGAGCTGGGGGATGGGGCCAGGAGGCAGCGGGGCAGCTGCTGGGGGCAGCAGGGAAACAGGGAGCGGCCGCCCGGTGCCCATCGGGAGCTCTCCAGAGGAGAGCGGGCCAGCGGCGGATGTGGAGGGAAGGGGTGCCCGGCAGGGAGACGCTGAGGGGGCAGGGGAGGTGCTGGGCTCAGACACCCGACTCGGCCTGCCCCGGCGAGGGCCACTCCGCACTTACCCAAGAGCCGGGTGAGCTCCTGAGGGAGCGTGAGGCGAGGAGCGCGCTTCGGGGGGCAGGGCGGGACGAAAGCGAGTGAGGCAGCGGCGCGGCACCACCGGCTCACACACGGCCGAGCCGGAACAGGCCGCTTCCTACCGCGCATGCGCTACCCGGAGCTGAGCTCACAGAGGGCGCCCGCATCTGTTCGGGAAAAGAGGCGGGGCTGACTCTGAGCTGGGCGGAGCGGGGCACGAGAGGGCTGCTGGACATGGGATGGAGGGGCGGTAACGGGGTCATGTGACCAGGCACATCGCACACTCACCGGCCTAGGGTGTTGAGGGTGTAAGCAAGGCCCATGTCGCAGAGGGGCCGTGGGCAACTGTCTGCTGTTTTTCCCCCATCAAGAAGGAGAACTGTTATCATGCATTTAATTATACCAACTTCTCAGGGGGACGCCCAAAGACAAGAGGGAGGCACCAGCTAAAAAGGTGCATGTGATCACTTAAATTCTCTTCCCAAAAGGCTAAACAAACCTTTAAAGATTACAAAGATGGAAACATATTTAATGAAAATGCACTTAAATAATTAACACCTTCTGAAGAAGAATGGACATGTAATACACTATGTTGGGATGGTGGAACAGGACCAACTGAGTTGTGATGTTTATATCAAGCAATATAGGACAGGAAATGTGCTACATCAGTTACCAGCTAGAGAAAAGTGGAATTTTAATGATCGTAAGAATTTATTACAACTACTGATTAAACAAAACACCAGTGCATTAATTTTCTGGTCTAGGCTATTTTTGTAGCTAGACACTTGAAGTGATGCAAATGACAGAGTGCCACAATGCAGCAGAACTAAGGTACAGTACAGTAGGTAGAAAGAAAAAGTGGTTCTCTTTTAAATAAAAGAACAAGTGATGTAGGCTACAGACATTTTTCTTTGTCAGGTACTAATTTGATGTACTATACCTTAAATTGCAGTTCTATGAAAAGTAACTGTAGCAACAGCACGTTCTTATTCATAAATTCATGGATTCCAAGGCTAGAAGGGACCACTGTGATGCTTTAACCTGACCTCCTGTATAACACGGACCATAGAACTTCCACCCAAAAATTCCTAGACCATATCTTTTAGAAAAGCATCTGGTAGAGTCACTCTCTCTGCATTCAGTCATATATAATTACTTAACTTACTTTTTGTCACTACTACTTTTTATTCCTGTCAGCATTTTAGCACCAACAAAACTAAGGGCATGGCTACACTTGCAGATGTAGAGTGCTGTGAGTTAAACCTGCCTTCGTAGAGCACAGTAGGGAAAGCACTGCAATCTGTCCACACTGACAGCTGCAAGCGCCCTGGCGTGGCCACATTTGCGGCATTTGCAGCGGCATTGGAAGCGGTGCATTGTGGGCAGCTATCCCAGAGAGCACCTCTTCCCATTCTGGCGCTGTGGCTTGTGGGAAGGGGGCGGGGAGTGTGGGACATTCTGGGTCCTGTCCCAACACCCCGTGATGCATCGGTTCGCATCCCAGCATTCCCTTTGCTTCTGTCCACATTTGGCGCCATCTTTCAACATTTTTTGTCCTGAGCGTTCTGTCTTCCCTTTTGGTCTGCGGGAATGGAGCCTGAACTGCTGAGGAGTATGCTGATGAGTCTCGCCAGCATGTCACGTTTGGCAGTTGAGTTATTCCTTATGATCCAAAGTGATTGTGAGGGCTCCGACAATATCGACTCAAGTAACGCATATGACACGAGTTTGCTTGTGGCATTCATGGACATGCTCACCACCGTGGAACGCCGCTTTTGGGCTTGGGAAACAAGCGTTGAGTGGTGGGATCACATCGTCATGCAAGTCTGGGATGATGAGCAGTGGCTGTAGAACTTTCAGATCAGAAAAGCCACTTTCATGGGACTGTCTGAGGAGCTTGCCCCCATCCTCTGGCGCAAGGACACGAGATTGAGAGCTGCCCTGACAATGGAGAAGCAGGCAGCTATTGCAATCTGGAAGCTGGCAACTCCAGACAGCTACCGATCAGTCGCTAACCAGTTTGGAGTGGGGAAGTTGACCATTGGAATCGTGTTGATGCAAGTTTGCAAGGCCATTAATCGCATCCTGCTCAGAAGAACCGGGACTCTGGGTAACGTGCATGACATTGTGGCTGGCTTTGCACAAATGGGTTTCCCTAACTGCAGAGGGGCGATAGATGGGACACATATTCCAATTTTGGCACCAGCCTACCTAGCCTCCAAGTACGTTAATCGGAAGGGGTATTTCTCAATGGTTCTCCAGGCACTTGTGGATCACCGTGGGCATTTCATTGACATTAACGCAAGCTGGCCTGGAAAGGTGCATGACGCATGCGTCTTTCGGAACACTGGCCTGTTCAGGAAGCTGTAAGCCGGGCCTTCTTTACCAGCCCAGAAGATCACCGTAGGGGAAGTCAAAATGCCCACTGTGATCATTGGAGACCCCGCTTACCCTTTAATGCTGTGGCTCATGAAACCCTACACAGGGAGCCTTAACAGCAGCAAGGAGCGGTTCAACAACAGGCTGAGCAGGTGCAGAATGACTGTGGAGTGTGCTTTTGGCTGTTTAAAGGGCCGCTGGAGCTCTCTGTATGGGAAGCTAGACCTGGTCGATGACAGCATCTCCGCGGTTATATCCGCGTGCTGTACCCTCCATAACATTTGTGAAGGGAAGGGTGAAAGATTCACTCAGGCACGGAACTCGGAGATTCAACACGTGGAGGCTGAATTTGAACAGCCAGAGATCAGGGCTATTAGAGGGTCCCAGCGTGGGGCTGCAAGGATTAGGGATGTTTTGAAGGAGCAATTTGAGGCTGAAAGCTACCAGTAATGTCTGGTGCCCTGCAGGTGCAGTGGTCCAACGTTAGTAGGAATCTGTGTTTGCTATGCTGAATTGCAGTGCCTATTTCTTTCCTGGGCCAAGGTATCTTTTACTTTATGCAATAATAAAAAATGTTTTCAAAGCCGAAAAATCCATTTATTGAAAAGAGACAACTTCTAGGGAAACAGAAAGTGCCAAGGGCGTGGGGTGGAGAACGGTACAATCACAGATTCGCATATGTCCTGTCTGGAGGGCTGTGCAATGAGTGCTAGACTTCAGGTTGGCTAAACTGCATGGTGATGAGGGTTGAGTGCAGAGGGTAAGGGTCATAGTTTTCAGGGCTGGGTGGTGAAGCTACAGGTGTTGGAGGCAGCTAGTGGCGGTAAGAACCCGGATGTTGGGGAAAGTGGCTTGGAGGTGACATGGGGGCACAAGGGAAAGAGTTTTGGGACAAGGGCTGCGGGGGAGGGAGGGTGCAGTAGTGTTCCGCCTGCATTGCTATGAGCGCCTGTATTGAGTCCGGTTGCTGCTCCATGATGCTTAGCAGTTGCTCCGTGCTTTGGTGCCGGTGATCCGCATTCTGCTTGGCAGACCCTCCTTTCACTCTCCTGCCACTCCTGCACTTTTTGATTTTCATTACTTGAATGCTGCATTACTTCATGCAACATGTCTTCCTTGCTTCTACGTGGCCTCTTTCTGATTCTTTGGAGTCTTTTGGCCGGTGATAACATGGACGGCTGAGATCTCAATGTTGCATCTGTAAAGGCAAAATGCAACACTTAACAGAGACAACATTGTTCACACCAGACAGAGCAATGATTCCCCCATACTTAAGGGCAAGCACAGTCTACACAATAGCATAATTTGCCCGTCCGAAAGCGAGTGCACATAACCCACCGGAGCCCCAAAATGGTGAGAAAGCACAGAGTCAAGCATGACTGATTGTTTCACGGCTGTACTTTCCTCTGGGTTTCTGTGCCTTGGGGAGAGCCAACAGTGGCAGGGGGCCCCTATACTGAACACTATCCCCACGTTTTCCACAGGAGTTCGTCCTGGAAGATATCTCGCTGCTGAGGGTGACCTGGGAAGCAAGGGAGGGTCTTCTACTGCAATGTGGCTTCCGCCCTGGCCCATATGCAGCTTGCCTGTGTGCAGCAATGGTCTCCCTGCCCCTCACGGCACAGTGGCATGGACAAGTTAGCCTGACTGGAACAAGGACCACAGTGGCTCTCCCAAGAAACCTGCGCAAGCGCATTGCCCAAGTTCTGGATGAGACTTTTGAAGACATCACTGAGGCCGATTACTGCAATGTGAAAGAGCGCATCAACGCCCTATTCTGCATCTAGGCATGCATGCAGCCCTAACCCTCCTTGCCCCAAGAGCCCGCACCGAATAACTTCCTTCCCAAAATAAAAGCCGCTTACCGGGAACCTCTTCTGGTGTTTGTCCTTCCCCAAACACCAGATGCCGCGACTGGCTACCTTCCTCCTGGCTTGAGAACAGCTCCTAGCTGCATGTATCTAGGGATTCCCGGGTGTCTTCCTCCGCCTCAGCACCCTCGCTCCTGCTTTGCTCCTCCTCCTCCTGCCTTGTTGCACTGGGCTCTGAAGTGGTCCCCGGAGTGGAGGTGGGGTCACCCCCAAGTATCACGTCCAGCTCTTTGTCGAAACGGCAGGTTGCAGGGCCAGCGCCGGAGCAGCAGTTTGCCTCACGGGCTTTGTGGTAGGGGTTCTGCAGCTCCTTCACTTTAATCCTGCACTGCAGTGCGTCCTCGTCATGGCCCCTTTCCATCATGTCCCTTGATATCTGCCCAAAGTTATTGTAATTCCTACGGCTGGAGCACAGCTGGGACTGGACAGCTTCCTCCCCCCAGACACGAATGAGGTCCAGCAACTCGCCATTGCTCCATACTGGGGCTTGCCTGGCGCGTGGAGGCATGGTCACCTGGAAAGTTTCGCTGATAGCACTCCACGCCTGGCTGAGCAAACAGAAAGGGATTTTTTAAAATTCCCAGAGAATTTAAAGGGCGGGTCTGATGGTTGGTCACCTGAGGGCAGGGCAGTAGAGTTCAAAGTGATGACCAAAGTGGCTAGCACAGGCATTGTGGGACACTTCTGCAGGCCGATCAGAGCGCACTATAGGACCAGGGCATCCACACTAGCGCTGCGGTGCTCCAGCGGGGGCGCAGCAAACGTTATTCCACTCACCGAGGTGGAGTACCAGCAGCGCTGTAACCGCGGAGTCAGAGCGCTGGACATGCCTTGCCAGTGTGGACGGGTAGTGAGCTAGTGCGCCCAGGGCTCCTTTATTGCGCTGTAACTCGCAAGTGTAGCCAAGGCCTTAGAGTGGTCTATGGATTCCATTGTCCTATACATCGTCAACAGAATTGTTTACTAAATTCTAATCAGTAAAAAGTGCTTGCTCACTTGTGCATTACAATGGGGGTGTAGGAACTGAGGGCATAATTTGGCCTGCAGATCCTCATTACTGTTGCAAATGTGCAAGAACGAAAAAAACCATCTTGACTTTCTGATCTGAGCTAGGGTTTATGGAGTTGGCAGTTAAAAAATTCATCTCTTTTATCTGCAAGCTAAGCACATTTGTTATAGATTCATTTATGAGGAACATGACATGCCATGTTTATAGTAACTTTTCAGGCGATTGTACCTTAAAAATATTACAGTAATTTAAATTACTTCCCTGTCTTCAAAAGTAAAACGTATCAGAAGACACAGACTTAGTTTGATTGTGCTTTAAAGTAGACTATGAATTAACTGACACAAATTTAAACAAATATAACTTTTTAATTTCTCCCCTCAAAATAAATTTCAGTAACTTTTTAAGGATAATACTTTTACAGTTGGAATTATTGCTACAGTTATGTACAGTAGCCACAAAATGGAAAGAAAAAATTGTATTTAAAATATGTTCATGTCCTTAAGGTACATTAGGGAAAAACAATCAAAACTGTAAAGAAATTAAACTGTTGACTTAACTAAAAAAAATTGAACAAGGAGCTGAAGCAAACCTTTATATCTCTTCACTGAATATGTAGAACATTTGCCAGAAATAGTGCAATGTTATGCAATTTTTGTAAATAATGGCTTATATTATAATAGCTCCAAAATAAATCCACATCAGGAAACAGTTGATCTACAAACAAATATTCATATCCATCCACCGAATTGCAATTTGCTTGGTAGATACACCCTGGAAAGGTAATCTGATGAAAGAGAAGTCAAAGCTTGAATTTCAGCCTTCATTTTAGATGCTGCCATAATTTCCATCTGAAAAAGAAAAAATTGCAAATTAGTGTGCTGTTGAGAAAGGCCTGACCCATAGGGTGATGTAATTAAATGTTTAAATTACATTAGATTTGATTAGTATTTATCATAAGGAGATGTGCTCTCTATTGTGCAGTCCACAGTAGCAAAATCATAGCAATTCATACAACAGGGCAGTGTAAACAGAAGGGGAAAGCACATAATATGTTTTCCCACTATGTAACCACTATATATTATATCTGCATGAACTGTGCTTTGTGTTCTAAATTATGCAGGCGAAGCTGGAGGTGGAGGTTAAATAATTGTTCCACATGGCATGTTCCCCCTCTTCAAGAGTTGTAATTTATTCTGTGATATTTAAAATGTAATAACCCCCCTCTAAAACATACGGTCATGAGATGGCCAATGGCAGCAAAGCCTATCATGCTGTTAGTTCTGTGCTGGGGAGGGAACTATGAGGCACACTGGTACAGAGACAGCCTGCATGGCTCTTAGTCCTGACCGCTCCAGGTGGAGTTCAGCAAAACCTTATTGGTTCTGCTGTGTTCAGAGCTCACCATAGCCAGGAGGGACAGCATTGTGGTAGACAGGATTTGTTCTTTAGGGATTAAGAAACAGAAAACAATTTAATTTGTGCATACTTCTTTTTTCCACATTGGTTGGCAAGCCACATAAGGCCTCTTCTGCATACTGGCGAGTTTATTTTGATCTTGTTTAGTAAGTGGAATCAACGCATCTTTGCATATATTTAATCTGAAAAAGCAGATAAAAGTTTTAGCCCGCTTAATATTTTTTTTTAAAACTACATATCGTTTCCTACTTAAATTCCTATTTCCAACCATCAAAATGCTCTATAAAAAAAACAGTAAGTTTATTGAGAGCAGAATTAACAGTTAATTGTCTTTTGTGGATTTAAATCAGACTTAATGTTACATATACTTTTTGTGATAGAATAGAAGGATAATTATACTAATTCTAGGAAATAACTTACCTTTCAATATCAGATGGAAGGAGACCAAGCCATCTTATAGCTGGAACTGTGAGATGATGGGCTTCAAAAGACATTGACTACAATATGAAATGTCATATATTATGTTCAGTGTCCCTTTAATTTGAATTATTTATGTTTGTCTTTGAGAAAATATTTATGCTTTTTTTAAGGACAGGGTCAGGTTTTGTAAAAATGAAGCTAACTCTATTCACAAGTAGAAGTCTTTATGAAACTCAGGCTTGTAGAAATTGGGACAAGTGGCTGCAGTAGGTAAACTACAACACAGGGAGGGAAAGGGGGGAAATTAAAATCCAGCTGGGGTTCTGGGGGTACCACTTCCTGCACCCTCTCCCAGAGAACTGTGCAGAGGACAGTCTGCCCCCGTTAGCCATGAGAGCTTGAGTACAGCCAGTCAGAAATGCAAGTCAGCTGGAGCAGAGACAAGCAATTATAGGATATATTTGGACACAGATGACCTGATAGTTTTTACTGTGGACATTCTCTCCACTCTGCTGATTTTCTGTCCAACTCACTCCTCCCTTCTCTTCCTCTCTCTTTCCTTCTTACCCCCACTCCTTGCAGTGTAATGTGCCCTCTCCTTTCTTTTCTCTCTCTGTTAGGTAACCCCTTCCCAACAAAATGTCCAAAAATTAATAAATAATAGTAAATATTAATAATAATAAACACTCCATCAAAAATCTGGGAACATAACATGCTGTTTACAAACTATCACATTGTTCACTCTACTTACATGTTATATCTCCTCCCTTCATTCTAGATTGGTCTTGTCTATATAGACTGTAAGCTCTCTTTAGGGCAAGGACTGTGACTTACTGTATGGACAACATTGCCTAGAACAGTGCAGCACAGATCTCACTTGGGGCCCCCGAGCACTGCTGTACCACAAATAATACATAATAATAATAATAATATGGACAATTTTGTATAGCAGGCAAAACTTCACATTTTGTCAGACTTTAAAAAAATGAAAAATCTGCCATTTTCACACAATTTCTTTTTGTTATGGCAAAAGCCAACTTTTTGCTAGTGACAAAAACTTGTTTAAAAAAATAAAGCACCCTCGGCCCAAAAGTTGTTTCTTAGTATTAAAACAAAAGAAAACACACATCTGAACTACACTTTAACAGTTTTCACATTCCAGCTCCAAGGCTGGATGACAAAATAACTAAGCAGACCTGAAGTGGAAAACAACTATACTCACCACAGATCCATACTTGTAGATGCACATTATTTCTATACCTAATTTACAGAATACCAAATGTTACATATCTATTTGTCTACATTTTGGGCGTGATTCACCATTGTGTTAATTTCATGCTTATGTAAGCCCATTTGAGTTACATTGGTGTAAGACTGGACTGATGAATCAGGCCCTTTATATTTTACAATTAGCTTTACAGCATATTGTCATATACAATCGACATTTTTGATAATGTGACACTTACCTCAATTTATTTAATATTTCATACCTGTTATGCATAGGCATCATACAAAAGTAATGGACACCTGAATCTTGTTTTTTTACATATTGTACTTTTGTTCTGTGGCAACTTAATAGACTTCAACATTGTTGATTTAATCAATTATTCTAAATTTTCATACTTTTCATTTGACAGTATGAATTAATTATTTTATGTGTTAATTGTTCAGATAAATTATTAGCATTTTTCTTTCACGGTATGATAAAGGGAAATTATCAGTGTTTTCAGGTCTACAGTTGTACCTCTTAGGTCTGGTCTATGCTACAGCCCTCTATCGCTCAGGAGTGGGAAAAATCCACACCCTTGAGCGACACAGTTAACCCGCACTAACCCCTGGTATAGACAGTGCTATGATGGCAGGAGAGCTTCTCCCATCAACGTAGCTACTGTGTCAGTGTAGAGCATCTTCATTAAAGTACTACAACAGCACAGTGGTGCAGCTGTGCTGATGCAGCATTTTAAGAGTAGACCTGCCCTTACTGTCCCCTTAAGAAACAACATTTTGATAACTCTCCCTCAGATAATATCTTCCATTGTTGTTTGCAATGTTGTATTCATGTTGGACTCAGATTCTGAGAGAGACAAGGTGGGTGAACTAATATATTTTATTGGATAAATTTCTGTTGGTGGAAGGGACAAGTTTTTAAGCTTCCCAGAACTCTTCTTTAGGCCTGGAATACGTAACCAGAGTCTCATAGCTCAATACAAGGTGGGACAGGTTGTTATCCATAAGGTGTTAACACATGTTGCAAGAAGCCACTTAGAATGAAGTGGGCAATTAACACCTCTGCAATCATAGGACAAAAGAGGATCACCACACTGACCTCCACAGATCCAACACTATCCCAGACACACCAAGAAATCTGTTATCTACAGCCAGACACTCAAATACCACAGAATATGCTCTAGGGAGAACATCTGGGATACACACCTTAACACACTTAAAACCACCTTTACCAAACAAGGACACTCCATCAGAGAAGTTTCAGAGTAACAGCCGTGTTAGTCTGTATTCGCAAAAAGAAAAGGAGTACTTGTGGCACCTTAGAGACTAATCAATTTATTTGAGCATAAGCTTTCGTGAGCTACGGCTCACTTCATCAAGTATGCATCCGATGAAGTGAGCTGTAGCTCACGAAAGCTTATGCTCAAATAAATTGGTTAGTCTCTAAGGTGCCACAAGTACTCCTTTTCCATCAGAGAAGTAGATCACATAATTGAATGGGCCACCCAAATACCCTGAGAGAACCTGCTTCAATACAGAAAAAGAACCTGCACCAACCACACACCCCTTGCTGTCACCTTCCACCCCACACTGGAACCCATACAAGGTATTATGAAGAAATTTCAACCCATCCTTGATGGGGATCACATCCTGAAAAAAATCTTTCCTGGACCCCATCTTCCGTCCTTCAAACAACCCCCAACCTTGCCAAGTACATCATCAGAAGTAAACTCCCCACAGACATAGGTGCCGACTTTCTGGGTGTTCCAGGGCAGGAGCACCCACCAGCAGCCAAGCTCCTCCCTCCTTGTCTCCTTCTCCCCACCCCCCCGAGTGTGCCATGTCCCCGCTCCTCCCCCTCCCTCCCAGTGTTTCCTGCCACCTAACAGCTGTTTGGTGGCACTTAGGACCAGTGATGAGCTGCCAGAACTGGTTCCTTCAGTTGCTTCGGGTCTTCGGCTCACGTCCTTCAGTTGCTCCAGGTCTTCGGCGGTGCTGAAGGCCCTGCCGCCGAAGGCCTGGAGCGAGTGAAAGACCTGCTGCCGAAGTGCCACAGAAGGCCCAGAGCGACTGAAGGAACCAGTTCTGGCAGCGGCACCCTGCCGCTGGGTGAGTAAAAATTCTCAGTGGAGCTTCTCCAGCCGAGAGATCAGGCGGGACGGAAAGGACGGTCCCGCGGGCCACATGTGGCCCACAGGCCACAGTTTGCCCTCCCCTTTAATAACCGGTTCTAAACCGGCTTCAAAATTTAACAACTGGTTCGCGCAAACCGGTGCAAACCGGCTCCAGCTCACCACTGCTTAGGACTTTCCGGGAGGGAGGGGGAGGAGCGGGGATGCGGTGCGCTCAGGGGAGGAGGCGGAGAAGAGGCAGGGCAGGAGAGCGGACTTGGGGGAAGGGGTGGAATGGGGCAGTAAGGGGGGGTAGGGCAGGGACTTTGGGGAAGGGGTGGAATGGGGTTGGGGCCAGGGTGGTGCTGGGGCGGGAAGAGGCGGGGTGCGGGGGGCAGTTGAGCACCCACCCGGCAGAGGGGAAGTTGGCGCCTATGCCCTCAGACCAGGAGACAACAACTCAAATTGGCACCACACCTTCCAGAACAATAGATGCAAAACCTGCATACATATCTCTACCACTACAATGATCAGTACCTTCCAGAATACATCTTTCAAGATCTATGTGTTTTACACATACCTATCACAACTTGTGGTGTACCTCATCCAGTGCATCAAATGCTCAAAAAACCACGATATGGGTGAAACCAGACAATCACTATGCTCTTGAATGAAATATGATAAAAGACCAAAAAACCCCCCAAAAAACATCATCCATGGGCGAACACTTTTCACAAAGCAATCACTCCATAGCTCACCTGTCAGTCCTCATCCTCAAAGGCAACCTGCATAACACCTTCCAAAGGCAAGCATGGGAACTTAAATTTGTAACTCTCCTAGACACTAAAAATCATGGTCTCAACAGAGACAATGGTTTTCTGGTTCATTACAACTATTTGTAACTACTAATCCTTCTTTGTCCTATCACTGTTAGAGGTGTTAATAGAACCACTTCATTTTAAGTGATTTCTTGCAATGTGTGTTAACTCTTAGGCTTGACAATCTGTTCCACCTTATATTTATTTGTGAAACTCTGGTTATGATTTCCAGACTTGAGGAAGAGTTGTGTGAAGCTCACAAGCTTATCTTTTCCACCAATAGAAGTTAGTCCAATAAAAGATACAGTACTACTTTACCCACCTTGTCTTCCTCAGATAATAATAAGAACCAACCAGCTCTCAAAAAGAAAGATATAACAGTTCAAATGAGCATCTCCTATTTTACAGTCAATGGATGAAATCCTGATGCCATTGAAGTCAATTGCAAATATCCCACTGAGTTCAGCTGGGCAAAGATTTCACCTATTAACTGTGGGAATACACAAAAACTGTTCTATGTTTTTCTAAAACAGAACTATACACTATGCAGTCAGGCTATGTTAAAATAAGATATATAGATGGTTAAGAAAACCTTTTTCTTAGCTAAATCATATTTTAAATTTAGATCATTCTCTGAACAGTCAACTGACAATCTCAAGCATGTTTAATATAAAATTGACTTTAATTTACATTCCATCTTGGTTTTGGTTCAAATTCCAGTTAATTATATTGTATTATTACTGGTAATGGAGACTACTAATTAATTAAAATGCATATTAACAGCTACTAATTTATAGATTTTTAAAAATGGGATTCCATGACCACACCTAGTTCTGAGCAAAAGCCCAGTCAACATGGAGGGTGTCAAGCTCTTCTTCAGTGTCTCAGTTTTTACCCATTTTTCCGTTGTACCTCATTTTAAGTTTTAATTATCAGCATTCTAACTATCCTTAGTCATAAATTCGTTAAACAAAGCTATACATTAGTTTAGAAAAAGTCACATGTCAAAGAGTAATTACAAAACTATACATCAAGAAGCATGTTCTGTAGTTGAATCATCAGATGAAGCTTCTTAAAGCTTGCTTCCCGCTCCAGCAATGAGTTACCTTCCACCAACTCTCAGCTTCATTGCTTCCCCCACATCATTGTCACAGAAATATGGAGACAGCAAAGATTCTGTCATCCATTAAGTCTGACCCTCCTGCCTCCCACATAATGGTGGGAGAAAGACTGCAACACTTATGATGGCAACTGGAATAATTCCTTGTGCTCCATCCCCAATATTCTTTGCAGAAGTGAAGAGGCAAAATGTCATTGTCCATGACGTCTCTATCAAAGTATAGTGAAAATTTAAAGAGAAACAACAAAAACCATTCACCTTTCACCAGAAAAAAATTATAAACTTGTGAACAAATCTATATTCAGGATTCAGATTTTAGCTGTAGAACACAGTAAGATGCATTTTTATTTTACTTAAAACACATCATGCAACTTTCTTAGGGCTAAATCCACTAGGCCTTAATTTGACAAAACTCCCATTAGAGTCAATGGGAATTTTGCATGAGTTGCAACTGGAGGATTGGACCTGCAGTACATAACTGTTTGTCTATTAAAAGAAAACAAAATTATGATATTTTAAAATATTTCCTGTTTTTGCTTTTTCCAATGGAATAATATCCAAAGAACCATTCTGAGATGAGTCATCATACTGGTAGCTCTAAGTGATCCTGCATTAAAAGGCACAACCCTCATTTTAGACTAAAATTCGCTGTAACCAACATCAAGTTTGTAGTATCTAGCTTTCGGAATGATAATTTACTGACATTACAAGTGTTGGATTATGAGGGTGGAGCTATAGAGAATGTTGGTTACCCTAAATCAAATTTAAAAAAAAATCATGATGAAAAAAATAGTACAAGATTATTTCAAATCTATTATTTTGATTTGCTTCGCATTTGGGCCTTGGCTGAGAAGTGTATGCATCATAGTACATATAAAGTTCTGCTGAGAGGATGTGGCTAGCTTTCCTTCAGTGCCAAATTTGGAAAAGGATGCAAAAAGCCCTATTCCATCCTCCCATACATCTGCCAAGGGGCAGCTATAGTCTAAGTGTGGACTATTCAAAAATGCCTACGGGCCAGATTTTCAAAGGTACTTTGGTGCCTAAAGATGCAGATAGGCACCTAATGGGCTTTTCAAAAGCCCCAAGGCACTTAAGTTCCTTTGATATAAATGAGATAGGCACTAGGCACTCTTGAAAATCCCACTAGGTGCCTATTTGCATCTTTAGGTGCACAAGTACATTTAAAAATCTGATCCTAAGTGACTTTGACTCACAAGTTCTATGGAAAGTCCTTTCACTCCTTAGGCATAAGGTCGAGTATTGCCTGGAGTCAACAGCTGTGTTAGTCACCCCAGAGGGTGAGGGATGTCCCACTTCCACATTAAACACTGGAGGAAGGCCAGCATAGATGTCACAGTACTCCTCAGTACTCCTGCAGGCATTCTGGTTGAGTTTAGAAATTTCTGCTTTGATGGGGAACCTCCATTCACATACCCATACCACGAGCTCTCGTCTTAAAAGTCAAATAAATAAGGTTCTATTCTCCTGTTAGCATGCAATTACCATGTGGATCTGCATCCATGAGGGTGAAAATAGGAATATGACATGTATCCCACAACTTTCTGACTAGAAGTCTTGTGTTCAGATCTGGTACTCCTTTTCCCTAAGGTTAAAATAAAATCAAATCATAAGTTTTGGAATGAACTAAAACAAAGTCTGACTAGACATGTGTTTATGTCTAGCAGAAACATTTGTCCTGCAGTTATTGTGTAGGGAGAAGATGGTTGCCCTTTTGTAGCTCCACGAAAAGTTACAAAGCAGCATGGCAGATGTCCTGTATGATAGGAACCATGGGTGCGGGTGGGGGAAGAACGGAGTAACAGGTATGCACACAGGCATAATCAGATGTCTGTATCCAGCCATGCTCCCTATAAAAATAACCTGTGCTTTTTTTCATATTAACGGCACAAAAAGAATATGTAATGTGGCTGTAAATACGGGTGGACTTCACCTGGATTTGGGCACACATACATATACTGCCGAAGTAGTATTGTGTGTGTTTCTGAGGGATGGGGTAAGGTAAGCTACTTTCCTTACAGTAGCCAGAATTTTTCCCTTTGTTCTTTCATTACAAACCCAAAGAAACTCATAGAAACAAACAAAAAAACCCTCAACAACAACTACTGCGATCTGTTCTGTTCATGCTTCTCTACCTTTAGGAAATCTTCACAATAATTTGATTTCAGGAGCTATTCTCTGTACTTGATTTGTGCAATCTCAAAAAAACCTCAATCCATGAATTATTAATTTAATCAATTGTAATACCTTTTTTAAACACAGTATATCATGTCATATGTTGTTTACATGTTTTTTTTAAAATACTAAGATATGTATTCCACATTTCATTCTGTTATATGGCAGAATTAGGAGTACTAATTACAACTCTATTTGAAATGTTTTTGGAAAAGAAGATTATAAAATGTGTATTTGTAAATATGTATAAGAACAGTAAATACCTTTTAGTCTTAAATATAATTCAGTTTTTATCCATTTTTATGGTATTATATTAATAAAAATGGAGGAAAATGTTGGAGTTAAACATGTCTAATTTTTATTTTAGTATATTTGAAACTATTTTTGGAAATCACCACACTGTTACTATATTATTAAAACTCTTAGTTCTAGAGGTGGAATGTGAAATGTCAGATGCATACCGTAATCATTATGCATGGAGACAATTTATTGCAGAAGTCATCATCCAGGAGCCTCTGAAAAGTTGCATCTTTTTCTACAATTAGTATAAATTTTGCATCTGTGATCACATCTCTGATATTAAGGCTAGCTACATGTAAAATGAAATCAGTGGCATTGTATTATATTAATCAACTACAAAATGAATGCTCTAATATACTTGTTTTCAAGCCAAAGGCAGTGCTCATAACTCAGTTTCAAAGCCAAGAAGTAGAGCAAAAAATCATAAAAACATTGTTTAACTTGGAATATACTTTGTTTATACTTTTTTTTTTTTAAGTCTACAACTAGACTTCTTGCTCAAAGGATACTTCTAATTCCTTGAACATTAGATGGCACAATGACTGCCTAAAACAACAAAAATGAAATTAATAATTTTAAATAAAGAAAATGATGTATTTTGAAACAACGACATTGGGTAATGAAGGTCAAAATTACATCCTGAAACAACCATTCATCTTTTTGTATACAGCATCGCTCTTGACACCGTCACTGCTTTTTAGGCATAGTCTATCCTATATAGCCTGCTGTGAAGCAAGGATGTATAGGGATCCTACTACTACCATGAGGCATCTTTCAAAAATATCTGATGCTACTTGCACCCAGGATCACTCATCATATGATCACTACACAGTGATGCAGCTCCCCATTTTCCTTTGTGTTTTAGCCAGGAAAAAAGCCACTGGGTGTGAGACTGCAAGTTTAAAGCAGGTTGAAAAGTGTACTTGGATGCTTGTTAAAGATATTTACAAAAGACCTTTAAAACTCCTGCTTTTGATAACCTCTATTTGGAGTTTGTTTTATATTTATAACTGTTTGGTGACAGATAATTTGAGATATGGTAATGCTTACTTCACATCTCAGATTAGGATTTGGCTCAGTCTGGCAAACATATGGATGAGATAGCAGGAAATGGAAGACAATCTTGGCAAAATAGTCTGTATATATTGACGTGTGTGGTCTGTTTTAATTTCTTACTGCTGTATCATCTCAGGTGCCAATGTGGACCAGCTCCATAAATAGAAATGTGAGGCCCTGTAGAGGAGCACTGATAATGGAGATCTTTAAAGTTCTGATGTAGATGAAAAACAAAGTAAAGATAGATAAGGTTTTCTTTCCATTTTTAAATCATTCACTTGTGCTTAGTGTAGAAACATTGTCCAGGGAATGATAGCAGAAGTCAGAAAATCAGTTTTATTTCCTGCTTTCTACTCACTAGCAACATGATGTTGGGCAAATCTGTTAGGCTTAGACTTTCAAAAGAACTCAGCTCCCATTTAAAGTAGTGCACAGATTTTCAAAATCTCAGATCAACTATTGGTGTTGAGCATTTGAAAATCTGGCTCTTAACTTCTCTTTACCTCATTTTCTCATCTGTAAAATGAGGTTGATGACAGAACTCTTTCTGATGTCTGTAAGTGGTATGATTATTAATAGCGTTCTAATATGTAAAAAGAAAAGGAGTACTTGTGGCACCTTCGAGACTAACCAATTTATTTGAGCATAAGCTTTCGTGATGAAGCATCCGATGAAGTGAGCTGTAGCTCATGAAAGCTTATGCTCAAATAAATTGGTTAGTCTCGAAGGTGCCACAAGTACTCCTTTTCTTTTTGCGAATACAGACTAACACGGCTGTTACTCTGAAACCTTTCTAATATGTGAGACCCTTTGTTATAAGCCATAATGTGGCACAATACTTGGATATGAGTGAGTTGAAGACTTTTACTTACCCTGATGGAAGTCACGAGTGCCTCCACTGAACTCAGTGGGTTTTTATTGGTGTAAAACTTGTGTAAGTGAGAAGAGAATCAGATCCATAAATAAATTCCTGTCTCTGAATATATGGCTTGATTCACTGTATGTGCTTTTACTAACACAGATCCTAGTGGCATGCCCATTGCAGTGAAAGGTGCACCCAGAGGACAGGGTCAGAGTACTGCAAAGGGATTGTTCTCCAACTCTGCCAGAAACACACATGGCCAGAAATTGTGTGTGTTCATGTGCCCAGGACACTCAAATTCAAAGCACAACATAGGCAGAGCAATGTCATAGAGAGCCTCAACCACAAATTAAATGTCTTCCCCTGCAGAACTTCCAATATGGAAGGTAATGTAAGCATAGTTTGCTCTTACCAAGAGGTAAGTCTTTCTGTTGATTCTATAGCTGACCCCCAAATTTAGACTACATAAAGCACACAGAGATAACATTCAAAAGTATATGGAAATTCTGATCTTACAGTCCTTTCTCATGTAAAACTTTTGCTGCATTCCTTAAGAATTTTGAATGTATAACATTTGTAGGAAGTGGGCATTAGTAGTGAGAGTTTAAAAGTACAGTAATGTCTAAGTTTGCCACAGGCACAAATGTACATACGTAAATAAATTAGGTCACAACAAATGTAGGAAATCACACAAATATGGACATAAAAATGTTAATATTAGTAATACATACTGTTGCACTGCATGTACAATTCACTTTCGTACCATCTTCCTCAGTATAACTTAAGTTACCAGCAATGCAACCTTTCGTTGTAGACAGCTGGGGGAAAAATAGCAGTAACTCAAGTTTTGTAAGTAAATTTTGTACATTGGCTAGGAAAAGTTGGAGTCAGCTACAAAAAACTTCTGACCAGAAATAAGCTGTTACTGACCATTATGATCATCATGAAATACAGATTTTTTTAGTTCATTCATCCTACATAACTTAACATATGCTACTAATTGTGTTTACAGAGAAAAAAATGTTACAAATGTCAAGGCATGAAACAAATATAAAATTTGAAAGGATGCCATGTTCCTCTGTTTGATATGTTAAACCCTCATTTAGACCCCAAATCAGCAAACCAGCCAAGCACAAATTACTGAATCAAGGCCTTAGATTCAAAGGCTGAAATCCTGGTTTAATTGAAGTCAATGGCAAAACTCTGATCAACTTCAATGGAGCCAGCATTTCACCTCAAGCTCTAATACATCCATCAGTGTTATAAAAATAATAAATAAAGAGTGTATTTTATTTAACAAAATTACAATTTTTAATTTTTGCTACATACATGCTTCCTACCAATCATTTTCTTAGTTTTTCAGTTGTTCATATAATGCAATATATATAATTTAATAATAATAATAATAACCATATGCAACTACTTACTATATGTAGACTTCTCCTAGGTATCTTAAGCATGCAGGAAATGTCATTGACTATATTGTCCACAACACTCTGGTTACCAAATAGTAGTGTATCACTGTAATATATATCTCTATCAAGATAAAATATCATATTTTTAAAAATAAACTAATTTTAATACAATACTGATTGAATTATAGGATTCTGAGATTGTAAAAGAACATTTTAATGAGCACATGAATAATTAAATCAGTTTGAAATATTTTACGTACAAAAATGCGTTATGATATTTGACAAGCTTAATAGCTAGGTTCTTCCCTTATCTATATAAAATTCTTAAAATATATTTTTGATTTGCAGTTAGAGAAATGCAGTCCATTACCTTTTGGTTGCATATGTATTGTTCTGCACCATCTTGTAGATCACAGATAATATTTTAAGAATTAGAGCTGGAAAATAAAATACTTTGCAATAATATTTTAAACTTATCCAGTATAAAGCTATAGAATAAATAAACTAAATTATATTAGAAATGAAAACAATGGTTAGTTATTTTTTGTAAAGTAACCCATTTATTTTTAACAATTTAAAAGTTGTATCCCACATTTTCAAAACCATGTTTGCAAAAATATGTATCCAACAGGGATTTCCCTACACCCTCCTAGATTTCCCCAACACACAACCCCCCCAGTGGTCAACTAGTTACATGCAGTGTTGCCAATTTAGTTATTGGTTGGAAATTTGAATTGAAATCAAAACAATAATGCATGCTTTAAAAGCATATACAGTATATGATAAAATACTTGTACCTGAAAAAGCATAACAGGTTTGAAAACTATGAATAAAAACTAGCTTGCTCACACAGCTGTTTTTTTCTTCACACAGCTGTTTGGTGATGTTGGCCAACCTTAAAATTTCAAATTATGATTCGTAAGCAAGGTCTGAATGAGCTCTCCCCTGACAGCTAGTGATGAGCGCCTCTCCCCTCCAGCCTAGGTGCTGCTGCAGGGAGAGAGAGCTGGGGGCGAGTCCTCTCTCCCCACTGTAGCCCCAGGGAGCCCCACTGCACCCCAAACCCCTCATCCCCCGCCCCACTCCAGAGCCCACACCCCCAGCTGGAGCCCTCACCCCTCTGCAGCCCAACCCTGAGCCCCTTCCCACACTCCAAACTGCTTGGTCCCACCCCATCACATGAATTTTGTTATGTGCACCAATATGGAGGTGATGTGTCACACATCACATCACCTCCATATTGGTGCACATAAAATTTATTCCATACATGGGTGGGAAAATTAGAGGGAACACTGTTCAGGACCAGACTGTATTTACATGAATACACCTACTCTGCCTAGGTATCCAGCAGACACAGCTGTGTTGCCCAAGTGATCAATTTTGGCTGGTGTTGGGTTACAGATCAGTTTAGTATTGAATGTGGGGGTAATTAAATATTGTTATTGTTATTGTATGAGTAAAGGGCAGCAGAACTGTGCTTAGCTTGTCCTGATTGAGGGGGTCACCTCAGTGCTTAATTTGTGCCAGGACTTGCCGAGGCTGAACCCTGGCACCTCTAGGCTTGGCAGTTAATAGCCCCGGTACCTCTCAGCTTGCCACATCAGCAATGAATATAAAAAACTTACTTGAGCCCCCAGCATCTTTTTCATTGAAAATTAAGCACTGGTCACCCTCAACTGAACTGTCCTTGTTAAGTAGAGGGTTTGGATGCCAGATCCCAGTGGGGAGAGAGAAAGTGATGGAAACAGGTCTTTTGCTTGGTGGTGCAGTTGAATACATACACCAGCAGCCACAGAAACTAATTTCTACTGTATCAATCCGAAAGGTTCTGTATGAATTATTAACTATTTCTATGGCAATTAACATTACAATTTAACAGAGCTGTGAAAGACTGGGTGAGGACTGGGGCTTAGAAGATAGATCTGGGTTTTACTTTATTTATATACTTCTAATGACACAAAGTATGTTTTATTTCTTCTACGGAATACTGCAGTATGATAAACAA